>NW_027256884.1:53086665-54286665 GCF_029215685.1 Pituophis catenifer annectens
TTGGAGCATTTACAACTTCTGGAGGCAAGTTGTTCCACTGATTACTTGTTCTAACTGTCAGGAAATTTCTCCTTAATTCTAAGTTGCTTCTCTCCTTGATTAGTTTCCACCCATTGCTTCTTGTCCTACCATCAGGTGCTTTGGAAAATAGCTTGATTCCCTCTTCTTTGTGGCAGCCCCTGAGATATTGGAAAACTGCTATCATGTCATCCCTAGTCCTTCTTTTCATCAGACTAGACATACCCAGTTCCAGCAACCATTCTTTATATGTTTTAGCTTCCAGTCCCCTAATCATCTTTGTTGCTCTTCTCTACACTCTTTCTAGAGTCCCAACATCTTTTTCATATCGTAGTGACCAAACATGGATGCAGTATTCCAAGTGTGGCCTTACCAAGGCATTATAAAGTGGTATTAACACTTCAAGTGATCTTGATTCTATGCCTCTGTTTATGCAACCCAGGATTGTATTAGCTTTTTTGACTGCTGCTGCACATTGCTGGCTCATATTCAAATGATCATTCACTAGGACTCCAAAGTCCCTCTCACACTTACTATTTTTGAGCCAGGTCTCGCCTAATCTGTACTTATACCTTTGATTTTTCCTGCCTAAATGTAATGCTTTGCTTTTCTCCACATTAAAATTCATTTTGTTGGATAGGGCCCATTGTTCAAGTTTGTCAAGATGTTTTTAGATCCTGAGTTAGTTTTCTGTGGTGATGGCTATTCCTGCCAGTTTAGTATCATCTGCAAATTTGACGAGTTCCCCTTCAATCCCTTATCTAAGTCATTTATGAAGATATTGAAGAGTACTGAGCCTAAAACAGAGCCTTGGGGTACCCACTGCATACTGCCGTCCATGTAGAAGCAGTTCCATTGAGGACTACATGTTGAGTGCTGTTGGTCAGCCAGTTACGAATCCATCTGGTGGTGATGCTGTCTAACCCACATTTTTCTATTTTATCTAGTAGCAGGTTATGGTCTACTTTATCAAATGCCTTACTGAAGTCCAAATAAATTATATCGACAGCATTCCTCTGGTCCACTAATTTTGTCACATTGTCAAAGAATGCAATAAGATTAGTCTGGCATGATCTGTTTTTGACAAACCCATGCTGGCTTTTGGTTATTACTTTGTTTGCTTCTAGGTGTTCGCTGATTCGTTGCTTATCTTTTCCAGAATCTTTCCTGGTATTGAGGTCAGGCTGATAGGTCTGTAGTTTCCTGGATCTGTTTTTTCCCTTTTTTGAAGATGGAAACTACATCAGCTGTTTTCAAGTCTTCTGAAAGTTCCCCAGTGCTCCAGGATCTTTGAAAGATATAGTTCAGTGGTTCTGAGATCTCATCTACCAATTCCTTCAGAACCTTGGGGAATAATACATCTGGTCCTGGTCAGGGTTGGGATTGAAAAATTTTAGTGACCTTTTCGCTGCCCGGTTGCTGGGTAGCATGGCCATGGGGGTGTGGCCTACTTGGCCTCCTGAATCATGGCAGGAGGGGCCATTTTTCACCCTCCCCAGGCTCCAGAGGCTTTCCTTGAGCCTCTGGAGGGTGAAAATGGCCTCTCTCAGGCTCTGGAGGCCAGAAATGGGCCCATTTCCACACTTCTGGAACTTTCAGGAGGCCTGTTTTTCACCCTCAGAGTTTCCGCGCAGGTGCTGCACTTACCTGGCATCCAAAACGGGCTGTGTGGAGACTCCTGGGAGGGGCGGGGCGGGGTCAGCCAGTCCTTGCAACTACCAGTTCTGCAAGCCAGATTAAAGTTAACATCTGGTTCACCCAAACTGGTCTGAACTGGCTGAATCCCACCCCTGGTCCTGGTGATTTGAAGCCATCTAAGGTAGATAGGTGCTCACTTATCATTTTCTTTCCTATTTTAACTTGTGTTCCTAATCAGTTTTTTGTGATGCTGTTTTTGACAGGTTGGACTGTTATTTCCCTTTGAGTAAAGGCAGATGCAAAAAACCAGTTACCGTATTTTTCGGAGTATAAGACGCATTTCCCCCCCCCCAAAAGTGGAAATGTTGGTGCGTCTTGTACACCGAATACAGACATTTTTGGCCTCCTGATGCCCCACTCTGCTTGTCCCATTTTTGTGAAAAATGGGCCCATTTTTCACAAAAACAGGGTGCACAGAGGGTTTGGGAGTCCTGCAGAGTGCTCCTGGGGGCTGGGGAGGGCAAAAACACAGTTTCTGTGAAAAACAGGCCCATTTTTCACAAAAACAGCATTTTTGCCCTCCCCCAGCCTCCAGGAGCACTCTGCAGGCCTCCCAAATCTTCTGTGCGCCCCATTTTTTTCAAAAATGGGCCAAAAATAGGGCATGCAGAGGGTTTGGGAGGCCTGCAGAGTGCTCCTGGGGACCGGGGAGGGCAAAAATGTTGTTTTTGTGAAAAACAGGCCTATTTTGCGAAAAACGGGGTGCACAGAGGGCTTGGGAGGCCTGCAGAGTGCTCAAGGGGGCCGGGGAGGGAAAACACTATTTTTTCTTACTTACCTCTTCGAAATCTTGGTGCGTCTTATACATCGGTGTGTCTTATAGTCCGAAAAATACGGTAAGTAATTCTGCTTTCTCCCTGTTGCTTGTCAGCTTCTTGCCACTTTCTCCCAGGAATGGACCAATTGTTTCCTTTACTTTTTTCTTGTTTTTAATGTGTTGGAAGAAGCTTTTTTGTTATTTTTTTTTACTTTTGTCGCAAGCCTTTGTTCATTGTGAGCCTTAGCTTTCCTTACTTCATCTTTGCAGGTTCGGGCTATTTGCTGATATTCTGCCTTAATTATGTGCCCCTCTTTCCACTTTTTATACTTGTCCTTTTTGTCTTTCAGTTTGTCAGAGAGTTCTTTATGCAGCCGTGTTGGTTTCTTTTGAGAGCTGTTATTTTTCTTCATTGGTATTGTGCAAGACTGGCCTTTTATAATCTCACTTTTCAAAATTTCCCAAGCTTCTTGAGTTGTTTTCCCCATTGAGGATTCTCATCAATGGAATCCTTCCCAAGCTCTCTCTAAGTTTATTGAAATTAGTTCTCTTAAAGTCCAAGACTCTAGTTTGACTCTGTTCTATTGCTTGTGCTTGCATAATGTTGAATTCCAATATTGCATGATCAGTCCCCCCTAAGATTCCTGTAGCTTCAACACCTTCTATCATTTTATCTCTGTTAGTGAGAATTAAGTCCAATATGGCTGATCCCCTTGTTCCCTTCTCTACTTTTTGGGAAGCAAAGTTGTATTTACTGTAGACAGAAATTCCATAAAAATCAGTGGAAAATAGAAAGTGCCTATAAGTGCATACTTAAATTCTTGAAGGTGGTAGAAGAAAAAGAAAATATTGCCAACAGTAACTAAGGACATATTTTTCTAAGTCCTTTACTGTAATAACATATTAATAATTATCCAATTCTGTAGGAGGATGAGCAATCTGAATTAATTAAATCTATTTTCAAATGCAAGACTTATAGACTCCAAATTTGCATAATATATGTACAAAAGAGATCTGTATCACAAAGCATAGGCAGTAAGCAAGACATCCCCAATAAAGGAGTGGTTCTGCAGGTGGTGACCACAGACCACTTCTCAGTTCCTATGCTTTCTGGCTGATGGTTTGGTCACTTTTGAATGCTGGTGGTGCTGTCACTCTAGTGGTAGCATGAGACGGAGTCTACAACCCACACAAGTGGCTCAGGTAGTGCAGCTCATCCAGGATGGCACATCAATGCGAGCTGTGGCAAGAAGGTTTGCTGTGTCTGTCAGCATAGTGTCCAGAGCATGGAGGCGCTACCAGAAGACAGGCCAGTACATCAGGAGATGCGGAGGAGGCCATAGGAGGGCAACAACCTAGCATCAGGACCGCTACCTCCGTCTTTGTGCAAGGAGGGACAGGAGGAGCACTGCCAGAGCCCTGCAAAATGACCTCCAGCGGGCCACAAATGTGCATGTGGCTGCTCAAACGGTCAGAAACAGACTCCATGAGGGTGCTATGAGGGCCCAACGTCCACAGGTGGGGGTTGTGCTTACAGCCCAACACCGTGCAGGAAGTTTGGCATTTGCCAGAGAACACCAAGATTGACAACTTCGCCACTGGTGCCCTGGGCTCTTCACAGATGAAAGCAGGTTCACACTGAGCACATGTGACAGAAGTGACAGGGTCTGGAGACGACGTGGAGAATGTTCTGCTGCCTGCAACATCCTCCAGCATGATTGGTTTGGCAGTGGGTCAGTAATGGTGTGGGGTGGCATTTCTTTGGGGGGCCGCACAGCCCTCCATGTGCTCGCCAGAGGTAGCCTGACTGCCATTAGGTTCCGAGATGAGATCCTCAGACCCATTGTGAGACCATATGCTGGTGCGGTTGGCCCTGGGTTCCTCCTAATGCACAACAATGCTAGACCTCATGTGGCTGGAGTGTGTCAGCAGTTTCTGCAAGACGAAGGCATTGATGCTATGGACTGGCCCACCCGTTCCCCAGACCTGAATACAATTGAGCACATCTGGGACATCATGTCTCGCTCCATCCACCAACACCATGTTGCACCACACTGTCCAGGAGTTGGGGGATGCTTTAGTCCAGGTGTGGGAGGAGATCCCTCAGGAGACCATCCGCCACCTCATCAGGAGCATGCCCAGGCGTTGTAGGGAGGTCATACAGGTATGTGGAGGCCACATACACACTACTGAGTCTCATTTTGACTTGTTTTAAGGACATCACATCAAAGTTGGATCAGCTTGTAGTGTTTTTTTCCACTTTAATTTTGAGTGTAACTCCAAATCCAGACCTCCATAGGTTGATAAATTTGATTTCCATTGATAATTGTTGTGTGATTTTGCTGTCAGCACATTCAACTATGTAATGAACAAAGTATTTACTACGAATATTTCATTCATTCAGATCTAGGATGTCTTATTTTTGTGTTCCCTTTATTTTTTTGAGTAGTGTATATTCTGTCTAGCATGTACCATGAGCAGAGCTCATGCAGTCTCTACTCAGCCTGCTAATATAGATACAAACTGAATTTATACACTAGCATCAACACTAGAATTACTGGACAAACCGATGTCTTAACTCTGTCTTAACAATCTTGCAATCAAGCACAAATAATACCACAATGAAAATATTATTAGTTGCTTTCTTCTAATCAGTTACACTTATTTCAGGTGTTACTTCACTCAAATGGAACATCTGAATCCTAACTCCTGAAAAGATGCCTGCTTATCAGGTACTACCTGACCATAGAAGGGACCTAATCACAGTGTGAAAGCAAGAGTTTAAAACAAAAACCTTGTTTACATTCTATCCAAAGTTGTCCCACAAATAAAATAATTGAATATTTAGTACTTTTGGTTATATTAACCAGCATAAAAGCAACTACATAGAAAATATATTTTATATTATTTAACATTATTTATAAAAATGGATGAATCCAAAGCCATTTGGATTACAACTATTCAGAATATTTGAAGCTTATATTCATGACTTGTTGCAATTCTTATTACAGTTCTTTAAGGGCATTATTATCCTCAGCTTAAGATGGACAGCAATGCTTTGTACAAAACCTGTATTTTGGAAAATAATCTATTTCTAAATGCAATTTCTTGGCTACCAAAGTTCATTTATATTTCACTGGAAAGAAAAAATATCAGAAGGGAAAGTCAGCTATTGGAAAATCCTCAGTATAGTTCTTCCATTAGTACATTTTTTTGTGATTGAAATCCAAAACTATATTAACTCCAAAGGACAGGTACAAGGTAGGTCCATTGTGTAACAAACGTTTGTGTGTATTTTTGTGTATGGGTATATGGGTATGCACATGCAATCTGTCTGTCTTATCCCTTGGTCAAGACAAGTCAGCAAGGCTCTTGTCTTCTTCTCTTGTCCTAGTTGAGATGTTCTACCTGGTGCTCTTAAAGCAATAGCTCAGTAAGATATAATATGCATTCTCTACTATCACTGTTCTGAACCAGATATAAACTAGAAATACTTTAAAATGTGATTAAAATTTTTGAAATGACTAATGATAAACATGTAATTATAGCAGTCTTGGTTCCCAAGATACCATGATGGGTATCTTAGAGAACAGACAGCAAGAGGCCGATGTGGAGGAAGAGAAGACATTTAGATTAAACATGAGTGATGTAGAGGGATGCAAGATCCCAAGGGAGGATCTTATTTTCAGCATCACAGTGACTTTTGTCCTATCTTTTGTATCAAAAGATTAGCTGATGGAAAAAAAGAACAGTAAGGAAGAAAACTGGGGGGGGGGGGAGTAGCAGAGAAAAAGAGGAAGGAATGTCTTGGAACTAAAAAGAGAGGATAGTATTTCTTTGGCAACAATGAGTAGTATATTCACTTGCCTTTATCAATAGAATAAGTTATTGTTGCTATGGAGGAGGAAAGACGTTTATTGATAGATGACTCCATTTGCTTTGGCAGATTCATTGTAGAAACTGAAAGTTTGTCACATGCTGTAGAGAGATTCATTGAAGAGATTTATATTCATTCCGCAATGCTAAACATTTTAAATTTGTTACCATGGATCTTTAATGGGTCAGGACAAAGAATAAAGCACATGTGTCTGGCCATATCATAAGCTTTACTTTAAAGCTTTCTCCTTACAAAATTACAAAAATCAACATTTCAATTTAAATTTAGTTCATTTGGATTCTTAGCTGTTTATCTGAAACATGCCTATGCAAAACCAATCAATTTAACAATTAACAAATATTATTTCAAAACACTGATGTATTTAATCAATTAATTAATGATATACTCTGTTGGCTACATCTTAACACTTATACAGTGTCTAGTGAAAAGATTTTAACACAACATGAAGCTTCTTATTCTGAATTCCCCACTTTAAATCCAATCATATACCTTCCTAGAACAAATAGTAACCATTCCATGAAACTCCTCATCTCTGATGAGTGAAGTTAATACGTATTCTAAGTTTATTTATCCAATCCCCCCAAATCAATTGAACCCAGCTCATATTTATACAGCCTCTCCTTCTTAGTCATGCTGGTATGGCTCATGATTTTATTCTTTATTATAAAACTCCTATGTCTCTCTATCATTGTTAAAAACAGTTCCAAAAATGAGAATGTTGGAAACAATGTGAACCACTTCCTGTATTACATATATTTTGAAATAAACCATTACTTCACATCAGTGCCTTTTCTACTGTGTTTCCCCAAAAATATGACGTGTCCCGAAAATAAGGCCAAGCCTGATTTTTGGGGAGGGCATAAATATACACCCTCCCCCGAAAATAAGCCCAAGTGAAGGGTTGGGCATGGCCAGCACAGGACACAGCCCTTCCCTTCCCCGGTTACCTCCTGGAGGTTCAGCCCCATAATTGCTGCCCGCTGATCAACTGAGCCAGCGAGGGCTGCGCAACTTGGCCGAGATCTCCAGAGCACCTCTCCAGCTGCCGGCCTCCTTCCCCTTTTCCTTCCAATTGTTCTTTACTTTGGATCGCAGCACAGACACACATCTCCAAAATGCTCCATTTGAAGCCTTCAGCCTTGCAATCCTGGCAGGGGTGTCTGTGCTGCGATCCCAAGTAAAGAATAATTGGAAGGGGAAAAAAAGGCGGAGGGATTTTCCTGCAGCCTGTCCTTTCTTTGGGATTGCAGCACAGATGCCCCTGCCAGGAATGCAAGGCTGAAGGCTTTGGATGGAGCATTTTGGGGATGTGTGTCTGTGCTGCGATCCCAGCAGGAAAATTACCCCCCCCCCCCAATTTTTCCTGCCGATCATTCTTTACTTGGGATCGCAGCATAGATACACATCCCCAATCTGCAAAAGCAGCTGTGATTCTTGCCTTCTCTTCTCCCGCCCCCTCGCCGGGGCTTCCTGCCCCTCGCTTCACCCCTTCCCCACCCACCACCCCCAAATTGTGCCCCAAAATAATAAGACCCCCGAAAATAAGGCCAATCCCTTATTTCGGGGTTCAAAAAAAAAAAGACAGGGTCTTATTTTCGGGAAAACATGGTATGTTCTATTACACCCAGACACTGAACATGCAGGAGTCTGTGCAGGAGATCTCTATGGGCAGACATGACCTTAGAAGACTGGAATTCTGAATTCTGTTGAAATCTATATAAAATAGGCCTATCTGGTTAGAGTTCCATATTCATGTAAATATTAGCAAAAGTAAGATTAAAAGTGTCTGTCATTGGGTGCAGCTCTACTTCAGTGGTGAAATTCAGTCGGTTCTATCCGGCTCCGATGAACCGGTAGCACCGGCAGGAGGCTCTACCCACCCGCCTATACATCATCACATCCCACGCACATGCGTGGAGGAGGCACGCATGCTCACATTTGCGAACCGGTAGCGAAGGTAAGTGGATTTCACCCCTGCTCAACTTCCTCTTTCAATGTATAAAGAAGTGCTCTGATATGGCATACGGAAAGACAATATGAACAAAAATATCTTCAGCTGCTATGTAGATGTTATTAAGCTGAGGCAACCTTCTACATAAAAACACATGCAAATTAATTTTAATAATTAAACTAAATACATCATTGAAAGACAATTTGAGCTAAAAATGAACTGTACCTGGTCATTTAAATATATTAAGTCTTAATGTACATACAAGGCAGCAAAATAAGATATTAAGTTGTTCTTATTTCTACTGCTTCAAAGTAACATTAGTGCTTATGTATACTGTATAATTAAAATATTTTCAGTAAGTTGTTTTTCTACTCATTTTTCATCTATAGACTCATTTATATGATACATGAACACGCAGACGGATCCCACAGGTGGACAAAGGAGATGAACAGGTCAAATGTTAATGGAAAAATATTTGAAATATCAGTGATGCTGAAATGCTGATATTTCTGCATTTCTGAAAAAGAAATACAGTAAAGTGCCTATGTGCAATTCACCAAGCCCTCCTGCTGTACAACTTCCATTTATTTTAATGGAATATGTAAATGAAAAAAGGCAACAATAGCACTTGGGAGAATTGGCCCTGAATTTCCAATAAGAACACTGTTATAGATGTAACTAAAATAACAGAGAACACAGCCATTAAGGGAAGAACAAGATTAGTGGATATGTTGTAGTGATAAACAACACAATGGCACTGGGAGTCTCTCAAATACCATTGTAGGGTTCAGCAGCAACAATGGAAATCACAGGGTCTGGAAGAAGAGTGTTGACAGCTAAACCTAGAAGGAGTGGGGCATTTTCTGATTCACCTATATCACAAAAAGAAAGAAAGAAAAAACCAGAGCAAAAGAGGTGATAATTACATCAAGCCTGAAAACCCAATAATACAAGAATGTTAATGTGTATGTTTACAGAAACATTACCAGATGTCCTTATGATGCCTAGCAATTTATCTCTAGTTTTACAATAAAATATTAATAAATAATCATTTAATTCTGATAAGGGTTAGACTATTCGGGCACTGTTTATAATTAAAGAAAATATTTTCTTTGATCAAAACTTACTGGAAAAAGCTGATGAATTAAAAATATCTGTTTTCTCAAAATCATAAAAAACAGAATATGGTGGATGGGTTAATTTAAGCAAATGCTAAGAGAATAATTCATTTTTTGCTGTAAATACTGCACAATCATGAAGAACTCCCCTGAGCTTTTATGAGCATCTAGAATAAAAAAATATCTGCTGCAAAGTTATACAGAGCTGATGGCTAGTGATATTAAAATGATTTATTTCAATGTAATTTATTTCTTTTCTAAAATTACCTGCACTAATGCTCTGGCATACCTAACTTTCAAGAAAGAATCAAAATGTAAAATGTAATAACCCATAGAAAATACTTCATGAATAATGCCCTTGACTCTTTCTCATACTCTATAGTATTCTATACAGAGGAGGAATTCTGCAGTTTTCTTTTCAACTCAAGTATTTCAATTTAAAATCTGCAATGCAGCCAGTCGGTCTCACCCACCATCTCTGTCGCCTGAGCCTGCAGCCAGTCCTCCTCCCCATGACCACCTCTTCTGTTTCTGCTCTAGTTGCTGACTTCGTTCCATGGAGCGCCGCATCATAGCTTCTAATCGTTCCTATAAACAATTCATGCAATGTCATGGAGTTTTGTTTTGTTTTTAAATCAGCCCTCATCTAAAAAGCATCTTTAAAAAAAGATTGTTTCTGACAGCACATAAATTTAAAGTTTTTATTATCAGCACTGTTAAAAGAAATAAATTAGGATTTGTATCATATCCACTCACCTCTGAATAGACATATCCTTTGTCTGCAGTCACTTCTAAGGTTGCTACAGAGACTGAAGTTAGTAATACAAGTTAGATCACCTCCAGCATCTGTCTCTGCTGGCAATTTTGCTACTGCTTGACTGTCTGGGCTTAATTTGTTTAAGAATAATGCATGAGAAGCGGTCACTCTGTCATCTCAGCAGAGCTATGTTTTTTTCCTTTCAATGGATAAACTCAATTCCTGTAATTCTTTCCAATCTCACATAGATTTCCTTCTTTCTTTAATCAGTTTGAATATTAAGAACAAACTCCAAAACGCAACTGGAAAAAAATATTATTCCTAGTTATTCTTATTATCTCTCTACTAAATAATTGCCTATTAAACTAGATAGGTTGGGGATAAAAAAAAATCTACTCCTTTTTCTTCATCAATTTTCTTCATATTTTTTATATTGTCCCACTGAGCATAATGCACAGTCATCTTCCTATTTACCCAAATCCATTTCCCAAATGGATTTGGGAAATGGAGTTGATAGCATTTTGGAATGTGATATACTGAAATGGATAGATGGTCGATGATAGATTAGATTAATAGACAGGCAGGCAGGCAGGCAGGCAGGCAGGCAGGCAGGCAGGCAGACCAGGGGTCCTCAAACTTTTTAAACAGGGGGCCAATTCATGGTCCCTCAGACTGTTGAGCCGGACTGGCTGGGTAGGCATGGCTAGGTGGTCACATGACTGGGTAGTCTTGGGCAATTTAGCAGTCCATTAAACAATGCACACAAATTTAACTTTTATTTGTTTTGCTCCTGCGGATGTTTTATTTGCTTTTGTTTGTATGTTGCTCTTTTGGTTGACTTTTCTTTTTACTAGATTGTTTTTTCAGTTGTTTAGGAGTCTAGTGATCCACTTCAGGAAACTCAGTTTTGCAGCAATTCTTCTCAGCCCCAAGAAGCTTACAATCAACAAGTCTCACTCTCTGTCTCTTCTCTCTCTCTCTTTCCCTCCCTCTCTTTCTCTCTGTCTATCTCTGTGTGTATCTCTCTCTCTCTCTCTCTCTCTCTGTCTAACTCTCTGTCTATCTCTCGCTCTTTCTCTGTCTATCTTCTGGAGGCAGGGGAGGTAAAAAATGGACCCTGTTATATACCATATAAGGAAGTAAGGAAGTGAGCTGCAGGCTTCATTCAGGTCCTCCAAATAGGCAGGAAAATACTTGAATCTCATTGACTAAGCCGTCTGGCAGCTCTCTATAAAAGAGGACACTGCCAGACAAGCAGGTTGTTGGGTTGTATTGGTCTACTATTAAAGAGCTGTTGTTACTGAAGAACTGTGTCTGTCTCTTCTATCACCGAATCTAATACTGGCGATGAAGGTGGGATCGGAAGAAGCAGGACAAGTAGACCAGAGTCCCAGCAGAGCAGAAGCATGACCGGCATTGCCCGCTGCCTGCAGAATCAACTTCTGCCAGCATGATGACCACATATGCACCGCCTGCTCCATTCAACCCAGTGCTCGACAATTGGGATTCCTATATGAATTGCTTTGAGTGCTTCATGGAGGCGAACAACCTCCTGGGTCTGTCTGACAACCAAAAGAGAGCAGTTCTTTAGCTACTGCGGAATGGACATGCTTGACATGGCGAAGGCACTCGTCAAACCAGTCGTGGTTCAAGTGGTACCGTGGGCCATACTGCACACTATGAGCTCATTATGTTCCAGTGCAGTCGAAATTCGTACCACAGACTGCAGGAAGAAGGGGAATTGGTGAACCACTATGTAGTGGCACTCAGAAAGTTGCCACATATTGCAAGTTCTGAGAGCTGGAGGATGTGTTGTTGGAACAACTCATCAGCGAAGTGAGGGATGTTAGTTTACGATGGCAGTTGTTAGTCAAGCCGGCCATCACTCTACAAACGGCCTTAGACAAGGCCAGAGCAGCAGAGAACTCGCAGAAGTCAGTTGCAGCCCTGCAAAGAGCGGGAAACATGCCGACTTCGCGCCCAAATGCTGCAGTGCATCAGGAGAGCGTCGAGCTAATCGAGTCGCCGGGAGACGAAGATGACATTTACTGACTCTAAGACAAAAAGGAAAAAGCATACCACGATGCAGATAGGAGACAACCCCTGTGTGCAGGATGTGGAGGGCCCCATTCCAGAATAGCACGTAGATTTAAAGACACTGTGTGCCAGAGATGTGACCGTAAGGGGCACCTGGCCAGAGTCTGCCATGCAAGCACACCGTCTGCATTCAGGGCTAAACGGAAACCTGCCGCTACCGAAACAGTAGAGAAGAGGAGACCGCGACCATGGAAGCCCAAGCAGAAGGAAAGATCTTCTGGGGCTAACAGAGAGGCATACCAGACCAACATAAGACAAACCAGATCGAAAGCAAAAAAGATCCACGTTACCGTCCTGATCGAGGGGACAGAGTGTGAGATGGAAATAGATACAGGGTCATCTCTGACTATTGTTGCTTGGGACACTATGAAAAAGACAATTCCGGCCTTGAAAAAGAAGGACTTGAGGCCCCAACAAATATAACTAAAAGACTATCAGGGGAACCTTATCCCCGTAATTGGCAGCGAAAAGTTCCGGGTGCAATTTAAGGGTTTCACAGGCCCCTTACAAATCACCGTGGTCAAAGGAGCATTGCCAAGCCTGCTCGGCTTGGACTGGTTTGAGGTCCTGGATATGGGAGTAACAGGAATCAACACCATTTCAGATGACGGCGCCGACGACCTCGTCAAGGAGTTTGAGGATGTCTTCAGCAACGGTCTAGGCAAGTACAAGGGAACGCCTATTTCCTTCAGCCTAGATCCCAAGGTGGCCCCAATTAGGATTAAACCAAGAAGGGTACCCCTTGCAATTAGGCCTAAAATTGAAAAGGAACTAGATAAGTTAATTGCCCAGGGAATCCTTGAGCCGGTGGACCATGCCTGTTGGGAAACCCTAATAGTCATGCCAGTCAAAGCTGACGGTTCAGTCCACATCTGCGCAGACTACAAGTGTATAATCAATAAGGCCTTGCAGCAGAGCGCCTATCCTGTTCCCATTGTTCAGCACTTACTGCACTCATTGGGGACTGGAACCATGTTTGTGAAACTTGATCTTGTGCAAGCGTACCAGCAGTTGCTGGTCAATGACAGCACGGCCGAAGCACAACTATTGTCATCCACGGGGCACATTGAAAATGTGGCACGTGAAAAGTGCCACATTGCTGTGCCCAGGGTGCCACATTGCTGTGCCCAACCAAATCCAAAATTGCCGCCATTAGGGATGCCCCCACCCAAAATAAGTGGGAGCTGCAAGCCTTTCTAGGGTTGCTAAACGTTTACAGCATATTTTTGAGGCATAATGCCACTGTTGCCGAACCCTTACATAGGCTGCTGGGAAAGGAGGTTTCCTGGGTATGGGGCCAGGCCGAGGCGGCTACTTTCACCACTGTAAAGAACCTGCTGACTTCTGACAGTGCATTGGTGCATTACAGTGACTCCCTGCCCCTAATTTTGACTTGTGATGCTTCACCTTTTGGGGTTGGGGCTGTCCTCAGCCACCAGCTTCCTAGTGGCCAGAAGGCTCCTCTTGCTTTCTATTCTCGCACATTGTCTGCCGCCGAGTGAAATTACAGCCAACTGGACAAAGAAGCGCTGGCTGCAGTCGCTGGGGTCTGGGGGTTCCATGACTATTTGTATGGCAGACATTTCACCCTCCTAACAGACCACAAGCCCCTGCTGGGTTTGTTGGCTGGTGATCGCCTGACCCCGAACATACTACCCCTCCGGATGGTGCACTGGTAGCTGTTTCTCGCTGCCTACAGCTACCGGCTTGTCCACCATCTTGGAAAGTCCCTGGGGCATGCCCCCTGCCTGCCTTGGTTGAGGACTCTGCACCTGTCTGCCAGGTCCTCCTGCTTGAGGACATTGCTGCGGGTCCCCTCACCGCGGCTGAAATTGCTCGACTTACTGCTAAGGACTCCGAACTATTGCAAATTTTAAACTATGTGTGGAGGGGCTGGCCCAGCAAATGGTTGTTGGAATCAGCACAGCCTTATTTTTCGTGCCGAAATGAATTGTCTGTGTTAAAAGGGTGCTTATTATGGGGGAAAAGGGTGGTCATACCTGCCAAGCTAAGAAAGGAGGTGTTAGAAATTTTGCATGCTGAGCATCCTGGTATAGTCAGGATGAAAGCTCTGGCCAGGACTTACGTCTGGTGGCCTAAAATGGATCATGACATATCGGAATGGGTTGCTACCTGCTCCCCGTGCCAGGAATCCCGACCGGCTCCACCCGTTGCCCCACCAAAAACATGAAAGACCTCCCAGACCCTTGGGCCAGGGTGCACATTGACTTTGCGGGGCCAGTAAAGGGGCAAATGTTCTTAATTGTGGTGGACGCTTACTCTAAGTGGTTAGAGGTAATTCTAATGGCATCGACCACTGCCAAGGCCGTAATTAAGACACTTAGAAAGCTGTTCACCACACATGGCCTCCCCAATCTACTAGTCTCAGATAACGGCCCACAATTGACGGCCGTCCCATTCAAAACATTTTTAGCCAACTTGGGCATCAGACATGCCCTGGTGGCACCATTTCACCCGGCCAGTAATGGGCAGGCCGAACGATTAGTGAGATTTACTAAGGAAGCCTTGGCTGGACTGGGGGATTGGCAGGCCAGAATTGATAAATTCTTCTTTTTTCTTTATTGAAAAAGTTTTACAAACATCAATTTTCCCCCCATTTTTTTCCCCACCCCATCCCTCCCTTAACCCCCCAAAGCCTCCCCACCCCCCATGATTTCCCCAAGGTGAAATCTATCCGCATTTATTATATCAGAGTTTACCACTCCTCTATTCTCCCCCCTGTGTACTATACAATTCTTCATGACAATAAGCTATTTTGCCCCCTCTAAACTATACATTTCTACACAACATTTAGCTAAAAGCTATCTGGTACTTCCTAGTTTGATATTTATTCTGCACATAATCTATCCATTTCTTCCACTCCCATGCATAGGTCTCTTGAGTCCGATCTTTTAAGTATGCTGATATCTTCGCCATTTCTGCAAAACTGGCCATCTTCAAAGTCCATTCTTGAATTGTAGGCATATCATCCCTTTTCCAATATTGACCAATCAATAACCTAGCTGCTGTCACCATATACAGTATCAATTTTGTTTCCCCCACTGAAAAATCCTTAACTATACCCAATAAAAACAATTGAGGAGAAAATTGAATTTTTTTCTTCAGGACATTTTGCATAACCCACCAAATTTTTATCCAAAAAGCCTTTACTTTTTTGCATGTCCACCGTATATGATAATATGTAGCATCTAAGCAATCATATCTCCAACATTTCGGTTGAATATTAGAATACATGCATGACAATTTCTTAGGATCTAAATGCCACCTATAAAACATTTTATAAAAATTTTCCCTCAAATTCTGCGACTGTGTAAATTTAACATTCTGAACCCATATTTTTTCCCAAGTTTCCATCATAACTGGTTCTCCAAAATTTTGTGCCCATTTTATCATACAATCTTTAACCAATTCATTTTCTGAATCTCTTTCTAACAAAACATTATAAACCCTCTTAATATGCATTGGGCCTTTCTCTTTTATCTGTCTAACCAATTCTTCTTCATGCAACATTAATCCAATTTTTTGATCTTCTCTCCATCTCAGTTGAAGTTGATTATACTGTAACCACGTTAAATTAATCCCTTCTTCCAACAGTGTGTTTAATGACTTCAGATGCCATCTGCCCCCATCATTAAAAAGTACTTCTTTATATAAACCCCCCCCGAGTGACTTTGTATTTATATTCCATATAATATGACCAAGATCCAACCACAATGGTATTTTATAATCCCATTTGAGTCGGTGCTTCTTCCATACTCTCATCAAGGAGCTTCTAAGTATATGGCTGTTGAATACTTTATCCACCTTGTTTTCATAAAATAAATATGCATGCCAACCAAATTCAAGATCATAACTTTCTATATTCAATATTCCAGTCTTTGTCCTTCCAAACCAGTCACTTGCTTGTGTAAACGCTGCAGCTTCATAATACAATTGCAGGTTGGAAGTTTAAGACCACCCCTTTCACAAACATCTTGCATAATTTTCAGTTTAACTCTTGACTTTTTCTCATTCCAAACAAACTTATTCACTCCTTTTTGCCATTCCATCAAGTATTTGTCACTTTTAAGCACCGGAATCATTTGAAACAAAAATAAAAATCTAGGTAGAACATTCATTTTAACTGCTGTTATTCTTCCAAGTAAAGACAGCTGCAGTTTTTTCCAAGTTTCCATATCCTTTTGTACCTTTCGCCACAACACCTCGTAATTATTTTAAAACAGTTTTATATTTGAATCTGCAACTTGAACTCCTAGATATCTCACCTTTGATACTATTTCAAAGCCTGCTTGCCTTTCCAATTCTTTCTTTTGATCAGCTGTCATATTTTTAACTATCATCTTGGTTTTTTTCTGGTTCAGTCTAAATCCTGATACCATACCATATTCTTCTATAATGTCTTTCATCTGAATTATTGATTCCAACGGCTGTGTTAGGGTAACAACCAGATCATCTGCAAATGCCCTTGTTCTGTAATCCTCTTGCCTTATCACTATTCCCTTGAAAGTACTTGAGTCCTGTATTGTATTCAACAAGACTTCTAAGATTAGAATGAACAACAACGGACAACCTTGTCTTGTGCCTTTTTCTATATTAAAATTTGTAGTTAAACTTCCATTAATAATAATTTGTGCTGTTTGTTCTTGATAAATTGCTGCAACCACCTGTACAAACTGATCCCCAAAGTCCATCTTTTTTAAAGTCTTTAATAGAAAGTTCCAATTCACTCGATCAAAGGCCTTCTCCGCATCCAAAAACACCAGCACTGCAGCGATCTGTTTATTCTTCTCAAGATATTCCAATAAGTCTATAATTTGCCTCACATTATCCTTCATGTATCTGCCTTCTATAAATCCTGCTTGATCATGATAAATCACCTCTTGAATAACTGGCATTAATCTGTTGGCTAATACTTTCGCATAAATTTTATAGTCCGTATTCAGGAGAGATATTGGTCTAAAATTTTCCGGTTTTATAGAGACTACCTCCTCTTTCGGTATCAGAGAAACAAAAGCTGCTTTCCATGAAGGGGGTATTTTCCCCCCTTGTTGTATGCTACAAAATAAGTCTTTAAGATGTTCAACCATTTCTGCTTGTAAAGTTTTATAATACACCGTAGTTAAACCATCCGTTCCTGGAGCTTTAGCTGTTTTCAGTTGTTTAATAGCAACAATAATCTCCTCAGCTGTTATTGGTAAACTCGTTCTTTCCTTTTGATCATTAGAAATTTTTATAACTCTCTTTTCTTCTAAATATTTATTTATAAGTTCATTCTGTATATCATCTTTAGCATATAGTTTAGAATAATAATCTAAAAAAGGCTTTTTTAATTAGTCTTTGTTGAAATACTTCCTTTCCTCTATACTCAATACTCCCAATAGTCCGAGTACTCTGCTGTTTCCTCAATGTGTAAACCAACCATCTGCCCGGCTTATTGGCATTACTAAATGTATTATGTTTTGCAAATTGTAAATTAGTTGCTGCTTGTTCCGCTGTAAGCATATGGAATTGATCTTTCAAAAGTTTTATAATTCCTTGTAATTTTTCATCTGTTGGATTTTTTATAAGCAACTGCTCTTTTTTCTTTATCTCTCCTTCTAATTCTGATCTTTTTCTTTGTCGATTTGATTTGTGTTTAGAATTCATATAAATCAGTACCCCCCGCATATATGCCTTGCTCGCATCCCAAACAATTTCAATAGGGGTACTCTTATTCAAGTTCATTTCAAAAAATTCCTTCATTTGTTTCTTAAGTTCATTTACATTCTTTTCATATCTAAACAAATTTTCATTTACTCTCCAAGATCTTCTCTCATTCTTTCCCATTTCTATTTCTATCCATACCGGGCTGTGGTCTGATAAAGTTCTCGGAAATATCTTTGTTTTCTTTGTTTTTGAGAGTAAATCAACTGTAAGTAAAATAAAATCAATCCTGGAAAAGGATCTGTGTCTGTCTGAAAAAAAAGTAAAGTCCAGTTCTTTTGGGTTATGCACTCTCCAAATATCTTTCAATTCCAAATCTTCTTTCAAATAAAAAAAAAACTGTGGTAGTTTGACACATGATTTTGCCAAGCTTTTCTTATCTATTTTAGGATCTATTACTCCATTCCAATCTCCCATAAGTAAAATAGATCTATAATCCCATTGTAGTATTTTAGAATGCAATAACTTGTAAAAATTTTCTTGTTGCTGATTAGGAGCATAAATTCCAATCACCAAGATTGGACCATTATCTGTAAAAAGTTCTATTGCTATATATCTTCCACAATCATCTGCTTCTATAATTTTTGTTAGCAATCTTTTATTTGTATAAATCACTACACCATTCTTTTTCTCCGAATTTGAAGCTATAAACTGTGTTCCTAATCTAGAATTTATCAAATATTTTTGATCTTGTATTCTAATATGAGTTTCCTGTAAGCAAATAACATCATTATTAGATTGTCTCAAGTAATGAAATATCTTCCTCCTTTTCTGTGGTGAATTCAATCCGTTCACATTCCAAGATAAAAACTTAATTGTCATCTGCAGGCTCTTGAAACAATAAGAGCATTTGCTGAAGTTTCTGTTCCACACTATTAGTCTTCGGCTTAGCTCCTCCCATAGCTTCGGATTTTTGTGCTTTACCATTAACTCCCTGTTCGTCTTGTGATGGCTTAGGGCTCTGATGTTGATCATGTTGTTGTTTCTCTAAAAATTGTTTATAAGCTGCTCGAGTAATACGCTGATCTTTAGCACTATGCAACATCCAATCAAGATCCGCTGCTACTTCTCTTGTGTTTTTAGGTGGTTCAACTAAAGACTCTAAGGGAAGATCCAGCAAAGGTAGGCCCCCTACCGCTCCTTGAGTCTCTAGTGCCTCCCTCTCTGTCTGTTTCCTCTGCTCTTCAAGCTCTTGTTCAAATTGCTTATCCTTCTCACCCTCCATTATGGCTAAGACTGAGGAAGTACGTGGAGATGCTGTACCAGGTTTAAAAACACTGAAATAAAATTCTTCCGCTTTTTGAAGAGTATTTAATCGACATCTCTCTCTTTGATACCTCAATTTTATGCCAACTGGAGTGTCCCATCTGAATGGAATTTGCTGTTTCTTTAGTTCAGTCACCAAAAATCCAAAATCTTTTCTATCTCTCAACATCTTAGGTGGCAGTTCTTTGTAGATCCCAATCTCTCTTCCATCCACTTGAATAGTAGAAACAAAAGATTTTTTGCAAAATATCATTTCTTATTCTTCTATCTGTAAAGTAGATCACCACATCTCTAGGCAATTGCCTTTGCCTTGCCACCCAAGAATTCACTCTATAGACCTTATCAATTTTACAAAAAATCTCCTCAGGGTCAACCTTTAACATTACAGCCAGAGCATCAGCACAAACCCTTCTCAGGTCTTCTCTATTGTTCTCTTTTATACCTCTAAGTCTCACAGCAAACTCCATAAATCTAAACTGCATCATTGTCACTTCATTTTCAAGCCTTTGTGTTTTATTATCAACATTAGAAATTTTTTGGTCAGCTTCCTTCATTTTAGATTCTACTTCTGAGCTAAGATGTTCCACTTTCTTATCAACTTGGAGCACTACTTCTGACAAACCAGTCACAGCTGTCAATATTTCCCGTTTCATCTTGTCATACTTTTCTTGAACCATCTCTTTAAATTCATGCTGTGATTTTTCAAATTTCTGATCTAAAGCCCCAGCAATAAATTCCTTCAAATCATTAAATCCAGATTCTTGTGTTTGGGTCTGTATCTGTGAACTCAAAGGCTGCTCTTTTGGTTTATGAGTGGGGGAGCCCCCCCCCCAGCAGCTTTGGCTGGCTTTGTTTGTTTTGAAGCCATTCTTCGCAGCCTGACTCTTTCTAAAAAAGATATCCTCTTTCCCTTTCCACCACAAAAACCTTTCAAAAATTTCCCCAGCTTTAATCAAGTCCCAAGGGAGAGGGAACAAGTCAAATCACTTAAAAAAAAAAACTTTTCCTCTTTCTTCTGGCCAGCACTGTTACTTTTTGTTACTTTGTAGCGCAAATAAGTTCAAACAATTCCACTTTCACTTTCAGCATTCCTTATTGCTAAAGCTGGGCGCCATTTTAAAAAAACTTTCACTTCTTCTCAATTACTAAATTCATTCACAGGGCTAAGAAAAATACTTGCGGTTTAAGTTTCAAGTCCAGATTCCACCCTGCTTCTTTTGACAATTTTCTTGGCTTTCTCTCGTTTCGTTGGTCGCGTCGCCTAGCTCTGCAATTGCAGAGTCGCCCTCGGAGCCCGGAGCCTCAGCGCGCTGTATAGGGAGCCTCACCCTGCTTCCTCCCCAGATGCTAAAAAAAATGATCTGGGGACTTCAAAGGGGGCTCTACCTGTCGCGCCGGCTCTTCTCCCGATTCCTCCGAATCGTGGAGTCTTCCAAGCTGTCTCTCAGCTTTACGAGCAACAGGGCTGGCGGTCTTGAAAGGACTGTCTAACAGCGACAACGGCTCCAACCGGAAGTCCCAGAATTGATAAATTCTTATTAGTACAGCACATTACTCTGTGTGCAGCCACCAACAGAAGCCCCTCAGAACTCCTCATGGGAAGGAGACTCTGACCACAATTGGATCGATTGCACCCAAATTATATTGCAGAGACACCTCCCAAGGTGAATTCAAGATTGGGGACAAGGTTTATGCCCACAATTATGCAGGGGGAGCCCTGTGGATTCCTGGCAAGTTAGGAATATCTGGTCCTCGCTCATATCAAATTGAGTTAGAGGATGGAAGATTGTGGCGTCGGCACTTGGACCAACTCTGAGGCCGACTTTCTAATTCGCCACTCCGAACACCAGACCTAGCTCAAACCAACCAGCGGCCAAGCCCTGACTGTACTAAACTGTTAAATCCAATGTCTAAAAATGACTCAAACCCGATTGTGCAGCTTCAACACCCACCAGCGATCTCCAGAGGGGTTGGACCTTCCAGTCTACGCCACGCCCAAAGACGTGTACCAGGAGGTTCCATTGGCGGGTGTAGAGAAAGCAACTAATCCACCCGCTCAGGCGGCTGCCCAGGACCATACTGAGCTGCGCACGTCAACTAGGACTTGAACTAGTCCTGCCTACTTACGTGATTATGTTTGTAAATATGTAAATTTGTTCTACGAAGGGAGGGGTGTAATATACCATATAAGGAAGTAAGGAAATGAGCTGCAGGCTTCATTCAGGTCCTCCAAATAGGTGGGAAAATACTTGAATCTCTTTGGCTAAGCCGTCTGGCAGCCCTCTATAAAAGAGGACACTGCCAGACAAGCAGGTTGTTGGGTTGTACTGGTCTACTATTAAAGAGCTGTTGTTACTGAAGAACTGTGTCCGTCTCTTCTATCACCGAATCTAACAGGCCCGCCTCCAGTAGCACTCTGTAAGCCAAAAATGGGGTGCACAGAGGCCTCCTGGGGCACTCCATTTTTGACCTCCCCCGCCTCCAGTAGCACTCTGCAGGCCAAAAACAGGCCCATTTTTGACCTCCCCCACCTCCAGTAGCACTCTGCTGAGACAGCCACGTGCCGCATTTTTTACCTCCCCCGCCTCCAGAATCACTCTGCAGGCCAAAAATGTTGGCCTTACCTTCCAGTTCCAGCCTGTGGGGCTTGTAAGGTAAGTCCTGCGCTTGGCCGAAGGGTAGGGGACGGCGGATGGGCGGGGTGATGTGGGCAGGGCAGCTTTGTGATCCTGCACGGGCTGGATTAATGGCTTCGGCGGGTCGTATCCGGCCCATGGGCCATAGTTTGAGGACCCCTGAAACAATTAAAGGTAGATGTGTGTATATATTTATAGAATAGAATAGAATAGAATAGAATAGAATAGAATAGAATAGAATAGAATAGAATAGAATAGAAAACAAAAACTAAAGTTGGAGGTCTTCTAGTCCAGCCCCTTGCTCAAGGAGGAGAATATATCATTTCAGATGAGTGACTGTCTAGTCCCATGATGGCAAACCTATGGCACGTGTGCCAGAGGTGGCACGCAGCGCCCTCTCTTGGCATGTGAGCCATCGCCCCCGTTCAGTTTTGCCGTGCATGTGCCTCCCGCCAGCCAGCTGGTCTTCGGGTCTCTGCTGTGCATGTGCGGGGTGTGTGTGTGCAGGGGAGCGCACGCACATACGCAGGGGACATGTGCGGGGGGGACACACATGCATGCATGGGGTGGGGTGTGTGCAGGGGATGTGCGCACATGTGTGGGTGCAGTGAGCATGTGCAGAGGCTGCACATGGATTGCATTTTGGGGATTTGTGAGGGTGTGCATGCATTTGCGCACTTTGGGCACTCGGTCTGCAAAAGGTTAGCCATCACTGGTCTAGTCTCTTCTTAAAAACCTCAAATGATAGAGCACCCATGATTTCTGAAGGCAAGCTGTTCTGCTGGTTAATTGTCCTCACTGTTAGGAAGTTTCGACTAGCTAGACTCAAAACCTGAAGCTGTTATTCATATGGTTTAGTCTCCAGGTCTTTGATCAATTTAGGTAGCCCCTGTTCAAAATTAGAGATTTTTGCTTCAAAAAAAAAAAAGTTTAAAGGCTAAAAAGACTACAGCAGTGATTTTTCAAAAAAAAGGATTGATATTATTTAAAGACTGGGAATTTTTGGATTTGGTGGATTTGTTGTTCTGGCTGCTAAATAAATTCAAATTGGAAACTAAAAATGGCTTCAAAACAAGTAAAGACTATTGTCTCCAAAAGTGCTGGGACCTCGCCAGCTCAAACGTCCAAATTGCAATCTCTCTCTGTTCCAACGGAATCACCAATATTAACACTTGAAATGTTGCAGGAAGCCCTTAAAACACAAGCCTCTGTTACAGAAAAAAAAATTACTTTGGTGTTTGAGGATAAAATTCGAGATGTTGCTGAGGAGATAGTTCAAATTAAAGAGATTATTCAAAAACGGAATCAAGAAATCAGAGAAGATATTATCATGGCAGTTCAAGGTCTGGCAGGCCATATTGAAGCAATAGATGAAAAAGTGGAAGAAATTAAACAGTCTAATGAGAACTTGGAAAATAAAATGGGAGAGGTCCAGAATAAGATGGAAAGAGCAGAGGCCGATGTGATAATGATACAATATAGAGATATGGAATTTGCCTTGAGAATAAGAGGCCTCAAAGAAAATAAGCAAGAGAATTTGAGAGAGATCTTTTCAGAAGCATTTGCACAGATAATGGGAGATCAAAAAGCAAATCTTGAATGGCAAATTGACAAAATTTACCGTGTCAATTCATGGGTTGCCAGACAGAAACATTTACCAAGAGACATTGTAGTCTATTTTACTACAAGGAGGATACGTAATGAAATTTTACAAGTCACTTTTAAAAATAAACTTCAAGTGCAGGGGCAGGAGGTTTTAATACTGAAAGAAATCCCCCCCCAAAATGTTGAGAGCCAGAAGGGATTACGCCTTTCTGGTGGAAGAACTGAGAAACCGTCAAATATAGTACAGATGGGAGGTTCCAGCCGGACTAGTGGTGAACTATTCAGGAGAAAGATATCGTCTTAACTCAGTGTGGAAGGCAAGAGATTTTTACACCAATGTACTAAAGGCTGGATGCCCACAGCCCCCAGAAGCTAGAAGGAAGACGGAACAAGAGGGGGCAAAAAAGGGGGAGAAGGAAGAATCGTTGGCACAGGCCCAAAGGGGAGCTTTGCTTACTCAAGAAGATTTAATACAACTTTCAACTACTGCTCAAGCTTTGGAGGTATTCGACAAAATAGAAGAACCTAAGGATCAAAGACAGACCCGAGCAGCAGCCAAGCGTCAAGAAGAATTAAGATTGCAGCAACTAGAGATGATGCAAGAAACTACAAAAACAGAAGCAGTGGGAGGAGCAAGACCAAAAAGTAAAATGCATGGAGATTTCCAGCAGATGCTCCAAAAGCTTCAGGCAGCCAAGAATGGCAACTAGATTTCTGACTTGGAATGTTAATGGCCTAAATTCACCACAAAAGAGGAGAAAAATATTTCATTATTTGAAACAGTTTAAAAATGATGTAATCTGTTTACAAGAGACTCATATTAGAAGTAAAGATCAAAAATATTTAATAAATGCAAGGTTAGGTATACATTTTGTTGCATCTGCTCCCGAGAAGAAGAATGGTATAGTTATATACCTAAAAAAAGATTTAATTGCCAAATTAATTGAAGCAGATGATCAAGGAAGATTTATAGCAATTGAACTTTTAATAAAAGGAGAAAAAATACTTTTAATTGGAGTATATGCACCGAACCAACAACAGGAAAAATTTTATAAGCTTTTACATTCCAAGTTACTACAATGAGATTACAAATCATTCATTTTATTGGGCAATTGGAATGGAGTTTTGGACACTAAAAAAGATAAGAAGGGGCTCTTGCAAAATATCTCAACGCGTGCTAGATTGCCAAAATCATTTTTGAAATGATGGATGATATGGAGTTTAGAGATATCTGGAAAGAGAGGAACCCTGAAGAAAAAGACTTTACTTTTTTCTCTGATAGACATCAATCTTTCTCTAGGACTGATTTCATATTAATTACTAATAATCTTTTTTCTAGGGTGAAGAAGACGAAGATCTGCCCAAGAGTTTTAATGGATCATAGTCCAGTTTGGATGGAATTAGAGTATGGAATGGGATTTAAGAGGTCTTGGAGGTTAAATGAAAATCTGTTTAGATATGAGGAAAATGTAAAAGAATGTAAAAAATTTATGAAAGAATTTTTTATTATAAATATGCATAAGGGTACATACATAAGGGTTTGGGATGCAAGTAAAGCATATATGAGAGGTATTTTGATATATCTGAATAATAAACATAGACGTAAACAGGAAAAAAAAGGAAGGATTTAGAAGAGGAAATTAAAAAAAAAGAACAAGCTTTGATATTGAACCCAGCAGACAAGAAAATAAAAGAGGCAATTAACTTACTGCGAGGGCAATTTAATATGCTAATGGCAGATCAGGTCGCAACTAATTTGCAATATGCTAAACATAATACTTTTTGCAATGCTAATAAACCAGGGAGATGGTTAGCATATCTGTTAAGGAAAAAACAAAAGTCACGGACCATAGAGAAAATAGAATATAAAGGTAAAGAGGTTTATCAGCAAAACATGATTAAAAAAGCATTTTTAGAATTTTATATAAGGTTGTATGCTAGTGATAAAATTCAAAGTATAGATGTAGATAGATACTTACAGAAAGAGAATATTCCTATAATTACAAGAGAGCAAAGGGAGGGTTTAAATCAACCAATAACTTCCAAAGAAATCATGCTTGCAATTAAACAGTTGAAAGTGGGTAAAGCCCCTGAGACAGATAGTTTGACAGCTGCTTATTATAAACACTTGCAGTTAGAAATGGTGGGATCACTCAAAGAGTTATTTACTAACATACAATCTGGAGGAGATGTACCCTCATCCTGGAGGACAGCTTTTATTTCTCTGATTCCAAAAGAGGAGCAAGACTACACTCAGCCAAAAAATTATAGGCCTATATCACTTTTAAATACAGATTACAAGATTTTTGCTAAAATACTAGCAAATAGGTTAATGACAGTCATGCAACAAATGATTCATAATGATCAAACTGGTTTTATAAATGGTAGACAAATGAAGAGTAATGTAAGGCAAGTGGTTAACCTATTAGAGTATTTGGGGAAGAACAACCAAATCCCTGCGGTGCTAATATTTCTTGATGCGGAGAAAGCATTCGATCGATTGAATTGGCATTTCTTATTGAAAATAATAGAAAAGATGCAGTTTGGAGAATATTTTACACAATCTATTAAGGCAATATATCAGAAACAAACAGCGCAAATAATAATTAATGGTAGTTTAACAGATACTTTTAATATAGAAAAAAGAACAAGACAAGGATGTCCCTTGTCTCCATTATTGTTCATCTTGACTTTGGAATTTTTGTTGAGTAAGATACGTGGGTCAAACAAAATAAATGGAATTAAAATTAGGCAGTATGATTACAGAATACGAGCATTCGCAGATGATTTGGTTGTTACTTTAACCCAACCATTACAGTCGGTTGTAGGTTTAATGGATATAATTAAGCAATATGGGCAAGTATCTGGATTTAAAATAAATGCAGGGAAAACGAAGATAATAACTAAAAACATGACTACAAATCAAAAAGATGAATTAGAAAGATTAACAGGATTTGAAATAGTAAAAAAAGTTAAGTATTTGGGGGTTTATATTATGACATCAAATGCGAAATTATTCACGCATAACTATGATCCGTTGTGACAAAAAATACAGAGAGAGATGGAAAATTGGAAAAAATTACAATTATTCTTGTTAGGAAGAATAGCAGCAGTAAAAATGAATGTTTTGCCTAAGTTTTTGTTTCTTTTTCAAATGATACCAATACTTAAAAAAGATGAAAATTTGAAGATATGGCAGAAGGGTATTAATAATTTTGTCTGGACAGGGAAGAGACCAAGAATGAAACAAAAAATAATGCAGGATATACAGGAAAGAGGAGGTCTCAAAATGCCCAATTTAAGATTATATTATGAGGCAGCTGCCCTATCAGCAATGAATGATTGGATGACCTCAACAGAAGAAAGAATATTGAATATTGAGGGATATGATTTGGTTTACAGGTGGCATGCTTATTTACTATATGATAAGAAAGTGGATAAGACTTTTAAAAGTCACATATTAAGGAATGCTTTATTGCATGTCTGGAAAAAATATAAGTATAAACTAAATGAGAAGTTACCAATGTGGGCAATACCCAGACACGCGATAGAGAATATAAGTGTAGAGCAAAAACAAGATGTGATTACATACAAAGAGCTTCTTAACAAGGAAAGAGGTATACTAAAACTAAAATCTTTGAATCAACTAAGAGAAGAAAGGATAATTCAAACATGGTTTCAATATGTACAGTTGCAAGCTAGATGGAGAGAAGATCAGAAAATTGGTATTTTGCAAAATGAGGAGAACTTGGTAAAACAGATTAGAGATCAAAGTCAAATGCATATAAAAAGGTTGTATAATGCATTGGTAGAAATAGATTCAGAAACGGAGTTAGTTAAGGACTGTATGATAAAGTGGGCACAAAATATTGAAGAACCAATAATGATGGAAACATGGGAAAAAATATGGGTTAGAAATGTGAAGTTTACGCAAGCTCAAAACTTAAGAGAGAATTTTTATAAAATGTTTTATAGATGGCATCTAGATCCTAAAAAGCTAGCCTGTATGTATCCAAGTGTGCAACCCAAGTGTTGGAGATGTGAATGTGATGATGCCACATATTATCATATATGGTGGACATGTAAAAAAATTAAGGCATTTTGGATAAAAATATGGTGGATTATTCAAAATATTCTCAAAAAGAAGATAACATTTACTCCACAGTTCTTCTTGTTAGGTATAATTACAGATTGTACTGTTATAGAGACTAAGTTGATTTTAAATTTAATAACAGCAGCCAGACTTTTGGTGGCGCAGTATTGGAAGAAGGAAGACTTGCCTACTATTAAAGAATGGACATTAAAAGTAGTGAACTTAGCAGAGATGGCCAAAATTTCAACGTATTTGAAGGACCGCTCAAATGAAAGATATACATCGGAATGGAGAAGATGGATTGACTATATTCAAAACAAATATCGGACTAAAATGCTTCAAATAGCTTATGAATGAAATCAACTTTTTCTTTTTGAATTGTTTTGTTAGTTGAAAGGGGAGTTAAAGAGCAAGAGGGAATTAAGAGCCTACAGAAATTTAGCATATTTTAGTTTATGTTTGTTAAATGTTACAGCCTGTATTTGCTCTGGGAAGTCCAGGGTGGGGGGAGGGGGGTTGGAGGGAGAGGGGGGATGGGGGATGGGTGGAGGAGGGAAGGGGTGGGAGGAGGGACGGGAAAAAATTGTTGTAATATTTGATAAAACTTTTTAATAAAAAAAAAATACTTCACGTGATCTTGATTCTATGCCTCTGTTTATGCAACCCAGGATTGTATTAGCTTTTTTGACTGCTGCTGCACATTGCTGGCTCATATTCAAATGATCATCCACTAGGACTCCAAAGTCCCTCTCACACTTACTATTTTTGAGTCAGGTCTCGCCTAATCTGTACTTATACCTTTGATTTTTCCCGCCTAAATGTAATGCTTTGCTTTTCTCCACATTAAAATTTATTTTGTTGGATAGGGCTAACAAAAGTTTGTCAAGTTTGTCAAGATGTTTTTAGATCCTGAGTTAGTCTTCTGTGGTGATGGCTATTCCTGCCAGTTTAGTATCATTTGCAAATTTGATGAGTTCCCCTTCAATCCCTCATCTAAGTCATTTATGAAGATATTGAAGAGTATTGGGCCTAAAACAGAGCCTTGTGGTACCCCATTGCTTACTTCTCTCCATGTAGATGTAATACCATTAAGGACTATTCGTTGAGTATGGTTTTTCAGCAGCTACAAATCCATCTGGTGGTGATGTTGTCTATTCCACATTTTTCTTGCTTACCAAGAAGTAGATTGTGATCTACTTTGTCAAATGCCTTACAGAAATCTAAGTATACTATGTCCGCAGCATTTCACTGGTCTATTGATTTGGTGATTTTATCAATGAATGAAATAAGATTGGTTTGGCATGATCTGTTTTTAACAATCCCGTGTTGGCTTCAAGTTGTTCACAGATCTGTTTTTTGATTATCTTTTCCAGGATCTTCCCAGGTATTGATGTTAAACTGGTTGATCTGTAGTTTCCTGGGTCTGCTTTTTTTCCTTTCTTGAAGATGGGAACCACATCAGCCCTTTTCCAATCCTCAGGTACTTCCCCAGTGCTCCAGGAATTTTGAAAGATTTGGTACAATGGTTCTGAGATAACATCTGCCAGCTCCTTCAGAACTCTGGGATGTAATCAGTCAGATCCCAGTGATTTATATTTGGCAAGATCACATAGATGTTCTCTTACCATTTTCTTGCTTATTTTAATTTTTATTTCTAGTTTGTCTTTTAAAGTAGGGTTTTTTTTTTTGGTACGTTGGGCTATAATTTCTTTTTGCGTTAAGACTGATTCAAATAATGAGTTAGGAAGCTCTGCTTTCTCCCTACTGCATGTTACTTTCTTGCCATCTTCTCTCTTTAGTGGACCTACTGTTTCCTTGACTTTTTTCTTGTTATTAATATATTGAAAGAAACTTTTTTAAAAATTATCTTTAACTTTTGTAGCAAGCCTTAGTTCATTCTGAGCCTTTGCTTTCCTGACTTCCGCCTTGCATGCTCTGGCAATTGGCCTTAGTCAAGTATCCCTCTTTCCATTTTCTGTGCTTGTCCTTTTTGTCTTTCAGTTTGTCAGAGAGATCTTTGTGCAGCCATGTTGGTTTCTTTCCTAGGGTCTCTCTCTCTCTCTCTCTCTCTCTCTTTTTATAAAAAAAGTTTTTTATTTTTCAATTTCAAGAATATAAGCATTCCATCTTTCCTTAAACAGTGTGTCGTCTGGATTGTATCTCTGTGCAACATCCTTTACCCTTTTCAACATCATTCACATTCACATTAATATTTTTTCTCTAAACTTAACATTATAATATATTAAATAATTAAACATTGTAAAGCTCTTCATTTTCTTCTTAATGTCTTCTAGTAATAATACCATGTTAACATTAAACATCTTTATTCTCATCTTACGTATACTAACAATTTTCATCTTATTTATATCTCTATCTTAATTATTATTAAGATATCTCTATCTTTCTATTATTCCTTAGTCTTCTTCATTTCCAAACTCCTTTTTTATTCTCTAACCATTGATAAAATACTTCCCATATCATATAGTATTCAGTTTGTTCTTTCTCCTTAATTGCTAATGTTAATCTGTTCATTTCTGCACATTCTAATATTTTCCTAATCACCTTCTCATCAATGGGAATCTCTTCACTTTTCCAATGTTGTGCAAATACAATTCTAGTGGCAGTTAATACATGAATAATTAAATAAATATGCATTCTCTTTATTATAAATTTCAGGTAAAATCCACAGCAGAAATATTTCTAGTTTCAACTCAATATGTTGTTGTATCAACTCTTCCATGTCTTAATTTTTGTCCAATACTTCTTTGCTTCTCCACATGTCCACCACATATGATAGTAAGATTCAGGTATCTGGTGGCACTTCCAGCATTTAGCTAATTTATATTTAAACATCTTTGCCAACCTCGCCGGTGCAAGATACCATCTAAAGAACATCTTATACAAATTCTCTTTATATGCAGTTGACATCGTTAATTTATAGTTCCTGTCCCACAATTTCTGCCATTTATCTAATTCTATAACCAAAGTTTTCGCCCATGCTATCATTGTCTCTTTTACTTGTTCCTCCTCCAACTTTATGCCCAGTAAGTAACTATACAGCTTCTTTATTAATCTTTCTTCTGTCCTGTTAAGATTTTATCTAAATCTGTTAATTCTTTGTAAAAACCCTGTAATTTAGCATCTTTCTCATATTTAGACTGTATCTGCACTTCTGAGTACCACGTTATATCGATCTCTTGCTCACTCATTTCTTCTTTCATTTTAAGTTCCCCCTCTTCATTCAAAATGTCTTTATATCTAACTATATTTCCCATATTAATAATATTTGGGTGAATCAATGCTTCCATTGTTGAAAGCCAAACTGGTATCCTCAAATAGTGTTGTTCATTAGTTTTCTCCCACACCAACATTAGTGCATTCCTTATGTAATGTCTCTGAAAATATCCATGTATCTTATTTTTCCCATACCATAGAAAAACGTGCCACCCCAATTGTAAATCATGTCCTTCCAAAGTCAGTAATCTTATATTCCTCAATACAATCTCCTCTTTCATCCATGTTAATACAGCACCTTGATAGTACAATTCCCAGTTTGGTAGGACTGGGAATTGCTACTTCTTATAACTTGCATCATTTTCAAACCAATTCTTGCTTTTTTGCCTTGCCAAATATACTTATGTATTATTTTATTAAGTTCCTCAAATTTTTTTTCCAATTTTATCGGAATTGTTTGGAATAAGTACAATAATCTTGGCAATATGTTCATTTTAATTGTTGCTACTTTTCCTACCAGTGATAATTGCAGATTCTTCCACTTTTCCAGATCTATTTGAACTTGTTTCAGCAACTTATAATTATCTTCCTTAATTGTTACACATCTTACTGTCAGCTGAATCCCTAAATTTTAACTTTCTTTAAAATCTGAATATCTACTTTCTTTATTAATTCTTTTTTGTTTTGCTTATCCATGAGATTTTTAACTAAAATCTTAGTTTACTCTTTATTTATTTATTTATTGCCACTTCTCCATATTCTTCTAATTTTTTTTTATTAATTTAGGTCCTGTTGTTAGTGGATCTTCCAAGATAAAAGCTAGATCATCTGCTGCAAACGCCTGTAATTTATACTGTTCCCTTTTAATCTCCATGCCTTTTATCTCTGCATCTTGTCTAATGTTTCTATTTAATACTTCCAACATCAATATAAACAATAATGGAGACAGGGGATATGATCATTCTGAGCCTTTGCTTTTCTGACTTCCGCTTTCCATGTTCTGGCAATTGGCCTTAGTTATGTGTCCCTCTTTTCATTTTCTGTGCTTGTCCTTTTTATCTTTCAGTTTGTCAGAGAGATCTTTGTGCAGCCATGCTGGTTTCTTCTTGGATTTGTTTTTCTTTTTCAGTGGTATTGTGCTGGACTGGGCCTTTATGATCACATTTTTCAGAGTTTCCCATCCTTCTTGAGTTGTTTTCCCCTTTAAGATTTTCATCCATGGAATTTTTCCTAGGGTCTCTCAGAGTTTCTTAAAATCAGCTCTTTTAAAGTTTAAGACACTGGTTGGATTATTTTCTATTGCTTGTGTCTGCATTATATTGAATTTCAGTATGACGTGGTCACTTTCACTCAAAGTTCTGGCAACTTTAACTCCCTCTATCACTTCTTCTCTATTAGTAAAAATTAGGTCCAGTATAGCTTTATTTTTAGTTCCCTTCTCTACTTTTTGGATGATAAAGTTGTCAGCTAGGTTGGTTAAGAATCTGTTTGATCTCCCACTCGCTGCAGAGTTGGTCTTCCAGTTGATATCTGGATAGTTAAAGTCTCCCATTACTACTGTGGTATGCTTCCTATATACATTTGTTAACTGGTTGGCAAAGAATTCATCTATTTCTTCTGATTGATTGGGTATACATCCAATCAATGTATACCCAATACATATAATTTACCAATCATAGATTAATATACATCTATGGCAATCAGGGGTGAAATCCAGCAGGTTCTGGAGAACTGGTAGCAGAAATTTTGAGCAGTTCGGAGAACCAGTAGCGGAAATTTTGAGTAGTTCAGAGAACTGGCAAATACCATCTCTGGCTGGCCCCCGAGTGGGAAGGAAATGGAGATTTTGCAGTATCCTTTCCCTGCTAGACCCATCAAGCCACGCCCACAGAACCGGTAGTAAAAAAAAATTGGATTTCACCACTGATGGCTATGTCATCCCCCCCCCCTTTCATATTGACATACATTCTGGAAGGGTTTTATCTTTGATTGTGCATTTCTGTAGATAAGTAGTGAGCTCTCACATATAATGCAATTCCACCTCCTCTTTTTGTAGATCTGTTTCCTTTGAACAATTTCATCCATCAGTACATTCCAGTCATGGGTTTCATCCCACCAGATTTCTGTAATGACAACTATGTCATACCTACCCTCCTGTACTATTGCTTCTAGTTCACCCTGTTTGTTCCCCAAGCTTTGAGCATTTGTATATAAGCATTTAAGATTTTTATGCCTATCCATGGGTATGATTCCTACAGCTCCTAATTGTTGTTTGAGTTTTTCTTTTATCTCATCACTCCCTACCTCATTGTTTGATTTGTTTTCTTGGGATTTATGATTGGTTTTGTGTTCGAAAGATTCTAAATATTGGTTGCCCTCCCCCCTCAATTTTAATTTAAAGTGCTTCGGATGAGTCGGGCTAATCTTTTTCCCAGTACATTCCCAGTCTTCGTGAGGTGCAGTCTATTCCTTACCAAGAGTCCTTTTTATAGGTAATGCAGTCCATGGTTCAGGAAACCAAAGTTTTCTTGGCGACACCAACCCTTATCCAGTGGCTTATTTCTAGAATTCTTTTTCTCCCCAATGGGTGTTGACCTTTCATTGGGAGTACTGATGAGAACACTACTTATGCTCCTAGCTCCTTAACTTTATTGCCTAGTTCAGGTATCGGCAACCCACGGCTCTGCTGTGGCTCCTTATCAGATGATCCCACCACTGGCTGGCCCCGCCCTTCACCCTCCCCTCCCAGTCACTCCTCGCCTGGCCTGAGAAGGGCGACGGTGGGGGATGGAGAAACTGATTCTCTTTTGCCTCATCTCTTGCTGGTACTTCTTCCTGCCCTTCTTGGTGCTGGGCATGCCTTGGTCGCTTGGGGAGATGTGCAACCTGCTCTCCGCACTGGCCTCGCTAACACGACAGCTGGCAGGGTGGAATTGGGATCCAGGAGGAGGGATGACAGAAAGGGGGATGGGCCTGCAGTGCCCAGCTGCGGCTTTAAAACTTGCATGGGGGACTTTCGCTGCCTGGAAGATGCTTTTCAATCAAAGCCACCAGTAGCACCACTCTGCTGGAGGAGTAAAGGAGCTCAGGACAATGGGAAAAGGGGGATGGCACCCCCGAATCTTGCACACCCACCCTGGGGGTCAGGCTCGGAGAAAGCCAGAGCACCCTTGCCAAAGACGCTCATCTGTCAGCTGGTCATCCTGCCCGCCCCCCCGCACCTTTGCTGCACTTTGGCCAAGCCCAGCCATTTGCTTGAGGAGGGTCTCCCCACTCGTGTGCACCCTTCTGGCTCCGCCACAGCCGGCCAGGGGGTTGTGAGAAGAAGAGGATGGTTGTCTTCAGGGAAGCTTCCACCGCAGCTCACGTTCGTTCCTCAGCCAGCCCAGATTTTCAAAAAATTACAAAGAAGAAAGAAAAGAACTAGCGAAGCACCCCAAGGTTGGCCCCGCCTCGGCTTTCCAAAAGAGAGAGAAGAGACAGAGGGAGGAGAGAGAGAGATACAGAGATACACACAGACAGACAGACAGACAGATACAGAGAGAGGGGGGAGAGAGGGGGAGAGAGAGACAGAGAGAGAGAGATACCGAGGGGGGAGATAGAAGGGGAGAGAGAGAAAGAGAGACATGGAGACACAGAGAGAGGGGGAACAAAGACAGCCACTTTTTGTAGCCTTCATAGATCTTACGAAGCCTTTTGACTTGGTTAGCAGGGACGGCCTTTATAAAATTCTCCCCAAGATTGGATGTCCACCTCAGCTCCTCAACATCATCAGGTCCTTTCATGAGGAAATGAAGGGCACTATAGTTTTTGATGGCTTAACATCAGATTCCTTTGATATTCGAAGTGTGCCAGTATACCAACTCTAATAAATGGGAACTTTGAGAAGATGCCTCTCTCAGAGTTTTTAATTGGAGTTGGGGTTTTCCAGAACACTGACGCCCTAATGACCAGCTGGGTAGGCATGGCTAGGGGGGTCATGTGACTGGGTGGGAGTGAATGTTGTTGAGTTGGCCATGCCCACCCAGATTTTGTGGCTCCTGGTGTTTTCTTTTCTGTGGGAAACTGGTTCAAATGGCTCTTTGAATATTTAAGGTTGCAGACCCCTGGCCTAGTTGCTTATAATCTCTCAATATTGTAATTAGGTTCTTTGTTGTGTCATTCATCCCAATGTGAAAGAGGAGGAAAGGGTAGTAATCTGTGGGCCTAATTATTTTGGTTAAGTTCTCAACCACATCTTTAATTTTTGCTCTAGGAAAACAACATACCTCCCTAGATTGTATGTCCGGTCTGCAGATGGCTGGTTCTGTTCCTTTGAGAATAGAATCTCCCATCACCAACACTCATCTTCCTTTTTTAAGGGGTGCAGTCTGGGGTGCTTTTCTGTTTATCTCAGGTGTATTTGTTGATGTGACTTTTTAGGGATATTTGATGATGTCTCTTTTCTAGGTGTCTGCATGTTTTCTTTGAGGGTGAGGTTGTGGGCCTGTGTATTTTCATCTAGGGGGAGAAATTGATTGCTCAGTTTTAATGGGGCTGCTTCTGGTTGAGTTAGATTGGCCAGTAGGGGTTTGTAGATGTATTCTGCTTTTTTCTTTGATTATTGTTTCCTTCTATGTGTGTCATACCTCCATTTATTTTCCTCCAAGGGTTTATCAGCAGGGTCAAATCCTCTGGGAGTTATTTGTTCAATAGAAAATGAATAGAATAGAACAGAATAGAATAGAATAGAATAGAATAGAATAGAATAGAATAGAATAGAATAGAATAGAATAGAATAGAATAGAATAGAATAGAATAGAATAGAATAGAATAGAATGATATAGTTTGATTTGGGCATAGCTTTCTTGTGTAGGTTGGAATTTGGCTAAAGTTGCCTCTAGATTCCTTACTTTTTCCTCTGGTAGGTCACATAGTTTTCATTTAATACATGTATCATTTGGGCGTTCTTTGGGCATAAGCACATTAACAGATTAACAGAGTTGGAAGGTATCTTGTAGGTCATCTAGTCCAACCCCCCGCCCAAGCAAGAAACCCTACACCATTTTTGACAGATGGTAGTCCAGTCTCTTCTTGAAAGGTTTCAGTACACACATGGAACATATGTTGCATACCACAATAGTATCAGTCACCTGTTCCATGAGTTTGTTTCTTTTTGATGGTTCTTTTTAGGGTAAAAAAATTGTGTGTGTGTGTGTGTGCATGTGCGTGTGTGACAGTTATTTCCTAATTCAAATCTTTTCCCCCTTGTTCAACTACAGCTAGTCCTCGACTTACAACAGTTCATCTAAAATTGAAAGTTACAGCATTGAAAAATGTGATTTATGACTGTTTTTCAGTTACGATCTTTGCAGCATCCCCATGATCAAAAGTCAGGTGCTAGGCAATTGGTTCATACTTATGTCCAGTGCAGTGTCGCAGGGTCATGTGATCCCCCTTTGCAACCTTTTGACAAGCAAAGTCAATGGGGAAGCCAGATTCACCTAATAACCAGGTTATTAACTTATCAATTGCAGTGATTCATTTAACAATTGTGGCAAGAAATGTTGTAAATTGGGACAAAATTCACTTACCAAATGTCTCACTTAACAACAGAAATTTGGGACTCAATTGTGGTAGTAAGTCAAGGATTACCTGTACTACATTTGGATCAGGGAGACTAACATTATAAACTTTAGCTTTAAAGCTCTTATTTGCAATATTTCAACGGAATTGTTAGGAGTGGAAATCAGAGTATTAGTTGAGGTTGAGAAAGGATATTATAAGACAGGGGTCCCACACGGTACTGGTCTGTGGCCTGTTAGGAACCAGGCTCCACAGCTGGAGGTGAGTGGCAGGTGAGTGAGCAAAACGCAAACCATCCACCCACACCAGTCCGTGGAAAAATTGTCCACAAAACTAGTCCCTGGTGCCAAAAAGGTTAAGGACTGCTGGTATAAGACAATATTAAATAGTTAAAAGTTTCACAACAAATTTGATATACGGTAATTAATGCTATACATTACCCATAATTCAAGCAGAATACACATTATAGTCTTCACAGATCATTAGACATAGAAATTCATGCAAAAAAATTATTCACTTGAACATGAACACCTAGAAATGAGTAAAGTAATAAATAGCAGCCACCATGAGTTTGTTAAAAACAGATCATGCCAAACCAATCTTATTTCATTCTTCAACATAGTGACTAAATTAGTAGACCAGTGAAATACTGTGGACATAATATACTTAGACTTCAGCAAGGCATTTGACAAAGTAGACCACAACCTACTTCTTCATAAGCTAGAAAAAAGTGGGATAGACCACTTCACCACCAGATGGACTCGCAACTGGCTGCCAAACCCTACTCAATGAGTAGTCCTTAATGGGTCTAAGTCTACATGGAGGGAAATAAGCAATGAGGTGCCAAAAGATTGTAAGGTCTCCTGCTTGAGTGGTGTGTTGAACTAGATGACCTATATGGTCCCTTCCAATTATGTTAATCTGTTAGATGAAGTGGCATGCTTCGTTGCTATTAAACATATTTAACAACACATATTTATTATCTTCACATACATCTTCAGAAAATAACCAGGTCATCACTTGGTCCCTTCGGCTGATGTTATGCAATGCCAGGTCCGTGGTTAATAAGGCCCCCCTCATTCACGATCTTATACAAGAGGGAGGAGCGGACCTGGCGGGTATTACGGAGACCTGGTTGGGCCCGGAGGGTGGCGTCCCTCTGGTTGAAATGTGCCCACCAGGCTTCAGAGCATTCCATCAGCCGAGGGTCCAGGGGAGGGGCGGGGGGGTGGCGGTTATTATTAACGAGGATCTGGGTCCGAGGGAGACCACTGTGCCTCAGATAGCCGGATGTGAGTCCCTCCTTGTGAGGTGGGGCCGTGGGGTTCAGATGGGCTTGTTGCTTACGTACCTGGCTCCCTGCCGCGTGGCAACAGCCCTACCTGAGCTACTCGACGTGATAGCCACGGTGGCAGTAGATACACCCAGGCTTTTAGTCATGGGTGATTTCAACTTGCCATCCGTCGGTGAAACGTCTGAGGTGGCTCGGGAGTTCATGGCTTCCATGACGGCCATGGACCTGACCCAGTTAGTTCATGGCCCTACTCACAGGGGAGGTCACAATCTGGATTTGATTTTTGTCTCTGGCCAGTGGTTGAGTGGTCTTGTTATAGAGGATATAGACATGGAACCCTTGTCATGGACTGACCACTCACTCCTTCGCCTAGATCTTCGAACCGCGACCCCTCGCCGCAGGGAGGCGGACCCAACTAGATGGATCCGCCCCAGGCGCCTGATGGATCCTGATAGGTTCCAGACGGAGCTTGGGCCATTTCCTGAGGATCTAGCACATGACTCGGCCGAGGACCTGGTAGCCGCCTGGGATCGGGCGGCTGGTGGGGCCTTGGACTGAGTTGTGCCTTTGCGGCCTCTGACCCGATGCCGATCCCGTGCGGCTCCTTGGTTCACTGAGGAGCTGAGGGAAATGAAGCACCGGAAAAGACGCCTGGAGAGCGGTTGGAGGGCCAGTCTCGCTGAATCTGATCGAACACTGGTAAGGTCGCATATTAAGGCCTACCTAGTGGCGATAAAGACGGCAAAGTCTAACTACTTTTCTGCCTCTATTGTGTCATCAGGGAATCGTCCGGCCGCCCTGTTTAGGGTGACCCGCGTCCTGCTCCATCTGGGAGTGCGGGAGGATCCCTTAGAAGGCAGGGCGGAGGATTTCGGACAATACCTGTATGACAAAATCGCTCAGATCCGGGGGGATTTGGACTCTGACTGGGTAGATCAGGGCAGGGTGACGAGGAACAGTCTTGAGAATGTTATCTGGGAGGAGTTTGATGTTGTGACTCCCGATGATGTGGACAGGATTTTGGGGAGACTTAGTGCAGCCACATGTTTACTGGACCCGTGTCCCTCCTGGTTGGTACTGGCTTCCCGGGAGGTTACACGAGGCTGGCTCCAGGGCGTCATTAATGCTTCGTTGAGTGAGGGTCACTTCCCCGCTGCCCTGAAAGAGGCGGTGGTGAGGCCTCTCCTCAAGAAGCCGTCCCTGGATCCAGCAATATTGGCTAACTATCGTCCTGTCTCCAACCTTCGCTTCATTGCGAAGGTTGTTGAGAGTGTGGTCGCGCAACAGTTTCCACAATTCCTGGAGGAAACATCCTATCTAGATCCGTTCCAGTCGGGTTTCAGGTCTGGGCACAGCACGGAAACGGCATTGGTCGCGTTGGTGGATGATCTCTGGAGGGCTCGGGACAGGGGTTATTCCTCTGTTCTGGTCCTATTAGATCTCTCAGCGACTTTTGATACCATCGACCATGGTATCATGCTGCACCGGCTGGAAGAGTTGGGGGTGGGAGGCACTGTGTTGCAGTGGTTCCCCTCCTTTCTCTCCGACCGGTCACAGTTTGTGTTGGCAGGGGGGCAGAGGTCGACCTCGAGGCCTCTCATTTGTGGAGTGCCGCAGGGATAGGTCCTCTCGCCCCTTCTGTTCAACATTTATGTGAAGCCGCTGGGCGAGATCATCCGTGGCTTTGGGGTGAGATACCACCAGTACGCTGATGACACCCAGCTGTACATCTCCACCCCAGGCCACCCCAACGATGCCCTTGAAGTGATGTCCCAGTGCCTGGAGGCTGTGCGGATCTGGATGGGGAGGAACAGGCTCAAGCTCAACCCTTCCACGACTGAGTGGCTGTGGCTCCCGGCATCCCGATATAGTCAGTTGACTCCATCACTGACTATTGGGGGCGAGTCTTTGGCCCCCACTGAAAGGGCTCGCAATCTGGGAGTCCTCCTGGATAGGCAGCTGTCTTTGGAGGAACATCTGACGGCTGTTACCAGGGGGACCTTTTATCAGGTTCGCTTGATTCGCCAGTTGCGGCCCTTTCTTGATCGGGATTCCTTGTGCACAGTCACTCACGCCCTCGTCACCTCTCGCCTTGACTACTGCAACGCTCTCTACATGGGGCTCCCCTTGAAGAGCATCTGGAGGCTCCAGCTGGTCCAGAATGCAGCAGCGCGGGTAGTGATGGGAGCAACATGGCGCTCCCATGTAACACCGCTCCTGCGCGAGCTGCACTGGCTCCCGGTGGTCTTCTGGGTGCGCTTCAAGGTGTTGGTTATCACCTTTAAAGCGCTCCATGGCATAGGGCCTAACTATCTCCGAGACCGCCTGCTGCTACCGACGACCTCCCATCGACCCGTGCGCTCCCACAGAGAGGGCCTCCTCAGGGTGCCATCAGCCAAACAATGTAGGCTGGTGGCCCCCAAGGGGAGGGCCTTCTCTGTGGGGGCTCCCACCCTCTGGAATCAGTTGCCCCCGGAGATAAGAAGAATCCATGACCTCAGTGCCTTCCGTCGTTCCCTGAAAACCCATCTTTTTCAGCAAGCCGGGTTGGCTTAAGAAGAAACTTTTAAATTCTTTTAATTAGTCTGTGATTCTTAACTTTCGGGCCAAAATTTATATATATTTTTAAATGTTTTAATATTTGTATTCTATATTTTTTATCTTGGCTGTACACCGCCCTGAGTCCTCAGGGAGAAGGGCGGTATATAAATTGGAAATTAAATTAAATTAAATTAAAATGAAACTAATATTAGTAACAGATTGGTCTCATTTAGTGCAATCTTATTTTTTATTTTTATAAGGCCAATGAAACTTCCCATTTATGAAGTTGCAATGATGTTTATTCATAACTGCTGTGGGTTATTTTTATTGCTTGTACCATATCCTGAGGCTGAGAGATACTGGGTAATACATTTTTAAATAAAAGCAGCAAAGCAGAACTATTTTACAGCAGAACTATTTTTTTATTTTGTAACAATGCTTAAGATACCCTTCTCTTTTTTCACAGTAATTCTAGGAAATATATTGGACTGAAAAATATTGACTGTCCCAAAGTTATTCAAGGAGCTAAGTGGACTAGAACCTAACTCTCCTCTAATCCTACATCTTAATCATTACACCAATCTATTACCAAGAATCAGTGATGAAACTGATTTTGTCCCATAAATTATGAACCAATGATCAGAAATGTATATTGTACAACATATTGTACCAGGATTGGAGCTGAAAGGTGAAAGGGAGCAGAATGCCCCCTCCCTCATGTTGGGGTAGACCAGGTGTCTCGATAGAAAAACACTTTATATGTGTGTGTGTGTGTGTGTCATTTTTATAAAATAGTAATAACAAGAGGAGACTATCAAGATGGTGCACAGTAAGTAAAGAAAATAATAATCTGAAACAAAGACATAGCCATACAGAGCTTCATAAGCCAAAATTATAAAGCAATCTTGGAACTTCCTGGTGAAAGCAATTCCTTCTATAACTGTCCATCAACATGGCTTAGGGCCGGGATATCTGCGAGACCGCCTTCTGCCACCAATAGCCTCCCACCGACCGGTTCGCTCGCACAGAGAGGGCCTCCTCAGGGTGCCGTCGGCCAGACAGTGTCAGCTGGCGACCCCCAGGGGGAGAGCCTTCTCTGTGGCAGCACCCGCCCTCTGGAATGACCTACCCCCTGAGATACGCATGATATCAGACCTCCGGACTTTTCGTCGGGCCCTGAAAACACACCTATTCCATCTAGCCGGGCTGGCTTGATCCCATCCTCTCAGTTTTAATTGAATTCGGTTTTAATTGGGTTGTTTTTAATATCTTGGGCCGAAATTATTTAATTGTTTTTTAAATTGTTTTTAAATTTTATATGCAATGTTTTATCTTGGCTGTACACCGCCCTGAGTCCCGCAGGAGAAGGGCGGTATAGAAATAAAATTAATTAAATAAATAAATAAATAAATAAATAAATAAATAAATAAATAAATAAATAAATAAATAGTAATGGATACAGTGTAATTTAGTAATTGACATCTAAGTTGACAAGTACTTGGCATTTAAGGTAATTAGTTTTCCCAAGTAAAGTAAAGGTGAATAAAAATTTCTTAGCTAATGTCATGACCTGGCAAATAGCCATCCCCACAAGCAACTGATATTAACCAATTTTAGTAATGTAATGTAATGATAAAATGGATACTCATGAGGGAGAGGATGCATTCCAGAGAAATAAGAAGCAACTTAGCCCAGATATTACGTGTGAGAGAAAGACGGTGAAGACAGCTTCTCTCTAATAGTTCACAGAGTATATTGTAAATGCACACAGTAGCTCCTCAGGCTGGCAAAATTTTGTCTACAAGTGTGAAACAATAAAGAATTTAGACTGGAAAAATTGCCATGAATCACTTTTGGTTTTGAGCCTGATCTAAGCACTCAGGGATCATGAATTTAAATATATATTTTTTAAAAATCATATTCAAATATTTTCTCCAAATCCACATTCCAGTAAATATGGTAATAATGCTGCATACAACTGCCTACCTCTTCTTCTCTAAGCTTCTGTCTTCTCTTTTCTTCCACAGCTGCCCTCTTTTGCTCCTCCCTCATCCTCTGCTCCTCCAACTTCTTCCATCTTTCTTCTATTTGTTTCTCATACTGAAACTTTGCTCTTCTTTCTTTTTCTAAGATTTGCTGCTCCCTGACAGCTTATAATAAAATAAATTTAAAAATCTCAAATAAAACTTGACTCCACATATTCCAACTTTTATCTAAACTGTAGATTAGCAGTCCTTAGGCAGTCAGAACAATAGCAAATATGTCCAGGGTGGAGTTATCAAAAGGCTTGATGGACCCCAAGTTTGCATATGTATATACTGTATAGAAAACAAATGTTCTAAGGGAAAGTATGTTGATTTTTAATGAAAAAAAGTAATTTTTAGTAGAGAAAATCACTGGAAGAGGCCAAAGAAGATAATGTACTCAGTGGTTACAGAGTACCAAATATCTGTTGGATAGAAAAAATGGGTTAACTTTCTTGAACAGGAACCCTATGCATTGCAATATTTCATTACAGGTCTTTTACAGTTAAATATTAACTAGTATTAGTTGTCAAATAAGGAAATAACATACAAAATAAAACTTCACTTAGCTCATTGGCATTTTGTTTTCTTGAAAACATTCAATCTAATATAAGCTTGCACCCAGAGGTGAAATGCTCCCGGTTTGGACCGGATCGCCTGATCCGATAGCGATGGCAGCGGGTGGTTTGGAGAACCGGTAGCAAAAATTCCTGCCCTCCCATGCCCAACTGAGCCGCACAATCATCAGAGGCTTTTTTTTTTAATTTTTAAAAGTATTTTTTCCACAACCTCTTCGGCCGAAAAAATGCTTTTAAAAGTAAAAATAAAATCGCACGGCTCAGCTGGGATCGTCAGAGGCTTTTAAAAGAAAAAAAAACCTCTGACGATCAGGCAACTCAGCTGGGATCGTCAGAGGCTTTTAAAAGTAAAAAAAACCTCTGATGATCAGGCAACTCAGCTGGGATCTTCAGAGGCTTTTAAAAGTAAAAAAAACCCTCTGACGATCAGGCAACTCAGCTGGGATTGTCGGAGGCTTTTAAAAGTAAAAAAACCCTCTGACGATCAGGCAACTCAGCTGGGATTGTCAGAGGCTTTTAAAAGAAAAAAAAATCTCTGACGATCAGGCAAATCAGCTGGGATCGTCAGAGGCTTTTAAAAGCATTTTTTTTACAACCTCTTCAGCTGAAGAAGTTGTAGAAAAAATGCATTTAAAAGTTAAAAAAAAAAAGTTGGCTATACTCACCCAGTCACATTACCCCCACCCAAGCCACGCCCACAGAACTGGTAGTAACAAATTTTACATTTCACCACTGCTTGCACAGATGATTAATTGTTTATGCAGAAATATTTTTTCATAGGAAATTAGATACAACCCAGGAAATCTGGATATAATATAAGAGCATAAGTAAACTTTTCATATGCATACCTTAGTAAGTGAAGAGAAGTTTACTCTGAGTTCATAATAGTTGACAGAGTGAAATTAGATCTACACATCTCTTATTCTTCTAAATGGGTGTTCCTTGCTTGATTCCCAAATATTGGTGATCATATTCAAGGGGCTCTTGTTGCTTTAATAATAGCAAAGCATTGGTAGACTGAAATATCAAAATGTAGAGTAGCTATGCTGAAGACTGGGGATACTGACTAGAAGAGTAGTAAATGTCTCTGATCCCAGATGAGGACAGCAGGAACATGCGTCCTAATGAATTCAAGGTGGCTTCTCCATCTATACATTAACTATACATTTTCTTCAGTATAATTAGTAGTCAAAAGACTCAAGGCTGCATACTCAAAAGTCGATTGTCCTTGTTTATTGAATAAGAAAATAAAACTTACCAAAATATTTTTCTCTTTCTTCTCTTCTTTCTCTGGCTAGTCTTTGCCTTTCATCTGTCTTTAGAAGTCCATCCACAGCTAACAGGAAGAAAAAAGGGGGGGGGGAGGAGGAAAAAATCAGCTATAGCAAAGTAATTTATTATTTTGTCTTGAAAATTTTATTATAATTTTACTTCAATTTACATATTGTAAGATTTATTAATCAATATTAATAAATGAGGGGTCCTTACTAGCACTGATATTACCTAATTAGGGTAATGAAACATCTGCAAGAAAACAAGCAAGCTCAGAAAGCACTAAGGACCCCTCATTTCAACCCTGAGGTACAAATATTCTCCTTTATTAATATTAATAAAGTATTTCACTAAAATCAGATATTATAAGCAGTTTAATATATTTCACATACTGCTTCTTTTATGATTTCTTTTAACTCAGTATCATACATTGCTTTATGTCATAAAGACTGTTAAATTCTATTAGGCATTAAGTTTTAACAGCATTTAAGGGCAACTAAGTAGATAGTGAATAGTATAGAAGAGTAATATATAATTGGTCAAAATGAATAAAAGGGTTGCAGTTAATCTAAAATTCCCATTATTCCCCACCAGTGGGATGACCATACATACTATTAGAATTGCATTCAGTTCAGACTTCCGGTGACATGACCAGCAGCTGACACACCTAGAGAATCTCCTCTCTCTGAACTGTCGTTTTTCCAACTTAACAACAATATTGCTATTATATATTATACAGGCTATTGCTTAAAGCATTGTAAGCCGCCCTGAGTCTCCGGAGAAGGGCGGCATATAAATCAAATTAAAAAAAAAAAAATTATAAAACAACAGGGAGAGGATTGCTAGAGGCAGCCAAAAAGCATGGAATATTCTTTTGTTTGAAATATAAGGATAAAACTTATGGCTTTAATATACTACTTTTAAAATAATTAGTTTCTCTGCATTGTTTTGTTGTGGGTTGTTGAAATGTGCCAATTTTTAAGGGCGCAGATTGACTGACTGAACGAACAAACAAACAAACAAACAAACAAACAAACAAACAAACAAACGTCTCTGACCATTACAGGGAGCTACGAGGATGCCTAATTCTGAGCTGGTATCGGTTATTAAAGAGATTCTTGACCAGTCATTGGAGAAGATTAGTTTGTCAACTGATTTCATGAATCAGCCAAAATATATTAATCCTATAGATGATATTAAAATAGAACAAGAAACACAACTAGGTGTAGAAAATGTAGAAAATTATCAAGAGCCTTGGTAGTACAGTGGTCTAAAGCACCCTGTTATTAAGAACAGCTGCCTGCAATTACTGCAGGTTCGAATCTCGCCAAGGCTCAAGGTTGACTCAGCCTTCCATCCTTTCTAAGGTAGGTAAATTGAGGACCCAGTTGTGGGGGCAATAAGCTGACTTTGTATAAATATACAAAAGAATGAAGGCTATTGCTTAGCGCATTGTAAGCCACCCTGAGTCTCCGGAGAAGGGCGGCATATAAATCAAAATTAAAAAAAACCCAAAACAAAACAAAAAAAAACCCTAGTGTGTCAACTTTACAAATACCGGATAATACAAATAACCTAACTGTAACTTCAGAATATAAATCTGATTTCAGCTCTTCTTATGATGATGTTGTGAATACAACCCTCCCAGTGCAACTGAAACAAATGTATTCAGTAAATTCACAATTTTTAAGAGGTCAAGTTTGGGACTTTCTCTTTATGGATATTAACAAGGCTGAGAATTCTTCAAGAAAAAAAGATATGATAGCTATTTCAGTGAGGTAAAATTTAATCGGGGAACATTTGCTTCAGACCAATTTACAAGGTCTAGCAGAACTTTGGGACTTTTTTTAAAGGATATAAATAAAGTTGAGAACTTCCTCCAGAAAGGAGACTTGATAGACTCTCCCGAGGAGAAGAAAAAGACTATTCTATGAAAATAAGCTGGAGGGAGTAACTTAAATATAATGTTTTAATTAATTAGGAGGGATTTTAAAAAAAAAATTGATATATGTACTTAAGTTAGTTTTGTATGTATAAAATGAGTACCGTATTTTTTGGAATATAAGACACACTTCCCCCCCAAAAGTGGTTGAAAATTTGGGTGCGTCTCATACACCGAATGTAGCCCTGCTCACCCGCTGGCCCCCACCCTTTGGCCTCCCAGCAATTTACCAAACATCAAAAAGCCTGCTTCAGCTTCAGCACAGCCTGATTAGCACAAGAAAAAAAATCTGTGTCCCAGCAATTTACTGTACCTCCTTGCAGCAAGCAGCAAGCAGCCCACTTCAGTTTCAGCACAGCCTGATTAGCACAAGCAGTTGATTGTAGGTTGGATCAGCCTCCTGCAGGCTGCAGGGATTGCCATTGCCTATTGCCACGTGGACATCTTGCAAGCAGGCAAATTGCTGGGAGGCAGATTTTTTTTCTTGTGCTAATCAGGCTGTGCTGAAATGAAAATGAAACTAAGGCAGGCTGTTTGCTGCAATGAGGCAAATCGCTGGGAGGCAGAGGCAGAATTTTTTTTCTTGTTTTCCTCCCCAAAAAAGGTAGGTATGTCTTATACTCTGGAGCGTCTTATACTCCGAAAAATATGGTATGTAAGTATACGTAGGTCTGCCAGTTTTTTAAGAAATGCTGAATAATATTCTAAAGTTGGTAAAATATTATGGACTAGATTTGAAAATATGAGAATGAATGATATATTATTCCGCACAGCAAAGAGAAGCTGAGATGGTTAAAATGATTCTTTTATCCATATAAGAGGTTATATTTAATTTTGTCTTTAGTTTGATATTGCTTCCGGATTTTGTGTTTGCAATGAGAAAAAAAAAAGAAACTTTGATTCTGTTTTTGTAAACTGTTCTGCCCCAGCTAGGGACCCCAAAGAACGCAGCACACACAAAGTCCGTTCAAACCTTAGTTTACTAAATAAACCAGTTTTTTACAACAACGGCTGTTAATTAACTGCATTAACAGCCACCAAGAATTCAAAGAATAATACTGAAAGCTTACTGTGGTTGGCAGAATGTCCAGAAGCAATTTGCAGGAAACTGATAAGATAAGCAAGACAAGACATGAAGGTATGTGAACGGAGTTGTTCCTGCAAATTGCTTCAGTCGGCGTTCCTCCTTAAATAGGCTAAGGGAGTGGCCAATTAGCCCCAAGCCTTACTCTCGAGGAGACCTCCTCCTGAGGAGCCACTCCTGCCTTTTGACAGCTCTGCGCCCCCGTGCATCGAGAAGAGGTCCTCCTCTTCGTCGTCTTCACTTAAGGGAGCTTCTGGAGGTTCTGAAGGCCCTGGCTGAATCCCCGCCCTGGCACATCTTCTCCAGCCACCTCATTGTCCAACTCCAGTGCCAGCTGCACAGGCTGCTGGCGAAGCACCACACCAGCCTCCTCGCTGTCAAAATCAGCCACCAGCTGCACCGGCCACTGACGGGCCACAACATAATCTAGACAGGCTTATTGTCATAGAAATGGCTTGGACATACTGTTGTGTAAAAGCAAAACGTTATGGTTGTAATGTTGTTACCTTCGACTGTGCTAAAGAGAGTCAGAAGTTGGTGCCTTTTTCTTTTTTTTCTCCAGTTACCCTCTCTTTTTCCCTTCCCCTCTTCTTACTTTTTCATGGTTTTTTCTTTGTATTTTATATTTATTCTTTGTATTTTATACTTCGATAAACTAATAAAAAAAAAGTTAAATTCGAATTGCATTCAGTTGTCATTGGGAGACAAACTTTTCTGTCCATGATTCCATTTAGCTATTTGCAAGGAAGTTGGACATACTTGGTTACTAAAGACTACCATTCATATTTAACACTTGTGCTTGCCTGGAATCAATCTAGAAGATGCTGCTCCTCTGTGTGTTGACTGTTTTTATATTCTACATGTTTTGAAACAGGAAGCAATTATTCTGAAGGTTACCATGGGGTTAAAAGGTCAGATATAAAATTTGTATTAATTCTTATATAAATCCTGCATCAACAAATTTTGCATCCAAGTTTTGAAATACATAAAACATGAAAATGAAGCAATATGAATTTTCTTTTGCTGATTATAGACAAGAACAAGGAGTTATGCAGGACAGTGTTCTCCAACCTTTCCAGATTGCTGGCGCAGCACGGGATGAGGGGGATACAGTTTTGTGCAAGGGGCAGGTGTGTGCATGTGCACACAGCTTCATTTGTGCGAGCAGCAGGTGTGCACGCCTACCATTCGCATGAGTGGGGCTGCAAGTGCTGGTGCCCATCACTTGTGCAAGTGGGGCTGCAAGAGCCAGCACCTGCTGCTTGTGCTAGTGGGGCTGCAAGCACCAGCGCACTGGCCGGCCACTCATACTGCCCGGTTGTGAATAGACCACAGAGCGGTAATGGGCCAGGTTAGGGATCCCTGATCTAAGATACCCATTCTGTTCTTGTCACAAAGACTTCTCTAGAAACCTTACTCGGCGATCATTCATCTCCATCTTTTGCATTTGCAGGTTCAAAGGATCTCAGAAAACTGAATTCTGATTTTTGGCAGATTTTTAATGGCATTATTCTTATTAGATTTTTATCCCATCTTTTTTATTCATATATATTAATTGGTCAACTCAAGTTGGTACCTTCAACATACCTTCTGCCTCCTATTTCCTCTACAAAAACAACCATATGAGTGTGTGGGGCTAAGAGTGAGGAATTAATCCAAAATTTAATATTTCTAGTTTAAATATTAGGCTCTCAGCTTTGATAAAAGATTCTAAAGATAGGCATTAATAACCTCAATCTCCTATTAAAAAGATATTTTAAAGTTTGTATTTTAGCAATGCCAAATATATTAAAATTTCCCATCTTTATGGAGTGCAGATAGTCCTCAACTTACAACAATTCCTTTAGTCACCATTAGACGTTACAATGACACTGAAAAAAGTGACATATTACCATTTTGGTAAAAAAGTGACTTATGACCAATTACCTATGATCCCTGCAGCATACCCATGATCAAGTGATCAAAATTTGAATGATTGGCAACTGATTCATATTTATGATGGTTGCAGTATCCCGGACTCATGTGATCACCTTTTGCAAACTTCTGGTAAGCAAAGTCAATGACGAAGCCAAATTTACTTTATAACCAGGTAACAAATTAACAACTGCAGTGATTCACTTAATAACTGTGAGGAGGTTGGGGAGGTACATGGGCCAGTCCTGGAGTCTGGGAAAGGATCAGACGAAGGCTGAGGCAGAGAAAGGGCCATCTGGGAGGTATGTGCTGCCTCTGGAGCCTCCAGAGTTGGACCTCAGCGAGGCAGAAAAACAGGGGGAGCCTGTTCCCAGTGCGCGCATGCGCAGAGCTGCCAGAAGGCAAGAACAGTTAAAACAAAAGGGACGACTCGGGACTAGGGCTTGGAGATGATTGGCCCCTCCCATAAGACTTAAAAGAGGAGCAAAGGCACATGGGCCTTTGCAGGAAGCAATGTTGTTAATTCTGTTCAATTTAAAGTCTGAAGCTCTGTTTGATTCTGGACACCATGTGGCTTTGCCAATTAGCGTGTCAAGGGAGCGTGTCAAGGGAGCGTGTCAAGGGAGACAAAGGTGGGTGATTATCAGCCTTATCTCGAAGGACACTTTACAACTCTGTGAACAGAATTCACAGCTGTTTCAATAAAAGAAGTTTTTTGGGATTACTCGTGTGTTTTACTGAGCCAGGAAGCCTAGGTCAGAACAGTTTGCTTCCTGCCCAAACTAATTACAAACAAACCTCTATTAAGATGGAGCAGCTTTGTGCCGAAAACGCACAAAGCTTAATTAGCAAGTAGTTCTGTTGGCAGCCCCGGTGGCTCAGCTCCAAGCTCATGCTGCTCCACCTTCCCAGAGAAAATGCCCAGTTGCTGTGCCAGATAAGTTTGATGGCAACCAGGCCATGTTTCCTGCTTTTTTGGGACAATGCCAGCGTTTTATCAGCCTGAGAGCTGAAGACTTCCCCACTGACTGGGATAAAGTGGGTTTTATGATTAGCCTGCTGTCCAGCTCTGCGGCTTGCTGGGCCACGCCCCTGCTGGTCCAGGCCGCTCTGCTGGATGATTTTAGGTTTTTTTTGATCATCTCAGACTTATGTATGAGGATCCCATCAAAGTGCAGACTGCTACCCGACATCTGATGACCCTGAAGCAGGGCTGGCAACCACTGTAGGAATGTATCAGTGAGTTTTGGCTGCTTAGCCTCATGGACGAGTTCCAGGATGGGTTGTCGGAGGAGTTGCAGGACAAGCTTGTCTGGGTTGAGCTTCCAACCCTCAATGTGCTGGTCCATCTGTGCCTTAGGATTGATGCCCAGTTGCAGAGATGGACTAGTCGCTATGCCTTCCAGGAGACCCGGTGTTGTGGTCCGCCAGCAGCCTGGGGAGCTGGCAGTGGAGTTGGACAGCAATGAGGCTGAGGAAGAACATGGGCCAGTCCTGGAGGCTGGGGAAGGCCCGGATGAGGGCTCTGCGTCGGAGGCAGAGATGGGGCCAGGGCCATCGGGGAGTGATGTGCTGACTTTGGAGCCTCCAGAGGCTGACAGTAGAGAGGCAGAGGAACAGGAGCCTGTTCCTAGTGCATGTATGAGAAGAACTGCCAGAAGGCAGGAGCAGATAAAGCAGAGAGGACGACTTGGGAGTAGGGCCAAGAGATGATTGGCCCCTTCCATAAGGCTTAAAAGACCAAAAACGGCTCTTGGCCTCTTTGTCGGAAAACAGCGTTGAGAGAATTGCTTCTTGTTTCACTGTATTCATTTCTTGTCAGCGTTTTCTGCTTCTGAACTTTTGCCAAGAAAAACCTTTGGCAGTTTGCCTAATTATCCCAAGGTCGGTGATAAACTGAAGAATGGTGTTTTGAAGAATTTGCTTTAATTTAGTTTGGACTACGCTGAGAATGAGTTAATTCTCAGCTGTTCTAATAAAGTCTGTTTTCGAACTGTTTGTATTTAATACTAACTACTTGGGCCTGGGTCACAACACCCGGGTGGTACCAGTCATGCATGAGACCACAGCTCCACTGGAGGATCCCATGGAAATAGGTGCAGCCAGACCCCGCCTGTCGGTGACTGAGAAAAGAAGACGGTGCTCAGGCAGGCTGTGTTTCTATTGTGAAAAACCTGGGCACATGGCTGCTTCTTGCCCCAAGAAGCAATGAGGGGTGTTCGCTCCTGGGCCTTCCCCACAGCCACAGAAAACTCTGTCGGGAAACGCCCCAAGCCCTATCTAGGGGAAATACCCCTGGCACTTGATCCTGGTGGCATGAGTATTCCTGTCCAGTAGTCCCCAGGGGATTCCAGCTCAACCAACTTTATGGACGTGGCGTTTGCAGTCAAATATGCAGTTCCTCAGTGTCCAGTGGATCCTCCTATGCTTGTGGAGACCATTGATGGCTGGGTGCTTCTGTCTGGACCTATTAAGGCCACAACGCAACCCTTGCGCCTGACTATCGGTTCTCATGAGGAGGACATCCAGTTTTATATTACCTCCGACCTGCATTTTTCCGTGGTCTTGGCTTGGCTTGGCTTCGGATGCACAATCTGCAAATCTACTGGTCCCAGAACGTCATCTATTTCCCAAGCCTGCAATGCGTGGACCACACCCACCAGGTCTGCGCAGGCCAGTTGCTGAGTTCATCTTGCGTTCCGATCTCGCGGACTTTGCGGATGTCTTCAGCGAGCAGGAGGCGGACCAATAGGAGGTGGACCAAAGGAGGAGGAACACTGGCCATACGACTGCCCCATTGATTTGATTCCAGATGCGCCGCTCCCAGTGGGGCGTTTGTATTCGATGTCGGACCCTGAGTTGGCCACATTGCGGGACTTTCTGGACAAAAATCTGGCTCGGGGCTTTATCCGGCCCTCGTTGACGCCACTGTCCGCCCTGGTCCTGTTCGTGAAGAAGACCGGAGACTTGTGGCTTTGTTGTGATTACTATAACTTAAACACCATAACAGTGCGCAACTGGTATCCTCTCCCCCTTATCCATGAACTGGTGGAACGGCTCAGGTAGGCTACCATTGTCACCAAGTTGGACTTGCGTGGAATTTATAATCTTGTCCGGATCCAGCCCGGGGATGAATGGAAGATGGCGTTTGGCACGAGGTACGGACATTTCAAATATATGGCTATGTCATTTGGGTTGACCGATGCTCCTGTCATCTTCCAACATTTTATGAATGACATTTTCTGGGACCTCTTGGACCAGTTTGTCATGATTTATTTGCACGACATTTTGATATACTCTCCCTCCCGGGAGAGCCATCAACACCACCTATGCCTGGTCTTGCAACAGCTCCGGGAGCATCACCTGTATGCTAAACTGGAGAAATGCCAGTTTTTCCAGTCCACCATCATGTTCCTGGGGCACTACATCTCTCATAAGGGCATTGCCATGGAGCCAAGCAAGGTGGAGTCTTTATGTAGTTGGCAACCTCCTTGGTAAGTGAAGGATGTCCAGTGACTCCTCGGGTTTGCCAACTATCGGACCTTTATCCCCGGCTTTGCTTCCTTGACTGCACCCCTCACTCAGCTTCTGCAGAAAAGGATCCTGTTCCGGTGGGATACCCCTGAGAACAGGCATTCCAGGCCTTGAAGCAAGCATTCATGAAGGAGCCCATCTTGAAGCATCCTGACCCCCACCGTCCATTTGTGATGAAAGCAGATGCGTTGGATGTTGCTGTGGGAATGGTGTTACTCCACCCTCACGCATCCGGTGGTACCCTCTTCCCTTGCACATATTATTCGCGGAAGCTCAACCCTTCCAAGCGCAATTACACCATCTGGGAGAAGGAGCTACTGGCCATTAAGACGGCATTTGAGGCCTGGAGACATCTTCTGGAGGGGGCCTAGCATCAAATTGAAGTCCAGATGGACTACAAAAACCTGCAGACCGCCAGGAAACTGAACCAACACCAGATTCGGTGGTCTCTCTTCTTTTCCCGGTTCAATTTCTGCTTCACCTACATCCCCAGTGGTTGCAACCAAAGGACAGATGTGCTCTTGCGGAAACCGGAGTATTCCCACAACAAAGACCCTCTTCTGCTCCAGACAATTTTGCCAGTAGAGTCTTTCTCCACAGTTCAGGAACCAATGGACTTACAGGCTCAGATACGGGAAGAGCAGTGGCACGATACTTACGTGGAGCAAAGGGAGAAGGTGGGGCCCACCTCTCCATCGACGTTTAGCAAGGACCTCTTGTGGTACCGAGACAGGCTATATGTGCTGGTGGGGCCGCTCCGGGGATTTATCCTGTTGCAGTGCCATGATAATCCTGCGGCAGGGTACTTTGGCCTCTTTAAGACATTGGACCTAGTTTCTTGCACCTTTTGGTGGCCCCAATTGCAACACGATGTCCAGGCGTATGTCATGTACTGTGTTCAATGTCAACAGGCCAAGTCGGCAACTGGAGCCCCCCAGGGCTGCTCCAGCTATTGCCAACACCAGAGAGACCCTGGGGTGCCATTTCCATGAACTTCTTGATGGATTTGCCTCTGTCTTCTGGATGCACAACCGTGTTTGTGGTGGTAGACATGCTGACAAAGATGGTGCATTTCATTCCATGTCATGGGTTACCGATGGCTCGCAACATCGCCTGTATGTTTATCCAACACGTCTTCAGGCTGCATGGCCTACCTATTAGGGTCATTTCGGACAGAGGGGCTCAATTTAAAGCCCAGTTTTGGAAAGGGCTGATGACGGCCTTAGATGTGAAAATCTGCTTGTTGTCGGCGCATCATCCGAAAACCAATGGCGGGACTGAGAAAATCATCGGCATTCTGGAGCAATACCTGCATTGTTTGGTGAACCAGCAAGAAGGCAATTGGTTAAATTATTTGGCAGTAGCAGATTTCGCATTCAACAACTTGCAGCACACCTCCACACAAACGACCCCTTTCCTGGCCAATGTGGGATATCATCCTCGGTTCTTTCCCTTCATGTAACTCAACTCACCAGTTCGGGCAGCTACTATCTGTCCAAGTTGCAGGCCATCAATCAGTTGGTGCAACGGTATCTGAAGAAAGCCAAGGAGGACTATAAAAGAGTCATGGACCAATCTCGGCAGGCAACACTGCCGTTGGCTGTGGGAGATCGGGTCTGGTTGTCCACCAGGCACCTTCCATCAGACCGGCTGGTCAGGAAGCTAGACTACAGGTACCTTGGCCCATTCCCTGTTGAAGCAGTCATCAACCCAGTCCCCTACCATCTGACATTGCCTCGATCGATGCGAATCCATCTGGACTTCCATAGATCCCTCCTTGTTCCAGAACGGCCCGCCTGTCCGCTATGCCAACCTGACCGTCCCCAGCCAGCGCCACGTGATAGAGATGGACTGTCCGAGTCCGAGGTCGCCAACATTCGGTATTCCCGGTGGTTGAAAGGACGGTTCCAGTATCTCATTGAGTGGAAGGAATATGGCCAGAGGATTTCACCTGGGAGGATGCAACCTTTGTGCATGCACCTGCTTTGGTGAAAGCCTTCCATGACTAATTTCTGTCATGGCCGCATCCGGATCGCCAGACCTGGGGGAAGGGCTCTGCGGTGAGGGATAATGTTGTGGTCTGCGGAGCTTGAAGCAGAGTCAGACAGTGAGGAGGTTGGGGAGGAGTCTGGGGAAGGCTCGGGTGAGAGCTCTGCTTCAGAGGCAGAGAAAGGGCCATCTGGGAGGTACGTGCTGCCTCCGGAGCCTCCAGAGTTGGATCTCAGCGAGGCAGAGAAACAGGGGGAGCCTGTTCCCAGTGCGCGCATGTGCAGAGAAGGCAAGAACAGTTACAACAAATGGGACGACTCGGGAGGGGAGATGATTGGCCCCTCCCATAAGACTTAAAAGAGGAGCAAAGACACGTGGGCCTTTGCAGGAAGCAAACATTGTTAATTCTGTTCAGTTTAAAGTCTGAAGCTCTGTTTGATTCTGGACTACATGTGGCTTTGCCAATTAGATCTTTGGCAGCGTGTCAAGGGAGACAAAGATGGATGATAATCAGACTTATCCCGAAGGACTCTTTACAACTATTTGGGATTCATCTGTGAATGAACAGAATTCACAGCTGGGATTTTTGGGATTACTCGTGTTTTACTGACTCAGGAAGCCTAGGTCAGTACATGTTTTCTGGTTTGAAACCAGCAAGGAAAACGTGGGTTAGTCTGGCTGATGGACAGAATGCTGCTGTAAAAGGGGAAGGTAATATGTATGTACCAGAAATAGATGCTATATTGTACAACGTGTTATATATACCTGCTTTAAAGCATAATTTATTAAGTATATCCATGTTAGACAGGCAGGGGTATGAAATAATATTTGCTGGGGGACTATATACAATTAAGAAAAATGGACGGGTATATGCAGAAGATGTTAAAAAGGATAGTCTGTATGTTCTGGGAATGCAAGAACATAATTGTGTACATGTTCTTAAAAATGTTTCTACACGACAACTGTATACACCTGTTAAATAGAAGATTAGGGCATGCAAGTTTTAACATGTTGAGGAAATAAGGGGAACTTCCGAGGACCTTGGAGAGGATAGCAATCCCTTCGAAGGTTCAGGAAAAAACCCTTAATCCCAATCGAGAAAAAACCAGCCATCTCGGCTGGCCTGAAACATTGACAACTGATAAGTGGGAAGCAAAAATCAAATAAAAGAAGACATCAGTGGAAAAATAGAAAGAAGAATTGAAAAAGGTACATCTATAATTTATAAAGTGTGGACAGAAAGCGGGTGAAAGTAATCTCCAAGCAAGAGGCGAAATAGAGTTAGATAAGCGGTGACCGAAAACTAAGCAGAGCAGGAATCCATTTTGATAGTGACAGTGCACAAACTGACAACCGGCGAAATCAGAGGAAATCCAGAGAAAAAAAGTGAATCCAGAGAAAACTTGGATATTAAATAACTTGCTACAGAGGAAAAGACGATATTTAAGGAGAGAAGAAGAGAATACTGACAGATTTTGCCCTACTCGGAGACAGTGACGAGGTGATTAATGAGCAGCAGACACTGGAAGAGACAGCGACAGAGAAACCCTGTTTATTTGGAAGTTAGCGAACACTGGAATTAAATCAACTTAAACACAATACTTTTTCTTGGATATTTGGATACTTGGATATTTGGACGATATTTAGACACTTGGACTAGGACACTTTGAGAGGTGGACGTTTTGGAAACTTAGTGGATATTTAACCTAAAAGATATTGGGACATTGGACATTGAAAGTAAATAGCAGGAAAAAAGAAGTTGGAATGAAACAAGCTTGAAAAAAGAAGAGAGTGATCTAGAGGAAGAAGAACCAAATAGAGTGAAGTAAAATTAACTATAATTAAGTTTGATCATTAATCATTGATTAAAAAGTTTTATATATATATATATATATATGTGTGTGTGTGTGTGTGTGTGTGTGTGTGTGTGTGTTTTTCTTCTAGCCAGGTTTTCCCTACGTAGCCAAGGTTTTTTTTTTGTAGCTCCAGCTCAGTAGAATCACATCTACTCGGTTCTGGGCTTTTTTCCTTTCTGACACCTAGCAAGCTCTAACCATATATATATACATATATATATATATGTATGTATGTATGTATGTATGTATGTATGTATGTATGTATGATGTATGTATGTATGTATGTATGTATATATATACACACACACACACACACACACACATATATATATATATATACATACATCATAAATACATATATACATGTATATATATATATTGTTTTTGAAATCTTATATATAATTGATAGTCCAGTTTTATACCTACTTAGTGAACTATTTTAGTATTTAATCATTATTTTGTCTTACATGTTCAGATTTGAAGATTTATATTAGATATATTAGCAAATTAAGGATTGTAATTAATGGTAATTGATACCTATTAATAATTTAAGATATTAAGTAAATAACTATAAGGATAATTAATTGATGAATTGCTGAAACTTTAAATTTTTCCCTCCCCCTCCCCTCCCTTATTTTTATTGACTAATACTGAAGAATATTGAAAGACTATAGAAAGGCAAAAGATAGAATTTATATATAAATTTATTAAATAGGTATATAAACAGTGACTGTGATAGGGAAATAACAATATAATATTCCAACTGGTTATCATCCTGGGACTATTGGATGTTATAAATTGAATATTAATACAGATAGATAGATAGACAGATGATAGATAGATAGATAGATAGATAGATAGATAGATAGATAGATAGATAATTTTATTTCTATACCGCCCCTCTCCCGAAGGACTCGGGGCGGTGCACAGCCAAGTAAAAACACAATACAAACATCATAATTAAATTTAAAAATTATTAAAAATTCTTACATTTGTGGCCGAAATTTATTAAAAACTCAAAAATTTAAAAACTCCAAATTTAAAACTCCATTACAAAGATAGCCCTGCCTGTCGGAAGAGCAGGGTCTTGAGGGCACAGCGAAAAACTCGGAGGTCAGAGATTGTGCGTATTTCCGGGGGCAGTTCGTTCTAAAGGGTAGGGACTCCCACAGAGAAGGCTCTCCCCCTGGGTGTTGCCAGCTGACATAATTTAGCCGACGGCACCCTGAGGAGTCCCTCTCTGTGGGAGCGAACTGGTCGGTGGGAGGCTATCGGTGGCAGAAGGCGGTCTCGTAGGTACCCAGATCCTGAGCCATGGAGAGCTTTAAAGGTGGTAACCAATACCTTGAATTGCACCCAGAAGACCACTGGGAGCCAGTGCAGCTCGCACAGGAGAGGTGTTACATGAGCGCAACGGGTTGCACCCATAATCACCTGTGCGGCTGCATTCTGGACCAGTTGGAGCCTCCGAGTGCTCTTCAGGGGGAGCCCCATGTAGAGAGCATTACAGTAGTCCAGCCGAGAGGTAACAAAGGCATGAGTGACCGTGCGCAAGGCGTCCCGGTTCAGAAAGGGATGCAACTGGCGAGTCAGGCGAACCTGATAGAAGGCCCCCATGGCCACGGCGTCATATGCTCTTCTAAAGACAGTTGTGCGTCCAGGAGGATGCCCAGATTGCGAGCCCTCTCTGTGGGGGCTAAAGATTCACCCCCTATAGACAGTCCCTACACAAGGCTATAGGAATACATAGATAATCCTACAACATTTTGAATCTCCAAAGACCTATGCAAGGGTCCTCTTTGTAGACTTTAGTTCAGCATTCAACACAATCATTCCAGACATTCTTCTAACTAAGCTAAACCAGCTAGTGGTACCTGAACACACTTGTAAATGGATCATAAGCTTCCTAACAGACAGGAAACAGCAGGTGAAGCTAAGCAGAATCACATCAGATACATGTACAATTAGCATAGGGGCCCTACAAGGCTGTGTGCTCTCTCCACTTCTCTTCTCTCTCTATACCAATGACTGCATCTCAAACGATCCATCTGTTAAACTACTGAACTTCACAGATGACACAACAGTGATCGGTCTCGAGACAATGATGAATCCGCATACAGGCGGGAGGTTGAACAACTAGCCTCATGGTGCGACCAGAACAATTTGGAACTGAACACACTCAAAATCGTAGAAATGGTGGTGGACTTTAGGAGAACCCCTCCCATACTACCACCTCTTACAATACTAGACAACACAGCATCAACAGTAGAGACCTTCAAATTTCTAGGTTCTACCATATCTCACGACCTAAAATGGATACCCAACATCAAAAACGTCATAAAAAAGCACAACAAAGAATGTTCTTTCTGCACCAACTTAGAAAGCTCAAACTGTCCAAGGAGCTGCTGATCCAGTTCTACAGAGGAATTATTGAGTCTGTCATCTACACCTCTATAACTGTCTGGTTTGGCTCTGCAACCCAACAAGACAGACACAGACTTCAGAGAATAATTAGAACTGCAGAAAAAACAATTGCTACCAATCTGCCTTCCATTGAGAACCTGTATACTGCACGAGTCAAAAAGAGGGCTGTGAAAATATTTACAGACCCCTCGCATCCTGAACATAAACTGTTTCAACTCCTACCCTCAGAACGACACTATGGAGCACACCAGAACAACTAGATGCAAGAACAGTTTTTTTCCTGAACGCCATCACTCTGCTAAACAAATAACTCCCTCAACACTGTCAAACTAGATACTAAGTCTGCATTACTATTAATCTTCTCATCGTTCCTATCACCCATCTCCTTTCTCTTATGATTGTATGACTGTAACCTTGTTGCTGGTATCCTTAAGATTTATATTGACTGTTTCCCTATGACTATCATTAAGTGTTGTGCCTTATGATTCTTGACGAATGTATCTTTTCTTTTATGTACACTGAGAGAGTATGCACCAAGACAAATTCTTTGTGTGTCCAATCACACTTGGCCAATAAAGAATTCTATTCTACTCTATAAGGTGGACAGAGACAGGGGCCAAAACAAAGAACGTTTTAAAGATCATGTTGGTAATAAACCTTTGTCTCCGATTGGGTAAACTTTGTTTCTATCAGTGTAAAATGTATATAATACTCTGAGCCACTCTCGCAGAGATGTGGCTATTCCTTACATGCATTTTGTTTGTATGTTTCGGATATAGTTTGTCACCCAACTTTTGCTATGGCCATAAATAAAAGCTGATATTTTTTTCAAGCCTCATCTTGAGTCTCACTTTCTTTGGCATCTCAGTGGCTCAGGGAAACTTCTAGGACCTTACAAAACCATCACCTATACACATAAAGAAAAGTGTGAATGGGCTGAGAGGAAGGAGAAGACCAAGAAAATAATAGTTGGATGAAATTGATAAAATCTTCAACGATGAGAAGTTTAAATAGCAAAAGACAATATATAAAGCAATTTCGGGATATGATGAAAACAGGATGATTTATAAAGTGTCACGAGTGTTTCCAGGATTGCTGTGGCTATCTGCCTACTCACAAACAGTATGGTTTTAATCAAGCCATCTGCTGTTGGCAATTACCTGCAAGCCTTCCCCGCCCTAGTTAATTGCAGGTTAACTCCCTATATAAGCAAGGACCTTTTGCTTGCTACTTGGGCCTAGTCTTCTAGGCCTAAATGCACAGCTCCTGCAGGAAGCTTGGTGCAACGCCGCAGATGGGAGAAGAATGCAGATAAGGACTCCAGACGTTACAGAGAGACACCCACGGATGCTTGCCTTTTGCTGTTTTGTAGCACGCAAGCTATCATCGGGACTGCTGTTGCTGGATCTTCTTCTTCCCACAAGCTTCAAGCAATGTTTGTTGTTTGAACTGATTTTATTTCAGGTGACTTTCAGCTGTGAAGCTCGTGCTGCTCCCACTATGATGGCCTTGATGATGTATCGACGCCAAAGCTGCTTACCTTCATGCTAGCTTTATTCTTTTATGAACTGTTTCGGTATTGTGGAGAGGGATCTAGGGAGATAGCCTCGCTTCACATACCCAGATAAGACTTCGTTTTTAATGTGTTTTCTTAAAGACATAGTGCTTTTTAAATGTTTTAAAGTAAATTATATTTTTACACAAGACGCCTCTGTCAGAATCATTTCAGTCTCAGTGTGTTTACTCATGAGCTGGTTCACGGTCCGGGGTACCCCTCAACCCCATGTCGTCACATAAAGATTTATCTGATGTTAACTAGATTTAGCTATATTTCTTATAATTTCTTTAGGTTACTGTTTCTTACTGCTGCTTAGCATAGTGCTTATCCCAAAGGGGAATAATGTGAGTATGTATATCATCATTATAATTTTAGCCACCATCTATCCACTGCAGGATGAAGGCCTCTTCCGCATGTTTCCAACGAATACGGCCCTGAGCTTTCTTTTGCCAATTGGGCCAGCAATACTTGCTGATTTCATTGATCCCTTTTGTTTTAGGTCACTTTCGTGAATGCTTTTTAATCAACTGGGATCCATTCTATGACTGTTTTGGTCTACCTGCCACCAGTTCTTATTGCTATACGACCAGGCCATTTCCATTTCAATTCTTTTACTGTCTTGATGATATTGTATACTTTTGTTTGTTCTCTAATCCATGTGCAGATCTTTCTATCTTGCCTTGTAATGCCGAGCATGTATCTTTCCATGGCTCTTTGCACCCCTCATAGCTTTTGTATCGATTGTAAGGTTAGTGTCCATGTTTTACCTGGCTCTTTTTCAGGTTTATTTCTCCTGTTTTGTGCAGCTCTACAATGCATCATTGTAGCTCTTCTGGGTCTTGTGAGAAGAGAACATCATCATCTGCAAAACTTAAGTGATTTAAATAGGTGCCATTGATTTTTATTCCATCTTTTGTCCAGTCTAGTTTGTGAAATACTTCTTCAAGGCAGACTGAGAAAAGGATAGGTGATATTCTATCGCCTTATCGTACACCTCATTCTATGTTGATTCTCACTTTGAGATCATTAAGGCAAATTGTCACCATTGTTTTTTCATATATTGATTGTAGCAGTGTCTATGCCTTGGTTGAGCAATGCATTAATTATTGCTTGCTGGAATACTGAATCAAATGTCTTTTCGTAGTCAATGAAACCCATGTACAGAGGCATGGTGTACTCACTGTGGCTTTCAATGAAATTGAATGTATATATGTATGTATATATCTCTAATTTAAGAAATCAATAATTTGGCAACATGTCAGTTACAGATTCTATCCTATTTATCAAAATAAGAGTTTACTTTTTCCAACAATTTCTGGATCTCAAACAGTAGCAAACCAAAACCAGATAAGTACAAGTCTGTTCTTCCTCTGGACATATAGAAGAAAAAGACCTTCACTGGCAATTTGCTTCGGTTCCTTTCTAGTTGTAACAGAATATTAAGTTCTGACTTACTTTGTACATTAATGTTGTAGATAAATAAAAGCATTATGTATCTACATAGTGGATCCAGAGTATGATGTCATAAGGTCTGGAAAATTAGTACAGGATTTAAAGCCAAGTACCAAGCTTTATTTAATGATTAATTTGAAATATAAACATTTTAAACACATTTAAAGGCATTAACACTCATGTTTAACTAATTCATTTCATTACAGCTGGGTTTAAATTAAACTTCAAAAAGTTTCTATCTGATCATATAGTAAAACCAAGCCTAGCTACTACTGCTACCTACTACTGTATATCTATTCTATAAACTAAAAGACCACAATTTTGTCAAAATTGTAACTTATTTAAGATATATTTGTTTGTTTATCATTCTAAACTGTTTATTTAACCAGTTGGACAAGGTATAATTAAGTGATACCAATACTGTACCAATATAGTATACAATACTGTATTAAGTGATACCAATGCTTTACCGATACAATAGCTAGCAGGAATAGCCAACACTCCAGAAGATAAGCTTAAGATACAGAAGGATCTTGACAGACTTGAACATTGGGTGCTAGCTAACAAAATGAAATTCAATGGTGAAAAAAGTAAGGTTCTACATTTAGGCAAGAAAAACAAAATGCACAGGTACAGTATATGTGGTACCTCACTCGATAGTAGTAACTGTGAGAGGGATCTTGGAGTCTTGGTGGACGACCATTTAAATATGAGCCAGCAGTGTGCAGCAGCTGCCAAAAAGGCCAACAAAGAATTCAAGGCTGCATAAACAGAGGGATAGAATCAAGATCACGTGAAGTGTTAATACCACTTTATAATGCCTTGGTAAGGTCACACTTGGAATATTGCATTCAGTTTTGGTTGCCACAATGTAAAAAAGATGTGGAAACTCTAGAAAGAGTGCAGAGAAGAGCAACAAGGATGATTAGGGGACTGGAGGCTAAAACATGAAGAACGGCTGCAGGAACTAGGTATATTTAGTTTAATGAAAAGAAAGACTAGGGCTGACATGATAGCAGTGTTCCAATATCTCAGAGGCTACCACAAAGAAAAGGGAGTCAAGCTATTCTCCAAAGCACCTGAGGACAGAACAAGAAGTTATGGGTGGAAACTGGGGGGGAGGCGGGGCTGGCGTCGCGACGAGATGACGGGAAGTTTTGGGGATCCAAAACTACCACCAATATCTCCACCGCTGGACGGTCCAATTTGGACCTCACTGTCTTGCTGAGACAGAGATAGAGGAGGGCACATTCTGCTGATCCCAGGGACACCGCAAAGTTCCTGGTTGATCCAGGAGAAAGTCTTTTTTCCGGCACTGAAGAGGCAGCCATTAAGCTGCTGAAGTTGGCAAAACAAAGACAGCTGCCAAGAGATGTGGTGATTTATTTTACAACTAGGAGGATCAGAAATGAAATCCTACAAGCCTCTTACAAGAATAAAGTTCAGGTGGCTGGGCAAGAGGTGGTGGTTTTGAAAGAAATTCCTCCAAAGATGTTGAGAAGTAGAAAAGACTTTGGCTTCCTGGTAAATGAGCTGAGAAATCAACAAGTGGCATACAGATGGGATGTCCCAATTGGTCTAATAGTGACTTATAATGGAGAAAGATATCGGTTAAACACAGTTTGGAAGGCAAAAGATTTTTATGTAAATGTTTTACAGGCTGGATACCCACCCTCACCAGGGGGGGGAAGGAAGAAAATGGAGATGTTACAACAAGAAAAAGATGGAAAACAGATACAAACCTATGCTGAAGTTGCAGCTGGAGGAATTATCATGGAAGAAGATTTGGATCTTGGGGGCTCACCCCCAACTTTGGAACCACCTAAGAAGGGAGAGCCGAAAGTACAACTGACCCGATCAACTTATAAATTGCAACAATAACAATCAAAAAGGCAACAATCTCAAGATTTATCTCAAGAAGTCCAAAAAACAGAAGCAGTGGGGGGAGCTAGGCCAAAGAGTAAGGTGGAGGAGGAGCTTCAGCTGATGCTCACAAGGCTTCGAAAGGCCAAAGATGGCAACTAAATTCTTATCTTGGAATGTTAATGGCCTAAACTCTCCACAAAAAAGAAAGTATTTCACTACTTGAAACAATTTAACAACGATGTTATTTGCTTACAAGAAACACATATTAGATTATCAGACCAAAAATATTTGATAAACTCAAGATTAGGTACAAACTTTGTGGCATCAGCACCAGAGAAGAAAAATGGATTAGTCACATATGTAAGGAAAGGACTATCAGTTAATTTAATTGAGGCAGATGATCAAGGAAGATATATTGCAATTGAGTTATTGACACAGTCTGGAAAAATGCTTCTTATCGGAATATATGCCCCTAACCAGCAACAAGACAAGTTTTATAAATTTTTACATACTAAAATAATACAATGGAACTATAAATCTTTTATATTAATGGGTGATTGGAATGGAGTAATTGACACGCAGAAAGATAAAAAAAGCTTATCAAAGATCTCAACATGTGCAAAACTACCTAAATCTTTTTTTGATATGATGGAAGATATAGAACTGAGAGATATCTGGAGAGAACATAACCTGGAGGAAAAAGATTTTACTTTTTTTTTCTGATAGACATCAATCCTTCTCCAGGATTGATTTTATACTAACCACAAATGATTTTATTTCCAGGGTGAAGAAGACGAAGATATGTCCAAGAACTTTAACTGATCATAGTCTGGTTTGGGTGGAATTTGAACAGGAGAGGGGAGAAAGGAGGTCTTGGAGGTTAAATGAAAACTTATTTAGATATGAAGAAAATGTAAAAGAGCTTAAAAAACAAATGAAATAATTTTTTGTTATTAATATGAATAAGGGTACTCCTATGGAAATGGTCTGGGATGCTAGCAAGGCTTATATGAGGGGTATCTTAATACATATGAACAATAAATATAGACTAAAACAACAAAAGAAGCGTAAAGAGATAGAGGAAGAAATAAAAAAGAAAGAACAATTTCTTATATCTAATCCAGGAGATAAGAAAGTAAAAGAAACAATAAATATATTACGAGCAGTGCTGTGGAGTCGGAGTCGGAGTCGAGGAGTCGGAGGAAATTTTGGGAACCTGGAGTCGGAGTCGGAAGTACAAAAAACTGAGGAGTCGGAGTCGGAACATTTATCTCCCGACTCCATAGCCCTGACAGTGCTGTGGAGTCGAGGAGTTGGAGGAAATTTTGGGTACCTGGAGTCGGAGTCAGAAGTAAAAAAAAACTGAGGAGTCGGAGTCGGAACATTTATCTCCCGACTCCACAGCCCTGACTACGAGGGCAATTTAATATGTTAATGGCTGATCAGGTGGCAACTAGCTATAAAATGTTTTATAGATGGCACTTAGATCCTAAAAAATTATCATGTATGTACTCGAATTTGCAAGCAAAATGTTGGAGATGTGAATATAATGATGCAACCTATTATCATATATGGCGGACCTGTAAGAAAATCAAGGCATTTTGGATAAAAATTTGGTGGGTGATGCAGAATATTCTGAAAAGAAGGTTGAAATTTACTCCTCAATTGTTCCTATTGGGTATAACTACGGACTGTACAGCATCAGAGACTAAATTGATTTTGAACTTAATATCAGCAGCTAGGCTGTTGGTAGCTCAATATTGGAAGAAGGACTCTTTGCCTACTATTGAAGAGCGGATATTGAAAGTAACAAACCTAGCAGAAATGGCGAAAATCTTAGCGTACTTTTTTTTTTTTTTTTTTTTTTTTGATTTATATGCCGCCCTTCTCCGAAGACTCAGGGCGGCTTACAATGTGCTCAGCAATAGCCTTCATCCTTTTGTATATTTATACAAAGTCAGCTTATTGCCCCCACAACTGGGTCCTCATTTCACCTACCTTAGAAAGGATGGAAGGCTGAGTCAACCTTGAGCCTTGGCGAGATTCGAACCCTGCAGTAATTGCAGGCAGCTGGTCTTAATAAGCTTAATAACAGGGTGCTTTAAACCCCTGTACCACCAAGGCTCTTGAAGGACCACACGCAAGAAAGATACGTATCGGAATGGAGAAGATGGATTGATTATATTCAAAATAAGTATCAGACAAGAAAATATCAAATAGCTTATGAATGAATGTTAGTATTAGAAGTATTAGGTTATCTATAGTGGAGTTAAGGTTTCGGGGGGGGGGAGTTAGTACTTTGAGGATAAATAATCTAGTTTATGACTGATTAAATGAAATACCTTGTATTTTGCTCTGGGAAGTCTGTGGGGGAGGGTGGGATGAGGGGGGGGGAACATGGGGGGAAGAAAATTTTTGTATTTTTTTTTGTAAAACTTTTCAATAAAAAAAAAGATTGTTTATACAGGTGCTCTGCTGGAAAAAACATTGCTGAAAGATGATTAAAACTGGAAAGAAGATAACAGTGACTCTGGAAAAGAGAGCTGTTAAACCAAGTGCGGCACAAGAAAGAGATTTTGAATGTTACACAGTTGTTGACTTTTAAATTAAACGGAAAGCCTTCCCCTTTCTATTTTCATCTTTCCACTTCTCCAATATTTTTATTTTTAAATTGTTGGAATACTATATATATATATATATATATATGTCTTTTTCTTTTTCGTAGGCTTTTATGTGCATATTCTTTCTAGCCAGGTTTTACCTACGTAAACTAAGTTGTTCTGCAGCCCTGGTTCTGTGAAATCTCATTCACAAGCTTCTGGGCTTTTTTTCTGTTGACAAACTGCAACTCTGTGTTGCTCTCTGGGAGACTCAGATAGCTATTTCTGCCTTTTAAGGCGTCGTCAGTGAGCGTAGGTAAAACCTGGCTAGAAAGAATATGCACATAAAAGCCTACGAAAAAGAAAAAGACACATTGTACCTTTACAGGGAGGATATCTGAGAAGTGGGTGTGGCTCACTGACAACGCCTTAAAAGGCAGAAATAGCTATCTGAGTCTCCCAGAGAGCAACACAGATTTGCAGTTTGTCAACAGAAAAAAAGCCCAGAAGCTTGTGAATGAGATTTCACAGAACCAGGGCTGCAGAACAACTTAGTTTACGTAGGTAAAACCTGGCTAGAAAGAATATGCACATAAAAGCCTACGAAAAAGAAAAAGACACATTGTACCTTTACAGGGGGAATATCTGAGAAGTGGGTGTGGCTCACTGACGACTCCTTAAAAGGCAGAAATAGCTATCTGAGTCTCCCAGAGAGCAACACAGAGTTGCAGTTTGTCAACAGAAAAGAAGCCCAGAAGCTTGTGAATGAGATTTCACAGAACCAGGGCTGCAGAACAACTTAGTTTACGTAGGTAAAACCTGGCTAGAAAGAATATGCATATATGTGTGTGTGTGTGTGTGTGTGTGTGTGTGTGTGTAGTGTATGTGTATATGTATATATATATATTTTCTTTTTTCTCCCTTTTTTCTTTCCCTTCTTTTATTCCTCCACAATACGTGTTTATTCAATTGGATTAAGGCATATAAGAGCCTGAAGAAATTCTTTTTTTTTTCTTTCCTTTTTTCTTTTTTTTTTTTTGGGGTGGGGGGACATTTTTCTTACTTACTGATTGAGATTGTTATTTGAATTTGTAGGGCAAACAAGAGTCTGAAGAGTGTCTATTCAAATGGATTAAGGCATACAAGAGTCTGAAGAAACTTTTTTTTGGCCTTTTTTTTTACTTACTGATTGGAGATTCTTATTTGAATCTCAGGTTCCGATGTTATCTCAAATAAATTTCATTTTCAAACACAAAGTCTTTGATGAAATCTATTATTTATTGAAGAATAACGATCTAGTCCTGAACTCATTTGCAGCCGAAACTAATCCTCTGATCCCAAACCCCTCCCTTTTTGTTCCTCAAATCTCACTGTTTCATTGGCCATCTTCCAAGTCCATCTTCCATCTCAGTTACTTCAAGTCACAGGAATTTCCCCCCCTCCTCCCATCACCTAGGTGACGTTATCTGTCGGGAGGAAAGAACTGGGTGAAAAGTCAAGCTACTGCTTCTAACAGGCTCTTTCCCACTCATTCATGTCAGCGCTGGGGAAATCATAATTTGGAGCGCTGACATCCGGCCCCTCTCCCTTCATTTCTCCAGAGCGGTTTGCCATAAAAGAAAAAAACAAAACACAACAAGTATCGTTATCCCCTCCGAGGATGTGCCCCCCCCAGCTTCCTCGGGTAATCTGCATGGAATTTGGCTATAAGGCGGTCAGCTTGGATGTTTGTGCTCTTCACCCAGGAAGCCTCTGATAATGGGTAACCCTTCCATTTAATTAAGTATTGGAGGCAGCCCCTGTGCCATCTTGAATCGAGAATTCGCTATAATTCATAATGAGTTTGGCCCCCAACAACCAGGGGCCCGGGGGGATCACGTGGTGTCGGCCTTAAAGTAGACCCCACTACAGGCTTCAGGAGGCTGCTGTCGAAAACAGGGTGTATCTTCCCTAGGAGCCGGGGTAACTGCAGTTGTACTGTAACCGGGTTGATTATTTTTACTATAGGGAACGGTCCTATGAATTTCCGGCCCAATTTCCTGCTCGGGAGTCTAAGTCTCAAATACTTGGTGGAGAGGTAGACCTTCTCTCCCACTCGAAATGGTCTTTGGGGGGTTCGGTGCTTGTCTGCTTGTTTCTTATAGGATTGGGCCGCCTTGGCCAACGCCCTCTTAACGTTCTCCCAGGTTTCTCTCAACATTGCCATCCAGTCGGTCAAACTGACTAAGGAAGTGGGCTCCCTCGGGTACTCTGGTATGGGGACGAAGTCCATACCACTCACTATTTTGAACGGGATTAACCCCATGCTACTGTGGACAGCATTATTATACGCGACCTCCGCAAAAGATAGGAAATCTGCCCAATTGGACTGTTGGTAGTCGACGTAGCATCTTAAGTTTTGCTCTATCATAGCATTCAGTCTCTCCACCCCCCCATTGGTGCTCGGGTGAAACGCTGAGCTGAGGCCTAGGGACGACCCTATGGATCGTAGGAACTCCCTCCAGAATTTTGCTGTGAACTGGACCCCTCGGTCGGAGATGATTCTCCTGGGGACTCCATGCAGGCGGTAAATGTGTTTCAGGAACAGTTTGGATAACTGGCGGGCTGAGGGCAGCCCACTGCAGGGAATGAAGTGTGCCTATTTGGAGAATAAATCTATTACAGTCCAGATCACTGTATTACCACTACTCCTCGATAGGTCTACTATGAAGTCCATCGCAATCTCCTCCCATGGTCTTGTTGGTTCAGCTACTGGTTGCAACAATCCAGGAGGGCATCCTGGTCTTTTCTTCATCATGGCACAGATGGTGCAACTTTTTACATAACTGTCTATGTCCTTTCTCATGTGGGGCCACCAGAACTGCCTTCGTACTAAGTGCAGAGTCTTTAGGAAACCGAAATGTCCCGCTGGTTTAACGTTGTGGCTCCTCTTGAGGATCAGGGTGCGTAGAGTCTGTGGGACATAGAGCTTTGTCCCCTTCCATGCTAGGTCATCCCTTTTCGTCAAGAGATGTTGATTGTCTCGGAACCAGGGGTCCGCTGCTGTTTCAGTTTTGAGTCTTGTAGTTAAGTCACTTGCAGGTTGGCCCTGCTGGTCGCGTCGTTCCGTCTGGTGACCACCTGACCCACTGCTTGGGTGGAGGGGATGATGGCATTCACTACCTGCTCCCGCTCACTGTTGTATTGGGGCATCCGGGAGAGGGCATCAGCCAGAAAGTTCTTCCCCCCTGGGATGTGCTTGAGCTCGAAGTTGAAGCGATTGAAGTATTGAGCCCACCGGACTTGCCTGGGCGACAATTTCCGTGGGGTTCTGAGGGCTTCCAGATTCTTGTGATCAGTCCAAACTTCGAACGGTCTCTGGCCTACCTCTAGTAGGTGCCGCCAGGTCAACAACGCCCATCTCACCGCGAACGCTTCCTTCTCCCACGCTGCCCATCGCCTGTCCGTGTCGGTGAGCTTGCAGGAGGTGTAGGCACAAGGTTGTAGATTACCTTGGCTGTTCTTTTGGAGCAGCACGGCCCCCACTGCCACATCGCTTGCATCTGCTTGGATGACGAAGGGCTGCTCAGGGGCAGGATGCTTTAAGACAGGTTCTTTTGCAAACATCTCTTTTAGTGTCTCGAATGCCCGTTGGCAGGTCAGGTCCCACTGTAGGGGTTGTCCCGGGTGGGGTTTCGTCGCCGGACTTCCTGTCCTTAGGAGGTCCGTCAGAGGTTTGGCAATTCTTGCGAACGAGGGGATGAATTGTCTGTAGAAGTTTGCGAACCCTAGGAAGCTTTGCAGTTGTCTGCGGGTGCGAGGGGGCTGCCACTGTAGAACTGATTGGACTTTGGCCGGGTCCATCTCTATCCCATTTGACACTCGGTAGCCTAGGTAGTCTAATCGTGATTGGTGGAACTCACATTTTGACAGTTTGACATACAGGTTCGCCCTCAGTAGTTTTTCCAGCACTTGGCAGACGAGGGGTATGTGTTCGTCTATAGTCTCAGTGTAAATGAGAATATCGTCCAGGTAGACGAGGACCCCTTTGTAAAGGTGCTCATGTAGGACTTCATTTATCAGCTGCATGAACACCGCGGGGGCTCCTTGCAGTCCAAAGGGCATTACCTTGAACTGGAAACTCCCCAGGGGGCAGTTGAATGCCGTTTTCCACTCATCTCCTTCCCTGATGCGTATTCGGTAGTACGCTTCTCGAAGGTCTAGTTTGGTGAAAACTTTCCCTTTGGCCAGGTGGGCTAGCATGTCTTTCATGAGGGGAAGGGGATATAAGTTGTGTACGTAGACAGCATTGAAATCTCTAAAATCAACCACCAGCCGCATAGAGCCGTCTTTCTTCTCTTTGAAGAGGACCGGTGCCACGACCCGTGGTTTGGCTGGCTCAATGAAACCCCTTTGTAGGTTCTTGTCTATGTAGTTTCCTGCATTTCATGGGGCGTCATGGCATACAGTTTAGGTTTGGGCAGTTTCGCTCCAGGGATGATCTCGATGGTGCAATCGGCCTCGCGGTGGGGGGGGTAGAACGTCACACTCGGCCTCGCTGAATACCTCTGCAAGGTCTTGGTACTCCCCTGGGATCTGATCTGTGTCATATGCGCTGTCGGATGCGGCTGCCAGTTGCTTCACTGTACCCTCAGGGAGGGGCCCTTGTATTGGCGGTGGTTTCTTTTTCTGAGGTGGGAGGGATTGGGGTCCCTGCATGGGGGGGATCTCCCTTGGTTGGGGAGGTAGGGGTTGGGGGTCCTTTGCTATCCTCAACCTGCGGGTCCCCTCTTGCCACCAGATAATTGGGCCCCATTTGTCCAGCCATGAGAGTCCCAATATGACTGGGTCTGTCATCTTGGGGGCTATTATGAACCGAATCATTTCCCAGTGATCTGCTAGCTCCAGCCTCACGGGCTCGGTCAAGTGTGTGACATAAGTTCCCCCCACTAGGGACCCATCAACTTGCTCAATTGGGTGAGCTTTTTAGCTCGGATCCCCAATTTTAGGACTGTGGGTAGATTAATCAGGCACCTCGTGCTGCCAGAGTCTATTAGGGCTTGGAAAGTTCCTTGGGTCTCTGTTTTTGGGGCTGTTAGGCGTATGGGGAAAAGGATGGACGGGTCCACTCACCATTGGGTCGTCTTCACCCTCGTCCTCGCTGTCATAAGATTCGGGGGATTGATCTCCCTCATCTGGGATTCCTCGTTTCGGTCAGGTGAGCGAAGACCTCCGGGCCCTGGGGAGCTTTCCGTGGCACGTGGGTAGCGCATTTGGGCCCTCGTTCCGGTCGTGCCTTGGGCGGTGGATCTGGTCTTCCACAGGGGTTCCACACATTGCTGCCAGGTGACCAATCCCCCCTCATCTGTAGCACCTCAGCAGGTTCCGTTGGGCGGCTGGCCTCTGGGTGGGCTGTGGTTCCTCGTCTGCTGGGTGGCCCCTGGTCCGATTGGCCTCTCTCCTTGCTATCTGGTTGCTTTGACATGTCCTTAGCCCGCAGCCCTCTGTCGACTTTTATCGTTACCCAGAACCACTCGGAGAATCGGTTCGGGGTGTCTCGATAAGCGGTCACTTGGGCAATTCTCTTATCTAGGCTTGTCCTAAAGAAGTACACCAGTAGCCGCTCTGGTAGGGGAGGCAGGGTCCCAATGACTCTCCTGAATTCATGGATATGCTCTCTGATGAGCTTCCCCTTCTGCATTAGGTTTCTGAGCTCGTCCTCCACATAGGGGTCCTCCTCCGCCTCCTTGAAACGGGCTCGTAGTAGTTGTAAGAACCCATCTGTGTCTTACAGTTGGGGGGACCTGTTCTTGTAGAGGGCTGCTGACCACCTCCTTGCTTCTCCCTCCAACCCTTCTGAGATAGCACTCACTAAGGCTCTGGGGAATGGATAGAGGTGCCCAAAACTTTCTATGTAGATCTCAGCAGTGTCGAGGAATTGGGCTAGGTGGTCTGGGTCGCCATCAAACTTCCCTCTGAACCGGGGTGGTTCCTCCCTCACTGCCCTCTCCTCCCTATGCGGGGCTCTGTAAGTCTGGCCTTGGTGCTGATGGTCTTCTTCCTCATCCCTCATTCTAGGGTAGGGAGGTGCTGTCCCATCTAGGCTGCTCTGCTTGCTGGGCCGGGGGGAACCCATGGATGCACTGTTGGGCTCCTTCTCCTTCTGCTGGGGAGGGGGGAAGGGCTGCGCTTCAGCCTACAGCCCCTCAGTTCAGCAGCCCAAACTGGTTCCCTCTTTTCCTTTGGTCTGCATGATGGCTCCTCCTCTCGAAGGATGGCATGGTCAAATTTCTCCTTCAATTCATCTATGAGGCTATCGAGTGGCTTCCTTAAAATTTCTTGGTGCTTTCTGGCTTGCTCCCAGTCCCATAACCAGTCTGCCCTTCCCAATTCACTTAGGGGTTTCCCCTTCTCCTGCACGTTCGGGAAGGAAAACTCAGCCTCTGCGGCTTTTGGCAAAATCCCTGGATACTTATCTGCCTTCTTCTTGGCTTGAAGCTTTGCCGCGGGAGACGGGGAGGGTTTAGACTTTGTAGTTTCCAAGCTGGCTGGAATCAGGGCTGGCTCTTCTTTAGTTGCTTGAATTAAACTTTCCTCAGATAGTTTAGCTGCAGCCATGGCGTCAGGCGATGATCTCCATTCAGTCTGGGAGGGAACTGGAGGATTGGAGGTCAGCCAGCCTGGCTTAGAAAGGAGTTTCAGCTGTCTGTCAGGTTCCGATGTTATCTCAAATAAATTTCATTCTCAAACACAAAGGCTTTGATGAAATCTATTATTTATTGAAGAATAACGATCTAGTCCTGAACTCATTTGCAGCCGACACTAATCCTCTGATCCCAAACCTCTCCCTTTCCATTCCTCAAATCTCAGTGTCTCATTGACCATCTTCCAAGTCCATCTTCCATCTCAGTTACTTCAAGTCACAGGAATATCCCCCCCTCCTCCCATCACCTAGGTGACGTTATCTGTCAGGAGGAAAGAACTGGGTGAAAAGTCAAGCTACTGCTTCTAACAGGCTCTTTCCCACTCATTCATGTCAGCGCTGGGGAAATCATAGCTTGGAGCGCTGACAGTTTTTGGTTATTCCATGTGACTGGATTAGGGCACACAAGAGCCTGAAGAGTGTTTTTTTGTTTTTTTTGTCTTTCCTTGTTTCTTTTATTTTTTTTTAACCTCCTGCCATTTATAAAAATGGATTAGGGTTGAAGAGAACCTGAAGATATTTTATTCTACTGTTTTGATTTGAATTACCTATAGAAATGAGCAAAAAAGTAGCAGTTGTTAGCTCTCCTGGATCGACCCCTTCCTCATCACCACTAGTGGGAGGACAATGATCAATACAGGCAATGATCCAGCAGGAAAAAGAGAAAGAATGTGAAAAAGAAAATGCGACAATGCAGATGATTTTACAAGGAATACAAGATATAAAATTAAAAATAGAGAAAACAGATGAAAAACTGGAGAATATACAACAGATGATGAAGAAATATGAAGACAGACTTGGAAAAATTGAAGAAAAAGAGGAACAAAGAGATATAAAAATCAGAGACATGGATAATAGATTAGAAGTTGAACGTGATAGAAGCGGCTTAGGATGGGAGATGGATAAATCAGATTTTTACCTAAGATTTCAAAATGTGGAGGAAGAAAAAGGAGAAAATTTGGTGGAAAAAATGATAGAAATTCTTGCAGGAGCTCTAGAAATTTCTAAAGAAAAAATGTCGGACGGCGTTGATGAAATGTTCCGAGTATATACTAGGTATGCAATGCAAAATAAACTACCAAGAGAAGTCCATATAAGATTTACTAAAAAATCAATTAAAACACAAATATTGCAGATTGCAAAAGAGTAAGCATTGCAATACAAGGTTAAGGAAATTATGGTGCTAAAGCGAATACCGAGAGTTGAGAAGAGAATATCAATTTTTGACAAAAATATTGCTCCAGAAAGGAGTGAACTACACATGGCTGATACCAGAAGGATTGGTGTTTACATGGCAAATGCAAAGATTTAAAATAGATTCAATCGATAAAGCTAAAGCATTTTTTGTGGAATATTTAAAAGAAAAAGATGTTGAGCCAAGAAGGGAAGAGACACTGCTCCAATTACAAGAAGAGGATCTAGTGATGATGGAAAAGGAGGAAGGTATACTAGAGGGTGCAGTAGGAGGTGCCATAGAATATAAAGAACAACGTGAACTGAGATCCACTAGATCAGCAAAATCTCTATATAAAGTATAAATATGGAGAACAAATTAATTACAATGAACATAAATGGACTTAATATAGCAACTAAAAGAAAGAAAGTATTCCACAAATTGGAGAAATTAAAAATGGATATATTTTTTTTACAAGAAGTGCATATCAAAAAGCAGCATGAATTACTTTTGGTACAGCCTTTATTAGGGAAATTATTTGCTTCATTGTCACAATGTAAGAAAAGAGGAGTGGTCTTGTATATCAAAGACACAATATTAGAGGAAAAAAATTATGAAGATGGAGAAGGATGAATTCTGATGGTGGAAATGACAGACAATAATAGGAAAATATTGTTAATAGCGATATATGCTCTTAGTGACAACCAAGAAAATTTTTACAGAAAATTAAATAGAGCTGGATTATGACAACATCTGTATGATGGGAGACTTCAATAGAATAGTAGATGAGAAAATGAACTATAATACACAAAAGACAATAAAACAAAGTAGAAAAACTTTGCCGAAATCCTTTTTCAAGATGATAGAAGAAATAAATTTAAAAGATATATGGAGAGAAAGAAATGCAAAAAACAGACAATACACTTTTTATTCCTGATAGACATTTATCATGGTCCAGAATAGATACGATATGGTTGAAAATGGATTTGACCTCGAACATAGAAGAAATAGTCATAGAGGCTAATACCTGGGCAGACCATAATCCAATGACGGTGAGATGGAAAGGACAAAGGAGAAGGTCTAGATGGACTCTAAATACTACAATATTAAAAGAAAAGGATTTTCTACAGAAAATGGAGAAAGAATTAGCCTTTTTTTTTCAAAGAAAATAGAAAAGAGGATACATCAATGCAGAATCAGTGGGACACTATGAAAGCCTATGCCAGAGGCCTGATTATTGACTATACAAGAAAAAGAAATATTAAGAAAAGACAAGCATATAAAACGTTAGAGGATGATTACAAGAAATTTGAAAAAGAACTGCAGAAGTTCCCACAAAAAAAAGACATTAAAATGAAAATGGACACAATCAAACATGAAATGGGATTACTAGAGAAAGAAGATTTAGCACAAAAAATCAGAAATGCTAAACAGAAATATTTTGAAGATGCTAATAAACCAGGCAGATGCTAGCATATAAACTGAAAAAAGAAAGGGACTCAAGGAAAATATCACAGCTAATAGATGAGCAAGGACAAATTAGATTTGGAAATAAGGAGAAGAAAAACATTGTACAAGACTACTATAAAAAACTACATGAAAAAGAAAAGATAGAAGAGGAAAGTATTAAACAATATTTACACAAGGCGAATTTACCCCCGATTCCAAAAGATGTCGAGATGATGCTAGAAGGAAATATAACGATGATGGAATTGACCAAAGCAATTAAAAAACAAAAAAGTGGGAAGGCACCAGGTCCAGATGGACTACCAGTGGAATATTATAAGACTTTACAGGAATCACTGAGTCTCCCATTATTAGAAGTTATGAATGAAGTAATGTTAAAGAAGGAAATACCCAACTCATAGTTAGAAGCACATATTACACTTATTCCAAAAGAGGATACCGACCTACAACAAATCAAAAACTATATCTCTGCTAAATTCAGATTATAAAATCTTTGCTACAATACTAGCAGAAAGACTTAAAAGATACTTAAATAATTTTATACACTCGGATCAAAATGGATTTCTGCCAAAAAGGCAGATTAGGGACAATTAGAGGATAATTCTGGATACTTTGGAATATTATGAGGCGCACCCAGAAAAGCAAAAGGCTTTGATGTTTTTAGATGCATAGAAAGCCTTTGACAATGTGAACTGGTGATTTATGATATTACAACTGAAACAGATGGGCTTTGGAGAGAAATTTGTTTAAGCTATAGAAGCTATATATTACAAGCAAATAGTAAAAGTAATGATAAATGGAGAGTTGACAGAATTCATTGAAATACAAAAAGGAACGAGACAAGGTTGCCCATTGTCACCACTGTTGTTTGTGTTAACATTAGAAGTACTAAACAGAAACATTAGAGAAGAAAAAGGAATAAAAGGAATGAAAATTCAAAACCAAGAAAATGAATTGCAAGCATTTGCGGATGACCTGGTGTTTATTTTGGAAGATCCACTTCAATCTATAAACAAACTGATAGATAAAATAGGAGATTTTGGGAAGGTGGCAGGCTTGAAAATAAATAAAGATAAAACAAAGATTTTGACAAAAAATATGTTAAAAAAACAGAAAGAAGAGTTGGTGAAAGTATCAAGGATGCAGGTCACAAACAAGGTCAAGTATTTGGAGATACATTTGACAGCAAGATGTGGTACTCTTAAGGAGAATAACTATGATAAGCTTAAACAACAGATAGCGACAGATCTGGCAAAATGGGAGAAATTGCAATTATCATTGATAGGGAGAATATCAACTATTAAAATGAATATATTGCCTAGACTCTTATATTTATTTCAGACAATTCCAATTAAGTTGGGGAAAAAATATCTTAAAGATTTAAATAAAATTGTGTTAAAATATATATGGTAGGGTAAAAAGGCAAGGATAAAATTAAAACTGTTGCAAGATGTTAGACTAAGAGCAGGTTTTGGTTTGCCGGATTGGGAATTATATTATCAAGCTTGTAATTGTAATAATGCTCTCTACATGGGTCTCCCCTTGAAAAGCACCTGGAGGCTCCAACTGGTCCAGAATGTAGCCGCGCAGGTGATTATGGGCACAGCTCGTTACGCCCATGTAACACCTTTCCTACGCGAGCTGCACTGGCTCCCGGTGGTCTTCCGGGTGGGATTTAAGGTGTTAGTTATCACCTTTAAAGCGCTCCATGGCTTAGGACCTGGGTACCTACGAGACCGTCTTTTGCCACCAATAGCCTCCCACCGACCAGTTCGTTCTCACAGGGAGGGACTACTCAGGGTACCGTCAGTCAAATTATGCCGACTGGCGACTCCCAGGGGGAGGGCCTTCTCTGTGAGGGCTCCAACCCTTTGGAATGAACTGTCCCCTGAGATACGAAATATCCCTGATCTCCGTGCTTTCCGCCGTGCCCTCAAAACCCTGATGTTCCAACAGGCGGGGCTAAACATATGAACATGTGAATGATTTTTTAAAATGTTATCTAATTCTGGGTTTTATTTAATTGACCAAATTAAGTAATAATTTTAATTAGCAATTTTATGATGTTTGTGTATCTATATTTTTCTTGACTGTACACCGCCTTGAGTCCTACGGGAGAAAGGCAGTATAGAAATATAATAAATAAATAAATAAATAAATAAATAAATAAATAAATAAATAAATAAAATAAAAATTTGATGTGGATTAAAGAATGGATAACGTTAAGGAATATTAGATTGTTGACTTTAGAAGGACATGATTTGTTGTTGGGCTGGCACGCTTTTATATGATATAAAAGTACAAAAATACAGGGTTATTTTAGAACGCATATGATACGAGAATCTTTGTTATTAAATTGGGAGAAGATCAAACAATGTCATTATTTAAAAATTCCAGTCTGGTTATCTCCTATTGAAGCAGTCTCACACTCAACAACATTTAGAAAGGAACAAATTGTCAGATATTGCATCAGCCATGACTCCAGGGAAGGAGTGGAGGAGTGGCAGCTATTGTCTGGAAGAGTCTTTGCCCTTGCAGGATCCTTGCCCCTGAGATTGTTCGGTGTGAGTCTCTCCTCTTGAGGTTGGACTCAGGGGCTCAGTTGGGCTTGTTGTTGACGTACCTGCCTCCCAGCTGCGTTACGACAGCCCTGCCTGTGCTGCTAGAGGCAGTAGCCGGGCTGGCGGTGGAGTTCCCCAGGCTTATGGTACTGGGGGACTTCAATTTGCCATCCTTTTTTTTTTGGTTTGATTTATATGCCGCCCTTCTCCGGAGACTCAGGGCGGCTTACAATGCGTTAAGCAATAGCCTTCATACTTTTGTATATTTATACAAAGTCAGCTTATTGCCCCACAGCCTGGGCCCTCATTTTACCTACCTTAGAAAGGATGGAAGGCTGAGTCAACCTTGAGCCTGGTGAGATTTGAACTTGCAGTAATTGCAGGCAGCTGATGTTAATAACAGTGCTTTAGTCTGCTGCGCCACCAGGGCTCTTGGCGAATCCTCAAATGTGGCTCAGGAGTTCATGGCTTCCATGACAACCATGGACCTGACCCAAGTAGTTCAGGGTCCGACTCATAGGGAGGGACACACACTTGACCTGGTGTTTCTCTCGGGGCAGTGGAGATATGGTCTGGAATTAAGGGGTTTAGATGCTTCTCCCTTGTCGTGGTCAGATCATTTCCTGCTGAGGTTAGACTTCAGGGCGCTACTCCTCCATCGCAGGGAGGCAGAGCCGATTAAGTGGTTCCGCCCCAGGTGCCTAATGGACCTGAAGGGTTCCAGAAGGAGCTTGGGGAGATACCTGACTCCCTTGTCCACAGTCCGGCTAAGTCCCTGGCGGCTGCCTGTAATAGGGCGGCATCTGGGGCACTGGACCGGATTGCGCCTTTGCAACCTCTCCATGTTGGTGGATCCAGGAAAGCTCCCTGGTTTACCGAGGAGCTCCGGGAGATGAAGCACCAGAAGAGACGTCTAGAGCGACGCTGGAGGACCAGTAACTCCGAATCTGACCGAACACTCTTAAGAGCCTTTATTAGGACTTATTTAGTGGCAATACGGGTGGCAAAATGTTTGCATTTTTCTGCACTTATTGCATCTGCTGATTCGCGCCCAGCTGCCCTATTTAGGGTGACTCGCTCCCTCCTTAATGTAGGAGGAGTGGAGGAGCCCTTGCAGGGTAGAGCTGAGGAGTTTGTGCAGTTTCTGTTGGATAAAGTTGCTCAGATTCGGATGGACCTGGACTCTGATTGGGCAATTCCGACCGAGATGACGGGGGCAGGTCTTAGTCCCATTGTGTGGGATGAGTTTGAGCCTGTGACTCCTGAGAAAGTAGACAAGGATGAAGGAGCGATGAGTTCCTCCACTTGTTTGTTGGACCCGTGCCCCTCCTGGCTGGTTTTGGCCAGCAGGGAGGTGACACGAGGCTGGCTCCAGGCTTTAGTTAACGTGTCCTTGAGGGAAGGGGCCTTTCCGCAACCATTAAAGGAAGCGGTTGTAAGGCCCCTCCTCAAGAAGCCTTCCGTGGATCCAGCAGAATTAAAGAACTTTCGTCCAGTCTCCAACCTACCCTTTGTGGGAAAGGTTGTAGAGAAAGTGGTGGAACTTCAGCTCCTGCGGTCATTGGAGGAAACGGATTATCTAGACCCTTTTCAGTCTGGCTTCAGGCCTGGCTACAGCACAGAAACTGCTTTGGTCACGCTGATGATCTCTGGCGAGCCCAAGATGGGGGTCATTCCTCCATCTTGGTGCTACTTGACCTCTCAGCGGCTTTCGATACCATTGACCATGGTATCCTTCTGGGACGACTAAGGGAGCTGGGAGTGTGAGGCACCGTGTTACGGTGGTTCTCCTCCTATCTCTCTGGTCGGTCACAGTCGGTGTTGGTAGGAGGACAGAGGTTGACCCCTAGGCCCCTCCTTTGCAGGGTGCCTTAGGGCTCCTCTCTCTCCTATTTAACATCTACATGAAGCCGCTGGGTGAGATCATCTGACGACACGGGGTGAGATATCAGCAATATGCGGATGATACCCAGCTGTATATCTCTACCCTGCATCAATTCAGTGATGCGGTGGATGTGATGTGCCGGTGCATGGAGGTTGTGAGGGTCTGGATGGGAGTCAACAGGCTCAGACTTAACCCAGACAAGACCGAGTGGATGTGAGTATTGCCTCCTAAAGACTATGTCAATTGTCCATCCTTGGTTCTGGGGGGGGGGAGAAATTGTTCCCCTCAGAATGGGCTCACAATTTGGGTGTCCTCCTAGACTCACAGCTAAGATTAGAGCAACATCTTACTGCTGTGGCTAGGGGGACCTTTGCACAGGTTTGCCTAGTGCACCAATTGCGACCCTACTTGGATCGGGAGGCTCTCCTCACAGTCACTCATGCCCTTGTCACCTCACGATTAGATTATTGCAACGCGCTCTACATGGGGCTACCCTTGAAAAGTGTTCGGAGACTACAGTTGGTCCAGAACGCAGCCATGCGAGCTGTCGTGGGTGCACCTAGGTACACCCACATTACACCAATTCTCCGCGAGCTGCACTTGCTCCCTATTGGTCTCTGGTCGCAATTCAAGGTGTTGGTTATTACCTTTAAATCCCTACATGGCTCAGGGCCAGGTTATCTTCGAGACCGCCTTCTGCCGCATAGCTCCCAGTGACCGGTAAGATCCCACAGAGTTGGTCTCCTCCGGGTCCCGTCAGCTAAACAATGTCGGCTGGCGGGCCCGCGGGGGAGGTCCTTCTCTGTGGCTGCCCCAGCTCTCTGGAACCAGTTACCTCCTGAGGTCTGGACCATCCCCACCCTATTGGCCTTCCGAAAAGCGGTGAAGACCTGGCTTTTCCGGCAGGCCTGAGGCCGTTGATCTCGCTCTTGTGATCTGGCAAGATCCGGCCATGAATGGTGTGAAAAAGTTTTTAATGTTTTTAATTTTTCAATGTCTTTTTATAATGATTTTTTAAATGTATTGTGAGCCGCCCTGAGTCTTCGGAGAGGGGCAGCATATAAATTTAATTAATTAAATTAAATCGGATAACCATTTGTCTGAAGTGATGTAGGGTTTCCTGCCTAAGCAGGGGGTTGGACTAGAAGACCTCCAAGGTCCCTTCCAATTCTGTTTTCTGTATCATACTAAGCCAAAACTTAAGTAAACCATACTGTAATAATCCAATGTGTGAACCAAGCCAATGGTTAGATGTAAGCAGCTCTCTATTACTGTACTTTCTTTTGCAGAATTACCAGCTGAATAAAAATCTGCTTTACTACTTTGAAGGAGGTAGGAAATAATCTTGCCCCATTTTTTTTACACACCTTCATAAAAAAGACCAGAACAATGCTGAATATTTAGTCGAGTCCTTGCCTTAATTAAAGGAACCACCTCAAGTACTTGGCAGCATATTCCATGATTGAGTAATGTTTCTTCTGTATGAAAGTGCCTTGCAACTCCAATCCAACAGGTTTAGAGTCAGAGTAGAGCACATAGAAACTATTTAAAATGAAGTCTTACAATTAAAATATTTATCTTGCCAGTGTGTATTCAGCCACTTAACCTTAAGTTCCCTAAAGATACTATTTTCCTGTTCCTTCCCATGCCAGTGAATATCGAACAAAATCTGGCTGTAGAGGCCAACCCAACAGGTTTAAAGAAAGAAAGAAAAGAACATGTACTGTGTTTCCCTGAAAATAAGACAGGGTCTTATTTTCTTTTGATCCCCCCCCCAATAAGGGCTTGGCCTTATTAACGGGGATCTTATTATTTTGGGGGTGCAGGAGGTGGTGAGCATGTCCTGTCTCTGCCGTCGCCTCCCCTCCCTGTTCTTCACGCCGGCCGAGTGCCCCAACACATCCTACCCCACCCCAATGGCAACAACTGCTTCCCTTCCCCGCTGTCTCTTTATCGAGAGAGGTGGCAGGTGGGGCGGGGGAGAAGTGAGACGCATGAAGCGAGACATGGCTCCCCTTGCCATCTCTTCTCCCCCCCTTGCCAGGCATGACAGGGCTCCTGCCCCTCGCTTAGCCACCCACCCCCTTTAGGGATGCAATTTGGGGGTGGCAGGTGTGATGGGCAAGAAGAGGGATGCAGGTCTTATCTTTCAAGTTTCGTCACTTTCCTTGCCGTTGTGTCCAGGGAAACATGCTGTAAAAGAAAACTTTCTCACCAGTTCAATCTAACTTCTGGAAGTTTGAATGAACTCACGCATGCGTGTAAGTAGTTGGTGGGGGGGTCTTATTTTGCAGGGGTGGCTTCTTTTATCACATGCACTGAAAAGCCTGATTGGGCTTATTATCCAGACATGTCTTATTTTCGGGAAAACATGGTAGAAACTATTTAAAATAATTTCTTTAAAACTAGAATATTCATCTTTCCAGTGTGTATTCACCCATTTAACTGTAACCTCTCTAAAGATACTAGTTTCCTGCTCCTACCCATGATAGTCAATGACGAACAAAACCTAGCTGAAGAGGCACGGGAAAGCAAACCATTAGAGTTTAGAATAGAATAAAATACTTTATTTGGCCAATTGTAGTTAAGACACACAAGGAATTTAAAAATCTTTATCATTTCTAGCGACAAAGAAGGAATCTCTTCCTAGCATTTTCTAAGTCTTTGTCTGGAGAATTAAAAAATTGACTGCTGTCTGGACGAAAAAGTCCCATCACACGAATATCGATTGTTCATCCTACTTCTTACTGCTCCACCTATTCCTAAGCTAGTTAATATCTCCGAAGACTAGGAATAAAACAGCTCTCTGCTTCTTCGGTCCTCACCTCCACCTTTCGCAAGGCCTCCATTCATCACTGTTGTACATCCAACCTTCCATTCCCTAACCTTCCCAAACTGTTTGCTTCCCACGTAACCATTTCCAACGAACCCGCCTGCCAAATGCCACTGCACGCACACACACTTGCAAACCTCACTACTACAGAGCGGCTCTTTACAGGGATTGTCTGGAATCGAAAAACAGGAACACCGGGTTGCTGCTACAATTTGGGCACCAAGAACGGAAGGACACCTGCTCCAAGGGAACCCGGAGGGCCAGCGGGGAAAAGACAGGGAGGTCCCAGGCAGCAGATTTCCCCACAAAGTAGTTCCTTCGCTTACCAACCACACCCACAGAGGATCATGTCATCTAGTCCTTCGCCCCTACCTGAAGCCCGCAAATACAAAGGAGTCGTTCCGAGTGTTCCGGGCTCCGCCATCTTCCTCCTCCGGCGCCCTAGATGCTGCTGCTTACTTTTCTCCCCAGCCCTCTGCTACCGCGCTTAAAGAACTGTAACCGATTATAATAGTATTAATCTTGCTGCTACTGCGCGGCCGCTATCGCACAGGCGCACTTTGTTTCTGCAGGACACCTAACGCGTCGTTAGAGAATTGGAGAAGCGGGAAACGGATACAAGCGCTAGATGCTGAGAGAGCAATTGCTGAAAACTAGGGAGCCTGAGTGGCCGCATAGCTTCTAGCACTTTCCAGGTGTACATTCCTTCTCTCCGAGACTCTTGCTACCTTTTGGTTAACGTGTAGCAACCTGCTCGTTTATTTTTTTGCCTCGGGCATCAGCGACTGTTCCGCAAGCTGCTTGCGACTGCGCTCCAAAAAGGATTCGTGACGGTTGCCCTTGATCCCGAAAGCAGCCTTTCGCTACTCTGGTAGGCAGAGAGCAAAACGCAAACGGTTGCTTCGGGGGTGGGGTGGGGTGGGGTGGGGTGGAGGGTTGTTGGCTGAGTTTCCAGATTTACGCTCCTTTCAATTAACCGGAAAATTAAACTAAACCACGCGGTCGGGAAACGACTTCGGGCGGAACATTTTTTCCCAAATGTTTCTATTTTTCCAAACCAAAGTGCAAATGCACCATATGCTCTCCCTCGGATCATTGTAGTGAAGCTTATTTGGACAAACCCCAAAAGAGTTTCTCTCAGTCCTACTTTATAGGCTTTCTTTTGAGATACCAGGAAGAATATAGGGGATACAGTGGAAAAGAGATCAGGAAAAGGAGGAGGATCTTCAGATTGTTATCCCAAAGCATCAAGGAAGTTAACAGGAAAAAAAATGCCCAGAGAAGAACAGGTAATACTCCAATCTTAAATGAGGTAAACTTATCTAAACCCTAATTTCTTAGGATCCTGATGTCTCAGGAGCTATGATAAACTGCTCCTAAAACTCCAGTTGAATACTGTAATCTATTGGGGATTATCCAGAAAAAAACCAAGCAGGAATAATACTGGGAAAATATTTTGCCTTTGTAACTAAGGATCTTGCACCCAGAACAGGTGTAGCCTGTCATTCCAGCTCTTTCCTTCTCACTACACCACCAAAATGATTATTTTAAAAACTTATTGCCTTTGACAAAGTGACTAAATAAGTGGACCAGTAAAATGCTGTGGACATAGTTTACATAGACTTCAAGAAGGCAGTTGACAAAATAGACCACATACTTCTTATTTGTTTTTTTTAATTTTTATTTTGCTACCATACTTCTTGGCAAGAGAAAAATATGAGATAGACATCGTTACCACCAGATGGATTTGTAACCGGGTACAATGTTAAGTGTAGTCCCCAATGGAACTACATCTACATGGAGAGAAGCATGCAATGTGGTACCCCAAGGTTCTATCTTGGACCCGATACTCTTCAATGTCTTCATAAACAATTTAGATAAGGGGATAGAAGGGGAACTCATCAAATTGGAAGATGATATCAAGTTTGGGAGAATAGCACACACCCTGAAGGCTGAAGAGTCAGAAGAATCTTGACAGACTTGAACACTAGGCCCTATCAAACAAAATGCAAATAAAATAGAAATAGAAATAGAATAGAATAGAATTTTTTATTGGTCAAGTGTGATTGGACACACAAGGAATTTGTCTTGGTGCATATGGTCTCAGTATACATAAAAGATACGTTCATCAAGAATCATAAGGTACAACACTTAATGATAGTCATAGGGTACAAATAAGCAATCAGGAAACAAGATCAATATAAATCATAAGGAAACAAGCAATAAAATTACAGTCATACAGTCATAAGTGGAAGGAGATGGGTGGTGGGAACGATGAGAAGATTAATAGTAGTGCAGACTTAGTAAATAGTTTGACAGTGTTGAGGGAATTATTTGTTTAGCAGAGTGATGGCGTTCGGGAAAAAACTGTTCTTGTGTCTAGTTGTTCTGGTGTGCAGTGCTCTATAGCATCGTTTTGAGGGTAGGAGTTGAAACAGTTCATGTCCAAGATGCGAGGGGTCTATAAATATTTTCACAGCCCTCTTTTTGACTCGTGCAGTATATAGCTCCTCAATGGAAGGCAGACTGGTAGCAATTGTTTTTTCTGCAGTTCTAATTATTCTCTGAAGTCTGTGTCTGTCTTGTTGGGTTGCAGAGCCAAACCAGACAGTTATAGAGGTGCAGATGACAGACTCAATAATTCCTCTGTAGAACTGTATCAGCAGCTCCTTGGGCAGTTTGAGCTTTCTGAGTTGGGCGCAGAAAAAACATTCTTTGTTGTGCTTTTTTGATGATGTTTTTGATGTTAGCTGTCCAGTTTAGATCTTGCGATATGGTAGAACCTAGAAATTTGAAGGTTTCTACTGTTGATACTGTGTTGTCTAGTATTGTGAGAGGTGGAAGTATGTTTAAGTGTTTAAGGCTTTACACTTAGGCAAGAGAAACCAAATGCACTGGTATAGAATAGATCAGGGGTGTCAAACTCAATTTCATTGAGGGCCACATCAGAGTTGTGTTTGATCTCAGAGGGCCGGAGGCGTGGCCAAGGTGGTGTGGCTGGGGTGGGCGTGGCTGGGGTGTGGCCAGGGTGGGTGTGACAGCACTCTGATTCCTGCAGCACTCTGCCAACCAAAATGGGATGCGGGGGTTAATTACAAAATGTGGGTTTTGCTTTGTGACATCAACATCCAGCAAGCAAGGGGTGTGACCTGTACAGAAAATACACTTTTATTTGGTTATGAAGAAATATCCCCAAAGTCAAATGTAGACTGTTGAATTCATACTGGCGGGCTTCTCATGGGGGTTCCAGTTTAGGAAAACACAGGACAAGTGTTTTCTCGGGATGAGAGAGCAGCAAACAAAAGGCTACAATCTCTTTTATTAGTTACCAAAATACAGCGTCATCAGAAGGCGTTATTATGACTACACATCTCATATTACGTACAAGAGATGGGAAAACAATAGTAATGATGCAAAGCGGAACTTTAACTCTGGCTTTTTACAATTCTCAGATATTATTAGGCGAGAGGCCCATCTCCGTTATCTGATTCTCAGGAATGTGATTCTCAGGAAGGAGATAAGAGATATTTTTACTTTGTATCCCAGGATGTTTATACAAGGAGATATCTTTGCTTTAGCAGGCACATCCTATGTTAAAAACAATGAGAGAATGAATAGGGCCCTTCATATAGTATCCATGTGAACCCGCTTTTCATTGTCTGGTTATTTCGGTGCTAAGCTCCATACAAGTGTCCAACCAGTTAAACTGGTTTAAACATGTTTTATGGCCACCGCATTCCCACATTTCCTCTGTTTTTGTTTTTTGCAACTAGGTTCAGCTGTGTTGTTATTATGATGTTCTCTTTATGCCTGGGAAACATGTCTATCATCATAGCAAACAAAGCAGGAATATATTGAATACATACAAAAATAAGCAAAGCAATAAGAAAGGCATACAAATGGTTATACATGTTATTATAGTTAGTTTCTTAAGTCATAGGGAGATTGTCTCCTTTATTCCCCTGATCCCATTACCACATATGAATCTAACTCAGAATCTGTAAGTTCTTCCATAGGGCAGGGACCAAGTTGATCAAGAAGATGTTCTGTCAAAGCTAGTTCCTTCTCAACTTGAATCTCTTTTACCGCTCTGATAGATAATTGTCTAATGATTGGTATCACACATGGGATGAACGTTAAACCAGCTATTGCGCATATGAACAAAAATATCATTTGCTTAATCCATCCGGATCCAGGCACCCAAGAAAACCACATGTCAGGAGTTTGTAACCTCTGAGTTATCTTGGAAGCCCTATCTTGCAAGTCCCGAGCACCTCCTCTGACCACACCTGATTTGTTCCTCCAGTTCCAGAAGGGCTTTGGTTTCACTTATCAGGACGTCCTTCCTATTGGAGGGAATAAAACCTTTGCATATTTGCAGAAGGGAGGGGAGACATTGGATACAGCAACAAAGCAAAACAAGCAGTACAATTATAGATACAATAGTTGGCATAATTAATTTCAACCAAGAATCATCCAGGAGCCATGACCAAAGAGCAGTCCAGGTGTCAATGGCGCCAGATCCATTGGATGATAAGGGATTGTTTTTTGATCAAGTTTTCCATATGTTCTATGGTGTGAGTGATGTTATACTGATAATCAGATACATAGGTACAACAACGTGAATGTATAAGGGCACAATCGCCTCCTTTAGCTAAGGCATATCGGTTTTGTAAAACTACCTCTCTGATTTCAGCCAGTTCTTTATTCATCAGCTTCAGCACCTTGATAGTCTCGTTGAACATATATACTGTCCAGTTATTTAATAAATGAAGATCCTGATAGTTCATTGCCACCCAAGATTGGGCAAGATGCCTCTGGATATCTGAGTTTTTAATGAGCCACCTGGTGTCAGTGGTGGGTGTGGTTTAGCAAATAGGAGTAGTGGAGTTTGTCCGATTAGCAGCTATTTGAATGTCTTTTATTACTGTCCCATCATGATTGAATATAGAGGCTGCTGACATGAAGGATCATGAGATGTAGGGGCAATAGATGCAAGATCGTGACTTAATTCCAGAATCCATGATATATAATCTCCTTTATGCAATTGTTACAGAGGCCCATTGTCCTTATCCACTCCCCCCTCAGCTGGAAATGTCAATATGGGAACCTTAGGTGTTGGAGTAGACTTAGGTAGAAAGTAAGGACCTTGTGCATAGACAATGCGTTTGTGGCAGGAGCGTTCTTACATGGTCACTTGAGAGTCCCAAAGCTAACAATGTCCAAGGCCATAAACAAATCATAGCCACTTATACGTGTGAAACAAAATTACTAGCAAAATCAGAAAAACAATTCTGCTAACATTAGTATGTGTAAGAAAGTGTTAAAATGTATATGTACAATGTGAAGGTAGTTTCCTCCTGATGAATCTTCCGCTGTGCGCAGGGGACCAACTTCCGGTGTAGTTCTGCAAAGCTGATGGTCACCACCTTGCGTTAAGAGTCTGTTGCCGGGAGGACTCAGCAAGATGTTTTTTTCTCTTAAATCTCAGCACCAGGGGTTTCTCCTTCTTTTTGTTGTAAATGAAATGGTCTTACGTGTCTTTTGGGGATCCAAATGATGCGATCATAGTCCTGGACAGCAGCATATCCATGGCCCCAGGTAATAAGGTCAGCAGGTCCTCTCCATGCAGGATCAGGTAGTTGGTGGAAATAGACCTTCGGTTTTAGGGCAGCTGATGGATAAGCAGAAAAATGACGGGTCGCAGCCGATGTGGGAGGCTGTCCAGTCAGGTTAAGAAAGTTCAAAGTATATAAACAAAGATTGAGTTTGTTTTGCATGGCTGGGAGGCCGAGGCATTTTTCCTCTTTCAATTTTATAAGCCAAATGTGTGTGTGATGGACCACTTGTTACAAAAGTTTGCAAAGGCAGTACTGGTGTAGTAGATCCATTGTCAGTTTTAAGTTCAATTGGGCGTCCCATCGATGCAGAAATCCGAATACAATGATTTATTACATGTTTGGTTGCTTCTCCCCTTTGTGGAGATGCCATGATAAATCCTGAATAAATGTCCACGGAAACATGCAAATATTTCCATGGGGCAAAGGATGGGTACTGAGTTACATCCATTTGCCAAATTTCACAAGCTTTTAGTCCTCTAGGGTTACACCCATAGGGATAGAATGAGCTTGTTGACTACAGTTAGGACATTGTTGTATGATGGCAGTCACTTCAGCTGCCATGAGACCAAATTGTTTCGCTAATGCTTTTTATTTTGATGAAAATAGGCATGACTGTCCCATGGTGTGATGGAAGATATAACCATGAGCGCAGTTGCAGCTTTGTCATTTCCCTCTTCCAATCTCTGTCTCCGCTACCCACAATATCTATAACCTTCCAATAAACAAATCTCCTTATAACACTAAATATTCAAGTCCTTCTCTCACTGCCATTCTGACTTCCAAGCCAGCCCGTCTGTGCAAACCAACTTTCTCTTAAACAATTCAACTCCTTCTTACATTCCCTGTAACACTGGGTTCTTTGCATACCAGTCTTTATTCAAAATAGCACAATTATCTATTCACAGCCTACAATATCCAGTCAATCCTAAAAATTTCCTCAACTCTTCAGGTGTTATCTTCTGTCATTAATTAAATGTCCTATGTATTTTATCTCTCTTTCTACATATTGTAACTTCTAACTCATCTCTGTGATAATTCCAAACAAACAAACAAATAAACAAACAACAGACAAACAAAGAACAAACATGCCATCTGTTAAGTATGCAAAATGCACGTAGACATAAAAACATTAAGGAGTATTTTGAGTCAATGCTCTGAAATAGAATTGGGTATGAAAGTATTTAAAACGTCAAAAATGTTCAGAAGGAAAAAAATCAAAATTGCATTCTGAGCCATTCAGTGCTCTGCAAAGGCAGGTATCAGATATCACCCTTTCACTCCCGCCTTTCTCTGGCTGGTTCTCTGAGAGAAAAAAAAATGGTTAAAAGTACAAAGTAGCCCCCCCCCTCTTTCGTGCCTCTCATCTCCCAGGGAAAAAAGGAGGGGGTGAGGGAAAGGAAAAAATTTTTAAAACAGACCAAGCCTCCCTTCTCCTCGGAGGGCAGGGAGAGAAAAGAAAAAAGGTGCTTATACACAAAATTACATTTCATGCAATCCAATACACACCCATTCACATCTGTACTGCAATCAGACCTTTTATATAATACATCCTTCATGCGAATCAGTCATTCAAATTATTTCAATGAACTAGTTTATTCCCAAAACAGTGAAAAAATTCAGGCAACAGTCATAATCACAAAAAGTGATATGGGCCCATAACCATTGCCCGGTTTTCCACAGTTTCAAGTTCAAACCCAGTCAATTTTTGCTGGCCAGCCAAGCATATCAATTCCACACACTATCATTATAGATGCACATCAACAAAATATTTTTAACAGAAATCACTTCAAGTTGATTAGTTCAAATTATCTGAGTCTTCCCATTTAGACAGGCTCTAATTTTATTTCCTGCTAAACCCCGGGTGGGAAGAACAATAAACAATTTATTTATTTATTTATTTATTTATTTTTTCAGCCTGAGAAACATACTGAGAGTCAGAGATCAAATTAAAAGCTTGTTGAGAAAAAGTGTGAAAGCTAAGATAGTCGCAGACAATTAGTGTAAGATTCTTTCCAGATGTCGTCATGAGTATCCTTGTAAGCAATGGCTCCTCTGGAGAAAATCATTAAGCAAGTAAACCTAGGATCTTTAGGCAAATAATATGAAATACAGCTTACATAGTCAGTTAGAGCACACTGAAGAGATGAATTATTCTGAAGACAAAAGTAAAAGTCAGATTTTGAGATAGAAAGAATAATATTTATTAGATCAGTTCCATTTCTTCGACAGTCTGGATTACGTCCCAAGGTTATAATTTCAGCAATAGCTTAAATAAAGGGTAAAACATTTTTAGATGGTAATGAGACAAATAAAGCAATGTACTTTTTACTGTTCTAAAACAGAATTAAATCTCCTGGCTTTTTTCTTTTTGTCAATAACTCAAATAATGGACTAAGTAAATGCATAGGTAAAGAGAAATATGAGCAGTCCCAATTAATAGTACCCAGTAATTGTTGCAAATTTTACTTTGGGTAACTTTAAAAGCCGGAGCAGAAAGAGATTGCACATACAGATAAGGAGCTGTATTTTCTCTGGGGCAATGTGCAATTCATTTACACATAAATCATTTTGTATTTTCAAAAAGCCAATTAGGTTGTATTTTTTGTGCTCCAATTAAAATGTCATCTATACGATGATCCTGACACACTTTAATCATATCTGCCAAATTAAGATTTTTTCCCAGCCCAACAATAGCTTTTAAGTGGTGTTGTTTTTTAGCTTTCTTTCTTTATGTTAGAGAAGGCTTGTTGACGCTTGCCAGAAACAAGCATTTTTCTGAAGGCTTGTTAAGCACATTCAGAAGAAGCTTGCAAAATTGCAGCCGGCAGACACACTGAAAGCATTTCAGCAATTTATTCTATCCATCCCCCTTTTTTTGTCTAACTGTTTCTTTAAATTCTGCTTAGTGGGGGTGTAACTGACTCCTTCAGAATGAGCTGATGTTTAATTTCATGCCGTGCGTCTGTGTGGGTGATTTAACGTGAGAGCAATCTCTCAACAAAGTCTGAAAAGGAACTATTAACAGTGTCCTGAAGGCTTTTATTTATTTATTTATTTATTTTTGTATCATTAAACACTCTATAACTAATCTCCAGAGTGCAAAAAATTTTTCAGGGCTGGGGAGGTTTGTGGAGGCATGTTCCCATCTGCTTCCACAGATTCACTTTTAAAGAGCCCTTTTATTGCCAAAAGTTTTTTAGAAGGTAAATCAAATTCTTTTTTTATCACGGGCAGGACTTTCCCGTTATCTTTTTAAAAACAATAATATTAGTCTTGGATATCTCACCAAGCTCCTCAGATACTGCGTCTGCTGCTTGGAAAGACCTCCCCCCCATACTCACGAAAGATTGTCGCCGTGTTTCAGGCTAAATCGTGATGCACAGCCTCTTCCAGGCGGTGAGAACAGGGGTTCCAAGAAACGTATAGCCTCAGCGGGTTATCACGTCGAGACGTATCTGTTTCAGAGATCACGTCGGGGACACCAGATGTTGAATTCATACTGGCGGGCTTCTCATGGGGGTTCCAGTTTAGGAAAACACAGGACAAGTGTTTTCTCGGGATGAGAGAGCAGCAAACAAAAGGCTACAATCTCTTTTATTAGTTACCAAAATACAGCGTCATCAGAAGGCGTTATTATGACTACACATCTCATATTACGTACAAGAGATGGGAAAACAATAGTAATGATGCAAAGCGGAACTTTAACTCTGGCTTTTTACAATTCTCAGATATTATTAGGCGAGAGGCCCATCTCCGTTATCTGATTCTCAGGAATGTGATTCTCAGGAAGGAGATAAGAGATATTTTTACTTTGTATCCCAGGATGTTTATACAAGGAGATATCTTTGCTTTAGCAGGCACATCCTATGTTTATTTATTTATTTATTTATTTATTCGATTTGTATACCGCCCTACTCCCGAAGGACTCAGGGCGGTGAACAGCCAAACAATAAAATAACATAGACATAAAAAATTTAAAAACCAGATAAAATCAAATTAAATTATTTTGGCCCAGACAGATTAAAACACCCCAATAATTTAAAAACAGATTAAAATTTACATATTTAAAAGGGAAGAGATTAGGCCAAGCCCGCCTGCTGGAATAAAAAGGTCTTCACAGCGCGGCGGAAGGTGCGCAGATCCGGGATCCTCCGTATCTCCGGGGGGAGCTCATGTTAAAAACAATGACAGAATGAATAGGGCCCTTCATATAGTATCCATGTGAACCCGCTTTTCATTGTCTGGTTATTTCGGTGCTAAGCTCCATACAAGTGTCCAACCAGTTAAACTGGTTTAAACATGTTTTATGGCCACCGCATTCCCACAGTAGACAAAATGTAGACTGACTATTAGCTAAAATAACCTTCCCAGCAAACAGCAAATTTTGAAGCTCCAGGTAAAGAGGATTCATTTTAGGATGAGTAACCACAGTTTGCATGTTGGAGGTTCCTAAAGGAATGCTGGAAAGCTCTGTATTTTAAAGAACATTTGAGGGAGGGGTGCAGAATAGCCCTTCTCTGCCTGAGGCTGTACAAACCCTTCACCAATCAAAACATTTTTTGTGAAGCAACTGATCAACACCGACAGAGTAAACCACTAGTACAGTGATGACTAACGGTTTTGCTGTCGTGCCAAAAGCTGGGGGAGCGCGGGGGGGGGGCATCCCGTGTGTGTATGCCCACACCCATAATTCAATGCGCCCTGGCCCCCCTCACATGCGGGTGCGACACCCCCGCTTCCCCTGCTTTTGGCACACGGTGGGCCAGGTAGGCCTGTTTTTCACCCTCCCCAGGTTCCAAAGTCTTTCTTGGAGCCTGGGGAGGGCAAAAACGGACTTTCCTAACCCCCAGAGGCCCTCTGGAGGCCGGACACGGCCGATTTCCCTACTTCCGGTGGTCCTGAAAAGCCTGAAATTCAGCTGGCATGCGCGCTGGAGCTGACCTAGGGCAATGCTCGCGTGCCCACAGATATGGCTCTGCGTGCCACCTGTGGCATATGTTCCATAGGTTTGCCATCATGGCATTAGTATATGAAAATAAGGGCAAACTCCACTCTCTTCTAGTACTGATGATGTTACCTAGTTTGGTAATGAAACATGCAAGAAAACCACCAAGCTCAGAGAGCACCAAGGACCCCACAGTTCAACCTTGAGTTACAAATATTCTCCTCTATCGATAAACGCTTTTTGGTTAGAGGGATTCAGAGCCTGCCTTATATGAAATGACTCCCAGTGGATTTCATTCTAAATTTTGATATGATTTCTGTAAATAAGAAATTATAATGGCTGAGTCTTTGATCCTTCATACATCAAAAAAAAATACAAAGCTAAAGATAAACAAAAAACAGATTTGAAAAAAGAAAAGGCTCAGGAAAGAAAAAGAGTGAAAGTGTAAGAAAAAAAGAGGAAAGAAGGAAAACTGAAAAAGGATGACTTCCAATTTTTATTGGTACAGATATAAGTAAAAAAATATCCAACTCTTACTCTAAGATTAACATTTGTCTACATTATTTCCATAATCCCATATCTAATCATCAAAGCCCCAGATCAACTTTTAATTTCAGTTTCTCACAAAAAGTCCAGGAATGGCTCATATCGCTTTAATTACTATTTGTTAAGGAAACCATAACTAATTTATTTAATTGCACCAAACTCTAAAATAAAACAGGAATGGAAAATCCTAAATTCTAGTCTAGACCCATGCTTCTCAACTTTGGCAACTTTAATGGACTTCAATTCCCAGAATTCCCCAGGGAGCATGAAGTTCACCCATTTTAAACTTGCCAAGACTGAGAAACGCTGATCTACAGATAGGGATTTTTCCTTTTTTATAGGTTCTTTCTTACTTATGAACAATCATAATGCAAAACCCTCACTCCCACCCCATCTCAGAGCAATCATAATGCAAAATCCTCACTTCCACCCCATTCCAGAGGAATCGGAATGCAAAATCCTCACTCCCACCCCCTCCCAGAGCAACTAGAATTCCCTCACTAACCTGCTTTCCAGCTCCGTTCTCCTGCATGAAGGGCAACAAAAGAAGACCATGTGGCTACCAGTTTAAAAAAAAGTGCAGACCTTCCAATTTCTCGGGGGGGGGGGGGCAGGGGGGAAGATCTCATTAAGTTAGAAGGTCTGATTGAACTTTTTTTTTACTGGTAGTCACATGGTCTTTTGTTGTCCTGCATGCTGGACAACGGAGCTGGAAAACAGGTTAGTGAGGGAATTGTGTTTGCTGCAAGATTTTGCAGGAGGCTGTTCAGGCCAAAAACGGGCTGCAGGGAGTGGGGGGTGCGTCCCATTTTTGCTAGCAGAGGCACTGCGGGCCGGTCCTTTATTATTTCCAGGCCGGCCCCACAGGCCAGATCTAAGCACCCTGCGGGCCAGATATGGCCCACAGGCCTTGAGTTTGACACCCCTGGAATAGATGATACTTGGCTCTACAGCAGTAATTGTGAGAGGGATCTAGGAGTCCTAGTGGACAATCACTTAAGTATGAGCCAGTAGTGTGCTGCCAGTGCCAAAAAAGCCAATGCAATCCTAGGCTGCATCAACAGAGGGATAGTATCAAGATCACAGAAAGTGCTAATACTGCTTTATTCTGCACTGGTATGACAACACTGCATCCAGTTTTGGTCACTATGATACAAAAAGGATATTTTTATAAATAGACTCCAGAAAGAGTAGAGAAGAGCAACAAAGATGATTAGAGGACTGAAGGCTAAAGCATTCAATGAATGGTTGCAGGAATTGGATATGTCTAGTCTTAACAAAGAGAATGACTAGGGGTGACAGGATAGCAATCTTGTAATATTTGAAGTGCTGTCACGGGGAAGAGGGGATCGATCTATTTTCCCAAATATCTGAGGCAGGACAAGAAGTAATGGGGTGAACATTATGAAAGAATGATCTGACCTAGAATTATCAAGAAATTTTCTGTCAGAACAATTAGTGGAATGGCCTTCCTTCAGAGGTTGTGGGTCCTCTATCACTGGAGGTTTTAAAGAAGAGATTGAACAATGTTTGTCCAAAATGGTATAGGGTCTCCTGCTTGAGCAGGGAGTTGGACTAGATGGCCTTTTGTTATTCTGTAAGAGGATGTTAAATTAGCACTCGGTCACTACCAAGCCTATACAGGTAGTTCTCAATTTACAACCATTCATTTAGTGGCTGCTTGAAGTTACAACGGCACTAAAAAAAAGTGACTTATGACTGTTTTTCACATGACAGTGGCAACATCTCCAAGGTCACATGATTACATTTAGATACTTGACAACTGCCTCGCATTTATGACAGTTGCAGTGTCCTGGGGTCATGTGATCATCTTTTATGACGTTTTGACAAGTAAAGTCAATGGGGAAGCCAGATTCACTTAACAACCGTGTTACTAATTTAACAATTGCAGTGATTTGCTTAACAAATGTGGCAAGAAAATTCGTTAAATGGGACAAAACTCACTTAATAAATTTTTCACTTGGCAACATAAATTCTGGGCTCAATTGTGGTTGTAAGTCGAGAACTACTTGTAGTTGTAGGCAATGTACATATAAATACCAAAGAAAGGAAATTTAACAGTATGCAAATCAACAATATCCTTAATTTCGTATATTAGCAAAATAACACTTAGAATCATTCAGCAGATTAGAGTTTATATGGAAACAGAAAAGCAAGATGGTTAAGCTGACCTTAGAAAAAGCTGAGGTATAGGAGACATTATTCCTGATATACAGTACTGAATAATTGAAAAATATAAAAATATCAAAAAAATCATATTATGCTTCATTGATTATAAAGAGGCCTTTGATTGTATCATCCATATCAAGCTGTGGAATGTGATTAGAAAACTGAATATTAGAATCCTCATGAGAAATAGACAGATAGATATAGGATATAAAGCCACTGTCTAAAAGAAATATGGCAAACATGGAACATAGTGAAGCAGACTGATGTCAGGTTGGCAAAGGATTGTCAAAGATATAGTTTTGCTTAACATCCATATGAATCCGTTGAAGTCATCTGTCAGTTTTGGGTTAAGTATAATCAATAAGTTGATTATACATCTTGACCCCAGGCTAAGTACCTAGTGCTGTTGAAGGTTCTGTTGAAGTTGATCACAGGCCAACTAAGTGATGATGTTGAAATTCTGTGTCTGAATGCTCTGCAGAGCAGGTGATAGATACTGGCTCAGTTGTGACAAAATTGAGTGGCTCCGAGTGTTTGGTCCACCCAATTGTCTTCAATTAATTGTACTTTCCTATGTGAGACTTGTGCACAATCTGGGGTTCTTCTTAGACTCACAGCTACTGTTTAAACAGAGGTGGCAGCTATGCCCAAGAGGCCTTTTAACACATTGATCCGGAAAGATACTGGAAAAGATAATAAAAAAACGTATCTGCCAACATCTAGAAACGAGTAAAGTAATAACTAGCAGTCAGCATAGGTTTGTTAAAAACAGATCATGCCAAACCAATCTTATTTCATTCTTCAACAGTGACTAAATTAGTAGACCAGCGAAATACTGTGGACATAATATACTTAGACTTCAGCAAGGCACTTGACAAGGTAGACCACAACCTACTTCTTGGTAAACTAGAAAAAATTGGGATAAATAGCATCACCACCAGATGGATTCGTAACTGGCTGACAAATTGTATTCAATGAGTAGTCCTTAACGGGTTTACATCTATATAGAGGGAAGCAGTGGGGCACCACAAGGTTCTGTCTTAGGCCCAGTACTCTTCAATATCTTCATAAATGACTTAGATGAGGGAATAGAAGGGGAACTTTTCAAATTTGCAGATGATACTAAGCTGGCAGGAATAGCTAACACCCTAAGATAGGCTCAAGATCCAGATGGATCTTGACAGACTTGAACACTGGGCCCTATCTAACAAAATGAAATTCAATGTAGAGAAAAGTAAAGTCCTACCACTTAGGTAAGAAAAACCAAAAGTGCATATATAAACTGGGTAAAACCAGGCTTAATAGCAGTGATTGTGAGAGGGATCTTGGAGTCTTAGTGGACAACCAGGTAAATATGAGCCAGCAGTGTGCAGCGGCAGCCAAAAAAGCCAATGCAATCCTAAATTGCATTAACAGAGGAATACAATCAAGATCAAGTGAGGTACTAATACTACTCTATAAAGCCCTAGTAAGACCACACCTAGAGTACTGCATCCAGTTTTGGTCACACTATAAAAAAAATGTTGAGACTCTAGAAAGAGTGCAGAGAAGAGCAACCAGGATGATTAGGGGGCTGGAGACTAAAACATATGAAGAATGGTTACAGGAACTGGGCATGACTAGTTTAGTGAAGAGAAGGGCCAGGGGAGACATGATAGCAGTGTTCCAATATTTGAGGAGCTGCCACAGAGAGGAGGGGGGTCAAGCTATTTTCCAAAGCACCTGAAAGCCAGACAAGGAATAATGGATGGAAACTGACCAAGGAGAGATTCAATCTAGAAATGAGGAGGAACTTTCTGACAGTGAGAACAATCAGCCAATGGAACAGCTTGCCTTCGGAAGTTGTCGGAGCTTCATCATTTGAGACTTTCAAGAAAAGATTGGACTGGCATTTGTCAGAAATGGTGTAGGGTCGCCTGCTTGGGCTAAATGGCCTACAAAGTCCCTTCCAACTCTGTTAATCTAATCTATTTGAAAATTGAAAGGGATTATAAAAATCAAGAATAGATTTTTTGAAAGTCAATAGCAAACCGAAGACTTTATAGTTTTATGGTTACATAAATATACTTAACTGACAGTCTTTATAGATCACATAATGCATTCCACTTGTATTCCGTTTCCCCAAATAAGACATCCCCTGATAATAAGCCCAATCAGGCTTTTGAGCGCATGGCAATAAGGCCAAGCGCTTATTTCAAGGTTCAAAAAAATATAAGACAGGGTCTTGTTTTCGAGGAAACATGGTACTGTCATCTTTATAAGAAAAAATAATTCTCATATTTACATGAAATAAAGTATTTTAATGGAATTTAATTCAAAGATTGTTTTAATTTCTAAACAGGAGCATTCAAAGGCAAAAATGTAATAAATTGTTGGGATAATTATATGAGTATCAATATCTACATTCTACACTACAGCAATAAAAAGCTGACCCATAGATGATGAGTTTTGCAAACCCGAAACACACATACCATGGTTTACCTTAAAGAAACAAAACTGGTTTTAAACAAAAATCAGATTTTCTAATTATTGAACTAGAAATAACATTTTAATCAAGAAATGTAAGTAATGCAAGTGCTAATCAAAACTTAGAATTAGAAATTGTTGAATCTAACTTGAATTCTTCATGTTCAATTTCACCAATATGTACAGATTATTTCCTGTTTATGAAGAATGATTCATTTTAATCAAGATACTGGGAATATTGCTTGAAACATCCATTATCAATTTGTCCAGAGTTGAAATATGAATTACCACTGAATAGCATTCATGTGCATCGGGTAGCATTCAACACAACAGTTCAATTTCACTTTAATCAAGAATACTTTTAATTAGATAGTGACCCTAACTAGAATTAAAGCTACTTTAAAGTATTAAGTTTGATAGAAAATAAGGAATACACTAGACTTTTATATAAGCATTGATTTAAATCAATTATCACCAAACTGTTATAATTGTACTTATTATTTTATATTGATTTACCTTTCAATGCAATTGATTATCTTAGTACCGTGTTTCCCTGAAAATAAGACCCCGTCTTATATTTTTTTTGAACCCTGAAATAAGCGCTTGGCCTTATTGCCATGCGCTCAAAAACCCGATTGGGCTTATTATCAGGAGATGTCTTATTTTGGGGAAAACAGGGTAGAATATATTCTAAGTCTGCATAACATAGTTTTTACAAGTGGGAATGTTTCACGTTTAGCTTGGGAGCTAAAAGCAAAGCTAGTCAAAAAGCAAAGCTTGACTCCCAGTGACCATGTGGATAGTTCAAAATAAGGGTTTTTTTTGTTTTGTTTTTTTGGCAACAATATAGGTGCTGCCTAAACCTGTATTTTTTTGCCTATGTTGCCTTGCCATTGCCTTCATCCAAGATCCCATTTCCCTCTTCTAGTTTAGCCTGTAGTCCCGGGCTGAATTATTTATTTAATATTAATCTTGTCCAAGCACATTTTTGTTTTGGAGATCAGATCTTTGATGCCACCTGTGGTGACAATTCATTCATAATTGTAAAAAGACTGCATAAAATTCCATCTTAAACTGCCCTCATTGAATTTACAAGGTGTGAAGAGGGGCAGAAACTAAGATAGATGGGCATCTGGAAACATAAAAACTGTTTATTCTCTGAAAAAACTAAGGCAACAAAAGTTTAAATTCCCAAATTTATAAAACAGTTCTTTACTATAAATACTACTGTTTGATCTTCTCATCCCCAAACAAGTAGATTGAATACATTTAAACCTACTATAATATACCAATTTAAATTGGGCCTGCTTTTCAATTATTTATATAATTCATGAACAAAAATCAGTTGTGTACTGATCTGGGACTAGAATTAGAGACTGAAGCAGCTGGTGTATGAATCCTTACTTCATTGATTAGACCATGAAAAAAAGAAAACTGAATATAATAGAAAACATTACTACTGTTAGGACTATTTTTCAATGAGATTGGGAGTTGAAATGTCACAAAGGAACACTATATACTAAATGGTATCAGTCAATTCTGTTGAATGTAACTGAGTAACATGCCTGTTTAATTAAGCCATCATAAACAACCTTTAAGAACATATTTTTCAAATACAATTGATCAGCACACTATATTATTACATGGTATGTTTTTAAGGAAACAGTTGATATCTAAGGGCAAGAATACTATTAATACATGAACAAAATTTATCTTACATGCTGAGAAAGTTTAATATTCATTTGTCACAGATTTAGCAGCTTCAGAAAACCTTTAAATTAACGAACATTAACATTATGCAATTTATGTCTTAAAAATATATTCTGAGAAACACTGGTAATCTAATATTCAAAGTCGATTGCACAGTTCACTGGGAGATCTTAACAAACCATATTCTCTCATGTATCACTCATGTTGCTGTGAAGATAAAGTAAATATCCTACCTTACCTAAGTTGGATAAGCATACCTTTAAGATACACAACTGTAAAGTGTATACCTTTTTACTGCTATTCCAAAGGTAAATTCCCATGTCTATCTTAGTTTTTAAGACCTGCTGTCAGAGCAAACAGAATTGAACCACATATAAATGATGCTGTTAAAAAATAAGTTTATATACACAAAATACACAATACAATACTAAGGACAACCAAACACAATTCAGAATGTATAAATATGACAATCTTTGCTGAAAGTTTAGGTCTTCTACTCAAACTTGAAACAATTCATTTGTCTCTTTGATCATATTCAGATTAAAGTTTTCAGAATGTCATATTTACATATTCTGATAGAGAGCATACAAAATTACTTATCAAATTGTACCTCATAATACACTCAATCTAAAACTAAAACAAAATCTTTCTAAAGAACTTATTGTGATGCAAAAATATTTAACTGAATTGAATCTAAGCTTACCCTTCCACAAATAGCATCAATTCTTGTTATGGTAGATACCGGCTTTTTTCCCCTCCTGCCATCTGAGCACATCACTCCCAAATCTACAGCAATTTTCAGGAAAGAAAGGGTGAATCTGCTAAGCCAAACTCTCCCTAAGGAACCCATGGAAACACTGTAAAAGGTAATGGTTCCCCTTGCACATATGTTCCCGACTCTAGGGGGTGGTGCTCATCTCCATTTCAAAGATGAAGAGCCAGTACTGTCCGAAGACTTCTCCGTGGTCATGTGGCCGGCATGACTAAATGACAAAGGCGCACGGAATGCTGTTACCTTCCCACCAAAGGTGGTCCCTATTTTTCTACTTGCATTTTTTACATGCTTTCAAGCTGCTAGGTTGGCAGAAACTGGGACAAGAAACAGGAGCTCACCCCATTATGTGGCACTAGGGATTTGAACTGCTGAACTGCCTACCTTTCAATCGACAAGGTCAGCGTCTTAGCCACTGAGCCACCCAGAAATTAATTTAAATTATCAGTACCAATATAGAATAGCTATTCAAACATACACAATTTTTGGAAATTTATTTTTTCTCCATTCTGAAAATATCTGTGAAAAGGAAACAATGATTAAATCCTGTATAAAAATAACATGCAACTAAAGCTTATAAAGCAGATTCAGGTATTAACATTTGTTAATGAATTATTCTTCGTTGTCAAGGGATACCAGGAAAATACAGTACACCTGCCAAATGAATACTAACCTGAATTAGTATTTAATCAAAATTCTTGATAATTATAGGGCAATATTTTTTATTTCAAAAATATGTCTTAATGATATTTATTGAAAACATAAACCAGTATGAGAGTTTATAGTATGTGTATTTACATACAGATGTAAGAGTCTATTATAGAGATAAAAATTGCCATATTATTTCATTTAATTTTTGAGTCCAACTTCTGTTTTTAAAGAAATATAAATAGTTAAACATTGGGTACATATTGATGTGCTGTAACTACAAATGTGCAGTTTCAGTCGTCTTAGGCATAAGGATTTGAAAACAAAATAATTGAGGTGGAAAGTTGGGATGTATTCCTCTCACTTCCGTTTAGATCTGAAAATATGAAAAAAAAATGTTAAAATCTTGCAATTGAAGTACAATTGCTCAGATCAGAACAGACAGGCAATACAATCTAGTAACAGCCACAATAAACTTAACCTGTGGTATTCAGAACTATTCTGCTCAAACTGAAATTGTTCTCATTTATTATTTTATTTAAAAATGTATATAGCTGTCCATCTTATATGAAATTTGGATAACAGATGGCTAATAACAAAACAAAATAAAAACCTCTAGTACTTCAACAAAAGACACCAAATGAAAATAGTTATAATACATCACTACTCAGGTACCATGTAATTCAACTGTGTGTAACACCAACATAATTTAATTACTTTTTATAATGTGCACAAATTAATTCTACCTCAATGTCTGAAAAAAAGCATTAACTTCTACTCGGACAGTTCAGGATTTATAAACAAAGTCTTAAGTTTTGTACGACTGAAGTATAATAAATCATTATAGTACTTTCATGTAAGCAATTTTGCTCAATCTTTCAGAAATCCATTTACATACTAGGAATAGAACTGCTTTTTAATGCATTAAATGACTGGAACTTGACAATCTCATCTCCTCACCATGGGAAGTGCTTAGAGGAGGTTTCAAGCAAGCCACATGAAATCAAATTAAACTTCAAGGAATAAAGATCAGTCCTAATTCTGAGCAGAAGTTACCACTGTCTGCCTTTCATGTTAAGCAAAAGAAAAAAAAAATCCAAAGTTGTTACTATCATAAGCAACAATAACAGCCTATAGCAGTGGTGGCGAACCTTTTAGGGACCGAATACCCAAACTGCAACCCAAAACCCACTTCTTTATCACAAAATGCCAACATGGCAATTTAACCTGAATGAGGTTTTGTGAGGAATTTCAATCTCTCTTTCACAACTTGACTTCTCCCTGGTGGCACTGGATTTCTTTAACAGCAACACTCAGGAATGATGGGAGTGTAGTGCAGTAGCCTCTAGAGGGCCATCACATCTTCCTTCCCTCCATTTCACTTTCCTTCCTTTAATCCTGCGTATTATGGTTCATTATTAATATTTATTAAAGAATGCTGTGTAGCTTAGAAGCTCTCAGCAAAAATAACAGCAGCTGTTTGTTTGTGACTGAAGCTATCCAGGGCTGTTAGTTACACACATACACACATCTGTTTTTATTCCACTTTCCCTGGGTCCTTGGGAAAGGAATGGAATCTTTTCCCCATCCCCGTCTTTAATAAACTCTAACACCCCCCCCCCCCAGTCTTTCAGCTACTATTGTCCCACCTTGCTTTCCCCTGTCCTTAAAATGAGGCTAGAGAAGAAAGCCAGGAGGGGGGAATCTAAGGAGGAGGGAAGAAGAGATCCAGGCAAATCCCTCTCTGAATACCCTCCCATCCAGATTTCAACTGATTTCCTCTCCGATCCTCCAACGAACAGACCCCACCCTCCTTTTTGGACTCTGGACCACCGGGCCTTTATTTTCCCCATTTATTGGGGGAAATTGGATTTTTATTGGGTCTTCCCCCCACCCCACACCAAAAAGAAAGCCAGCTGGGCTTCTCCTCCTAGAAGCCCCACTACCCTTCCCCCTGCTCCCCGTTCCTTCCCCCTACCCCCACTAAATCCCACTTCGGGACAGAGGAGTGCACGCTAGAAACGCGTGATGGGGCGATGTGGGAGCGTGCCTTTTAACCCTAACCCTATCCCTAACCCAACTCTCCATGCTCGTAAAGGCCCGGCTTGCTGAGGAGGGGGGGGAGCAGCCCTGATGCCTTCGCTGCCTCCCCCCAGCCATCGCTGACCGGCTTCCTTAAAGGCACAGTGCATTTTAAAGGTGGCAGCTCATATCTGGAGGTGCCTCGCCAATGGGGGCACTTCTGTTGGGCCAGCCACCCCCCCCAGTGGGCTTTTGTGCTTGGCGCTTAGCCAGGGGAGGGGAGCGCTTCCCCATGCTGCCCCCTTCTTTCTCTTGGCTCTGCTGATGAGGAGGAAGGCCAGGCTTGGGGGATGGCCCCCGCCGTTCTCTCCCAGCCCTCTTTGCTGGCGGCAACAGCAAATATACTGTGACGAAGGCGGAATGCTGTTGCCGTGCAAAGGCAAATACAGGGGTGCTCTGCTCCCACACTAAGGCTCTGCCCATCACCACCGCCATGACAGGGTAACAGCTCTTTCATTCCTGTGCTGTGACAGGGTGACAGAGAGCCGCAGCAGAGGGGTGAAAGAGCCGCATGGGTTACATTGTGGCTCCACATCATAATGGGCCTTCAGGAAGAGGATGGTACCCCACCTCCCCCATTGTGAAGCATGCGAGTTAAAAAGTTCACTCAAGCAATTCCAACTTCACAAGATCTTTTTCTTTTGCAAGAAGTTGGAACTGATTGAGTGAAACGCGATGGAGAAACACGATTGGAGCTGGGCTGGGATGACAGTTTGTGTGCCCACAGAGAAGGCCCTGTGTGCCACGTCTGGCACACGTGCCATAGGTTCCCCATCATGGGCCTATAGGTTTCATGTAGTGCAAGTTCTGGTGGCAAAATGGCCAAATTTCAGTCGTGCAACTACAGAACTTTTGAGGGGAGCATTATGGGTGGGATGAAGTGTTTGCCACTCAGAAGCCGCCAACTCTAATCCCCTGCCAAAAATGATAAATTGAAAAAAATCTCAGCAGCATTCCTTCTAGTGACATAATGGCATCATCTTCAACCTTCTATGGTCCTCCAGGAGGTGAAACTGAATCCCAATTTTTCATCACTCTATACTATAGGAACAAAAATTGTAGAGTATTACTACAAACCTATAGTACTCCATTTCTAGATTTAAGATGTATATAGTTGTACTGTGAAGCAGGAATAGAATATGTTCTTTAAGAACCTCTTAATTCTGTTAGCAGATTACATAGGGCAGACTTTTTTCAGTGGAAAGACTACCTTTAAAAGCTCAGAAATTTTCACTATATCCCTGCTAGATAATTCCTGTCCCCCAAGGTAAGATATAACAAAGCTGAAGATGAAAATTATGAAGAGACATTCCCTTTGAAACAAACGCTAATTTTAAGATGAAATCTTTCTGATTACTTACATCATCAATATCTTCATCATCATCTCCAATATCATCAAATTGGATTTCATCATCATCACCAGGCCCAAAAGTATCAGTTTCATTAATTTTGGCTATGTAAAAATGAAAACAAGCCATGAATATATTTTTGAAAATGTTTTTGAATAAGAGGGTTAGTGTATGTTAGTGTATGTGTGTGATGAGAATTTCTTACCGTGCTCTGGAAGTTCTCCATATGCCTTCAGGCTTCTGGCTTCATCTGCATTGTATTTTAGAATGACATCAGCCTTGTTATCCTAAATAATATTATTGTTGATAAAAATGGTTTCAGATGATTAATTCTATGAAAACTTTATTATGACATTTTAAACACTTTCTTTTACCAAGCTATATCTAATGAGAGACACAATCTCTGACACTTAAATATTAATTTATTTTTATTTTCTCTGTATCATCTACTAATGAGAATAGCACATTGTAGTAAATAGCTCACTAGATCCAAGTATTCTTCAAACATGTATTTTAAAACTATTACAGAGAGGCTGTACTACTATATATATATATATATATATATATATATATATATATATATATATATATATATATATATATATATATATATTAATGTAGTTAAACCTACATTACTAGGTAATGCAAAAACTAGTCACCCACTCAGTCTAACCATACTATTTGTACTGAGATTACAATACTATGCTAAGTAACTCCTGGTCTTACTACTATAGTCTAGGTTAGAATCAACATATTTACATACTTATATTTAGTTTGAAGATGAATCAATCAAGCACAGTTTGTAACATCCAGTACTTGTGTTACTGTCTCCTAATCATATCCTTATTCAACACTATCTGTTTAGGACATGACTCAACCTCCCTGCAAAACTATCAATGGTCAAAGAAAGATGTCTTCTTCCTATCTTATAACCTGTATATTACCTATTTTGAAAGATAATATTACATCTTTGAGCAATTTAGGCTTAAATAAATTATGCATAAACATAAATTTCATAAATGTTACTGTATTTTTTGGAGTGTAAGGCTCCAAATGTAGCCCTGCCCAGCCTCTCAAACGGAGGTTTCAGAGGCTTTTTTTCTGAAGTTCTGTTTCGGAGGCTTTCAGAGGCAGAATTTTTTTTTTTTCCTGAAACAGAGTTTCAGAAGTTTCAGAGGCTGAAAAAAAAGCAAGGCACAGCTCACAACCAACGAACCTGTTGCTAAAATTCACCTCTGGGAACAGCTGATTGGGGATATTCCGGGAGGCCGATCTACACGGCAATCAGCTTTTTTCTTATTTTCCTCCCCAAAAACTAAAGTGCATCTTATACTCTGAAAAATACAGTAATTATTTTTTTACCTTTTCCCTAAAGCACTGTTCAAGATTTAAAAAAAAAAAAAAAACATCCAAAGGAAAAAAAGTATCCTTATATTTTTTACATTCATACCATGTTTCCACGAAATTGAGACCTATTCCGAAAATGAGACCTAGCCTCATTTTTAAGTGTGGGCCTAATATAAGCCCTACTACAAAAAGAAGCCCTAGTGAAGGGGGTGGCCAGAATAGGAGGCAGCTCAACCATGTGTCCCCTCACAAACATGGGCAGAGATCACTGAGGCAGCGCTTAGTATGGCAGCTCCTTCCCTTCTCCAGTTACCTCATGGAGGCTCGGCAACTTCCCACCCCGCCAATGTGATTCCAGCGGCCAAATCTATGCATGGGCCTGCTGCTGTTGGCCTTGTGGTGGCTCTTCACCCTCCTGGCTGCGCACACGGCCACCCTGAAGCTTCAGAGGGCAAGAGCTATGTTACGGCCCTGCAGTGGAATGAAGGGAGGGGAAGATCGCCCCTTATTCCTTTGCACCCCAAAACTCTGGCCACTGAGCCCCAGGCCTGCACCCCTGCACTGGAAAGGTGAACGAGATGTGCAACTCTATGATACCAGTATTCCGTGCAATGCAACTATGCAAAGCAATGCGCCCCAGCCCTCTTGACCCTGAGGACGATCCTGGTCTGGAGAAGTGCACAGGATCCCCAGGTTGGAGGCCTTGAGATACAACGCTCTGCCGCACTCCCGAGCAAACCTCCACCTTCCCTGAGCAGGATTGCAAGGCTGGAGGCCTCCGCCAACCAACCCATTGCGTTCCTGCTGCTGCTGGCCTCGCGCTGCTCTCGGCTGGGCTGCTCCTGCCTGGCACGAACTTCTGAGGCCATCATCTGTCCTGCTGTAGGGCAGCCACGGAGTTCCTGCCCATTGAAGCTGCTCAGGGCAGGCGAGGGGCACATCCCGAAGGTGACGGTGAGTGAGGCAGCATGGCTGCACTTGCAACTGCTGGCAAAGGGACCCTGGCAGGCCAGCAGGAGCAGCTCAGCTAAGAGCAGCAAGAGGCTAGCGCAGCAGTAATGGGACAGGTGAAGGCTGTGGAGGCCTCCAGCCTTGCAATCCTGCGCAGGGAAGGTGGAGGTTTGCTCCAGAGTTGCGGAGTTGCTCCAGAGCTGCAGCAGAGCATTGCACCGGGAGGCCTCCGCTCTGACGATCCTGTGCGCACCCTCCGCAGTCTGGGATCATCCCCGAAGCAAAGAGGGTCAGGCTGGGTTGCTTTGCATGGCTTGCATTGCACAGCATATCAGTAGCATTGAGTTGCGGGTCTTGCTGGTCTTTCCAGTGCAGGGGAGCAGGCCATGGGCTCGGCGGCCAGGGTTTGGGGGCATAAAGGAGGAAGGGGCAATCTCCCCCTCCCTCCTGCTGTAGGGCTGCCACAGAGTTCCTGTAGGGCTGCCACAGAGTTTCAATGCTGCAGGGCAGCTGAGAGCAGTGTGGCCAGGAGGGCAAAGAGCCCCTGCGAGGCCAGCAGGTGTAGCAGGCCCAGCAGCTGGCCAGAGGCACCGGGGGGGTAGGCCAACAGCAGCAGGGCCAGCAAGCAGAGCAGGTGGAGGCATCCCCCGAAAATAAGTCTATTTTCACACACACACACACACCCGCAAAATAAGACCAGGTCATATTTTTGGGAGAATACGGTACAAAATAAAGATAAACGTGATTGACTACATCAGTGTTTATGAGTTCAACCTTCTGTTGACAAAAATTAAACCAAACTGTCATCACATTGCATTATATATTAATAGTAACTTACCTGGTAGTCTCTTAAACCCACCAATATGATATCAGATGTATTTATCCAAACCTAAAAATCAGAAGAAAAAACTGAAGAATTATATCCTTTTTTCCAGACTTAACATTTAAAAAATTATGAGTTCTCACTTGAAACACTTAATGAAATGTAAATCTTTAAAAGACCTGCAATTGGCTGAGATAAGCAATAAATCTTGGTGAATGCTATATAATTCAAGTACTTGATCAGTTGCTGAATACCATATGATGTGTGCATAATATTGCACACTAATGTAGCGGTTAAATCACAATTGGGTGTACCTGCATGTCTTCACATTTAGTTATGCACTCTGCAGCAGAAACACCATATGGCAAAAAAGTAATAAGATACCACTTTCAACTTTCAAAATTCTGAGTGTAGAAATTTTTAAACTTTTGAAAGTTTGGATAATGTACAATAGCACCTATTCCATTAATCTTGGACTATTGAGGTTTTGAGTTATAAAGATATCTGCAATGCTAATACAGAATAGATCCAAAACGCTGCATGTTTACAGTTAGAGAGGAGACTATGAGTTATTAGCAATGGGATAAGTTACCATATTTTTTGGAGTATGAGACACACTTTTTTCCCTTCTAAAAGAGGCTGAAAATTTGGGTGCATCTTACACTCCAAATGTAGCTTTTTCGAAGCTTTTTTTCAGCCCTAACAAGGCGCTAGGGAGTGAAGCGATCTCCGTTTCCCTGCTTTGCCTGCTCCCTCCGACTCTCAGCTGTGAAGCTTTTTTTCAGCTCTAATGCACTAGTGAATGAAGCGATCTCCGTGGTTTGCCTGCTTTTCTCATTGATTCTCTCTCCAAAGATCAGTTGTGCTTTAGAAACTGCTACTGGTACCTGCTACTGGTTCCAAGATCTTGATTTGGTGGAGTGAACTGTGCCCTTCATAGCACAATACTTCCTTTACATATATAACTAGTGACCCAAGAAAATATTTAAAGATATTTTTTTAATTTTTAAGATATTTAAGATAAGATACTGTAACATTAGTTGTTTAATATACCAACATATTTGAGGTTATCCATATATCAGAATGCGTTAACATACCTTTTTTCTTAACTTTCCTCTGATATGACAAAGCCTTTTTACACCATCGAAACATAATGCCTCCAGTCTGCCATTTCCCAACATCTTGATAACTTGGGCATATTCTGGAACACGTGATTTAGGAATTTGATAATTTTATAATAAAGTAACACATTTATAGCTATTATACCAGACAGAAACAGACTCAAGATTTTAATACATGACAGTTGATTTTAAAAACCTTGTATCATAAAGTAGCTATAGCTATTTGAATTTCTTTATCCAGCAATTGACTCATGATTCACATATTGAAAAAGCAAAGTATGTAGATATTTCAGATTTGGGGTGTGAGGATCTTAAACAAAATGCATCATAAGATCCAGGGCTGATCTCAACCAAGATATCAGCTGTTCAACTCACTATTTCCCTCTCTCGGATTTAAGAAAAGTAATAAAATACTGAGCCATATTCTGTCAAATATGAGGATCCAGATGGGTAGCAATAAATAAACTAAATCCAGATAAGGTAAACATGTTGTAGGCTTGTAGTCTTATATTACCTTTTAAATAAAAGTATAATTAAAAAAATCTCTAAACCTGGCTGGTACAGCCAACTGTTATTCTTAAAACATATTGCTATATGAGTGCTCTATTCCCATGTTCTTTCAATCTCAATTCAAGCTGTTGTATTTGACTTTTTAAATTGCTTGGAATAATGGTACACAAGTTTACCTATTTGTGCAGTGGTATTCATAGGGTACTTGTATGTCAAAAAAAATCAAGATGGCAGACATGGTGTTTTGATGCAAGCCTTGCTTTGTGTATGTGCCAATGCTACACATACATATAAAAGCACTTTGAAAAGTATCTGGAACCTTCAGCTGGTACAAAATGCAGATGTGTGGGAAATTTTGGATTCCAAAAGCTCTGTTTTCTCTGGTAGAGGGCTGCAGGAGGCCGTCACAGCCAAAAATGGGGCCCGGGGAGCCATGTGAGGGTTAGCGAAACAAACTAAAAGCAAAATAAAACAAAAGGAGAAATGTTTCCCCTTTTGCATTTGAGCATCCAAGAAGGGACAGGAAAGGAGAAAGGGAAAGAGGAAAGACAAAGAAAATAAGGAAAGATGGGAAGAGAACAAGGAAGGAAAAATAAGGAAAGAGGGGAGGGAGGGAGGGAGGGAGGGAGGGAGGAAGGAAGGAAGGAAGGAAGGAAGGAAGGAAGGAAGGAAGGAAGGAAGGTTGGTTGATTATGAGGAAGGGTCTGAGAGAAGTCCTGCCTTAGTACTTAGCCGCCACAGGTGCCTCCGAGACAAGTGACATTGAGCTGGCCACACACATACCCCGAGGTCAAACACAACCCTGATGCGGCCCTCAATGAAATCAAGTTTGACACCCCTGATCTAAGTTGAATGCCTCAATAAATCCTTAGTGAAGGTAGCAAAGACATTCTAATAAATTTAAATAAATATGCTTTGTCCTTTATTCTGAAGCATTAATCAGGTTGTCACTCTGTAATTATTATATAATGTAATTTCCTAGATCCGTGATGGCGAACCTATGGCACGTGTGCCACAGGTGGCACGCGGAGCCATATCTGTGGGCACGCAAGCGTTGCCCTAACTCAGCTCCAGCGTGCATGTGCAGGCCGGCCAGCTGATTTTCAGGCCTTCCGGGCCCACCAGAAGTTGGGAAGCGGGCTGTTTCCGGCCTCCAGAGGGCATCCGGGGTGTGCGTGTGTAAGGCTGTTTTTGCCCTCCCCAGGCTCCAAGCCTCTGGAGCCTGTGGAGAGCGAAAAATGGGCCTACCGGGCTCACCTTTTTGCTGTCACGCTGCACATGCATGTGCGGGGGGCGGGGGGGCATTGAATTATGGGTGTGGGCACGCACGTGACCCCCCCAAGCTCCCCCCACTTTTGGCACTCGACGGCAAAAAGGTTAGCCATCACTGTCCTAGACTTTTCTATGATGTCACTGGGAAGATAAAATCTAAATATCTGCCTTCCTGTGCTTAGGTTTCTTATTCAAGTAGAGAGAGAGAATAAAAACAGTGTTTGAGAACATGACATATTTATAATACAGTTGTATAGTCTGGGAAGATAATTAGCTTGCTTCCTTTCTACTGAGGACATATCAAAGTTCAGAATATTTGGAAAGTACCGTATTTTCCGGCGTATAAGACAACTTTTTAACACAGGAAAATCATCTCAAAAGTCGGGGGTCGTCTTATACGCCTGGTACCCGAATCTGAGTTGCTGGTGCTGACCGATGATGCTACAGGAGCGCCGACAACATTGAGGGGAAGCTGTGCCGATCTCAAGGCTGCATGCTGCTGAATGCTGGAACCAGCTGGTTGCTGCGCGGAGCTTCCCCCAGGCATCCAGGGGGATATTACCGACGCTCCGACTTCCCCAGACCAGTGGGGCTCGCCATCAGTGGGGGTCAGCTGGGGAAGTCGGAGCGTCGGTAATATCCCCCTAGATGCCTGGGGGAAGCTCCGCTCAGCAACCAGCTGGTTCCAGCATTCAGCAGCATGCAGCCTTGACTAGATCGGCACAGCTTCCTGTCAATGTTGTCGGCGCTCTGTCGCGTCATCAGTCAGCACCAGCAACTCAGATTCGGGAAGCTGTGCCAATCTAGGCAAGGCTGCATGCCGCTCAATGCTGGACCCAGCTGGTTGCTGAGCGGAGCTTCCCCCAGGCATCCAGGGGGATATTACCGACGCTCCGACTTCCCCAGACTGGTGGGGCTCGCCATCAGTGGGGGTCAGCTGGGGAAGTCGGAGCGTCGGTAATATCCCCCTAGATGCCTGGGGGAAGCTCCGCTCAGCAACCAGCTGGTTCCAGCATTCAGCAGCATGCAGCCTTGCCTAGATCGGCACAGCTTCCTGTCAATGTTGTCGGCGCTCCCGTCGCGTCATTAGTCAGCGCCAGCAACTCAGATTCGGAAAGCTGTGCCGATCTAGGCAAGGCTGCATGCCGCTCAATGCTGGACCCAGCTGGTTGCTGAGCGGAGTTTCACAGCAGAGAGAAGAAGCTGGATTTTATTTTCCATTGCAGACACCAGATCGGCTCCCTGCAAGCTCTCGTCTCTGGAGGAGCCCAACCAAAGTTTCCAGTGCCACTTCAGGGAGCGCTCCTCAAAAGATGAGATCTTGCAGGGGGCTGATCTGGCGTCTGCAATGGAGAGCAAAATCCAGCTGCTCCCCGGACCAGTCACCATTTACCACTCTGAGTCCCAAGCAGCAGGAAACGAAGGCTGCCTTGCGCCGCAAATATACCAAGGCAGAGTCCTGATGCTGCACTTTCAGCAGAGAGATGAGGGCTGCCTTGGCCATTGGCTGGCGCAAATATACCAAGGCGAATGCTCATGCCGCACAAGTTCAAGTAGTGCTTCGCTCCCACACTTCTTCCGGCCCTCAGTCTCTCAGGGAGATGCTTGACTTCCTCTCAGCCCCAAGACACTGGCTGGCCATTGAGATGAGAGAGAATGAGAGAGAAAGAGAGAGAATCAGAATGAGACAGAAAGAGAAAGAGACAAAGAATGAAAGAGAGAATGAGAGTGAGAGAATCAGAATGAGACAGAGAAAGAGAAAGAATGAAAGAGAGAAAAAGACAGAATGAAAGAGAATGAAAGAGAGAGAATCAGAGAGAGTGAGAGAGAGAGAATGAGAGACAAAGAGACAGAGAATGAAAGAGAGAGAATCAAAGAATCAGAGAATGAGAGAGACAAAATGAAAGAGAATCAGAATGAGAGAGAAAGTGGGGGGGACAGAGAAAGGGGGACAGAGAGAATGAGAGAGTGGGGGGAGAGAGAAGGGGAGAGAGAAAGAGAAAGAGAAAGAGAGAAAGAGAGTGGGAGAAAGAGAGAGAAAGAGGGTGGAGAAAGAATGAGAGAAAGAGTGGGAGAGAGAAAGAAAGAGAGAATGAGAGAGTGGGGGAGAGAGAGGGGGGAGAAAGAGAGAATGAGAAAAAGTGGGAGAGAAAGAAAGAGAGGGAGAGAGAGAAAGAGTGGGAGGCAGAGAAAGAGCGACAGAGAGGATGGAGAGTGCCTGAAGGACCCCATCCCGTACTGGGAGTCCAGATGATTACATTAACAGTAACAATATTGAATCTTCCTGTATTTTTAAAGCTTTTATATGTTTCCGTCCCCTATTGCAGTGCAGGCTCCAACATGTTGTACTTACTATAGCCTTCAGCATCCATACCAAAAAAATTCATATCCCTGGTTTATGGTTAAGATGCCCAATTTATGGTATTTCAGCCAGAATTAATCTGCATTATACCGGATAATGCACTTAAGTTCAATTTAAACCTTAAGCAGAATGGCTTGCCTCAAGTCTTTATGACTAAGCATGTTTGCTTTAACCAGGCTTTATGCCAATACTATGTAATTGGAAACTGTTTTTAGTAAAACCTTAAAAGTGTTTTTTCCCCCTCTTTTTTAAGAAAATGGATGAGGAAGGATATAAATACAGTGTGCTTTGTTGGCTGGGTAAAATCATTATTGTCTGAACCGCGAAATTTAAAATTATGAAGTTGGTGGTCCCTGAGGTCCCAAAGGTTGGGGACCCCTGGCCTAAGACCATCGGAAAACACATATTTTTGATGGTTTTAGGAATAACTAATGTTGTCACCACAACATGAGGAACTGTATTAAAGGGTCGCGGCATTAGGAAGGTTGAGAACCACTGCCTTAGCTGCTTGCCTTGCCTTCGCTTGCCTGAATCCATTCCATCAGCAAGCAACTCCCTGCCTGCAATCAAGCAGGCAGGGAGTTGTGGACTTCAACTCCCAGAATTCCTCAGCCAGCAAAACAAAGCTGGCTGAGGAATTCTGGGAGTTGAAGTCTACAAGTCTTAAAGTTGCCAAGGTTGGAGACCCCTGTTCTATTGGGTAATTTTTTTTCCCCTTTGGGATCTTTAAAAAAAATAGTTAATTGGGGGTTTTTTTAGTTGTTCTTTTTTAGACCTAGCCATTTAAAGTTTAGGAAGTTTTAAATTTAGCTTTCATATAAAAATAAAAATAAAAAAAAATAATATTTGTGCAGCTTTCTGAGATTTAGTGTGTTTTTGTAGTGTTTCACTCTAACTACACAAACACACAAAATCTCACAAAGTTGTATGTGGAATTTTGTGTGTGTAAAGTGTGAAAGTTGGTTTTTTGGGCTTTTTGTGGCTGTGTGAGGTTCCTGCTTGTTTCAGGGGCCATTTTGGGTCTAGCACAGCTGCTTTTACATTGTGGGCGAGCCAGTTGTGTTGTGTTGTGTTGTGTTGTGTGTGTGTAAAGTGTGAAAGTTGTTTTTTTGGGCTTTTTGTGGCTGTGTGACGTTCCTGCTTCTTTCAGGGGCCATTTTGGGTCTAGCACAGCTGCTTTTACATTGTGGGTGAGCCAGTTGATGTTTTTTTAATTTTTATTTGGTGTGTGTTGGAAGAGGGGTAGTCTTATATGGTGAGTATAGCCCAAACCCTATATTTTAACAGGAAAATTCAGGGGTCGTCTTATACGCCCAGTCGTCTTATACGCCGGAAAATATGGTAGCTTATGATTCCTTCATACTTCACTGTAATGTAGCTCTTCGGCATTTGGAATTTAATATGGTGAACATGGCATTCCGGGTAAGTAAAAGTATACTCCAGGCCTGTGAAATTACTTGAATCCATCAAAACTGAAACAGTAATCATAAGGCAGACCTAACTACTGAGTCACTGAGATGAAAAATGAAATTGTACTAAAAAACACTGGAGAAGTTTTGGTTACTCCTCAGGTCAAGTGCTCCACTAGTTTGTGGCCTTCCATTTCCTCACTTGTCTATGTTTTCTTGCTTCTAAATAGTGACATACAAACTATTCTGGGTGACCACAATAGACAAAGACTTTCTCTTCTATGGGGTGCCCTTTCTTCCTCTGCTAAACACAAGAATGTCCTGTTCAGCTCCCTCTCTCTCCTGCTAAAGATTTTGGCACTGTTCTACTTAGGAATTGATTGGGTACCCATTTGTCCTTCCAAAAAGAAATGTAAAAACTCCATCACTAAGCCCTGCATCAACGTTTCACATGAGAGCTTGGAGTAATGGTTTTTTAATTTAAATTCTAACACAGAATTAATTCTATAAAGAATTCATAGTTAATTCTTCCAATATACTCAATCTGATCCATGACTTATTTTATGTCTCAAGTGTTACATGCCCAATCTAAAGATCAGGAATTAATGCAGTCCCTGTGACATACACCTTCAAGAAGGTTATTAGAGAAGTATTTCAGCAGAAGATTAATTCTGGGGATCCTTAATTTTCCAGTCCTGATTCACTAGTCAAGATTTTGTAAAGCTTCAGCTCCAATCACTTTCCTTCCCAAGCAAGCTGCCGCTCTTTGCCTTGTTATCATTTTGTTTTCATGTGGTCTCATTGTAATTCTAAATGCTGGGATTCTTATCTCCAATTCCAGATGAGACTCTTCTGTAGTGGAGTCAGGAACATGAACAGAACAGCAAGGACATGTTCTTTCTCTCCTAGAAGTGGGGCATTTGGTTCTGTAATTGACAGGTTTCTCAGTTTGCTCAAAAAAACCTGTCCAGATGAGCCCTGCTGAGTGGGAATGCTTCAATGTATCAAAAGCCTTGGCAGCAGTTCAGCAGTAAATATTGTAAAAGAGCACTATTTGCTATTGCCATCATAAAAACAAAAAACAACCCCTCTCCAATTCACATAGGAATATTCCATCCCTCCCTCTCCCCCCTCTCACACACGCACTCACTCTCACACACACAATAGCCCAAGACTGCAAATTCTCATCCCTTCAATTAAAAATAAAATGTATTATGCTAAACTAATATAAAATATCTTATGCTAGGATTAAATCTGTTCTACATTTTTCATATCAATATGGTTTGAAAAAAAACATGCAACAGGCTATATGACCTCTGTATCATGTGATATGAGCACATTAATTCATGTATTTTTAGGTTCTGCTTTTTCATTCTACGGCTTCCTGCAAGTCACCTTATTTCAGCTTAGTGTTTTAAAAGAATATGTCAACACAAAATAACCGAATGACACAGTAATGAAAGTGTACAAAGAAACTGAGATTTCTTTTTACTATAGACACTCAGATACGTACCAGTACTTTCCCAAAAATGTTCTTTCCACTATATTTCTCATTATATACATTCTGATCTACTCTCTGCATCTTTTACCAATTTTTCAACAAAAAAATATTCTTTTTGTTAGAGTACATCCCTTGGGTGAGGCCTAATTTTTCATCTATCAATTCAATCTTCTGCAAGAACACCACAAATAAGCCTTCCTCCTACAGAACTGCATAATATTAGGCAATGAAAGAAGACAATACATCTTACCTTGTCCATCCTCTTTAAAAACCAATTCTCTTTTTTCAGATTCATTCTCATTCTTACCTCGTCGTCTGTTTTTACCTCCCTTTCCTAAATTGCAAAAAAATGAAAAAGTAATAGTTTAAGGTAAGGTTCCCCACTGGTTTGGGGAACCTAAATATTTTGTATGCATATGTTTGCGTACATGCCTGTGTATGCACACACATGGTATACAGGTGTACACATATGCAATTAAGAACAGCTTCAAATCTGAATTTGTTTAAAAATAAACCACCACAATTTAGTTTTCACAGTAGTGTAATACCATTTTCAATATTAAAACAATTAAAAAAAACCCAGTTATTCAGTGTTCCATCAATGTGGGATGTTTTTAAACATCACAGGGAAATGTATCCTGATAATAATCAGTAGGAACATTCTATAATTTAAGCAGTTCTGAAAGGCATTCTTGTACCCCTCTAGTGACAGAAATGAGAGGTATAAGGTCAAAAAAGAAATTCAGGTATCAATTATCAAGCAGGAAAACAAAAAGAATATTAAGTGTCTAAAAATCAATGCCAACCTACGATTCATAAAATTAAACCAACAGCCTCTTATTCGTGTTAAATGTGTAATATCCGGTCAAAACCAGAACGAATCAACCTGTAACCATACCCTTTAGCAGTAAGCTCTACTTTATTAAATAGAGACTACTTTTGTCTGAAAATTATGTAGCAGCACGTAATTTAGTTCAAGCAGGCTTATTTCTCGGTCAACTATCTTAGGAAAAGGCTTCAACCAGAAACAAGGGAGAAGGCGCGGGAGGAAACACGTGGAGACCCGAAGTCCTGGCACAAAACTAAAGCCTTTGGATCCAAGAAAGCACAGAAAGAGCCAGGTCGACGGTGCGAACGGCGCCTTCCCCTCGGGCGGATTCATCTACAGACAACGGGCGAAGGGAGGGAGGGAGAGGAGTTGCGTGGAAGCCAAATTGGGAGGGGGGAGGGTCAGAAAGCCTCACCTTTGTTCTTCGGCATGGTGGCAGCTACCAGTCAACGGACACAGCCTTGACAAGCCCGAACGAAAAGGAAAGAGTCCTTTTTTATACAGCTGCCTAAGAGCAAAAGGAGACACTGATAGTGTGACGTCGCGCAACAGTAGAAAAAAGTCGAGGCGGCCTCCACCAAAGCCCTCCGATAGGAAAGGCGGAAGAAAATCTCGGCCCCAGAATGCGCTTCGCGCACTTGCGACTTCCTCCGGGAGCTCGGGGGCCTTTCTAGCACCCTCTTCCGGTGGGAGGAATCACTGCCGGTCCTATGAGCTGGTAGATCGGGGTGTGAGGCGTGATGTTTTCACTGCAGTGGGGTGTCAAACGGGCGGGACGGATGCGTCATGCCCAGGCCACGTCCACCCCAGATCCGCGAAAACCATCGCGATACGTCACGTGACTACACGATTTGGAGCCCCATTTAATTAATTGAGGAACATGTATATCACTGCCTAGTTACTTGGTATAATAGCATCAGAAATAGCTGTGAGTCTCCTTCCAGTGATGCCCGATTCATTATTGCAATTTTACTAACTCATCCTTTAGCCGTCAGCCCACCAGAGCCCCCGTTCCTGGACTGCAAAAATTCAAACAAGTTTCGAATTTCTGTATCTCTTTGCTATTGCTGCTTCGCAGCCTAGATTGTTAGTCCGATTCCCTCCCTCCCAGCTTTCTCTAAAGAAGTAAGATCTAGTAGAGAAATGCAGGTCTTTGAAGATGCTTGTGTTCCACACAAGTATACTGCTCAAAAAAATAAAGGGAACACAAGCAGAAGACATCCGAGATCTGAATGAATGAAATAGCCTTATTAAATACTTTGTTCTTTACATACAGTAGTTTATATACTGCTCAAACAACTAAAGGGAACAAAACTATTGTGTGTAACGAACTAAGTATTTAAAATAAGGCTATTTCATTCATTCAGATCTCGGATGTCTTCTGCTTGTGTTCCTTTTATTTTTTTTGAGCAGTGTATATTGTAAGTGTAGGATATGAGAAAATTCAAAAATAAAATAGTATGTAGGTATATAGGTTAGAAATACATATAAGTGAAGATTCAATTTTGCTTAGGCAGGGGGTTGGACTGGATGACCTGGAGGATCCCTTCCAGCTCTGCTACTCTGTTAAATTTGTTAGACATTATTCTGCTTTAAGATAGTTGAAGAACATGCTGAAAGCAAACCAATATGTAACAATGTGTTAGAATAGATCTTCTTTTGTTTGAGGCCCCTTAGAAAGAGGCCCACTCTTTAATGTCAAGGTAATAGAGATAAGAAAGAGCTATGCTTGCAAAATATTGTATGGGTATAAGGAGGTGTTGATGAACATATAATTAGAGAAAGAGATGATGTTCTCTCTAAAAGGCGCTTCGGATTATCTGTGATTGGTCACTGGATGCGATGTAGGAGGGGCATGGGGGGTGTCGGGATAGGGAACTATAAACTGTAATGCTTTTGAAACTTTAGGTGTGGCTTCCTGGCTCAAACTCCTTGTTGAGGTCTGCTGGGATACCACCCTATTTTGCAAAATTGTTTTTATTATTTTCTTTTAATAAAGTCTCTTTGTTTTCATCAACCCATGTTTGTTGGTTGAATTCATTTCCAACAAATTGGTGGAGAATGCGGGCAATCTTTTGTTTTCTTCTGATGCCCTGAGCAGTGGGGTCGAGTGAAGAAGGCATGCCCCGTTGATTTCAATGGTCTGCAGTTGACTTGGCTGTTCAGGAGTGCAGAACAAAACACAGACCCCCATTTTCAATAATGGTCGATTGAAACGGAAAGAGAGGGAAGGTACCAGGTTTTTGGAATTGCCGGAATAGACCGGGCAGACTTTGTGCACAAACCTAGGGGTGAGTAGTTCTTGTAAAATAAAAAAGCACTCCCTAGGCGGTTGGTGGGTTGGGTAGGATTGTGAGAATCTGAGACTTGTGTGAGAAGTGTGTGGATGAGAAGTCCCTAGTGGTCTTTGGCCGTGGTAAAGGATGAAACAATAGAGGAGCAGTGATCCGTGCCTGAAAGGTGTTGTAATAAAGGTCTCACTAGATCAAGTTGATAAGGATGTCTCAAGTCTGGTAACCAGCCAAGGTAAATTCAGGGCTGTGAAAATCTGAGACTTGTGGAGAAGTCCCTAGCGTTCTTCGGGCTGTGGTAAAGGACTGATCAAGTTGGTAAGGATAATTCCAGTCTGGTAACTAATCCATGGGCAACTCAGGTGGTCCCAAGGGAAATGTCCTCTCTGGGCTGTGCTAGCCCATCCAGGGACACTGTTATAGCTGTAAATGTTGTTTTTTTAAAAAAAAAAGAAAAGTGGAGTTCATCTTGCTCATGAGAGCCCTGGCCAGGTGCAAATGATTGTGAACAAAAGTCTCTATGCCAGGGATGAAATGCTCCTGGTTCAGACCGGCTCGTGTGAGTAAGTAGCAATGGCAGCGGGCAGTTCGGAGAACTGGTAGCAAAAATCCCTGCCCCTGCCCCCCCATGCCCAGCTGAGCAGTGCAATCATCGGAAGCTTTTTTTCTTTTAAATGCCTCTGACGAGCCAAGCTCTGACGATCCCAGCTGAGTTGCCTGATCGGCAGAGTTTTTTAAAAACCCTCTGACAATCAGGCAACTCAGCTGGGATCGTCAGAGCCTTTTGAAAGCATTTTTTTACATGGTTTTACATGTAAAAAAAATGGTTTTAAAAGTAAAAAAAAAATTGGCCACGCCTACTGTCAAATTATCCCCCCCATCAAGCCACACCCACAGAATCGGTAGTAACAAATTTTAGATTTCACCACTGCTCTATACATTTTGGGTCTTTAAAAATAGGCCTGCTGGGAGATCCAAGCTAGAAAGAGCTAGACAGAACATCCCCAGGGCAGAGACAATCTAGTGCTTGAGGAGATAGAACAATGGATGTAACTTTGAGTAAAAGTGAGAAGTTCACTAAAACAATTAGGAAGAATCCCAAACTGTAAATAGACCGGACTAGTCCTTTAGGGAAAAATACTTAGAAATTGGGAAGCCCCACCATACAGTAAGATGATTCAGACTTTGGGGCTGACCAAAGAAGATATGGTTAGTTTATGCTGTTATATGTGATAGGAGGACCCCAGAGAAGGAGAAAAGAAATACTGCAGTGTTATAAATATTTTGATAATTTACCATTCTTAAAAGAGCCAGAGAACTCTGAAAGAACCAAGAATAGAGAAGAAATTGTTTATTGTTCTTCCCACCCGGGGTTTAGCAGGTAATAAAAAGGTAAAGCCTGTCTAAATGGGAAGACTAAGATAATTTGAATTGATTAATTTGATGTGATTTCTGTTAAAAAATTATTTTGTTGTTGTGCATCTATAATGATGCACATCATTATATGTAGATGTGCACATTATATGCACATCAATGGTGTAGAATTGAATGGGATTGAATTGATTATGATATGTTTGGCCGGCCAGCAAATTAAGTAAGCTTGGGCTTGAAGCTGTGGGAAACAGGCAGTGGTTAGGGCTCAAAATCACATTTGTGATTAAAACTACTTCCTGAGTTTTCCCACTGCTTGAAGCTACAGATTGACCAAGGAAAGAAAAAGTGGAAGGATCTGAATGGAGGATGAACTCCTCTAATAGTACACAAAATTATTTAGAAAATGGAGCTCATTGGCTTGTGAAAAGCTCCCTGAAATAATTGTAATTATTGGTTTGCATGAAATGGGATTTTTGTATGTGAAATTGGTGTACACAAGCAGTTTGATTGTAGCGCAAATGTGAGTATGTTGAGGGTAAAAGTTGGTGTGAATGTGCTTTGATTCCTTTTTGTATAAAGAAACAGCAAGTCGCAAGGTTTTTTTTTTGTTGTTGTGAAGTAAGTAGAAATTTGTGGAAAATGTCTGTGAGTTGTTGAGGCTAGAGAGAAAAGCAGAGTGTTGTTTTGTTGAAAGGATGCTGAGTGGAAGGAGGAGTGAGGCTTTTCTGCTCGTTTTAACCATTTCCCCCCCTTCTCTTACATCCCTCTTTCTGTTGAGCCTGTCTGAGAAAGGAGGGGGAAATGGGTGACCTGCTCATGCAGCCTTGCCTCTCACTGTTTTGGTCTCTTTCATCTGCATATAAAAGCTATACAGATATAATTTCTTTTCTGCTCTGAATAAAATTTTGATTTTATTTTTTTTCTGGAAATTTTTGAGGTTAAAATGCTTAATTAAACCTATATAAAAGAAATGATTTTGAAAGATTTTCTGAATCTGATTTGCATTTTACTAACGGCAGAGAATTGACACTAAAGTTTGATCCAAAGATATTTCAGAGTATTGATCCAAAATACTTCATTTAAATTGTTTGTTTTATTTTTGAAGCTGTTCTTCTTACCTCCATTTTTTTTTTTTTTAAAAAATGTCTTTATGTCTGTGTGCATTTTGAATGCTTAGGTACTCCATCCTATGGCATTGTTTGTTTGTTAGTAGCACACGTTGTTGCCCTTTTAGGAATTGTTACAGAGATGGGCTAGCAATTACAATATGTAGAAAGAGAGATAAAATACTTAGTACATTTGATTAATGAAAGCAGTAATATTATTGTGTTGGGGTAGTTGTATTATAGCCTAGGGTTAAACTTGATTTAATGGATGTTCCTTTGGAAGAAGGAGCTAATTTGTTTATGGATGGATCCTCCCAAGTGGGAGAAGGGAATAAAAGGAATGGATATACAATAGTAGAAGGGAGAGAGGAAGTTTTAGTGGAAGCCAGAAAGTTGCCTTTAAGTTGGTCTGCACAGACTTGTGCTGACTTGGAAGCCAGGATGGCAGTGGTAGAAGGAATTGAATGTTTAATGTTATGAGAAGAAGGAGCTAGAGAAAGTAGAACCTGATTGAAGGGAGAAGGCATTATGTGATTTGTTTTTGGAAGGTTATGGATGTTATAGGTGGTATATGATAGCAACGGTAAGGAAGTGGTAAAAGAAGAGGGAAATCTGAAACCCCAGCTATCATAGGGAACCTTCGGATGGGGAAGAAAGAAAGGAATGTGAGGGTGGAACCAAATGATAATGGGAAGAAGAAGTGGTAGTATGGGCAGGGAAGACAGAGTTAAAGACTGCCCAATCCAAAGAAGAGAGGCGTAATGTATAATATGATGGCAGAAGATGAAAGTCAGTACTAGTGGTGTTAGGGACAATTCCTTTTTGGGTTCTTTTGTTTGAGGCCCGTTAGAAAGAGGCCCACTCTTTAATGCCAAGGCAAGAGATAAGAGCTATGCTTGCAAAATATTGTATGGGTATAGGGAGGTGTTGATGAACATATAATTAGAGAAAGAGATGATGTTCTCTCTAAAAGGCACTTCGGATTAGCTGTGATCGGTCACTGGATGCGATGTAGGAGGGGCATGGGAGAGGCGTCACTATAGGGAACTATAAACTATAATGCTTTTGAAACTTTAGGTGTGGCTTCCTGGCTCAAACTCCTTGTTGAGGTCTTCTGGGATACTACCCTATTTTGCAAAATTGTTTTTATTATTTTCTTTTAATAAAGTATCTTTGTTTTCATCAACCCATATTTGTTGGTTGAATTCATTTCCAACATAAGCTACTGAAATTAAGAAGGCTTGGACTAGGTTGGAATGAACTTGTATGGGTGTATATCCTTTCTCAAATTTATAAATTGAGTAATTGATTGTATTTAAGGCTCTGTATTTAAAATTTTCCTCACAAAGATTTTAGGCATCAGGTTGTGCAAATAGAAAGGTTATTTCCTTTCAGTTCTAGAAGTAATTATAATTTCTTAAACCCAATTTATTCCAAGAGATCATGTAGCTGTTTTTTTTTTTTAATTCTGTGGAGTTTTCTGCACCTATACCCATTAGGTAGATGTTGGGTGAAAGAGAACAAGGCTGACCTTTGAGTGCTGCAACTACAGGACAATATAAATCAGATAATTAACTCTAGACCAGGAATGAAAGGCTGTGCAAGTCTTCCCCCAATGTAGTAGCTCTATGGATTGGGGACAACCTTGACAGAGACAGCATGAAAGGCATAAGCAACTTAAGTGCATGCTTAAAATTGGCTGGCCCCAATCAGGTATGCATACATCAGATATGCAACCTTCCAAAATATTTGAACCCCTGGAGTTGAAATTTGTTCCTCATACCTACTTGAAATAAAATCAAGTTTTATACTATGGCAGCAGATATAACTGAATGCAAAGACCCATCGTTGTAGATGAGTATTATCATTGCCACTTTATAGGAAGAAAACATCCTAAAGTATGAGCCTAAGTTGAATGTGATGCTAGGAATGTATTTGCTTTCTATAACTATTATTTTTTAAAGTAAAAATTAAGTTGTGTAAATACAAAGCAATTCTAACAGCTGAATCCTTGAAGCACGTAGCAATATCTCTATAGAGCTGTATATATTTGAATAATCAACATTAAGAAAACTAAGATCATGGCATATGGCCCTCTCAATTCCTGGCAAATGGATGGGGAAGAAATGGAGGTAGTGGCAGATTTTATTTTCCTGGGCTCCAAGATCACTGCAGATGGGGACTGCAGCCAAGAAATTAAAAGACGCTCCTGGAGAGGAAAGCTATGGCAAATTTACACAGCATACTAAAAAGCAGAGACATCACTCTGCCAACAAAAGTGCATATAGTCAAGGCTATGGTTTTCCCAGTTGCAATGTATGGCTGTGAAAGTTGGACCATAAGGAAGGCTGAGCGCCAAAGAATTGAGGCCTTTGAATTATGGTGCTGGAGAAGATTCCTGCAAGTCCCTTGGACTGCAAGAAGATCAAACCGGTCAATCCTAGAGCAGATCAACCTTGACTGCTCTTTAGAAGGCCAGATCCTGAAGATGAAACTCAAATATTTTGGCCACCTAATGAGAAGGAAGGACTCACTGGAGAAGAGCCTAATGCTGGGAGCAATTGAGAGCAAAAGAAGAAGGGAACAACAGAATGAGGTGGCTGGATGCATTGAAGCAGTCTGTGTACGCTTAAATGGACTATGGGGGATGGTAGAGGACAGGAAGGCCTGGAGGAACGTTGTCCATGGGGTCATGATGGGCCGGACATGACTTCGCGACTAACAACAAAATATTTGAATAAAAACTTTCCAAAATTTAGCCACAATTTTTCTTTTGTAAGAGACACATTAACTGAGAAAATAGTATTCTATATGTAACTTGCTTTCCCTAATTCTGCTCACTAAAGACAGATCTCTCTGGCTTTCTGCAAAGGGCCTTTATTTTGATCCTTTGTCTTGTAACACAGAGCAACACAGTTTTTACCTTCCTCTGATATTAGAGAAGAAACAGCAGCTGAATCTTAAGCATGTCTTCTTACGCATTCAATTTTTTCTTCCTCTGCTTAACTTTTATGTATATTTCATGATGTGATAGAAAGCCCTCAATATTACTTGGTACTGTAACTACATAAAACTCAAACTTAGAGATCCCTATAATAACAAACATGTTTATTAAATTCTTGTAACTGTCTATGAGATATACAAATGAAGAAATACAACTGCTTTGCAACTGACACCTAGAAGAAATAAAATGCTTCATAAATGCAATATTTTCAAAATTTATTTGCATTATCACTTGAGTTTCTTTTGAAGACTAAAACCTTTCTTGACAAGAATACAAACAATAGTATCCTTCCAGGCTCATATGTGGTAATGTTTGGAAACAGGATTACACATATATATCCTAAAAACAGAGCTCTCAATAAAATAATCAAAAATATCCTATACTTTTTGCCTAGTTATCAGCATTTTAGTTGCAATGCTAATGAAAGCATCTGATGCAACTTTAATGTTCTGTTTGAAAGATACAGTACAGTTATGTTACTATATCTTATATTTGCATACTATGCTTATAAAATCAATATAAAGAATTGTTGTACAGAACCATATAAAAATATTTTATATATGTATCTTAAAATTTCTTAAATAGTTACCTGCCCCATTGTCATTAAAATGGTAAAATAAGTACCATATTTTTCGGAGTAGAAGACGCACCTTAGTTTTTTGGGAGGAAAATAAGAAAAAAGCTCATTGGTGGGTAGATCGGCCTCCTGGAATACCCCTAATCAGCTGTTCCCAGAGGTGAATTTTAGCAACAAGTTCCTTGGTTGTGAGCTCTGTGCCTTGCTTTTTTCCCTGCCTCTGAAACTTCTGAAACTTCCTTTCAGAGAAAACTTTTTTTCCTGCCTCTGAAAGCCTCCGAAACAGAGCTTTAGAAAAAAAAGCCTCTGAAGCTCTGTTTGGGGGCTTCTTTTCTGAAGCTCTGTTTGGGGACTTCTTTTCTGAAGCTTCGTTTCTTATGCTTTTTTCAGCCTCTGAAACCTCCGTTTGAGAAGCTGGGCGGGATTACGTTTGGAGTATAAGACGCACCCAGATTTTCACCCTCTTTTTGGGGGAGAAAAGGTGCGTCTTATACTCTGAAAAATATGGTATATGCCTTGTAAGTAGATTTTCTCTTTGTTTAGGTCAGAAGTATCAAGATACATATACATCAGCATCAAGATTAAAAGCTACTCATTACTAATTAATAATTTATATGCTGCAAAACCTTCCATTATCATAAAAACAGTGATTTAGTTGATCTGTATCTATATTTATAAGGTATCTAAATAAAATTTCTCAGCGTTTATCTCTATGGCCTGACCCAGCCCTGGCTAAAAAATCTCACATTTTCTTCTGCCTGCTGGAAATGATTACTTCAGTAACATTTCAAACTGTGGGAGAAGACAGTAGTAAACTACTATATTTTACCAAGAAAAACACCTGGATAAAGTGATTGTTGATATGCCAGAAGATGATCCCATCAAGTTGGATGGCACACAACGTGCTACTGAAGAAAAGCTGAGGACCTTTTGGAGTACTAATATTTATGGTGCAATTAGATTAAAGTTTTCTGAAAATTTTGTGCTGATATTACCATGTAAGAAAAAAAATTCAAAGATTGCGAAGACAAAATTAGAGAGGGAACATGGAACTTAAAAACATGATTATGGAAAATTTAAACACAATAAAAGATACAAAGAATAAACTGCATTAACATCTTGGGCATCAGGAAATTGAAATGGACTGGACATTGGGCATTTTCAGTAAGAAAACCATATTGTTTATTCTGAACATGAAACAATAAGTGTTGCTTTCATAGTCAGGAAGGATGTAGCAAAGACAGTACTTGATGACTGAATATTAATTAAATCCTGCAGACAATATATCATGGTTATTCAAGTTCCATTGATGCAGAAGAGGAGGAAGTTGATGAGTGCTACAGCCAAATTCAATCCAAAATCGACATAATTTTCAAACAAGATGTGTTGCCGACTGGAATGCCAAAGCTGGAAACAGTAAGGAAGAAAATGTAGTTGGACTACATGGCCTAGGGAACAGAAATAAAGCAGGTGAACTACTTATGCATTTCTGCCAATCTAATAATTTCTTCATTGCTGACACATTCTTCAAACAACTACAATAAGGACTATATACATATATATGAGCACACTGAAAACAAATTGAGTATATTATTGGTTTAAGGAAGTGGAAGAAATCAGTTATAGAATGCAAAAATGTGGCCAAGGCCTGATTGTGGAACAGGTCACAAATGTATGTAAATTTCAAATCAAGCTAAAGTGGAAGAACAAAGTTAACCAGTTTCCCTGATATGATTTTGAGTATATACTCATTGTTTTCAAGGAGCAACATTAGAAATTGCTCTGAAAGCCTGCACCTTAATAGAAAACCAGAGCAACTGTGGAATGATATAAAAGAAGCTGATGTTTGAAGGAATGTGGAAAGGGACTGTCAAAGACCTGCACATAAGAAATCAAATTGGAATGATGTCATTGCAGGTGGTGGGTATTCCCAAGAAGAAAAGAGACAGCAAAACTAAGAAAGAATTTTTTAAAAAATTGGCCAAGTGATTGGACGCACAAGGAATTTGTCTTGGTGCATACGCCCTCAGTGTACATAAAAGAAAAGATACATTAGTCAAGAATCATAAGGTAATTTTCCTAATATAATTTGATTGCTTATTTGTACCCTATGATTATCATTAAGTGTTGTACCTTATGATTCTTGACAAATGTATCTTTTCTTGTGTGTCCAATCACACTTGGCCAAAAATATATAAAAGAAAAAAAAAAGAAAGATAAATATCTGAGAGGAACATAACAAGAATTTCATAGAACTGTTAAAAGAGAAGATCAGTATTTCATAAGACATGCAAAATGGAAACAGAGAAAATGAACATTTTTCCAAAAAGCCCTCCCACCTCCAATGTCAGGATATTGTACCCATTTCCTATACTAAAGGATACCAATCAACAGAGAGTAATTGATTAAATGAAGATAAAAAAAGAAGTGGAAAGTATATAAATAAGGGTATACAGTATAACAATTCAAGGTCTTGGAAAATACCGTATTTTTCGGAGTATAAGACGCACCAGAGTATAAGACGCACCTACCTTTTTTGGTTTTTTTTTAAAGTGTTTTTTTATTTTTTAGACAAACACATACAAACATACAATGTATTTTCTTTGAACAGAGTACTTGGCTGGTTCACAAATTTAAACAGTGTTTAGTCATTTCAATTAAATTTACAATTTCTATATTTCCTTTTTGCTATATTTATTCCTCATCTATTTTTTTAAACCAATATTATCCTTCATCCTCATCTCTAATCTTAATCAAATTCAATTTTTCCCTTCTATATTATACCCCTTTCCATTGTCATCTATTTTTATATCCATCCTCATATTGGTTAATTATGTAATATTACAATTGTTTAATACAAATTCAACATTTTAATATAAATCAATTAGTTATATAACTATCTTTTTTTGTAATCAATATATGAATATTCCAATTATTTCCATGTAATCCAATTTCTTACAAATCAATTAATTATATTTACCAATAATAAACCAAATAATTTTCCTCTCTTATGTTATTCATTTTCACATCTTAAACTCTCTCAATAACCCACATAGTTTTGCCCATATAATCCTCCAAATCACAACTTAATCATTTCTACTTTCATCACAATATATAATTAAAAATATTTCAATCATTACAATTTCCCTAATTAAATTTAAAAATGTTCTAGCTGTTATCCAAGCTATAATTTAATCCTTTTTACTTTCACCACCATATACCATTAAAGGTATTTCAATTGTTACAGTTTATACGTATTCATATTTCTAAAAAAAAAGAAAAAAAAAAGAAAACTTATCAGTGTCTAGATTTCAAAAATACAAAGACAAATATTCCAATTATTATTCATTTCATTTTTACAATCATGATTTCCCATTTATTTCTTACTACTATTCATTTCAATTCTAAATATGTATAACATTTTTCTCTTTCATTTCTTTTCTTTTTTTTTTTTTTATTTGATTTATATGCCGCCCTTCTCCGGAGACTCAGGGCGGCTTACAATGCGTTAAGCAATAGCCTTCATTCTTTTGTATATTTTATACAAAGTCAGTTTATTGCCCCCACAAACTGGGTCCTCATTTCACCTACCTTAGAAAGGATGGAAGGCTGAGTCAACCTTGAGCCTTGGAAAGATTCGAACCAGCAGAAATTGCAGGCAGCTGTGTTAATAACAGGGTGCACTAAACCACTGTACTATCAAGGCTTTTCTTTTTCTCCCTTCCCATTTTTATTTTTGCCTTTTTCTTTCTCCTTTTTTTCTTTTGTGTTTAAAATCTTGAACTCTCCTCTTTTGCCCTAAATTTCCCATTGTTTGCACCTACCCTTTTTGGTGAGGAAAAAGAAGAAAAAGAAATCTCCCTCTGCCTAATTTTGCCTCGTTACAGCAAACAGCTTGCTTTACTTTCAGTTTCGTTTTCAGCATAGCTTGATTAGCACAAGGAAAAAAAATCTGCTCCAGCAATTAACCTCTTTGAACAAGCAGCAGAGCCCTGCACAAAAACAGCTGAGAGCAAATCAGCTGAGAGTCGGGAGGCCAATCTAATCAACTTGTGCTAATTAGTCTATGCTGAAGCTGAAAGGAGATGTTTTTTCTTGCTGTTTGCTTGCAAGGAGGTAACTGCTGAGAGGCAGAGGCCAAAGGGTGGGAGCCAGTGGGTGGGCAGGGCTACATTCTGTGTATAAGACGCACCTAAATTTTCACCCCCTTTTAGGGGGGAAAAGGGTGTGTCTTATACTCCGAAAAATACGGTATATTCCGGTGTTGTGAAGTATCTGTAGGCATGAAGATTAGAATTAGACAAGCAATGGCTTTTCATGTGATGTTCTATGAATAAGAAAATTAGATTAGAAGAATAAAAAAATATTGCTTTTGAAATTTGGTGCTCAAAAGACTCTTCAGAATAATATGGATAGCCAGGAAAACAAATAAAATGGATCATAGAATAAATAAATTCAGAGTTCTCACTCAAGGCACAAATGATCAGGCTCAAACTAATGTTTTGGACACATTATATAACTGAAGACCCAGTTCCTTTTAGAGTTCATAATGTTGGGAAAAGTGAAAGAAAAAAGAGCAGGAGATTAGTACCATAGCAAGGTGATGGACTCAGTTGCAACAACAATGAATGTACGATCAAGACACCAAAAGGACCAGGTTGAGAACAATTCAAGGGAGAAAGTCTATCTACATAGTTGCTAAGACTTGACACTAACTTCATGACACTAAATACACAAATTTTGAAAATCATTTCAAGATACCTCTATCAGTCATTAGCATACTATTTGTGCCAAATCATTAATGCTTGGTGAATCTTTTATCATGGATTGCTCATTTAGACAACTGCTTCTTATGGATGAAGATATTATGTTCCTGATGAAATTCTCACTGCACATATATTAAATAGCCATTTAAGTTCTAAACCACATTTGTAGTGAGTGATAAGGCAATTTTAATGTTTTTATATGAAATCCCGAAAGAATCTAAAAATTAAAAGTAGCTATCAATGAATTTTGAGGTTTATAATATCTTTCCCTCTTTTTGTTATACAAACACAGGGAGTATATATTATCTAAAGGCAAGAATTAAAAGAAGATATACTATTTTTTTACTCAGCTATTAAATAATATTTTAGAAAACATGAATCATGACAGGCTTAAACACTCAACATATTATTTAGGATTAACTAGTTTGAAGTCACTTCCAATTTATAAATAAAATTTGGTTGATACTAATATTCCCAGCCAGGGATGACAAAAGTCACAGAAGACATTGAAATAATAGTTTTCTTTTAACTTCAAACTTATAAATTATATATTTTCTGATGTGATTTAAAATTTATAGAAAGGCTTAAATAAATTATTTCTGAGTAATAATGAGTAATGGAATAATTTTAACCAGTTTTAAAATACTTTAAAAATGAATAAAATACATTTCCTATTTTTCTTAAGTAACTTGGAAAATACAACTGAGCTGTTGTAAATATATCAATGTTTAAGTAAACTGTTCTTTTTCTTAAATATAATATGCATAAATGATTGCTTTATAATAAAGAAAAAATGTTTTCTGTCTAGAAAAAGTAAATCATTTAATTTTTCTTAGGGGTAGGTGAAATTTTATTGTTAAGATGAAGTCTAAAATTTCCAGTGCAATCCAATTGGAAAAAAAAATCTGCTTATTTATTTATAGGTAAATTCCAATGTGCTCACCTTCATGTTCTCTAACCATTACATTTAAAATCATAAAATAACCTAGGATTATAAACGGATTACATATTGAATATGACTACATATGCTTAAAATTATTTTGTAGAGAAGATATATATATGAGTGAGTGTATGTATATATACATACACACACACATTTCTTTCCTGCAGAATATTAAATAAGATAAGAATCTTCTAAGAAGCATATATTGTTAATATGTGAATAGCATCTTTAAAACATCTAATAAAATCCCTCCATTTGGAAGATGGTTATTAAAAATTTTCATGCACACAGAGATAGAACATTTTTCCTGCAAGACAATAAAATATACCGGTAGTAGCAAAGTGAAATAAAATAACTGGAAAAGCAGACTAATACAAATAATGGATTCATGTTCCCAAGGTTTAAGATATAAACATGCCTTACATGTCTGCTCTTTGCTTATTAAGAAAGAAGCAAAGATTTGTATCTTCTCTCAAAATGGAATAAGCATTTGTGAAATTTCTAGAGCCTCAGCAGCAATATTTAGCATTTCAGCATCTTTGTTAGATTTAACCCATGACCAAAAACAACTAGTGCATATGTTTATATACATCAAAATAAGGCATCCATTTGAAAAAGTTCAACATTATATTTTCTTCCCAATTCCAAAAGTACCCCAGAACTTATGTTTATGTAGTTGTGAATTGCACCATAGATGCTTTAGGGAAATCATGGTAAAGTAAATGCAATAAACACATTAGGGTTGAAAATGATGTTAAAAATGTTAAAAATAGACGTATTTCAGCAAATAAAACCATATACAGGTAGTCCTCGACTTACAACTGTTCATTTATTCACTGTTCAAAGTTACAACGTTGAAAAAAGTGACGTGACTATTTTTCACACTTATGACCGTTGCAGTACCCCCATGGTCATGTGATCAAAATTGAGATGCTTGGGGACTTCTGCCGGCACCACTGACATTGCTGGACGCTCTTTCTTGTAGCGCCAGCCCTGTGATCTTGTTAGCCGTTCTGACAGCGTAAATCAGCTGTCTGACGGCTGGAAAATCTTTCCCTCAGGAGAAGAGGGAAAGGAGAGCAATCGGATGGGGGTAGAGCTCCCTGAAAGCCCCTGAAATAGCTTTGGGGGCTAGGAGGGTGAGAGCTCCCCAGGAAATCTGGTGAAACTCCGAGATCCAGGGCGCTTCTGCTTTAAGCAGAAAAAAACGTCGCGACTGTCTCTGCGATCTTTATTGAGATCTAAGTAAGTAAGTAAGTAAGCTTTTATTGCGGTCAGAGACCAAATTAAAATAGACAAAGGGAGCATATTTTACAAATATGGATCTAAGTTGTTTATCCACGCAGGTGGAGTGAAGACAGGAGAGCAGAGAATCGCAAGTAACAAGCCCTTAATTCCATGCTTAAATTGTTACTTTGAAGTTGATTGAAGCAAGAAAGAAGATGGCGCTTAATAGGGCATGAAAGTGAAACTTAACTCTCTTTGAAGCTGTTAACATCCAGCATTGTTCAAGGCGGTTGGAGAAAAAGAAAAGAGAAATGGCTGGCTTTGTTGAAAATCTTGAAGATTCACTATTACAAACATCACTAAAGACACAAATACTGATTGGGGACCTTTTTAAAGAAATATTAGAATCATTTACCTCTGTGATAGTGGAGAGAATCGAAGGACTTTTTAAAAAGGATTTTATTCAAGTTCGAAACAAAGAGACAAGCGAAGGCATTATATCGGAATTGCAGATGCCAAATAACAGTGAATTGCAGAACGAAGAGGTGAAGGAAATTCAGTTCAATATACCTCCGGGAAATGGAATGGATGTTTTTCAAACTAAGAAGGAAAGGTTGAGGGGCTTGAAGAGCGTAATCAGGAAATACTGTCTGAGATTTCCCCAAAGGCTTTGTTACAGTCAATTGGAAAATTGTCAGGAGGTGTTGGGATTCTTAATATAAGAAAGAAGATTCGAAGTGGAACTTTACAATTTTTATACAAAAATGGATTCTTAATTGCGGTTAAGGAGATGTGTTCACTGAAAGGAACTATTTTGCGAAGAGAACAAGATGAAGGTGGAGGAATAAGACTGAAAAAGAAAGTGCGCAAAAAAGTTAGGAAAAAATGGAGATGGAAAAATTACAAACTTTTTGTTGGGGGAGGATAGTAACAGAAATGAATGATTATATCTGCATTTAGGGTTATGATTTGTTTTGAAAAGTTATACTATACTGAAAATGATTTACTTATATTTAGGGATATGATTTGTCTAGAAAAGTTACATTAAATAATGTTATGTTTATATTGTTATGAATTACTGACCAAACTTTTATCATTGTCTTGAAGTATATTAATACTAAAGTTTTATGTCAAGGAATGTTTTGTTGAAGAATCTATATAGGTTTATGGGTTAAAAATGGTGCAAGGGTTGAGGGAAGGTTTTTATAATAGTTTTTAAAGACTCAAATAGTGAAGATGTTATTTGATTATACGTAATGGATTTGTAGAGAACAAGATGAATAAGTTTGTACAAAGTTATTAAGCAAGGAATGTTTCCAGGCAGAATTAATATAAGCTTGTGGGGCAAAAAGTAAAAATAAGGTTTTTTACAATATATTTTATTCGAGATTGGTTAAAATATCTTGCCAATGTGTTAATATATGAAAGGGTTGGAGATGCGATGGTTAATTGTATCTGGGTTTTGATTGTGTAATGTTGGAAGAAAGAAGACTCGCTTATTATTGAAGAACGGATAAGATGCTATATCCTGTATTTGCTCTGGGAAGTCTGGGGGGGAGGGAGGTTGGGGGAGGATGGGGGAGGAGGGAAGGGAAAACATGAGTAAAGAATCTGGAGAGATTCTTGGAGTTTACGTAACTGTTTTTTTTTTTTTTTAAAAGAGGTTGTTAATTTGTAAATGTGATTGTACAATCCATATATGGAAAGATGGCAAACGGTCTACGTTTTTTTTTGTAAAAATGTTTTTTGTCTTGTAAAACTCTTTAATTAAAAAAAAAAAAAATTGAGATGCTTGGCAACTGGTTCATACTTATGATCATTCCTGTGTCCCAAGGTCATGTAATTTACCTTTTGCAACTCTTTGACAAGCAAAGTCAATGGGGAAGCCAGATTCACTTGTATAAGATGCACCTATCTTTTTTGGTGAGAAAAACAAGAAAAAGAAATCTGCCTCTGCCTCCCTGCAATTTTGCCTCGTTGCAGCAAACAGCAAATAGCCTGCTTTACTTTCATTTTTGTTTTCAGCATAGCTTGATTAGCACAAGAAAAAAAAAATCTGCTCCCAGCAATTTACTTCCTTGCACCAAGCAGCAGAGGCCTGCGCAAAACAGCTGAGAGCAAAACAGCTGAGAGTCGGGAGGCCATCCAATCAACTCGTGCTAATTAGGCTGTGCTGAAACTGAAATGCTGTTTCTTCTTGCTGCTTGCTGCAAGGAGGTAAACTGCTGGGAGGCAGAGGCCAAAGGGTGGGGGCCAGTGGGTGGGCGGGGCTACATATGATGTATAAGACGCACCTAAATTTTCACCCCTTTTAGGGGGAAAAAAGGTGCGTCTTATACTCTGAAAAATACGGTAACCAAGTTACTAACTTATCAAGAGCAGTGATTCACTTAACTGGCAAGAAAGATTGTAAAATGAGACAAAACTCACTTAACAAATGTCTCACTTAACAACAGAAATTTTGGGCTCAATTGTGATCGTAAGTTTTTTTTTTTTTAATTTTAAATTTTAATTTTTTTAAAAAAATTGATTTATATGCCGCCCTTCTCTGGAGACTCAGGGCGGCTTACGATGCGTTAAGCAAGTTGAGGACTACCTGTATTTTCATCCATCTAGGAAACAGCCCATGCCCATGTACTTTTTGTGGAAAATCCAAATCATATGAATACTCCCCATGTTACTAGACCCTGTCATGAAAAGCTGTCTTTAATTATAAAATATCACCTATTTAGGATCTGTCATTGCAATTAAATCTTGAGGCAACATTTAGCAAAATTAAAAAATATTTTCAAGCATGACAGAAGAAAATAGCATTTTAAAAAATCAACATTTAACCAATAGTAAGAAATAAAGGCCCCTTGGTGGCTAATTAGCAGCATCTATACAAGCAAAGACTCATTGAAGAACTGGTGTGTGAAAAGGATTTTAAATTACAGTACAAATAAAACAGTGGTAACCTGAAACAGCTGCATGAGTCTGTAAGGCAGAAACATAAGAAGAAACCCTGGAAAGTACTATAAATTAATATTAACTAAAAGGAAGACAGACAAACTATAGGACCCAGTGATTAAAGAGATCATGAACATTTGATAGAAAAAAAAGATATATTTCATTTCCTACTTTGCTTATCTACCACAATGATCTGAGACTAACATTGGCAAAATGCAAGACAATAAAGAAATATTACTACTGTATAAAGAGTAATTTCTTTGGCAGAATTCTGATGAGCCATCCAAAATTCTTCATTTCTTCAGCATACAATATATTGCAATACATAAAAGTTCAATATCTCGCATATCTGATCGCAAAACAATTGGAAGAGGTGGAAGTTTTCCCCAGTCCCCATGAAAATGATAAAAACAACCTCAGAAGTAGTGCCATTATGTTTAGTATGTGTGTTTAGCAACCTTAGCATTTGATTATACAGCATTCTTCAAGATTGTAATCTACGAAGATGCCAAACTTTGAAGGCAGAGCCACTAGAAACAGTTGAAGACACTGGGACAAATTCCATTCAATTTGTACTCAATGCTGCTTTTGTCTATAGTGGCCCAAGTATAACAGACCTGCTGTTAATTTTTAGCCACAAAAATGATCTACAGTAGTGGCCAAAATTGTGGAAACCTCTGGGGAAAAGTGTATTTTCTAAAATTAGCTAATAACACCACGTACTATAAAATTATATATCAATGGAAAGATAATTTAATCATGAATGTAATGCAATAATTTTCATGAAGGATTTGCTATTACTGTAGAATAGCAGTTATAAAGAAGAAAAGTGAAACACATAGAAAAAACGAGATACACAAAAATTATCACCATAGAAAAAACGAGATACACTGTATACAAAAATTATCACTATGTCAGTTAATACTTAGTTAGGTAACCTTTAGCATTAATTATGGCCTTACAACATCTTCCCATGGAGTGAACCAAGTCTTTTAGTTCTGCAGCTGTTATAATGTGAAACCAAGATTGAATGATTGCTTCTCTTAACTGGGTTTTATTGCTGGGTTGCTTCTGACTAACAAATTTCTTCAGTCGGCTCCATAGATTTTCATTTGGGTTAAGGTCTGGGCTATTCCCAGGCCATTCCAGCAGTGGAATGATTATCCCGAAACTCCAAAAAAAGTAGTGTTATTAGCCATCAAATCTCAAAATGCATTTTCCCCAAAAGGTATCCACACTTTTGGCCACTACCGTAACATTATTATTGGAGAATGCACTATTTCAGTTTAAACATTACATTTCTGCCCTCTCCATTTTCTGATCAGCACTGTGCAATAAATAGTATTGCTGCTTAAGCAACAAAGAAAAACCAGTTACAATTAACATCAGATGAACCAAAGTTAAACTATTTAGCCATAGTTTCTGAGGTTCACAAAAAGACACTCATCATGATAATACGCAGACCTTTTTTGCTTCCATAAATAGCAAACCACATATGTGATTATAAGATGCCATTTATACCATTAAATGCTTTAACAATTCCCAAGATTTCTAATAATGTGTCCATGGGAAAATCCAAGCAAGGAAATACACATTCACAGAATTACATTCAATAGCTGTTTAACAGTCAAGCTGTTTTAGAAATGTCCAATCATACTGATTAACATTTTAATCAGATTTAATTGTCAAATCAATTAGTCTAAAGAGAAGGAAACAGTACGTAAGTGTATTGTTAGGAAAAATATACAAAACATATAAAACACTGGATGGCACAAATTACAGTGCTAATATAAACATATTTTAAGGTAAGTGCTTAACATAAACTGTCCATCCTTACATGTATCAAATAATTATTTTAAAGGGAGGAAAAAGATTCCCTATAAAAATAATGCTATATGGTGCAGAGTGCTTTTTTCAGTGTATCTATTGTAATAAGAGGTGATCATAATTATTTCCATTAATAGTTTTTTTTCCCCTCCTGATTCCACTTTTTTCTCCACTTGAAGGAAAATGTTTTGTCTTTAACAGTTTTCAAAAGATGAAAGTAGGAGCAGCAGCATAACAGTACCAGCTGGAAGAGCGTGCTTTCAGGTAATTGGGGTATGTGCTATGTGTTGCCATAATTTGTGCTATCAACTCATTGTGGTACCATATTTTTTTTACATGAGGTCATTTCACAGAGCAGTTGAGGTAATTTTTTTTACTCCTCTTCTTTGAGCAAGCGTAGAGCGACCAACTGGCTCCAAAACTGGGGACTGATTGCGATTCAATGCTGAGTATGTAGCTGCCATGGCACCCTAGGAATAAAAAGATTTATTTAATTATATTAGATAAATACTCCAAAGCCAAAACAAACTATATTAAAATGTCCAAACCTTCATGGCATGCTGGTGTAGCCAAGTTTTAATGGCTTTCCTTTTAAGCCAATAGGGTTGGATTGACTTGCTTGACAAAAGCAAACAGTTACTGATTTTGTTCCTTAATGATGAAAGATTTATTATAGGGCAAATGCCTTCCATGGATCATTGACTAAGAAAATCTTAAATGTACAAATTTCAAAGCATTGCTAGAAATGGAAATGGTAGCAATACAGGTAGTCCTTGTTTAACAATGGTAATTGGGACTGGAATTGCAGTGGCTAAGCAATACCATCATGATGTCACATGATTATGCTGCTTACTGATGGCAATTCTAGCAATCCCCAGTTACTGTTAAGTGAGGGCAGTGCGGGTTTTGAAGTGAGAACCTAACATGATTGTAATTTCCTGCTCCCTGTCAGCTTCCCTATTGACTTTGCTTGTGGGGAACCAGTGCTGCAGGTTACGAATTGCAATCAAGTGACCATGGGACACCATGATGTTCAGAGATACAGGCTGGTTGCTGAGTGCTCAGATCACAATCACATAGTCAAGGGGTGCTGCAAAGGTCAGAATTTCGAGGACCAATTGTAAGTGCAACTCATTCAACACTGTTGCTAGTTCAAATAGTCACTGAACAAATGGTTGTTAAATGAAGACCTCCTGTAATGGAAAAAATAAGGGGGCAAACTGCAGATTAAAATATAGCAAACAGAATGTTTATTCATTTTAACTATTTTTATAGCTCACTCCAATCACAAAGGATTATACAAAAGAAATGTTTGCAAATTGCAAATGAATTCCCTAATTGGTGCTATCATGTAGTTATTCACTGAGACCAAAAACTTACTGAAATAAAGCAGTTTTGTTTCCAGAAAACTAACACAACAGGGTCTGTCTTCCTCTGGAGAAAAGTTCCACAGAATGGGGTCACTGCAGAGAAGCCTGCCATCTTATCCACTTCCATGTACATTCTTAGCAGGCATTCTCTAGATGACCAGAACGGCTTATCAGTTCTGATAAAATGTTGTCTGATATATGTCATTGGTGTCTAAGGAATAGTAAGCTTAGAGATTTGTTTTTTTTTTACCTTCACAAGATGTGGAGCATCTTGCCTGTTGAGTTGGTACTGAGGCAGCTGATCGCAATGAACTATCCATGGGTGCCTTAGAACTTGAGCAGCAGTCAGTCTCTGATGAGGGTCAACATGGAGCATTTTCGAAACTAAGTCCTGTAAACAATTAGTTAAATTGCACAAGTTTTATAAAATAATAAAATAATGGATTTGATTCAGATATATTAAACAACTTTTCAGCTTAGAAAGGACTCCTCAGTCCTTAGATGAAGGGATTTTTTGTAATCGTAGTATGAGAGAATTTTGTAATGTATTTATATTTGCAAGGGGAGATAAGGGATATAAAAAAGGAAACAGGAAATAAAAGAACCAAATACTGAGCATGGGAATTAAAAATGGCCAATTTTGTGGCATTCCTTCCCCTACACATACAAAAAACTAAAAGCAAATTACTTCAATCACTAATATCAGGAGAAGGCTTTATAAACTGTTGAGTTTTATTCCTAATAAATAGCCTAATTATTTCATTATACTGTAGAGCCAGTTTGGTGTAGTGACTAAAGCACTGATATATCTATCTACAGACCCATACATATCTACCAAAATGTAGGTATCTAAAGTATCTACTGATCCCTCACATCCTGGACATAAACTGTTTCAACTTCTCCCCTCAGAACGCCTCTATAGACTACTGCAAGCAAAAACAACTAGACGTAAATATAGTTTTTCCCCCCATGCCATCACTCTGCTGAACCCTAATTCCCACAGCACTGTTTTAGGCTTAACAATATTTATCCATGTAGTAGGCTGTAATTGCTATTATCCTTCTCATTTTCTCATCTTTCTCATCTTCTCATTTCTCATCTTTCCTACTACCTTCTCCTATTGGTATCTTACGATTTATCACTTATTGTATTTTAGGATTAATGATTGTAACTATGATTTTTTTAATCTATGACCTATCACTTTGTTATTTGTATGGACACTGAGAACTTAGGCACTGGAGACAAATTCCTTGTGTGTCCAATCCCACTTGGCCAATAAAGAATTCTATATAGAAACTCCGAGACTATGAGTTCTAGTCCTGCCTTGCACAAAAACCAGCAGCTAACTCTCAGCTCTAGGAAGAAAACAATGGCAAACCACTTCCAAAATCTTTCCATGGACTAGTTGCCAGGCAATCAACAATGACTTGAAAGCAGAGGCGGGGCTAGCTGTCAGCCCAAAAGAGTGTGTGAACGGGTGCTCCGTGAAGCACAACTGATTTCCAGCCATCCTGTGGGCTTCTCAAAGCCGGAGTTGCCCTGGAGGGGTGACTTGGGAGGAAGGTGACCAATCGATCAAGTTCAGGTGGTGGCCCATGTCGGAAAGCGGTGGAATCTTCAATGAGAGCAGATGGGGAAGAAGAGGCCTGTAATGGCCGAACCGCAGGGCCGACAGCCAGACGAGGAAAGCAGTGGTGAAGTGGAACGTTGGTGGACTGGAACTGGCTGAAATCAATTCTGACTTCCAAAGAGTGAGTGGAATGGCAGAGAGAAGAAGCTGAGCGAAACCCCTAGCTGATTGAGGAAAAGAAGGGGCTCTTATTAGAAGGAGGGGGGGGATGTTCGCCCCCCCAATGATAGCAGTGGCGAAGGAGATTGTGGAGCTTTTTTCTAAGACTCACAAGGATAGAAGACAGAAGGAGAGGGATAGCGGTTGCTAATTAGAGTGGATCTGGATTGGGAGATTTTCGTGGGACTGTACAGGAAAAGTTGGATAATTTGAAAGCTGGAGAAGATTTGACAAACATGGGAGATAAAATGGCTGTACTACTCTCCCCTGGATTCTGACAAGGCACTTTTTGTTTTGGAACTGAAACAAGGCTTAAGGGAGACATCTACTGGACAAAAGAAGATATACACCTGTAAATTGGGCAGATTGAATAGAGAAAGTTCGTTTGAGTGACACTAAGTTAGGTTTGCTGTATTGTGGATATCTTGGAGCCTGATGATGTGACATCTTATAATCTTGTAGTAGTGGTGAATAGGGGTTATATACAACAGCAAGAGATATACTTGAGGTTCTAGTGCATAAAGATACATGATGAAATAAAAAAAAAAGACCTCTGGTGAAGATTTAAACCCAACAGAAGGGCAAGGTTGAAAAGTAGCTGAAATGAATTGAACTATAATAGATTGCTAGCTTGCTGGAAATCACTGGAACCTTGGGTGTTACTATCAATATCACTGTTATCACCATCACTATTATTATATTATTGTGATTATTGTATCTATTATAAGTATTATTATCATTTATATGAAGATTGTATTTATTAATATTAATGCTACCGTTCTCACCTGTATTAGTATCATTAGCTTCACTGCTAGCATAATTAATTAATTACAGGTAGGCTAATAGAATTAGAATAAGTTTGATATTTTGGTATCTACCGTGTTTCCCTGAAAATAAGACAGGGTCTTATTTTCTTTTGGGCTTCAAAATAAGCACTTGGGCTTATTTTCGGGGAGATCTTACTTTTTTAAAGTGCTACTGCTCCATCATGCCGTCTGCTCCCCAGAAGCACCAATGGGAAGGAAAGAGATTGGGGAGTGGGGGAGAGAAGAGAAAGAAGCAATCCCAGAAGCACCAGTGGAAAGGAAAGAGACTGGGGGGGTGGGGAGAAGGGAAAGAAGCGATCCCAGAAGCACCAATGGAAAGGAAAGAGATGGGGGGGGAAGAATAGGCATGCAGGCTGGCGCTCAGCAGCCCAAAGGCTGCGGCAGGTGAGGCGACACAGGCAACCGCTCCCAAAGGGGCCCTGGCAGGCTGGTGGCACTCAGAACGTTTTCAGAGGTTTTCAATCTGGGATGATTCAAGCCGGCCAGGCAGGAGCAGCCCCGCAGTGATGCCGAGTGCAGCGCTGCCAAGAGGGAGAAGAGGCCAGAAGCAGCATGGGCAGCCGCTTGGCCATTTAAAGACTTGTGGATTTCAACTCAGAACTTCCCACAGCCCCCCACCCCATCAACTCCTTCCCCTTTCTGAGTTGCGGTAGCTCGCACCCACCGGGTCTGTTGGGGTTGGAAATTTGATTGCACCCCACGAGGGAGCCTCCATCAGCTGAGCCAGCACAGGCCGGGAATTGCCTCTCATTCTGTCTCTCTGCAGAGGCCTCCCAGTGCAATGCTCTGCCACAGCTTCGGAGCAAACCTCCGCCTTCCCTGTGGAGGATTGCATGGCTGGAGGCTTTGCCTTGCTCCGATCAGCAGGAAACACCCCCCCCCATTTCCCTGATGATCGTTCTATCCTTGGGGAGCTCTGCACAGACACACATCCCAAAAAAGTTCCCTCTGAAGCCTTCAGCCTTGCAATCCTGCGCAGGGAAGGTGGAGGTTTGCCCTGAAGTTGTAGCAGAGCATTACACTGGGAGGCCTCCGCAGAGAAACAGAATGAGAGGCAGCTCCCAGCCCGCGCTGGCTCAGCTGATCTGCAATTAAGGTGCCAAGCTTCCATAAGGTAACCAAGGAAGGGAAGGGCTGCTTCCTGTGCTGCCCACATCTACCCCTTCACTAGGGCTTATTTTCAGGGGAGGGCATATATTTACGCCCACCCCAAAAATCAGGCTTGGCCTTATTTTCAGGACATGTCATATTTTCGGGGAAATGGTAGTGGTTAACATTGATAGCCTAAACCACCCTCAGAGCAGTGGAGGGTTATACTGGTGGGAAAAGGAGGTGGGAGTGTTGGATAAAGTCTAATTTTGTGGAAAAATTCTTAAAGATGACAAGCACTATGAACTAAGGTAGGGATAGGGAGGAGACTAGCTGCCCAGACAGCATCGGCTACATTGAGTCCGTCAACACAGAGATCAATAGAAGATATGATTCAAAGGGAGAGGTCCAACTCTTTTAAATATCTGCAGGCTATGCTGTAATCAATGCAGGAAATGATGACAAAGAACCACGATGAAATGAAAAAAGAGATAGGAGAGGTAAAAAATGATATGGGAGAATTTAAAGAAAAAATGCAAAAGATGGATGATAAATTTGAATTTTTTCAGCAATAGATTACCAAAAATGAACAGAAACTGTAGATGGAAGAGAGGATGGAAAGGGAAGAAAAAAGAGTGGACAAAATTAGTGAAAAATTATTCTAGGCAAATAAGGAATTACAATTTACAGTTATTTTTCTGGAATCAGAAAAAGCGGCGCACTACATACGTTTTCAGAATATAAGAGAGTAGAAAGAAGAAGACCTTCCAGATATTATGGCAGAAATAATAACGAAAGCATTAGGAACAGAAAAAGAGATGTCGACGGAAATAGACGAGACCTGTAGAATCCACACGAATTACGCGAGAAGACACAATCTTCCAAAGGAAGTACATGTCAGATTCGTGAAGAAATCGATCTGGGACGAAGTGCTTCACAGGACAAGAGATGAACCAATAGAATACAAAGGGAAACTACTGACAGTCCTTAAGCAGGTCCCAAGAAGAGTTAGAGAATTGCGAAGACCATACCAATTCCTAACATCATTGCTGACTAAATACAACATCAATTTTCGATGGCTGACACCGGAAGGCATCCTAGTGAGAAAAGAGATACAGAGTGGATACTTTGGACAAAGCAGAGGAATTCTATAACCAATATTTTGGTAATGAGGAAGGAACAGAAGAGAGGGAAGTAATAGTAGAAAAAGACCAAAGAATACTAGCCGTGGAAAAAAGCAAAGTACAACTGAAAAAGAGGGAGAAAGAAAAAGGAGAAAGACAGGAAAGTAAGGGGGAAAGACCTAAGGAACTAAGAGAGATCAGAACAAGAAGAACTATTAAGACCTAAGTAGAGGAATGCAAGAAGAGTTGAAGATCTTATCATTGAAAATTAATGGACTAAATGCTCCCGTGAAAAGGAAAAAGACTTTCAATAAATTAGATAGATATGATTTGGATATAATAGCACTACAAGAAGTCCACATGAAAGAACAACACAGTTACTGGAATACCCCAAATTGGTGAAAATATATGTATCACTGTCACAACAAAAGAAGAGAGGGGTAGTATTATAGATTAAGGAGATAATTTTGGTTAAACAAATTTATAAAGATGAAGAGGGAAGGATTTTGATTGTAGAGGTAATATTAAATCAGAAACGGGTTTTATTAGTAAAAATCTATGCTCTGAATGGGGGACAGGAACAATTTTACAATAAATTACACAATATTATTTGAGGCATAGAGTGTGACAATCTTTATATATTAGGAGACTTCAACGCCATAATAGACAAAAAATTAGATTACAAAAGTAATAAAATTAAAAAAGGAATTAGAAGAACACTACCTAGAACTTTCTTTAAAATGGTAGATGAACTAAACATCCAGGATATTTGGAGAGAGAGAGACCAGGGGAAGAATCAATACATATATTATTCCAATAGGCATCATTCCTGGTCTAGAATCGACATGGTATGGATGTCGATGGAATTAAACGCAGAAGTGAATGAAATAGAAATAGATACAAACATTTGGGCAGACTACAACCCAATGAGGGTTAGTTGGAAAGGGCAAAAAAACCTCTGTAAGATGGATCTTAAATAGGTCAATTCTAAAGGAGGAAAAATTTAGATTAACAATGGAAAAGCAAATGGGCCTTTTCTTTAAAGAAAAGAAAGAAAGAAGATACATCCTTACATAACCTAGGGGGCACAGCGAAGGCATACATGAGGGGAGTTGCTATATCATACAAAAACTAAGAGCAGAAATAGTGACAGAAACACCTAGAAGAAGAACATAGAAGAGTTGAGGCAGAGTTGCAAAGGGAACCTCAAAAAATAGAGCTAAAACAACAAATGGACTTAATTAAACATAAACTGAATATTCTTGAGAAAGAGGAGTTGGTACGACATATAAAGAAAATCAATCAAAATTTCTTTGAGAATGCAAATAAAACAGTGAGGTGGTTAGCTTATAAATTGAAGAAGCAGAAGGAGAAAAGGTGGATTAGTAAAATTGCAAAATGAAGGAGAGATATGTTATCAGAATGAGGGGAAAAAATATAGTTCAGGAGTTCTATAAGAAACTCTATGAGGATAAAGAAAGCTATTCAGAAAACAAAGCAATACAATGTCTAAAGAAAGCCTTACTGCCTAAAGTTCCAGAAGAAACAAGAAACATGTTAAATGAAGAAATAAGAATGCCAGAATTATTAGAGGCAATAAAAAAACAAAAGAACAACAAAACACCAGGGCCAGATGGGTTGCCAACAGAAATGTACAAAGAACTACAAGATGCGTTGGAGGTATTACTGGAGGTATATAACACAGTTCTGAATGAAGCGAAAATACACCATCATGGATAGAAGCGAATATTACATTGATCCCAAAAGAAGATGCTGATTAATTAAAAACTATAGGCCTATCTCGCTGTTGAACACAGATTATAAAATATTTATGTCAATAATAGCGGAAAGATTGAAAAGGTTTCTAAACGAGTTTATACATGTGGACCAAAATGGTTTTCTGCCAAAAAGACAAATAAGGAACAACATGAGAATAATATAGACATGTTAGAATATTATGAAAGTCATAGTGAGATACAAGTGGTATTGATGTTTCTAGATGCCCAAAAAGCCTTTGATAATGTTAAATGGAATTTTATGTTACAACAACTAAGACACATGGATTTTGGTGATAAATTTATAAACATGTTTATGGCAATATATTCTAAACAGGAGGCCAGAGTAATAGTGAATGGAGAGGCAACACAAAACTTTAGGATTCAGAAAGGCACAAGACAAGGGTGTCCGCTATCACCGTTGTTGTTTATATTGACTTTGAAGTAATAAAATATAATTAATATTATATATAATTATATATAAATATAATTAATATTGAAGTATTAATGAGAATAATTCAAAAAGATACGCAGATCAAAGGATTGGAAATTAAAAGAGAGTTATAAATTGCAAGTTTTTGCAGATGACTTAGTCTTCATTTTAGAGGAGCCACTGAAACCGGGCCTGAGACTTATGGAGGTATTGGAGGAATACTGTTTCGGATATGCTTTTATTAACCAATTTAAAACTAATAAACAACACTTATAAAGCGTCTTCAAAGGCAACACCCAGGAACCGGAAACACCTCATAGAGGCACATAGAGATAAAGATTAAAAGCAAACACAACCCCATAACATCTCCCCTTTTCTAATAACAGCAACACTTTCTACAAATTGAGTATATCGGGGGCGTGCACATCTACCACTCCGAGTAACAACCGGCTCTCTCACACCTGACTCTCTCACGCAGGGCGGATCTCTTCGCTCGCCATTTTCTGAAGCCTCGGATGTTTGGCTATCACCAGACACACCAACTTGCTCAGGACTGTCATCAATGTCAGACGGGCATTCTTTATTATCCTTAAGTAGGTTTGGCTTGGCAACTGGCTCTGACCCACCCACTGGATATGAGGAGTCTGGTTGCTCAGCCACACGGTTCCGCCGATATCGGGTTCCTCCAACCTCCACCAAATAGGAGCGAGGTGCCACTTGTTGTAAACAGGTACCTTTTTCCCAACGGCCAATCCGATCTCCAGGCAGTGGTCTCATCTGAATTCGTTCTCCCACCTTTAACTCTGGCAAGTCTCTTGCAGATCTATCATATTTGGCCTTCGCCACTTGCCTCTTCTGCCGTAGCCTTTCTGGGACCCCTTGTATCACCACGGCCTCAAGCAACTTATTTGCCACGGGTAAGGACATCTTTAATCTCTGTGACATTAATCTTTGTGCTGGGCTACTGTCCATACCTTCGTTGGAATATTCCTCCAATGTAAAATAGCCTTCCACAGATTGCTACATTCGCCATGTGCTTTCCTACATAAGTTCTTAGCAATCTTTACAGCTGATTCAGCTTTTCCATTCACTTGCGGATAACGTGGCGATGAAGTAATAATAATCTGAATAATCTGAATAATGGTCCACTATTATCAAGTGGACCTGCATAATTAAATAAGTCCATACTAATGATCTGCCAGGGTCGGGATGGTATCTCGTGTGACAACATAGTTTCTTTCTGTTGCCGATATGCATATTCATTACAGATGGTACAATTACTGACAAAATCCTCAATTTCGCCTCACATATTCGGCCAGTACAATGTGTCACGGGCTTGTCTATAGCATGCCTCCCCACCAATATGGCTTGAATGGATGCGCAATAACATCTCCGGTCTCAATAACTTTGGCACTATAACTCTTGGACCCTTATACAAAATGCCATCTTGTACAGCGATCTCATCTCTGAAGGACCAGTATTCTCTTAAAATCATGGGAACTGCCTCTTTCACATCCGGCCACCCACTCAGCACGATATTCTTTAGTGTCTGTAGAGCCACGTCAGCGTCCGTATATTGCCTCAACTGCTGTAACTGCCGATTCATAACATTAAGATAATCTGCTTGGTTAATTTCAGCAAAACATATTTGTTCCTGTCGCAGCCAACAAACCGTCTGATATTCATGTTCTCCTCCCGTAGCTGTCTGATCTACTGTGGCTCTACTCAGGGTATTGCTGATATACATCAAGATTATAATGCTGTAAACTGAGCATCATGCTTTGCAAACGCTTAGGGGCACACAAAAGAGGCTTTTTGAATATAGTTATTAACGGTTTGTGATCAGTTTCAACTGTAATTATATCTCTACCATAAAGGTAATAATGGAAGCGCTGGCAAGCAAATACGATACTTAAACATTCTTTCTCGATCTGAGCATAGTTTAACTCTGCTGGCGAAAGCGCTCTGGACGCATATGCAACTGGTTGACCTTCTTGTAACAGACAGCATCCCAGACCGTTCTTACTTGAGTCGCTTTGAATAGTAACCGTCTTTGTGACATCATAGTATTTTAATACTGGAGCAGTAGTAACCAAGCGTTTTATCTCTCTCTCACTCTTTTTTTTTAAATTTGATTTATATGCAGCCCTTCTCCGGAGACTCAGGGCGGCTTACAATGCGTTAAGCAATAGCCTTCATACTTTTGTATATTTATACAAAGTCAGCTTATTGCCCCCACAAACTGGGTCCTCAATTTACCTATCTTAGAAAGGATGGAAGGCTGAGTCAACCTTGAGCCTGGCAGGATTCGATCTTACTTTAATTGCAGACAGCTGGTGTTAAATTACAGAGCTCTGTCTGTTAAGCTATCCAGACTCTTATCTCTTGCACTGCCTGGTCATGTTTAGGGAGCCAGTGCCAAACTGCGTCTTTATCCAACAGACATCTCAATGGCTGGCACACCTCAGATAAGTGTGGCAAGAATTTTGCTAGATATGTGACAAAGCCAATGAATCTCTGCACTGCTTTAGCATTAGTAGGCGGTGGCATGTTCACAATAGCTCTGATCTTGTCTGGGTCCGCTTTTAACCCCTGTGATGTTAAAATATGTCCATGAAAGCGGACTTCTCGCACCTTAAACTGCAGCTTCTTTATACTGAGCCTCAGCTTCACCTGCTTACACCGCTCCAATAGTGCCATCAATTTCCCGTCATGATCATGCTCCGCTTCGTCATCAGTGTCGCCACACCCAACTATAAGAATATTGTCAGCTATAGGCTCAATTCCGCTGAGGCCACTCAATAATTCATGCTGCTTCCTTTGATACATCTCTGGTGCTACAGAGACACCAAAGGGCAGTTTAAGCCACCTCTTTCTGCCCCAAGGAGTCCAAAACGTAGTCATGTAACTGCTCTCTTCGTCCAGTTTACACTGTAAGGAGGCATCCCTGGCATCAACAAGTGTAAAACCCCGTGCCTTAGGCAGCTTATGCAAAACATCCTCTAACATTGGCATTGGGTAATGTGATCGTTTCAAGGCCATATTCAAAAACTTAGGATCGATGCAAATTCGGATTTTTTCCAACTTCCTAATCACCACCATATTACTTATCCAGTCGGTTGGCTCGGCTACTGAAATAATATGTTCCTCTGCTTCATATTTATCCAACTGTGCTTTAACCTGTGCCTTAATGGTTATAGGGGCATTGTGTGGGGCACTTTGTACTGGAGGGACAGCGGGATCAAGTTGAAAATGAACCTCTCCGGGCACAGATGCAATAGGGCCCTCAAACACCTCCCTATAAACTTGGAGGACTTGGTGCTTTATCAATGGTCTCCCCAAGGCTTTGGAGGAATAGGTTTCAACATTATGCAACTCCCTCGGAATGTTAAATCACATCAGTCCCAAACGCTCACACGTTGAGCCTGACAGTAACGGCTTTTGATCTACATCCACAATTCCAATTTGTGAGTAACCCCACGTATGTTACACTCTGTATAAAATAAGCCTAGTGACTCCATCAGTTCCCCTGAATATAACTTTAATGTGGCACTACTAGGCTGAAGGGGTGTCTCAGGTGCCAATTTCCTTTTGTCCTTTAGGCTCATCACATTGCATGTTGCCCCTGAGTCCAACTGACAAGACTGAGTTATATCATTAAATTTAAGATTAACAAATCACTTTTTGCCTTTTGAATGTACTGCACCAATGCATTCCTTTGTATAGAGCGCATCAGTGGTAAACAGCGATACATCCTCTAAGTCCGGCGTTTGCTTGACCATATGCAACTTCCTTGTCGCCAGACACACTCCAGCAAAAGGTTCAGCCTCCCACACACCCTACAGATTTTACCATACGCTGGACACCGATCTTTCCCACGTGCATGGACATTGTCACAATATTTACACGGTGTGTGGTTGTCTGCTGACAAATTGCGAGGCTTCTGTTTGAACTGCTGCTGTTGCTGACAATTCCTCACATTTGGCTGGTGCCTGGAAGCTACATTAACACAGTTGGTCTGTTTATCTCGCTCCAACGCCATCAGCCATTTATCTGTAAGTTCAGTAGTCCGACATATTTCTATGGCTAATTGCAAGGTTAAACCATGTTCCCTTAATAAATGGTGGCGTGTACTTTCCTTGGCAACACCCAAAACTATTTTGTCTTGGATGAGTTCGTCTCTCAGGGAACCGTAATCACAACTTGCCGCCCTTTCCTTTAAGCGTGTTACAAAGGCGTCTATCGTCTCCCCTTCTTCCTGCGTGCAGCTGCCAAAAAGATATCTTTCATATATAACATTCTTATGCGGTCTGAAGAAAGCTTCCAAATCATCCAAAATAGCCTTAGTATCAGTCCTCTGCGCTTCTGTAAGAGTTAAACTATGCTTATAAATATGAAGGCATTCTGCACCCATCAATCTTCTTAATGTGGCAGCTTGTACTGCTGCCGGCTTATCATTTAAGCCTGTCGCCAAAGAGTAATTTTCAAACTCTGCCCTAAAATTTTCCCAATTAGTGCTAGAGTCCTCACTTACTCGCATGGGTTGCAGCAGTGGTATATTATCTGCCATGGTGTTATATTTTTTACTTCAAACGCTCCACTTTCAGGGCCGAACCACTTCTGACACCATGTTTCAGATATGCTTTTATTAACCAATTTAAAACTAACAAACAACGCTTATAAAGCGTCTTCAAAGGCAACACCCAGGAACCGGAAACACCTCATAGAGGCACATAGAGATAAAGATTAAAAGCAAACACAACCCCATAACAAATACGGAGAAGTAGTCGGACTAAAAGTAAATAAGGAGAAAATTAAAATGATAGCCAAGAACATGACAAATAAATAGAAAGATGATTTGACTAAGGGAATAAATATTCAATTAGTGAAGAAGGTGAAGTACCTAGGGATTTACTTGATGGCAAGGTGTACATCGATTAAGGAGGACAATTATATTAAATTAATAAATCAAATAAAGGCAGATCTGGAGAGATGGAAGACCATTTAATTCTCCCTTATGGGCAGAATAGCAGCAATAAAAATGAATGTCCTGACCAAACTACTCTTCCTATTTCAAAACATGCCGATAAAATTAGAGAAAAAATATTTTGAACATTTGAATAAAATAGTGTCAAAATTTATATGGCAAGGGAAGAAGTCAAGAATTAAATTGAAATTACTCCAAGAGTCCAAAGAAAGAGGAGGGTTTGGTTTGCCTGACTGGGAATTATATTATCAAGCAGCAACGATCACCTGGGTGAAGGAATGGATAACTTTAAGGAACAAGAGATTATTAATACTAGAAGGTCATGATATTCAAGAAGGGTGGCATGCATTCCTCTGGTATGGAAGACAAGTGGCACACGAAAGACACTATATAAGACAATCCCTATTGGGAGTATGGAATAAAATAAAAAAACAGAACTATATGAAAATACCGATCTGGCTCTCCACTCTAGAAGCTTTGGTCCATCCGAATCTTATCAATTGGGGGAAAATTGTTACATACAAGGATATTCTAGATGAAAAAGGGAAATTAAAAACGAGACTACAATTAAAAAACAAGGGGTAGAATTGGAATGGCGGGCATATTTACAAATTCTATATGAAAGATGTGAAAGCGTGGAATATTAATAGAGATTTAACGATATTAGACAAACTTCTATGAGGGACAGATGAGAAAATGATTAAAGCAATGTATAAATACTTATTAGACTATAAAATGGAGGAAGAGCAAGTTAAAGAGAATGGTGGTATGGGCAAAAATTTTGGGGTATAATATTGAACTGGAAAAGTGGGAAAAATTGTGGGAAAGGAATAGGAAATTAACCCTGGACACATCATAGAAGGAAAACTTATATAAAATGTTCTATAGGTGGCATTTACCATTAGCAAGATTGGCCAAAATGTATAGAAATTTATCACCGATATGCTGGAAATGTGACCAGGGCACCTACTACCATATATGGTGGACATGTAGTAAAGCAAAAGAGTATTGGCAAAAGATTCAGAAGTAGCTGGAAAAAATGATTGGACAAAGATTGGAATTCAAACCAGAAATATTTTTATTAGGAATCTTAACAGAAGATTACAGTAAAGGGTTTACATACTTAATATTGCATATCATAACGGCAGCGAGAATGATATACGCCCAACAGTGGAAGAATGAGAATATATCTCTAGAAAGGGAGATAATAAAGAAAATATTAGACTGTGCAGAATGTGACAGATTGACGCTAGAAGTAAAAAACAAAGGAGAGACAGAATACTGAGATTTGGAATAGATTTTACCAATGGTTGGATTTGAGAAATGGAAGTCGGAACAAGAAATAACTAAGATGTATAGATCAAAAGATGATGTAATACTGTATATGTAAATATAAGGGTATATAGGGGGTCAAATATATGTATATAATTACCAAGGTATGCTTAGCATGTAAGATACTTGTGTTATACTTTAATGTGTATAGCGGAGATAATGCCAGGATGGTTGCACCATGTCCAATTTCTCTTTTAATATGATATAAATAAAAAAATGTTTTTAAAAAACCCCAATGACTTGAAGGCACAAAAAGCAAAGCAAAAAAACCCCAAAACCATACTCATAAAACATGATGCAACTTGCTATTATTAATACTTATTGATTTATATTCTGTATTACCTAATGAGCTCTCAAGAACAATGATTGACATACCTTTGCTGTTTCTGAGACAGAATTCCAATATCCACCACTGAGAGAAAACTTCCCACTACCTATTCGTGCCAAAATTTCTTCTGGGGTATCATCAGGACCATTTGCAAAGGGAGTATAACTAAATAAAGACAGTAGTTTTAACATATTTTTTTTTAAACGTTCTGCTCAATTCCATTATCAGGATTGACATACTAATTATAGGTAGTCCTCGACTTACAACCATAATTGAGCCCAAAATTTATGTTGCTCAAACATTTGTTAAGTGAGTTTTGCTCCATTTTATGATCTTCCCACAGTTTTTAAGTGAATCACTGCTGTTGTTAATAGCACAGTTATTAAGTGAATTTGGTTTCCCCATTGACTTTGCTTGTCAGAAGATCTCAGGAGGCGATCACATGACCATGGGACACTGCAACTATCATAAGTGTGAAAAAGTCAAGGACTACCTGTAATTAATATAAATTATAAAAATAATTATTCATGAGATATATAACTGCTTACCAATTACTAATGTGAACAAAAAGCTTTTCAAAAAGAATTAGGAAACAAAAGTAATGTACTACATATAGCAGTACTAAAATTGTTCAGTACTGGAACAGATTTAGAAGTAGTACAATTTGAACTATGACAAGTGAACTCTTTGAAAATGATTAATAGGTATATATTTTCTCCAAGCTTCTCATGAACTTGAAAAGTTCTTAAAAATTCAAAGTTATTCAGAGCTATATCTGCCTTGAAAGTAATCCTTGTTGAACATCAGGAGATGACCACAACAAATGTTTCATGATATTTTGCATTATATCATAAAATGCTTTATGATAATTTTATATTATAAAATGTTTTATGAAATTTGCCAAATTTCCTTTCCACTAAAGCTATGCATCCTGGATTTTGAATCCATATATTCTATATGTTAGCTGATTGAGGTATCTTGGCTCAAAAAGGTTTGCCCTGTGATACATGGTTTAGCCCAGCAGACATGAAACTTTTAGCAATAAATAGATACAGGACAAAGTAAATTGATACAAACATACCCAGTCAACATTGTATATAGAAGGACACCAAGGCTCCATATGTCGCATGCTACATCATACCCTTGCCTTTTTAACACCTATGGGAATCATGTTATTAATTAAATCATTAAAAAAAGTAATTATTCTTAATTGTAAATATTACTTTTGTAAATGCTACTTTTACTACAGAATCACTAAGAAACTGAAATTGCTGTATCCATTATAAATTATCCAATAAAAATTGGATAGTTTAATTTAATAATTGAATATTTTAATAAACAATATTTGAATTATTAAATTAATTTAAACTCTATCATTGCAGTAAAAATGACAGTTTAAAAATCACTGAATTATAAAAGAAAGAAAACCAAAACTGAAATAAATCATTAACATAAATTATGGGTAATCAATATAGCACTATTAAAATAAAATAGTTTAGATAAATTCATTTGCACAGTTGTTTCTCCATCTCATGGAATCCATTTAGTTCAAATAATTACACCTCATGTAATTCAAAGATAAGTAGAAAGCCACAAATCCAATTTCTTGGTTTCCTTTATGTATGATCATCAGCCTCAAATTCTTTAAAAATATGGAAAAGATAGGAATGTTCCATAAACCTTGAGGCTTGGCCAATGCATATATAGTCCCATATGTAGGATTAAGAACAATCAAAGTCAGTGAGGAAAGTTGAAGTACCAAGTGGCTTGCAGATCAGCAGGAACTTAAGTGGCTGTCAGCTGAGGGAGGGTATGAAGGTGACTGCTGTGGCATATGTGAACAATTTCAGGCTCAGAGGTGGCTGATGCTGGGTGGGTGGGGGATATGCAGTTAGCTGCAGCGGTGCATGCAAGTTATTTCACGCCTGGGGTGGAGAGGTGGCCAATGGCGGGTGGGACACAGATGGCTGCAACAGAACCCACAAGCAATTTTAAGCACAGGGGGAGGGTGTGCAGGTGGCTACAGTGGCATATGTGAATGATTCAAGGCTCAGAGGTGGCTGCTCCTGGGAAAAGGAGACTTGCCAGAATAATTGCAACTTTCCCCATTGTTTGTAGGAAGCTGTCAGTGAAGGCTGCAAATGGCAATCATGTGATTGTGGACCACTGCAACCATCATAAGTGCAAGCCAGTTGCCAAGTTACCAGATCAACATCATGTTACTGCAGGGATGGTGCGATAGCTGGAAGTTTGAGGATTGGTTATAAGTATCAATTGTTCAGCACCATCCAACTTTAAACAGTCACTGATCAAGTAACCACTAAGTGAGAACTATCTACAGTATATACTGTAACTTATGTTTTTATAAGGAAGTGAGAAAAAGTGTTCTGCACAAACAGTTAGAAATTTTGGTTAAATAGATTTTAAGATTCTGAAATTGTCACTAAGGATGATCAGATTGCCTTTTGCTTCTGAAGTTATTAATAATCATTTCCCCCTTTTTTCTATAAGCCAATATATACAGTACTTTGTATAAGGGGGACCAATATGAAGCAATCAACTTGAGTCTGGTGGATATTCAGTTTTTAATAATCAGATTTCTGGAAAGATCTCCTATTGCTCCAGGAACTATTGGTTTCTAAACAGCTATTGAAAAATGTAATACTCCTGGCCTGAATGGCTTTTCAAAGGACTGGTACAAGGCTTTTGCTGAGTCATCGTAAATCTTTTGGATGTAAGTAATAAATCTTTTTCAGAATGTTAAACTGCCAGCATTGTTTTATACTAAGGATTATACTAAGGTCATGATGGCGAACTTATTGCATGCATGCTGGAAGTGGCACGTAGAATCATCTCTCCAGGCATGCCAGCCGTCGCCCATCGCTCTTCCGGGTTCCGGCGTGCACATGTGCGCTGACCAGCTGGTCTTTGTGTGTGCGGGAACGCCGGAAACCGAAAGACCATGCATGCTGGGAAGTTGTTTTTCTGGTTTCCGGTGCTCCACCCACACTGTGCGCACTCCTGTTTTGGCACTCATTGCCGAAAAGGTTTGCAAACACTATACTAAGGTATTTATTATGCTGGTTACATACTGCATAACTGCAAAATGTTTTATCACATATAATTTACATCAGGGTTTACAAAAAATCATCAGGCATCAGACAATATGTTTATTAGTTGATATACTGGATATAATCAAGTACAGGATGGAATCTACTAGTATCTTTAGACCCAGAAAAAGCCTTTGCTAAATTATCTATTTCTAAAAGCCATTCCTTAACATCTAGAACAGAGTCAAACTCAATTTAATTGAGGGCCGCATCAGGGTTGTGTTTGACCTCGGGGGGGGGGGGAGTGGGCGTAGCCAGCTCAACATCACTCGTGTCAGGGGCACCTGTGGTGACCCAAGCACTTTGCCAGAGAAAACCGGCTCCCAAGCTCCGTTTTTGGCTGCGACGGCCCCCTGAAACCCTCTACCAGGGAAAACAGAGCTAGGGCAGAACTCCGTTTTCACTGGTAGAGGCACTGTGGGCCAGTCCTTCACTATTTCCAGAGTGGCCCCATGGGCCAGATCTAAGCACTCTGCTGGCCAGATCTGGACCACCGGCCTTGAGTTTGACAAGCCTGGCCTAGAATAACATTTTTTTTCAAACTCACAGTATGATTCTTTTATCCCTTCCATGCAATTATATAATAAATAGTCATATTCGAAAATTTGATGTTTTTAGTTTGGCTTTCCCACTTCTCTCTTATTTTTCTGATTTCTATCTTTTTTAAATTTAAGATTTTTTTTTGTTTTTAATATATTTGCCTATAGTTTTCTAATAAAATTATTATTAAATAAACACTTATTTAATTTACATTAAATAAATGTAAATTAATACATTTATTTAAAGAAAAAAAAGGAATTTCCAGATTACATGTTTTTCTACACAGGAAATGCAGACAAATAACAAATAGTTTACCTCTGGAGCAACAAAATTTGCTGTGTAACAGGGTGTCATTAAGAGGCCATTTTCTGCTCTCAGCTGCTTTGCAAAGCCAAAATCACAAATTCGAATAGATTCTGGATTACCTGATTCATCAACATATAAGATATTACTAGGCTTCAAATCTCTATGTACAACCTTAAGAAAAACAAAGAAAAAATTACTGTGATTTTTATGCAAAATCATCTGCAAGTTTCTTCATGATTCTGAAAAGATCTGCCAGTTTTTCTGCAGCTTTGCAGAAAAACAGCCAGAAAAATAAAGAAGTCTCTACTGTTCCTTGGTATACATTGGTTTTACATGGGAAACAGTTCAGTTGCAGGAGTTCTTGTAAACCCATCTCTTTCTTCTCAATAAAAGTTGTTAAAAGAGACTGTGAGGTTTGTTTTCAAAAAAACCTGATAATGATTTTAAAAATAGATAGCTGACAAAGACAGACTTACCCCTTGTGCATGAAGATATTCAACAGTTTTTGTAATTGTCAATAACACAGCACTAGCTTCTCTTTCAGAAAAAAATTTTTGCCTAAGGATTTTATCCAGCAGTTCTCCACCTTTCATGAGTTCTGTTACCAGAAATACATATTTTCCATCATCATATACCTGAAAATAACATTAAATATCCAATCATATCATGTACCTGAAAGTGACATACAAAATGATTTCACAAAAGAAATGGACCTGCTTAAAATACTGGTTATCACCTCCTGAAATAGTGTGTGATATCTGAAGAACCCAGAAAATATCACAAGATAAAGGATAACTCAGTTAAAAAAATCACTGCAACTTAAATAAGATTTAAAAAATCTAAAATTGGATGACAATCACAGAAAGGAAAAGAATAATAAATAACAAGAGTTTGATGGTTCAATTGGCAATGTGAAAAGTTATTTTAATTGATTTCCAAAATGATAGCTGAGTGGAAAAAGAATTTCCCACTATCTAATGAATGAAAAATAAAAGAACAGGTAACTTATTCTTTACTACCTGTAATATTTTTAGGGGTGTTTTTCTTTTGTTGTTGTTGCAACTCCATAAACTTTTGTTTACGCTTTGTACAAGATTATACACCCTATTTGTGAGGAACTCTGAGTAGCAGCACTTGTGTAAGAAGCAAGGATATGCTTGCCAAACCTGCCGGTCTATCAATACCACTACTCACTACATCAGGTCCTTAGAAAGCAATCATCAATCTATCAATATTCTAAGATCGTGTTTCTATACCGAAGGCTGTGAGCCTATTTACTAAGATTGATCATTTCGCTGATCTGTACTTCTGTCAACCAAGGAAGAATTCCACCTCTTTCAACCTAAATAAACAGTCTGCCAAATATTTGGGGTTAAAAAAGATTTACAGCTCCAGAGAAAACCCAGGATATATGCATTACAAATGCTGGACAAAATTAAGTAAGTTTTCTAACCTAATAGTTAATAGAAGGCAAATAACACATTGATATTAATGACTTAATTACCATAAGATGCTTATATTATCTACTTACATCTTTAAGAGTAATAATATTTGGATGCTGTCCATATCGTAGCAATATTTCTATTTCCTCTGTAGGGTCTCTCTTACTCTTGTCTATAATCTAGAGGAGCAAATATATATAAATCAATAATGTTATACAATACTAACAACTAATTAAATTATTTTTTATAACAACAACCAACTCAAAACAGTATTTTCCCCTTGATTAAAGAGAAAGTTAGGTTGTTATACTAGTTAAGGCACTGAGCTAAAAATCAGGGGACTCCTATCAAACCTGACTCGACTCCATAGTTGCCTGTGCCTGCTTTTTCTTGCAGTTTTGCCAAAGAGTGTCAGGAAGGGGGTGGTGAATTCCTAAGGGTAGAGGGAGACTGTGGAATGCAAGTGAACCATCTGTTGCCAGGGAGACGTTATCTACAAAGCCAAGTGATGAAGAAAGTTTTGACCAAAGTAGACAGCTTTTCCCAAAGCAAAAAAACAGAATTCAACTGGTGAACTATGAATTGTGGGTGGCCCAGAAAAGGGAGTTATCTATGTGGCTTTTTGTGGGAAAAATCCCAGAACTGACTTTGCTTCTGCCATGCCTAGATGGATTTTTCATAAAGCTACATTCTTGGTTAATCTAAAGAGCTGGGAGTTTTGTTGAATGTGACAAATGGGAATCAGTTTTCACAGTAGTGCCTACCTGGATCTCACCAGGAGGCCAAAGACCTGAGATGTCGGCAACAGGCAAGGAATCGGAGGAGAGGAATAAACCAGAGGAGCCAATGGCTAAAGAGGCCTGATGGTACTACAAACCAGGGCAGGGGTGCAGCCAGCGGGCACATGTCCCAAATTCAGGGCTGAAAAGCCAGAGATGCACTCAGTGAGCTTAAGAGAACATCTGCGGGGTATCCTGCATCTGGGAGTATTCGTACAACTGATAAATGAGGTTCTGCACAAGCACATGTACAAGAAAGTCTTGGTGTACTTGATCAATATATTTATATACACCAAGAGCCCTGAAGAACACACAAAGCTAGTCAGAGCCATACCCAGGAAACTGCAGGAACCCCAACTCTACGTGAAGCTGTCTAAGTGTGAATTCCACAAGACCCGCTTAGATTACTTGAGATACTGGATCTCCCATGAAGGAGTGGAGTTGGATCCCAGTAAGGTGAAGGCAATACTAAAGTGGGAACCCCCTTGGACCAGGAGGCAACTACAGACTTTCCTGAGCTTCACGAACTTTTACTGCCAATTCATCCCCACCTTCGCCCAGGTAGCCCTAACAATCACAAATTTGCTAAAGTCAGGAAGAGGGGTAAAACCAAAATCCAGTGAGCCCCTGGACAGGTCCCTTGACTGCCAAGCCGCTTGTGATGACCCAGGGCACAGCACAGCGATAACACAAACAGCTGGCAGTTCAAACCGCCCCTTTATTGCTCCAAATGCTCCCATGTTTCTGGCAAGTCCCAGAGCAGAATGATAACAAACCCCCACACAAACCTCAAGCAGCCTCTGGCTGCAATTAGTCCAGCCCAGCGCTATCTGCACCAAGGCTGCACAGCAATAAATCCCAAATGTATTTGGCAAAACAAGAGCAAAGCAAGGGGTTCAGGGAGCAAAAGATCCAGATAATTAGTCCAGAATGCCAACAAGGAATGCAAGGACTCCTGGCAAGTTCAAATCTCGAATGCTGTTCACTTCATACTCCGTCTCTCCCTGAGGTGCTACCAGTCCCGGTGGTGCGGACTGTCAGCCAATACTGGTACTAGCAATGACCTGTGGAAGACCAGGTGAATCCGCATGGTCCATGGCAGGAATAAGCGAAATGCCAAGGATTGATCACTGCTTCGACTGGAAACAGGCCCAAGTAGTGGTGATCAAGTTTTTTGGATGGCCACACCGTTGGCACGTATCGTGTGGAAAGCCAAACCCGATCGCCCACATCTAACGGAGGGATGTCTTGACGATGCCAATCTGTGAAGCGTTTGTAGTCCTCCTTGGCTTTCTCCAGTTGGTTCCGAACCACTTGGTGCATGGCTTTCAATTCTTGGAGGAATGTATCCACGGATGGAACTGGGGAGTCAGACAGAGCCAACGGGAAGAGCCATGGATGGAAGCCGTAACTGTTGAAGAACAGGGACACATGGGTGGATGCATACTGAGCATTGTTGTAGGCAAACTCCTCCACAGCCAGCACCTCCGCCCAATTGTCCTGTTGGGTGTTGTTCCAAGATGGCGTTCATCCTCTCTATTCCTCCGTCAGTCTTGGGGTAATGGGCGGATGACAGACATGCCTGTACCTGCAGTTCCGTAAGGTCTGCCAAAAGTGTGCTGTAAATTGTACCCACTAGTCAGACACTACTTGATCCAGTAACCCATGCAGCTAAAACACATGGGCAATGAATAACTAGGCCATCGCCCGTGAGATAAGAAGACCCGCACACGGAATAAAATGAGCCGTCTTGGTGAGCATGTCCACCACCACCAAGATGGTTGTGATGCCCTTTGATGGGGGCAACTCAGCTATGAAGTCCAATGAGACCGCTCCCCAGGGTCTTTCTGGTGTGGGTAGCGGCTGTAAGAGGCCAGGGGGCGCACCGGTAATGTGCTGCTCAGATGGTGAATTATAGTGAATTAGTTACCCTAAGAATTAAGAGCTGTCTCCTTAAGAGATTGCATTGTGAGAGATGTAGATAGAGATTGTATTATGGGAAATGTAGTCCATGACGTGTGACCACATCTGTGTGTCTGATTGGCCACTGAGGCTCTCTGCCTGGAGGTGTAGAACAAAGCCCGGCCATTATGAATTGCCACGGAGGAGAGAAGCATGCTTTCTGAACAGGGGGACAGATCTACCGTCATTTTACACTAGGAAATGGAACAGATTATGTAAGAAGGATGAATCTCACCATGACTCACCATGATTATAAGTCTATATTTGAGGATACCCAAATAAATGATCTGTATGAAAACCTGTTTGCTAGAGTTTAGCTGCCTGTTCCCAGTGGAGCCAGATGCCTGGGGAACAGAACAGTAAAATGACGTAGACTGCCTGACCCCCTCCTTTTTTTTTTCTTGGAACAATGATGGACGTTATGTTTGAGTGAAGAAAAAAAAAGTGCTCTTCTCTACGCAGAACTTAAAAAAAAAAAAAAACTTTGTTTGCACCTAATTGAGACCTTTGCTTAGCCACAGAAGTGACAAAACCTGCTTTCCTTCTCTTTACATCCCAAATTCTGTTTGGATTTAACTGAGAAAAGTATTCTGCCTGGCAGTAAAAGGTCAGAGAATGGTTAGCCCCCCCCTTCTCTTCTTGGAACAAAGAGGAAATACCTTTCTATATTCGAATCACCTTTGCAAAAAAAAAATTTCTTTTTTTTAAATATATTTTTATTGTTAAAATATAAACAAAAATACAAAGACAATACAAAGCAAACAAAACTCCCACCACCCACAGCACCTACACAACATTCTACATATATACTTTTTGTCATTAACATTATATATAGTATTTTTGCAAAGTTTTTGTGTGTATGTTGCTTTAGAAGCTTAACTCGGCAGTAAAAGAAAAAAGCCTTATTTTAGCACAAAGCAAGCCGAGCCACATGGTCTCCATGGAGATTGAATTTGCATGATACACTCTGCTTCTCCCAGCCTAGCCAGCTCAATCTGCATTTGAAGAGCAAGTCGCAAAGGCATTTTGTAAGGAAAAGATCTGATGCAGAGAAATTATCTATCTATCTATCTATCTATCTATCTATCTATCTATCTATCTATTTATTTATTTATTATTTAAATTTGTATACCGCCCTTCTCCCGAAGGACTCAGGGCGGTGCACAGCCAAAATTAAAATACATACAATACAAAATTTAAAATAATTTAAAAACAGAATTAAATCGAATTGGCTTCCCAAAACATTAAAACCCATTACCCTTAAAATAACCCATTAAAATCTAGCTACAGTGCATGCTGTTACTTTGAACCTTGCTTGAAGAAAATACTGGAAAGCTAAATCCCCTTTATAGGGCAAGGAATTAAAGTCCAAAGGAACCCAAGTTCGAAGAAAGCCTCTTAGGGTCCCCAAATCGGACAGTTTCTTTGCAGTTCTATACAAAGGAACACGCTAAAACCAGTTTAACCCAAGCATTAGTTAGATTACAGCATCCTAGTGGCCAAAAGTGGCCAAAAGTTGTATTGCACCAACCACGCTGCTACGCAAGCAACACACCCTAGTGGCCAAAAGGTGTATTGCACCAACCACGCTACTACGTAAGCAACACACCCTAATGGCCAAAAGGTGTACTGCATCAACCACACCACCCCAATGGTCAGAAGGCGAACTACAATGACGTCTCCTAACATTTGCCAACTACCAAATGGAGCTATACACTGACCCTGAAAGCTTTGGCATTACGGAAAAATAGTTACCATCTACCAAAGGAACCAGTCATAACCCCAGTCCGACAAAGAGCCCAGTGCAGGTTGCAAGAGGAAAAACCTCTGTGTCAGTGCTTAACACGGAGGTTGTCACCCTGCCTATAAGGAGCTCAGATGTAAAGCTCTCTATGGAAGCTCTACATCGACCTTAGAAAGCAAAGGAAGATCCTATCTGTCCACTGCACAAGACCTCGCACGCTCTGAATAGGTGCAGTGGATTCCACCAGAAACCCCTGAACAAAAGAGTTTGTTTCAAGTGCTGTGAATCTAAGGAGCATATAGCCAAAGACTGCACGGCAAAGGTGAGTTGTTACCTGTGCCAAGGCAACCAGCACCCAACTGCCCTGCATCCAGACCATGAGATGACACCACGGCCGACTCCTACTCCACCTGTCAGCATTGGAAGCCATATTAGGCCGGAAGCTTCAATGCTGCCACCTCCTCATTTGTGGGAAAGTAGGATGGGGTTTAGGAGGGGGGAATTAGTAGACAGAATAGCATTCTTCCTATCGGTCAAGGCCAGGGTGATCTAGCATCTGGAGGAGGAGTGGTCAAGGGCTGGGTTTAGGTGGAACAGACGTTGATTGGAGCATGTGATTGATTGATGAGAAAGGGGGTGGTTTTGGGAGCTTTGTATTACTGAAGGAAAGCCTGGGCTTTTCAGATTCGGGATTTCCCAGATGTGCCAGTTTACCTATTTCTAGTAAAGAGAACTTTGGAAAATGCCTGCTTCTGCGTCTTTACTGGGAGTCGGTGTGTGTGTGTGTGTGTGTTTCTGGAACGCTGACATTATCCTGAATCTCACTAAAACCTAACGGCACCCCCTAAAGGGACTGTTGTGGGTGCCGAGCCCCAGCATCTACCTAAACCCTGGGTGGTGCAAAGACTCAGTGAAGATGGAAGAGAAGGAAGGAGCTGTTGGGGGCCTGGGGGCTCAAGGAAGTACTGAACCCTTGCTTTCTTCCCCTGAAGAAATGGAACGGGCCATGAAGGCTGCAGAGTCCTGGAAGAGTTGCCAATCTGATCCAGCTTCAGGAGGAGATTTGAAGCCGCCACGTGAGTGACTGGAGGATGGAGGCAGCTGTGGGCTCCGGCGACTCCCGGGACTGGGACCAGCCACACCCAATGTGGAGCCAGTCCTTCTCTGGATTTCCTGAGTGCTTTGAACGGATGGAAGTGGGGAGTTACGCACCCTCTTCAAAACCCTTGAGGTGAGATGGCAGCTAGCTCAACCTACTTTCACTTTCCCTGGCCCAGGACAAGGATGGGGGGTTAGTGGAGCACAGCCCCTCCCCCTCCCCGGCCAGGAGCGAATTGGAAGGATTGACGCACCATGGTCATCCTGCAGCAGTGGGATTCCAAAACCCCCCTTTTTGGGCCCCTCGCCAGCCTGTGTTAGCATTACTTCCTGCGGAGAGCATACTGCCCCGTTGAGCTTTCTACCCAGGCCAGGGATGGATCCAGTGCCAGTGGTATCCCGTACCGTCTGTCCCAAGCTCCCAGGGATCCCCCTGGCCCCCCTCCTATGCCTCAGCGATCCTGGCACCACAGGGGGGGGGGGCTAATCCAGCAGCTGGCTGGAATACCTTTCCCTCCAGCGCAGCAAGCAGCTCAGCAGCCAGGTCCCCTCCCCCAACAACCGACGCCGTTTCCCGCCCCCCCTCCAACCCAGCTACCTTCACACCAACCTGTTGGAATGCAACAACCAGGGGCACCAAAGGGGGGACTAATCCAATAGCCGCCTGGAATGCCCCCCCTCCAGTGCAGCAAGCTGCTCAGCAACCAGCTCCCCTCCCCCAACCAGCCGCAGCCAACGCCCCCCCACCTGCAAGGCAACCACCACCCCGCTTCAGAGCAACTTTTTACAGAACGCCAGCCAAGTTAGCTTATTTCCTCAGCAGGGTCTGGGCTCACGTTGATCAGTATGGTGACCAATACGAATCAGATCGGGACTTGGTGTCGGCAATCTCAGATGGGATGAATGAGGGGGAGGCCTCTGAATGGATAGCCCAGATGCACGATGACGGCGCTGTTGAACTGTATGATATCGATGGCTTTATCACACTGCTACGGTCCCGCTTTGACGACTCAGACTGTGTAAATAAACACAAAGCCACGCTAAAAGTCATGAAGCAAGGTAACCAACCAATGAAAGACTTTGTATGGGACTTTAGGCGAGTTGCAGGGAATCTGGGCCATTGGCCTGATCGCATACTTCTGCACTACTTCAAGGAAGCCATCGACCCAGAAGTCAGAAAAGCCTGTGGGATCCAGGGGGTGCCTAAGCGTCTCGACTATTATACCATGTCCATTGCTCTAGACAGAGAAGTCCACCCCCCCCCAGCCAAACACCAGCACAGCAACCACCTCGTAGGGCATTACCTAAAAAGCCCATTTCAAAACCTCCAAATCGCACACACCCCTCACCAGGGGGGTGAGTGATTAAATGCTATTGCTGTGGACAAACAGGACATCGAGCTTCTGAGTGCCTGGCCCCTGTCCCAGTTCCACAACAACGACCCGCCACAACTGCACGAGGCAGGAGGGCTCCAAAGAAAACCCCAGACACCAGCCAATTTGCCAAACAAGCCGTGGAGATTCCCCTCCCCACTGAAGAGAGGGGGGACCCTCCGGCTACAGGAGCACCTCCCGACGAGCCCAGCGGGGATGAAGACCCGATGGTGAGTGCACCCATCACCCCTTTCTCAATTAAAGTAAAACTAGTCCTGCCAGAAACAGGGAAAGAAACAGAACTCCCAGCAGTAATAGATACCGGCTATACCATTAGATACCGGCTATACTGATTAGATTAGATATGGGGAAACATCATGAATTTATAAGATTTATAGTAACCCCAAAGATGTCAGAATCTATCATACTAGGCCTGGCTTGACTAGATAAATGGGGCCCCACCATCACATGGGAAGATGGATACCAAAAAATCAGGATAGGGGTTGGCCCAACACCCCTTCCCCTCCTCCCAAACACCAACCTACCCAAAATGACCAGCAGCCAGAAACAGTAGCAGCTTCTTCAGACAGGCCTCCAGGTGAACACCAAATCCCTAAGGTGTATGCAGACTTAGCCGAAGCGTTTAGCGAAGAGGAATGTAATCTCCTCCCCCCTCATTGGCCCACAGACTGCGCCATTGAATTACAACCAGGGGCAAAATTGCTGAAACCTAGAATGTACTCCATGACACCTTCTGAGATGACTGAATTGAGGAAGTACATTGACACCAACCTAGCCAGAGGGTTCATCGAGCCTGCGAAATCCAGCATGGCCACCCCAGTACTGTTTAAAGAAAAAAAAGATGGTACTTTAAGATTATGTATTGACTTTCGGTCTATCAATGGCATTTGCATACAAAATACTTACCCCCTCCCACTGATGAAAGACTTACTGAACCACCTATCGAAAGGAAAAATTTTCACCAAGCTAGACCTAAGAGAAACCTACTACCGAATTCGCATAAAGGAGGGAGACAAATGGAAGACTGCTTTTAACTGCCCCTTGGGCAGCTTCCAATTCCGGGTCATGCCTTTTGGACTCCAGAAGGCCCCAGGGGTCTTCATGCAATTGATCAACGAAATTTTGCATGAGCATTTATATCAGGACGTTCTTTTTTATCTCGATTACATTCTTACAGTGGGGCAAAAAAGTATTTAGTCAGCCACCAATTGTGCAAGTTCTCCCACTTAAAAAGATGAGAGAGGCCTGTAATTGACATCATACGTAGACCTCAACTATGAGAGACAAAATGAGAAAGCAAATCCAGACAATCACATTGTCTGATTTGGAAAGAATTTATTTGCAAATTATGGTGGAAAATAAGTATTTGGTCACCTACAAACAAACAAGATTTCTGGCTCTCACGGACCTGTAACTTCTTCTTTAAGAGGCTCCTCTGTCCTCCACTCATTACCTGTATTAATGGCACCTGTTTGAACCTGTTATCAGTATAAAAGACACCTGTCCACAACTTCAAACAGTCACACTCCAAACTCCACTATGGTGAAGACCAAAGAGCAAGAAACAAAATTGTAGACCTGCACCAGGCTGGGAAGACTGAATCTGCAATAGGCAAGCAGCTTGGTGTGAAGAAATCAACTATGGGAGCAATAATTAGAAAATGGAAGACATACAAGACCACTGATAATGTCCTTCGATCTGGGGCTCCACGCAAGATCTCACCTCATGGGGTCAAAATGATCACAAGAACGTTGAGCAAAAATCCCAGAACCACATGGGGGGACCTAGTGAATGACCTGCAGAGAGCTAGGACCAACGTAACAAAGGCTACCATCAGTAACACACTACGCCGCCAGGGACTCAGATCCTGCAGTGCCAGACGTGTCCCCCTGCTTAAGCTAGTACATGTCCGGGCCCATCTGAAGTTTGCTAGAGCACATTTGGATGATCCAGAAGAGGATTGGGAGAATGTCATATGGCCAGATGAAACCAAAGTAGAACTGTTTGGTAGAAACACAACTCGTCGGGTTTGGAGGAAAGAGAATGCTGTGTTGCATCCAAAGTACACCATATCTACTGTGAAGCATGGAGATGGCAACATCATGCTTTGGGGCTGTTTCTCTGCAAAGGGACCAGGACGACTGATCCGTGTACAGGAAAGAATGAATGGGGCCATGTATCGTGAGATTTTGAGTGCAAACCTCCTTCCATCAGCAAGGGCATTGAAGATGAAACCTGGCTGGGTCTTTCAGCATGACAATGATCCCAAACACACCGCCCGGGCAACGAAGGAGTGGCTTCGTAAGAAGCATTTCAAGGTCCTGGAGTGGCCTAGCCAGTCTCCAGATCTCAACCCCATAGAAAACCTTTGGAGGGAGTTGAAAGTCCGTGTTGCCCAGCGACAGCCCTAAAACATAATTGCTCTAGAGGAGATCTGCATGGAGAAATGGGCCAACATACCCGCAACAGTGTATGCCAACCTTGTGAAGACTTACAGAAAACGTTTGACCTCTGTCATTGCCAACAAAGGATATATAACAAAGTATTGAGATGAACTTTTGATATTGACCAAATACTTATTTTCCACCATAATTTGCAAATAAATTCTTTCCAAATCAGACAATGTGATTGCCTGGATTTGTTTTCTCATTTTGTCTCTCATAGTTGAGGTCTACCTATGATGTCAATTACAGGCCTCTCTCTCATCTTTTTAAGTGGGAGAATTGGTGCACAATTGGTGGCTGACTAAATACTTTTTTGCCCCACTGTATATTCAGCGAAAATATGGAAGACCACGTCAAATTGGTCAGACAAGTACTGAAAAAACTCCTAGCAGCCAAACTTTATGCAAAATTGTCCAAATGCGAGTTCCATAAGGAAACCCTTGACTACCTGGGATACAGGGTGTCGAATAAGGGGATCGAAATGGACCCAGAGAAGGTTAGGGCAGTACTGGACTGGCAGCCCCCAGGCACCTGTAACCAACTCCAGAGCTTCCTGGGGTTTGCAAACTTTTACAGACAATTCATCCCTTCCTTCGCTGAGGTCGCACTCCCTTTGACAGAACTGCTAAAAACCGGACCGTCTCCCACCAAGCCAAAACCTAGCCAGCCCTTATCTTGGACAATGGACTGCCAAAAATCCTTTGAACGGTTAAAACGCCTATTTGCGGTGAAGCCAATCCTACAACATCCTGACCTGAATAAACCCTTTGTGGTTCAGGCGGACACAAGTGATGTGGCGGTGTCGGCTGTTCTACTACAAAGGGACCCCCAGAACAATCTAATGCCATGTGCTTATGTATCAAGGAAGTTAACTGACACTGAGCGCAGATGGGTGGTAGGGGAAAGGAGGTGTTTGCGGTGGAATGGGCTCTCCTGTCCTGGAGACACTTCCTGGAGGGGATGAATGAGCCTTTTGAGGTTTGGACTGACCACAAGAATCTCGAGGCACTGAAGACCCCTAGGAAGCTTTCCCCAAAGCAGATTCATTGGGCTCAATATTTCAAATGCTTTAACTTTAACCTAAAATATATCCCAGGGGATAAGAACCTTCTGGCTGACGCTCTTTCCCGCAAACCCCAATTTGACAGCCAATGGGAAGAGATAGTTCACATCATGATTTCAGAGACTCAGCCAGCCGCCCAAGCCCGTACCAGAGCACAAACATGCCAGGGTTCCAACCTCCCCGAAGACAAGTTGACAGCGGAGCTAAAAGCAGCGCTCTCTAATGATTCCTGGTTCAAAGAACACCAGGTGGACCTCACCCTAAGGAACGGATTGGCATGGAAGGGGAATAAACTTTACGTGCCCTGCAGCCTGTGGCTCCTGGTACTGAAGAGAAGTTATGATTCTTGCCTAGAGGGCCACTTTAAAAACCCTCCATTTGACTAGGAGGCAATTCTGGTGGCCAAAGATGAAAACTGAAGTGGAAGATTATGTGAGGAGCTGTGCCACCTGCACCACCATGAAGTACCGACCAGGGAAGCCCCCTGGCCTTCTCCAGACTGTGGCCAAACCCACCAAGCCTTGGGAGCAGATTGCAATGGACTTCATAGTTGAGCTCCCCGACAGTTGGGGCAACCGAGTCATTTGGACTGTCATTGATTTATTCTCCAAGCAAGGCCACTTCATTGCCTGCAGTGGACTACCCTCGGCTAAAAAACTGGCAAAGCTGTTTGTGAAACACATCTACAGGCTACACGGAGTCCTAAAGAGAATAATCTGGAGGCTCTCCTCACAGTCACTCCCTCCTTGGTTCTGGGGGGGGGGGAGAAATTGTCCCCCTCAGAATGTGCTCGCAATTTGGGTGTCCTTCTAGACTCACAGCTAAGATTAGAGCAACATCTGACTGCTGTGGCTAGGGGGACCTTTGCACAGGTTCGCCTAGTGCACCAATTGCGACCCTACTTGGATCGGGAGGCTCTCCTCACAGTCACTCATGCCCTTGTCATCTCACGGTTAGATTATTGCAACGCGCTCTACATGGGGCTACCCTTGAAAAGTGTTCAGAGACTACAGTTGGTCCAGAACGCAGCCGCGCGAGCTGTCGTGGGTGCACCTAGGCACACCCACACTACACCAATTCTCCGCGAGCTGCACTGGCTCCTTATTGGTCTCTGGTCACAATTCAAGGTGTTGGTTATTACCTTTAAATCCCTACATGGCTCAGGGCCAGGTTATCTTCGAGACCGACTTCTGCCGCATAGCTCCCAGCGACCGGAAAGATCCCACAGAGTTGGTCTCCTCCGGGTCCCGTCAGCTAAACAATGTCGGCTGGAGGGCCTTCTCTGTGGCTGCCCCAGCTCTCTGGAACCAGTTACCTCCTGAGGTCCGGACCATCCCCACCCTATTGGCCTTCCGAAAAGCGGTGAAGATCTGGCTTTTCCGGCAGGCCTGAGGCCGTTGATCTCGCTGTTGCGATCTGGCGAGATCCGGCCATGAATGGTGTGAATGGGTTTTAATTGTTTTTAATGTTTTAACTTTTAATGTTTTTATATATAGTTTTTAAATGCATTGTAAGCTGCCTTGAGTCTTCGGAGAAAGGCGGCATACAAGTTGAACAAACAAACAAACAAACAAACAAACAAACAAACAAACAAATGAATATCGGATCGCGGGGTCCAGTTTACTGCTAAGTTCTGGAGGGAATTTCTACGATCCATTGGGTCGTCCCAGGGACTTAGATCGGCTTTTCACCTGTCGACTAATGGATTGGCTGAAAAATTGAACTCAATGGTGGAACAGTACATTAGGTGTTATGTGAATTATCAACAGGAGAACTGGGTGGCCTTGCTACCATTCGCAGAAGTAGCTTATAATAATGTAGTACACAGCAGTACTGGGTTGACCCCTTTTCAAATAACTACGGGCATGGATTTTGTGCCGATGCCTGAGTTGCCTAGAGACCCGCCCATTTCCATGTCCTTAACGGACTGGATGACCTCATTAAAAAAGGGGTGGGGGAATACAAAAAAATCTTTAGTGGAGTCAACGGAAAAATATAAGGCTCAGGCCAACAAACATCGGGGTCTCCAACCACCTTTCCGAATAGGTGATAAGGTATATTTGTCAACCAAGTACCTAAGATTGAGAGTGCCCAGCAAGAAGTTTGGACCCAAATAGGTCCTTTTCCTATAGCGAAAGTGATTAACCTAGTGACTGTCCAACTTAGGCTCCCTCGCATATTAGGGAAAATACACCCTGTTTTCCACAGCAGTTTATTGAAACTGGTCAGAAAATCTACCCTCAGACCTTTGCCAGCTGCTCTGCCCCCTCCTTTAGTAATACAAGAGGAGACTCATTATGAGGTGAAGAAAATCCTGGACTCTAGTCTCTACAGGGGTCGATTACAATATTTGGTGCACTGGAAAGGTTACCCTTTGGCTGAAGCTACTTGGGTTAAGAGTTGGGATGTGAAAGCTGATGTGCTCGTGAAACACTTTCATGACAAATTTCCTGACAAACCGAAAGGTCCTCCGGGGTGGGGGGGGTTAAAGGGATTGTTGCAAGCATTAACCCCTTCTTTTGTGTTTTGTCTGTTTTATTTTTCAGGATGTGGTTCTTTCTGCAGGGGGGGGACGACTGTCAGCCTTGGAAGCCATATTAGGCCGGAAGCTTCAATGCTGCCACCTCATGTGTGGGAAAGTAGGAGGGGGTTTAGGAGAGGGGAATTAGTAGACATAATAGCATTCTTCCTATCGGTCAAGGTCAGGGTGATCCAGCATCTGGAGGAGGAGTGGTCAAGTGCTGGGTCGAGGTGGAACGGATGTTGATTGGAGCATGTGATTGATTGAGGAGAAAGGGGGTGGTTTTGGGAGCTTTGAATTACTGAAGGGAAGCCCGGGCTTTTCAGATTCGGGATTTCCCAGATGTGCCAGTTTATCTATTTCTAGTAAAGAGAACTTTGGAAAATGCCTGCTTCCACGTCTTTATTGGGAGTCGGAGGTTTTCTGGAACGCTGACACCACGGTCGACTTCTACCCCTCCTCTGACTAATGGGTCTCAGCACAACAAAATGCATCCAGATACGACAACGAGTGTCAACTGCATGTCAGTATGCGGTGACTCACCAGCCCCTTGCTTATGCCACCAGATCTGCCTAGCTAAAGTCTATCCAGCTGGACGCCCAGAAGAAGCGGTGAAAATGTATGTGATAGTGGACACGCAGAGCAATCGTTAGCCAAATCATCTTTCTTCGACTATTTTGACATTCAAACCGAAGAAACACACTTCATGATTTCAACATGTACTGGGTTACAGCGCATGGCGGGGAGGAAAGCCACTGGATTCTGCATAGAATCGATAGATGGGAGTGCTAAATTCACACTGCCACCACTGCTAGAATAGAAGGCTTTACCAGATAATTGCAGTCAGATTGCGACGCCAGAGATAGCAAGCAATATACCTCACCTGAGACACATTGCTAATCGCCTTCCTGCCCTAGATCCCGAAGCCGAAATCCTGCTCCTGTTGGGAGTGGACACCCCTGAAGCCTTCCCTCACTGGCAGTAGTCAAAGGCCCTGCAGGCTCTCCATGTGCCCTCAAGTCAGAAATTGGATGGGGCATCATAAAACCGGTTTGTATCGACCGGCTACGGGACACCCCCCCCCCGACTTCTACCAAGCAGCTCTACACCAGGCCAGTCACCGACCTGGAACTGCGGCGAAGGAAGAATTTCAAGAACTTCAAGATTGAACCTCAAGCTTTGCATGCCTTGTATCTACTTCATTGCTTGCATTGTTTGATGATATAACTTGCTTATTTTAGTCAATTAGATAGTTAAGTTTGCATTGTTTGATGATATAACCTTGTTTACTTTAGGCAATTAGATAGTTACATTGCATTGTTTTCTGCTATGTCTTTGTTTATCTCAGTTAAGTAGTTAGTTATTAGTGGAATTTTATAATTCCAGGCGGGAGTGTGCTGTTCAGATGGTGAATTATCGTGAATTAGTTACCCTAAGAATTAAGAGCTGTCTCCTTAAGAGATTGCATTGTGGAAAATGTAGATAGAGATTGCATTATGGGAAATGTAGTCCATGACGTGTGACCACATCTGTGTGTCTGATTGGCCACTGAGGCTCTCTGCCTGGGGGTGTAGAACAAAGCCCGGCCATTATGAATTGCCACGGAGGAGAGAAGCATGCTTTCTGAACAGGGGGACAGATCTACCGTCATTTTACACTAGGAAATGGGACAGATTATGAAATAAGGATGAATCTCACCATGATTCACCATGATTGTAAGTCTATATTTGAGGATACCCAAATAAATGATCTGTATGAAAACTTGTTTGCTCGAGTTTAACTGCCTGCTCCCAGAGGAGCCAGATGCCTGGAGAACAGAACAGGTAGTGTACTTGGCCTGTTGACAGAAACCCGCATGACGCCACATATCCCGACACATCATGCTGGAGTCGTGGCCACCAAAACATCCTAGAGACGAGGTGCAACATTTTGAAGACCCCCAAAGTGACCCGATGCCGGGCTCTCATGACACTGGTGCAGAATGAGGCCACAAAGGGATCCTCCCAGCATGTAGATCGCTATGTACGCTCAAGGGGTCTCCCGTCTGCCATCACCATCCAACTCTTCACAATAAGCCACCACGAACGGATCCTGCTGCTGTGCCTCCTGAATCCTAACCCGGAGGTCCACGGGCTCCTCAGTGGCCGCAAACTGCTCCAATGGAATCATCATTTGAGGCAGGATTTTGTCCTCTGTTCGGGTATACTCGGGCTTCTAGGACAGTGCGTCAGCATGCTGATTCCACCCGCTCAGAACATAGGTCACCCAAAATTCAAATCGGGCAAAAACCAGCGACCATTGCACCTGGTGCTGGTTCAGTGTCCAGGCCATCCGTAAATGTTCAAGGTTGTGATGGTCCATCTGAACCTCAACTTGGTGGCAGGCCCCCTCCAGATGGTGCTGTCAGTAGGTATACTGGCACATCTGGGAAAACCCGAATTAGAGAGTTCCGGGTTTTCCCTCAGTAAATCAAAACCCCCAAATCCAGCCCCTGCACCCATTAGTCCATCACATGGCCCAATCACCATCTGTCCCAACCTGAGCCATCACTGCAACCACTCCTTCTCCAGATGCAGGAACACCATGACCTTGACCAAAGGGAAGAATGCTATTATGTCTAACTACAATCACTCTACTGAATCCCCCCTCCTACTTTCCCAAGCACAAGAAGCTGGCAGTGTGGAAGCTTCTGGTGTTAATATGGCTTCCAAAGCTGACAGGTGCCCCCCCCCCCGAGGGAAAAAACACGCTCTGGAAAATAAAATGGACAAAACACAAATGAAGAGAGTTAACACATTGTTCATAAAACTGGTTAACCTCCTCTCCCCCATCCCGGAGGACCCTGTGGTTTGTCAGGCAATTTATTATGAAATTGTTTCACTAGTCTATCAGCTTCCACATCCCAACTTTTTACCCATGTAGCTTCTGAAAGAGTACCCTTTCCAGAGTACTAAATATCGTAACCGACCTCATTGCAACCTAAAGTCAAGAATCTTCTTGACTTCGAAATGAGTTTCACCTTGTACTATTATAGGTGGGGGAGGGGGAAGCAGCTGTTAAGGGTCTCAAGGTAGAGCCCACTGCTGGTTTTAATAGGCTGCTGTGAAACACGGGATGTATTTTCCCTAATATTTGAGGGAGGTAAAGCTGGACAGCTACAGAGTTAATCACCTTCACTATAGGGAAAGGATCAATTAATTTTGGTCTGAATTTCTTGCTAGGTAGCCTCAATCTTAGGTACTTAGTTGACAAATACATCTTATCTCCTATTTGAAAAGGTGGCTGGAGAGACCTGTGTTTGTCTGCCTGGGTTTTATATTTCACAACTACTTCTGCTAGAGCTTTCTTAGTATTCTCCCAACCCTTTTGCAAGGAGGTTATCCATTTTGTTAGGGATATGGAAATGGATGGTTCTCTAGGCAATTCAGGCATAGGAACAAAATCCATGCCAGTAGTTATTCAAAAAGGAGTCAACCCTGTACTACTATATACTGCATTATTATAAGCCACTTCTGTGAACAGTAATAACTCCGCCCAGTTTTCTTGTTGATAATTTACATAACATCTAATGTATTGTTCCACCATTGCATTCAATTTTTTAGCAGATCCATTAGTAGCCGGATGGAAAGCCGAGCTATGCCCCTGGGATGACCCAATGGACCTCAGGAACTCCTTCCAGAATTTAGCAGTAAACTGGATTCATCTATCTGATATTATTCTCAGTGGGATCCCATGTAGCCTGTAGATGTGCTTCACGAAAGGTTTTGCCAACTTTTTGGCAGAGGGTAGTCCGTTACAGACAGTGAAGTGTGCTTGTTTGGAGAATAAATCAATGACAGTCCAAACCACTGTGTTTTCTCCGTTTTCTGGAAATTCGACGATAAAGTCCACTGCAATCTCCTCCCATGGTTGCGTAGGTTCGGCCACTTGCTGGAGAAGACCAGGGGACTTCCCTGGACGGGATTTCATGGTGGCACAGGTAGCAGAGATTCTAACATAGTCCTCTTTATCGGTTTTCATTCTTGGCCACCAGAATTGCCTTCTAACCAAATGAAAGGTTTTTAAGAACCCAAAGTGGCCCCCTAGTCAAGAGTCATGAATACGTTTTAGCACTAGCAGTCTCATGCAGCAGGGCACATAAATCTTATTCCCTTTCCAAGCCAGTCCCTCCCACAACGTTAAGTCTGGTTGGTTTTCTTTGAACCATGCATTGCTTGATAGCGCAATTTTAACTCTGCCGTCAACTTGTCTTCGGGGAGGTCAGAACGGAGTCTGGTTTGTGCCCTAGTGTGTGCTTGGGTAGCTGGCCGAGCTTTGGAGATCATGGCATGTACTACCTCTTCTCGTCGGCTGTCAAATTGGGTTTTTCTGGACAAAGTATTGGACAGTAGATTTCTTGCCCACAGGATGTATTTTAGCTTGAAGTTAAAACATTTAAAGTACTGAGCCCAGCAAACTTGCTTGGTGGAAAGCTTCCGAGAGGACTTTAGTGCCTTGAGGTTTTTATGATCAGTCCATACCTTGAAAGGCTCCTTAAGCCCCTCTAGGAAATGTCTCCAGAATAAGAGAGCCCATTGTACTGCAAAAACCTCCTTTTCCCAAACTGCCCACCTGTGTTCCATGTCCATTAGCGTTTTCAACACATACGCACAAGGCATTAATTCATTTTGAGCGTTTCTCTGCAGTAGGACAGTTGCGACTGCTACGTCACTGGCATCGGCTTGGACTATGAAAGGCTTATTTGGGTCAGGGTGTTGGAGGATCGGCTCTGCCGCAAGCCATTGTTTTAATTGTTCAAAGGATTTCTGACAGTCCGTTGTCCAAGCTAGGGGTTGGCTAGGTTTTGGCTTGGTCGGAGACGGACCCATTTTTAGTAATTCTGTCAAAGGGAGCACAACCTCGGCAAAGGAAGGGATGAATTGTCTGTAAAAAATTTGCAAACCCAAGGAAGCTTTGAAGTTGCTTATGTGTTTGTGGTGGTTGCCAGTCTAGCTTAGCCTTCACCTTTCCTGGGTCCATTTGGATTCCTTGATTAGACACCCGGTAGCCCAGGTAGTCCAAGCACTCCTTATGGAACTCGCATTTTGACAGCTTTGCCTAAAGTTTGGCTGCTAGGAGTTTTTTTCAATACTTGTCTGACTAGTTTGATGTGTTCTTCCATATTTTTGATGAATATAAGAATGTCATCTAAGTAAACTAGGACTCCCTTATACAGGTGTTCATTCAGCACCTCATTGATCAATTGCATGAATACTGAAGGTGCCCCTTGAAGCCCAAAAGGCACGACTCGGAATTGGAAGCTGCCCAACGGGCAGTTAAACACTGTTCTCCATTCGTCTCTCTCTCCCTTATGTGGACTCGGTAGTAGGCTTCCCTTCGATCTAGCTTGGTGAAGAGTTTGCCTTTTGATAAGTGGTTCTGCAAGTCCTTCCTTAGGGGTAGGGGGTAGATGTTTTGTATGCAAACTGCGTTGACACCAGGGGGGAAATATTCCCGGTTTGGACTGGATCACGCGATCCAGTAGTGATGGCGGCGGGTGGTTCGGAGAACCGGTAGCAAAAATCCCTGCTCCCTCCATGCCCAGCTGAGCCGCACAATCATCAGAGACTTTTTTTTTTTACCTTTAAAAGCATTTTTTCTAAAACCTCTTCGGCCAAAAAATGCTTTCAAAAGTAAAAAAGTAAAAAATGCTTTCAAAAGTAAAAAAAAAAAAAAAGCCTCTGATGATCGCGCGGCTCAACTGGGATCGTCAAAGGCTTTTAAAAGAAAAAAACCCTTTTTTTCTTTTAAATGCCTGTGACGATCCAGCCTGAATTGCCTGATCGTCAGAGGCTTTTTGCCGATCAGGCAACTCAGCTGGGATCGTCAGAGCCTTTTGAAGGCATTTTTTCTTTTCTGAAGAGGTTGTAGAAAAAATGGTTTTAAAAGTAAAAAAAAAAAAATTGGCCATACCCACCCAGTCACATTAACCCCCCCCCCACCAAGCCACGCCCACAGAACCGGTAGTAACAAATTTTAGATTTCACCACTGGTTGACACCGCAAAAATCAATGCATAATCTCAGCCCCCCCATCTTTCTTCTCCTTAAACAAAATGGGGGCTATCACTTTAAATTTTGCAGTCTTGATGAATCCTCTGGCTAATAATAATAATAATAATAATAATAATAATTTTATTTCTATACCGCCCTTCTCCCGAAGGACTCAGGGCGGTGTACAGCCAATTTAAAAACACAAGACACAACAATGATTAAAAATTAAAATAATTAAATAGATTTGGCCGATTTAAAACCCCAACAATTTAAAATACCCCAATTTAAAATTATGTTGATAGCCCAGCCTGGCGGAACAACAGGGTCTTCAATGCGCAACGAAACACCCGGAGGTCGGAGATCTTACATATTTCTGGGGGCAGTTCATTCCACAGGGCTGGGGCTCCCACAGAGAAGGCCCTCCCCCTGGGTGTCGCCAGCCGACATAACTTGGCTGATGGCACCCTGAGGAGACCCTCTCTGTGGGAGCGGACTGGTTGGTGGGAGGCTATTGGTGGCAGAAGACGGCCTAGGAGCACTTTAAAGGTGGTAACCAACACCTTGAATCGCACCCGGAAGACCACTGGGAGCCAGTGCAGCTCGCACAGGAGGGGTGTCACGCGGGCACGAGTTGTGCCCATAACCACCCGCGCGGCCGCATTCTGGACCAGTTGAAGCCTCCGAGTGCTGTTCAAGGGGAGCCCCATGTAGAGAGCATTACAATAGTCCAGCTGGGAGGTGACAAGGGCATGAGTGACCGTGCGCAAGGCGTCCCGGTCCAGAAAGGGCTGCAATTGGCGGATCAGGCGAACCTGATAAAAGGCCCCCCTGGCCACGGCCGTCATATGCTCTTCTAAAGACAGCCGTGTGTCCAGGAGGACACCCAGATTGCGAGCCCTCTCTGTGGGGGTCAAAGATTCACCCCCAATAGTCAGCGATGGCACCTGCTGACTATATCGGGATGCCGGCAGCCACAGCCACTCGGTCTTGGATGGGTTGAGTCTGAGCCTGTTCCTCCCCATCCAGACCCGCACGGCCTCCAGGCACGAGACATCACATCAAGGGCATCGTTGGGGTGGTCTGGTGTGGAGATGTACAGCTGAGTATCATCAGCGTACAGATGACACTTCACCCCAAAACCACGGATGATCTCACCCAGCGGCTTCACATAAATGTTGAACAGAAGGGGCGAGAGGACCGATCCTTGTGGCACTCCCCATGCGAGACGCCTCGAGGTCAACCTCTGCCCCCCTGCCAACACGAACTGTGAGCGGTCGGAGAGGAAGGAGGAGAACCACCGCAGAACGGTGCCCCTTATTCCTAACCCTCTCAACCGCCGCAGCATGATACCATGGTTGATGGTATCAAAAGCCGCTGAGAGATCTAATAGGACTAGGACAGAGGAGCAACCCCTGTCCCGAGCCCTCCAGAGATCATCCACCAACGCGACCAATGCCGTTTCTGTGCTGTGCCCCTGCCTGAAGCCCGACTGGCATGGGTCTAGATAGATAGCTTCATCCAGGTGCCCGGGCAGTTGTCGTGCCACCACACTCTCAACAACCTTCGCCACAAAACGAAGGTTGGAGACCGGACGGTAGTTAGCTAATTCAGCCGGGTCCAGGGAAGCCTTCTTGAGGAGGGGCCTCACCACCGCCTCTTTCAAGGCGGCGGGAAAGGCACCCTCACTCAGAGAAGCAGTTATAATCCCCTGGAGCCAGCCTCGTGTAACCTCCCGGGAGGCCAGTACCAACCAGGAGGGACACGGGTCCAATAAACATGTGGCGGCATTAATCCTACCCAGAACCCTGTCCACATCCTCGGGAGCCACAGGATCAAACTCCTCCCAGATAATATTCTCAAGACCTGCCCCTGTCTCCTCCCCTGGACTAATCCAATCGGAGTCCAAGCCATCCCGAATCCGAGCGACTTTATCATACAGAAATTGCACAAAATCCTCAGCGCGGCCCTGCAAGGGATCTTCCCGCACTCCCCCCCGAAGAAGGGAGTGGGTCACCCTAAACAGGGCGGCTGGGCGGTTCTCTGCAGATGCGATAAGAGCGGAGAAATGGTTAGATTTCGCCGCTTTTATCGCCACTAGGTAGGTCTTGATATAAGACCTCACCTGTGTCCGGTCGGAATCGGATTGACTAGTCCTCCAAATGCTCTCTAGGTGTCTTTTCCGATGCTTCATCTCTCTCAGCTCCTCGGAGAACCAAGGAGCCAATTGAGATCGGCATTGGGTCAGAGGCCGCAAAGGCACGACGCGGTCCAAAGCTCCGGCGGCCGCACTCTCCCAGGCGGCCACCAGCTCTTCAGTTGACTCGTGTGCCAGAGTCTCAGGAAATGGCCCAAGCTCCGTCAGGAACCTTTTGGGGTCCATCAGGTGCCTGGGACGGAACCATTTGGTCGGTTCCGTCTCCCTGCGGCGGGGGAAAGCGGTAGGAAAGTCTAAGTGAAGGAGCGAATGATCTGTCCATGACAAGGGTTTGATATCTAGGTCCCCTCTACCAAGATCATTCAACCACTGACCAGAGACAAAAATCAGGTCCAGAGTGTGTCCCCCTATGTGAGTTGGGCCTTGAACTAACTGGGTCAGGTCCATGGCTGTCATGGAAGCCATGAACTCCCGAGCCGCCTCCGACGCCTCACCCGCAGACGGAAGGTTGAAATCCCCCATGACAATAAGTCTGGGGGTGTCAACCGCCACCCCGGCAATGACGTCAAGTAGCTCGGGCAAGGTTGCTGCCACGTGGCAGGGAGCCAGGTACGCAGTCAGCAAACCCATCTGCACCCCACGGCCCCACTTCACAAAGAGGGACTCACATCCGGCTATCTGAGGAACAGTGGTCTCCCTCGGACAAAGACTCTCCCTAATAATCACCGCCACTCCTCCACCCCTCCCCTGGGCCCTTGGCTGATGAAATGCACGGAAACCTGGTGGGCACATTTCAACGAGGGGAACCCCCCCTCTTGGCCCAACCAGGTCTCCGTAATACCTGCCAGGTCCGCACCCCCCTCTAAAATAAGATCACAAATGAGGGGGGCTTTATTAACGACCGACCTGGCATTTCCACAGGTTATGGAGTACATTCTGGGTTTTGGTAACTTGGCCCCAGGTTCTGATTCAATGGCACAATCAGTGGCTCAATGAGGGGGAAAGATATTACATTCTTCCTCATTAAATGCCTCAGGCCAGGAGGGCAGTCTGAAGCAGTTGCTGTGGCTTCTGGCATTTGGGTCCTATAGCTTGGCAGTCTCTTGGGAGGAGGGACCGGGGGCAGTGGGCCAACACCAATTATGATCTTCCAGTACCCATCTTCCCATTTGATGGTAGGAGCCCAGTCAAGCCGCGCAAGGCCTAATATGACAGATTCTGACATCTTTGGCACTACTATAAGTCGTGTAAGTTACAATGCAACCTCATTTCTAATTTCACAAGTTTTGTAATTTGGGTGGCTGGAACCCCTCCAATTAACATTCCATCCACCTGTTCAAACTTAATTGGCCATTTTAGGGCTCTAGTTTTTATTCCTAGTTGTTCAACGATTGGTCGGCCAATTAAACATCTAGAGCAGCCTGTATCTATTACTGCTAATACTTCTCCTTCCTCCCCAGTCTCAGGCACCACCGATTTCTCTTTAATTGAAAAAGAGGGGGTGGTTGTACTCACCATTGGGTCATTGTCATCGTTTGGCTCATTGGGAGGGGCTCCTTTGGCCGGAGATTCCTTGCTCTCTTTGGTGGGGAGGGGAACGTCTATGGCTTGTTGGGCAAATCAGCTGGTGTCTGGGGCTTTCGTGAAGCTCTTCTGCTTCTAGTGTCCATGGGAGGACCTGGTTGAGGAACTGGAGCAGGAGCCAGACACTCGGAAGCTCGATGGCCCGTTTGGTCACAACAGTAGCACTTGGTAGCGCCCATAGGTTGAGAAAGAGGGGCCTCAGCAGGTTTAGAAAGAGGGTGGCTTCTTCGCTGAGGGCTTGCGGTGTGGGTCGATTTGTCTATCCAAAGCTATGGACATGGTATACCAGTCCTACAGTCGCTCTGGCACTCCTCAGACGTCACATGCTTTCCTGACCTCTTGATCAATGGCTTCTTTAAAATAGTGTAGGAGTATGCGGTCCGGCCAATGGGCAAGGTTCCCTGCGACCCAACTAAAGTCCCATACAAAGTCTTCTATGGGTCGATTACCTTGCTTCATCTAATTTATTGTGGCTTCATTCTTATTGATCTGGTCAGGGTCATCGAATCTGGCCCAGAGCAGCTCAACAAACCCTTCACCATCATTTAGTTCAGCAGCTCCCTCATTGTGCAGCTGGGCTATCCAGTCCAAAGCATCACCTTTATTCATCCCCTCTGAAATTGCAGACACTAAGTCGTGATTAGTTTCGTATTGTTCCCCATACTTATCTATATGGGCCCAGACTCGGCTGAGGAAGTATGCCAGTTTGGTAAGCTTACCATCGAATCTGGACCTAAAATGGGGTGAAGATGGTCTTGCAGGTGGATTGGCCCTGGTGATGGGCAGCAGGGCTGGGACCTGCTGGCGTGCCACAGTGGGCAGTGGGGTGAGCACCGGCGGCTGAGCTGGAACCTGTGGCAGAGCTGCTGCTGGTTGCTGGATTGTGGCCAGAGGAGGGACAGGGTCGGCTGCTGCGCTGCTTGTTGGGCTGCAGAGGGGAGGGGGGTTCCAGCCGGCTGTTGGATTAGCCCTCACTGATGTGCCGGGATCATTGGGGCATATTGGGTCCATGGGGATCCCTGGAAAATTGGAGCAGAAGGTGATGGCGACCACTGGTACTGGACCCACCCCTGGCTGGGAAAGAACCCCCAGCCTGGGGGGATACATTCTGCAGGGGGTAGCACAAAGGCAGGCTGGTGAGGGGGCAGCAGGGTTAGGGTGCTGGGGTTCAGCAATCCGGACAACCCCCTTTCGGGTTGCTGTTATGATTTTAGGGATTCGGATTAATGTCAGCGTTCCAGAAAACCCCACTCCATTTAAAAACTCTTGAGGCAAGCATTTCTCAAAGTTCCATTTATTAGAGAAGGTATACTGGCACATCTGGGGAAACTCGAATCTGAGCGTTCTGGGTTTTCCCTCAGTAAATCAAAACCCCAATCCAGCCCCTGGATCCATTAGTCCGTCACATGGCCCAGTCACCATCTGTCCCAACCTGAGCCATCACTGCAACCATTCCTCCTCCAGATGCAGGAACACCATGACCTTGACCAAAGGGAAGAATGCTATTATGTCTAACTACAATCACTCTACTGAATCCCCCCTCCTACTTTCCCAAGCACAAGAAGTTGGCAGTGTGGAAGCTTCTGATGTTAATATGGCTTCCAAAGCTGACAGGTGCCATGTCTCGAAGGCAACCTTAACCACCAACAGCTCCTTGTCCCATATAGTATAATTGCATTTCGCAGCCAACAGCTTCCGGGAATAATAAGCACTTGGGAACAAGGTGCCTGTGGGGGCATAGACCTGTAGGAGAACTGCCCCAACGGCCACATCCTATGCGTCAGTCCCCACCACAAATGGCTGGAACAGATCAGGATGCTTGAGGACAGGCTTGGAGGTGAAAGTGGCCTTCAGGGCATTGAAGGCTCTCTGCTCCTTAGCAACCCCAATGGAACTTTTTCCCTTTCTTGAGCAGATTAGAAGGGGAAGCAGTCAAGACAGCAAAGTGGGGAACAATTGTGTGGTAATAGTTTGCGAACCCCAACAGTCGCTGTTTGTCTTTGACCCACCACAGAGGTTGCTAAGCCTGCAACCACTCGACTTTCTTGGGGTCTATCTCCACCCTGGCAGGCAAGATACGATGACCCAGAAAATCGATTGTGGTTTGTGTGAACTGGCACTTCTCACTTTGCAAATAGGTGGTTGTCTTGCAAGCGTTGTAACACCAGCCGCACATGTTTCCAGTGTTCTTGTAAGGACGATGAGTAGACCAAGATGTTGTCAAGGTAGATGACCATTAACTGATCCAGCAAATTCTGGAAGAGGTCATGCATAAAATGCTTGAACATGCTGGGCGCGTTGGTCAATCCGAACAGCATTACAGTGTATTCAATCAAGAAGGCCGTCCCACTCGTCGCTGGCACGAACTCTGACCATGTTGTAGGCCCCCCTGCAGGTTCAGCTTCATGAAGATCTTGGCCTGATGAAGCCGCTCAATCAGTTCAGGGATGATGGGAAGCAGGTACCAGTTCCGTACTGTGATCGCATTCAACTTGCAATAATCACAGCACAGGCGCAGCTCCAACTTCTTGACAAAGAGCACAGGCGCAGCCAACGGAGAGGTAGAAGGCCAGATAAACGTTTTCTGGAGATTCTTCTCAATAAAGTCCCGTAACGCCGCCAACTTCAGTTCTGACAGGGAGTAAATTCGACCCACTGGTAATTTGCCATCGGGCACCAATTCAATCGGGCAGTCATAAGACAGATGCGGGGGCAACTGATCCACCTCCTTTTCCCTGAATGCATCAGCATAATCTACCAACTTCGCAGATAAGTCCAGGTCCACATGCGTAGCCACACCCCCTGCACAGGCCAGCAGGCGTTGGGTGGCACACTTCTTGCCGGGGAATTACACTTCCCGAGATGACAAGACGATCTGCAGATCATGAGCCCATAACCATTCCAGCACCAGCATCACCGGGAAGTGAGGCACTGCAGCAACATAGAACAGCACTTCTTCCACATGTGGTCATGCGCATGTGAGGGGGTCTGGTCACGGCCACCATGGGGCCTGAATGAATCGTTTCCACCATGAACAGCGGTGACACCTGCTTCTGGGGAATGGTCCACTGCACGGCAAATGCCAAGTCTACGAAGTTGGCCATAGCCCCTGAGTCTACCAGGGCCTGAATCTCCACCGCTCCCTGACCTGGCACAAATACACTTGCTACTCGCACGAGGTGCTTCACAAAAGCTGTTTATGGTGGGGATGGTTGGCTTGTTGCCACTTGAGCCTGACCTACAGAGCCCTCTAGCTGGGCCATGCCCATATCCCGCCACTGCTCTGGGTGCCTTAGCAGGACACTTGGCCACCATATGGCCTTGGCCTCCGCAATACAGGCAAAGGCCTTCACGGGGGCATCAATCTTTTTCAGCTTGGGCCAGGCGATGTTGTGCAGCCCCCAACTGCATTAGCTCATCAGGCGGTGGTACTGACGGCACCACCTTAATGGGTACGGGCATGGCATCCATCTGTCATTGCACCTGTTGCTGCTGAAGCCTTGCATCAATGCGGAGGCACAGGTGCATGAGCTCCTGCAGTGTGTGAGGGCATTTGGTGCATGCCAGCTCATCCAGGAGTTCCAATGAAAGACCTTCCTGGAACTGGTCCATAAGCGCCGCCTTGTTCCATTGCAGGTCCTGGGGGACCACCTGGAAGTCAGCAATACAGTCAGCGAGTGAGCCACGTCCCTGCCACAATTCTCTCAATCGCCTGTTAGCCATTTGGACCCTAACAGGGTCCTCAACCATGGCCCTTAGCGGACGGCAAAACTTGGCATAATTATCCAACAACTTGTTTGGCTGGGTTAACAAGGGTGTTGTCCAATGCGCTGCTGACCCCAACAAAAGGCTTATCAAAAACCCACATTATCCCAGTCAGTGGGGAAGTCCTCAGGTCAAAAGCTCATATAAAGCTGGAACTGCCTAAAAAACGCTGGAAATTGGGCCAGCGAGCCATTAAACTTATCCGGCACAGCCACCGGCCATTTGTGGCATGACATGGCTGCTTGCATCTGTACAACCTGTGCAGTCAGGAGGGCCGCCTGCTGGGCTAACTGATTGTTGTCTGCTCAGAGCTGATCCATGGTCACGCAACATGGTACAAGTTGGGAGTTGGGTTGGGAACAAAATGTGATGACCCAGGGCATGGCACAGAGATAACACAAACAACTGGCAGTTCAAACCACCCCTTTATTGTCACAAAGGGCAGCAGGAAATTTTGGGTTGGCATCTAGTGAAGAAACAATTCTGGTGGCCAAAGGTGACAAAGGACATAGAAGCTTATGTGGTCAGCTGTCCTTTGTGCGCTTCAATGAAACAAATGCCCAGGAAGCCCCCCAGGTTTCTGGAGCCAGTCACCAATCCAATGAACCTCTGGGAGGAAATCTCCAAGGACTTTATTGTGGACTTGCCAGAGTGTGGGAAACACTGTAATTTGGACCATTATGGACTTATTCTCCAAGCTGGCACATTTCATGGCGTGCCCAAAGATTTGCTCCACGTGAACCCTGGTAAAGCTATTCATACAACATATCTACCAACTGCATGGAGTCCCAAAACGCATCATCTCAGACCATGGGGTGCAATTCACCGCAAAATTTTGGTGGGAATTCCTTAAACTGATTGGCTCCTCATAGGGCCTTAGCACTATGAAATTAAGGAGATTCTTAATTCCTGGTACCACAGAAGGAATTGCAGTATTTAGTATTATGGAGAGGCTACTCTCTAGCCGATGCAGAATGGGTGGCAATAGGGTAGTGTGCAGATTTCTTGCTGAAAATCAAGGTCAGCCCAAGTGAGGGTGCTCTTGAAAGTGGACAGTAATGTCTAATGTTGTGTGCACCATTGTTTTTTTTTCCCAGGGCTATCATTCTTCTGGAGGGTAGGCATGACTTGACTCCATAGTTGCCTGTACGTGCTTTCTCTCACAGTTTTGCCAAACAGTGACGAGGGGGTGGTGGTGAATTCTTAAGGAGACTGTGGAATGCAAGTGAACTGTCTGTTACCGAGGAGACATTATGTACAATGCCAAATAATAATGGATGTTTTGGCTGAAGCAGACAGTTTTTCCTAAGCAAAAGACCTGAACTCAATTGGTGAACTATGAATTGTGGGTGGCCCCGAGGGGAAAAATATATACTGGGCCTGGTGGCTCAGCAGACTAAAAGCATTGTGATTAACACCAGCTGTCTGCAATTACTGTAAGTTTGAATCTCACCAGGCTCAAGGTTGACTCAGCCTTCCATCCTTTCTAAGGTAGGTAAAATGAGGACCCAGTTTGTGGGGGCAATAAGCTGACTTTGTATAAATATACAAAAGTATGAAGACTATTGCTTAACGCATTGTAAGCGGCCCTGAGTCTCTGGAGAAGGGTGGCATATAAATCTTTTTTTTTTTTTAAAAAAAAAGGGAGTTTCCTTTTTCCTATGTGGCATTTTCACAAGAAAAATCCCAGAACTGACTTTGCTTCTGCTGGGCCTAGATGGATTTTTCAATAAAGCTACACTCTTGGTAAATTTAAAGAGCTGGGAGTTTCTTTTGTTGAATGTGCTAAATGGGACGGTTGACAACTGCAAGTTCTAGTCTTGCAGTAGGCTTGAAGATAGGTAACCTTGGGCCACTCTCTCTCAACCATAGGAAGCAAGGAATGGCAAACTACTTCTGAAATCTTGCCAAGAAAATTGCAGGGATTTGTTTAGGCCAGGGGTCTGCAATCTTAAACACTCAAAAGAGCCATTTGGACCCGTTTCCCACAGAAAACACCAGGAGCCACAAAACCTGGGTGGGTGTGGCCAACTCGACATCACTCACTCTCACTAACACGTCTCTCCCCCTCTCTGTGTGTTTCTATGACTCTCCCCACTCTCTCTGTATCTCTTTCTCTGTGTCTCTTTCTCCCCTTCTCTCCTCCCCCTCTTTTAAAAAAAAAAATTATTACAGCATTTTGTTATAGTTCAAACAAAAAAAATAAAAAACAAATGTATAATAATTTTTCTATCACAGTGTAACATTGCCAAAATATCCACACATATATATATATGTATATGTATATATATATATATATATATATACACACCAATAATCAGAGAGTAAAAATTGAAAATATTTACAGATTCTTGTATACAAATTTACATTTCCATTACTTATTGATTACCATAAATATACCATCATCTATAATTACAATCCAACATTATCCTTTGTCTCTCTCCCATCGTTTCTCGGTCCAATCATACCACATATTCCAACTACCATAAAAGTCTGAGTCTCTTTTACCCTTGATCAGTTTTGTAAGTCTATCAGACTCTGCACATTCCATGATTTTATAAATTATTTTTGAGTCCGTTGGTAAGTCCTCATTCTTCAATTCTTGTGCGAATGCCAGTCTCCCTGCAGTAATTATGTGCAGCATCAAATACCATTTAGTCAATCCAATATTTGCGGGTCTAACCCCCAACAAAAAGGTCTCCGGTTTCAGTTCCACTCTACAGTGTGTGATTTAAAGCAACCATCATCATATTTTCATCCAATATTTAGCTGCCAGCGGGCATGTCCACCATTGGTGGAAGTAAGTTCCATTGCTATGCCCACATTTCCAGCACCGTGAAGATGTCACGGGGAACATTTTAGGTAATCTTGCTGGAGGTAGGTGCCATCGATAAACCATTTTCTAAATATTCTCTCTATAAGAGGATGCCATAGTTAATTTTAAATTTTTAAGCCAAATCTCCCCCCATTTTTGAAAATCCAATGAATAACTCATATTTCGCCCCCAAGCAATCATGGAGTCTTTAACGACTTCCTCCCCCGCTTTCAGTGATAATAGGTTTCCTGTCATTACCTAATAAGATTTTATCCAATTGTTTCCCATGATATATCCTTCACTCTCCTGATCTTTCTTCCACCTTGAGTGTATTTGGGTGTAGGCCCACCAGTCTATGTTACACCCCTCCGACCTCAGTTGTTCCCGTGTCTTCAGTCTGCCCTGAGTATCCAAAATATCTTCATAGGTCAAGACCTTCTCTCCTTTATATAACGTCAGGTATACCAGGGCCTCCTGAATCGAGATCCAACATGGTATCTTCAGATACAACTTTCTCCTAAGTCTTTCCCAGGTATCCCCTAGGATCTTACGTAAATGATTCCGAAAATACCTCGGTCGGGCTGACTGTCCCGGCCATAAAAAGTGGTGCCAAGTGTGTTGAAGGCCATAACCTTCTGCTGCCAATAGCCGCCTCCTTATCAGGGCGATCCAGTCCTTCACCCATATCAGAATGGCTGCCTGATGGTAAAGCTCCCAATTTGGGAGTTCAAATCCCCCTCTAATTTTAGGTTCCTGCATTATCCTGAGCTTAATCCTTGATTTTTTACTTTGCCAAATAAATTTAGAAATAACTCTGTTCAAGGTGTTGAAGAATTTCCTATCCAAACTTACTAGGGCAGTTTGGAACAAAAACAACCATTTGGGGAGGACGTATATTTTGACGGCAGCAATCTTTCCCATAAGTGATAGCTGTAAATTTTTCCAGCTCTCCAAATCTCTGTCTGATTATAAAGGGGAACATAATTATCCTCCTTTACCGATGAACACCTTGCTGTCAGCCAAATTCCCAAATATTTTATTCTATTCTGCATCCCCAGGAGTCCCTCCAACTGACATCTCTGCCTGTGTCATGTTTTTAACTAATATTTTTGTTTTTTTCCTCGTTAATTAGTAATCCTGCTACTCTCCCAAAATCCCTAAGTACCTGTAATAGTTTCAATCCTGATTCTGATGGATCCTCCAGTATGAAAACTAGATCATCCGCATATGCCTGAGCTTTCACCTCCTGGTGCCTAACCCTCATTCCTCTTATTTCCATGTTCCTCCTAACCTCCCTAAGCAATGGCTCTAGTGTTAACACAAATAATAGCGGAGAGAGTGGACAACCCTGGGGTGTACCCCTACCAATCCAAACCTTCTCTGTTTCCTCCCCATTGATTAATGCTTTTGCTATCTGTTCACAGTAGATTGCTTGCACTGCTCCCATGAACCTCTCACCGAAATCCATGTATTTCATCTGAGAAATCATAAAGTCCCAGCTCACTCTGTTGAACACCTTTTGGGCGTCGACAAAAATCAAGGATAACTGTTTGTCTGGGCAATTTTCATAATACTCTAAAATATTCATCACCATTCTCATATTATCACGTAGCTGTCGATTGGGCAGGAATCCATTCTGATCTGGGTGTATAAATTGGTTAAGGAAACATTCAAGTCTCGCAGCCAGAAGTGCCGTAAATATTTTATAGTCTGAATTAAGCAATGACATTGGTCTGTAATTTTTAATAAGTGTCAAATTAGTGCCTTCCTTCGGTAGAATAGATATATAGGCCTCTGCCAAGATGCCGGTATTTGGGAATCTTTCATCACCCGTTAAATAGTTCTACCATGTACTTACCCAGCACTTCAAAACCCATCTTGTATAATTCTACAGGTAATCCATCCATCCCTGGTGTCTTCCCATTCACTTGTTTTCCCATAATCAATTCTACCTTACCCTCGGTAATTTCTGCGTTAAGCAATTGTTTCATTGTCCCAGTAATTTTTGGCAAGTCTGTGCTCTCTAAATATGTTCAAATATCTTGCTCCCCTTCTTCACCCCTTTGATACAGCTGAGTACAAAATTCTTGCACCACCCTTCTCTTACCTTTCATGTTAACATGCAACCTTCCACCCTTATCTTTTAACCTCTCTATTCTTCTATTTTCTCTCTCCTTTCCTGGGGGTTAGGCTAACCACCTCCCTGGCTTATTGGCATTCTCAAAATGATTTTGCTTTGCCCATTTTATTTTATTGACTAATTCTTCCTGATCCAACAGCCTAATTTGATGTTGCCAAAAATTCCTCTCTTCTATCCAATTTCCAGTTTCCTGACCCCTTTGCATTGCCTCTTCAGCTTTTTGTAAGCTGCTCAGGAAGGCTTCCTTCTGCTTTCTTTGATCCTTACGTTTGCCTGCCAAATATTTAATCACCAGTCCCCTCATCACTGCTTTGGCTATATCCCAAGTATTATATATTGAGGTGTCTTCCTTTTTATTTTCATTAAAAAAAAGCCGCATCTCTTTCTTGAACATATTTATAAATTCTTCCTTTTTCAAAATCCCTACATTCATTCTCCATCTATTCCTTTTTTGGCCCAATATTTTCCAAATCAACATTAAAGAGTTATGGTCGGCCCATTCATTAGCACCGATTTCTACCTCTGAGGTTATCTCATTCGAGTCAGGAGACATCCAAAGCATATCGATACGTGACCATGAATGATACCTGGGGGAGAAATAAGAACAGTTGCAAGAAAAAGTATGTGAACCCCTTGGGATTATGTGGAGTTTTGCATGAATTGGTCAAAGAATGTGCTCTGAACTTCATCTAAGTCACAACAATAGAAAAACACAGTCTGCTTAAAATAATATTACACAAACATTAGATGTTGCCATGGTTTAATTGAACATAACATGTAAACATTCACAGTGCAGGGAGGAAAAAGTATGTAAACCTTTGGACTTAATAACTGGTTGGCCCTCCTTTGGCAGCAATAACCTCAACCAAACGTTTCCTGTAGTTGCAGATCAGACCTGCACAACGATCTGGAGTAATTTTGGACCACTCCTCTTCACAAAACTGTTTCAGTGTAGCAATATTCTTGGGATGTCTGGTGTGAATCGCTCTCTTAAGGTCATGCCACAGCATTTCAATCGGGTTGAGGTCAGGACTCTGACTGGGCCACTCCAGAAGGTGTATTCTGTGCTGTTGAAGCCATTTGTATGCTTTGGGTAATTGTCCTGTTGCATCACCCATCCTCTGCGGAGCTTCAGTTGGCGGACAGATGGTCGTACGTTTTCCTGCAAAACGTCTTGATAAACTCTGGAATTCATTTTTCCATCAATGACAACAATCCGTCCAGGCCCTGAGGCAGCAAAGCAGCCCCAAACCATGATGCTCCCTCTGCCATGTTTTACAGTTTGGTGTGCTGTGCCTTTTTTTTCTCCACACATAGTGTTGTGTGTTCTTCCCAAACAACTCAATTTTGGTTTCATCTGTCCACAGTATATTTTGCCAGTAGTGCTGTGGAACATCCAGGTGCTCTTTTGCAAACTTCAAATGTGCTGCAATATTTTTTTTTGGACAGCAATGGCTTCCTCCGTGGTGTCCTCCCATGTACTCCATTCTTGTTTAATGTTTTCCTTATTGTAGATGTGTCAACAAAAATGTTAGCATGTGCCAGAGATTTCTGTAGGTCTTTAGCTGACACTCTAGGATTCTTCTTTACCTCATGAAGCATTCTGTGCTGTGCTCTTGCAGACATTTTTACAGGACGACCACGCCTAGGGAGAGTAGCAACAGTGCTAAACTTTCTCCATTTGTAGACAGTCTGTCTTACCGTGGACACATGAACATCAAGGCTTTTGGAGATACTTTTGTAACCCTTTCCAGCTTCATGCAAGTCAACAATTTTTTTTTTTAATGAAAAAGTTTTACAAATACAAATTTTTCCATTCCCCCCCACTTTCCCTCCCTAACCCTCCCCTCCTCTCAAGACTTCCGCAAGGTGAAATCCAAATCCACATCATATTATATCATACTTTACCACCCTTCTAATCTCCCCCCTGTATACAATACATTTCTACATAACATTGAACTATTCTGCCCCCTATATACCGTACATTTCTACACAACATCCAACTAAAAGCTATCTGATACTTCCTAGTTTGGTATTTATTCTGCACATAATCTACCTCAACAATTCTTGATCGTAGGTCTTCTGAGAGCTCTTTTCTGCGAGGCATGGTTCACATCAGACAGTGCTTCTTGAAACCAGTAAACCCAAAACAGATGTGTGTTTTTACAGGGCAGGACAGCTGTCAGCAACACATCCAATATCATCACACTGATTGGAGTCAAGGTTGGCTCACTCCTAGCTCCAATTAGCTCTTGGAGAAGTCATTAGGCTAGGGTCTCACATACTTTTTCCTCCCTGCATTGTGAATGTTTACATGTTATGTTCAATTAAACCATGGCAACATCTAATGTTTGTGTAGTAATATTTTAAGCAGACTGTGTTTTTCTATTGTTGTGACTTAGATGAAGTTCAGAGCACATTTTATGACCAATTCATGCAAAACTCCACGTAATCCCAAGGGGTTTACATACTTTTTCTTGCAACTGTATATTGTTTCCTTCCAGGATTCTGTAACCTCCAGACATCATATATACCAAATTCCTCTCTTATATTCTCACATATCCTTGGTAGTATCCTCTTCACATTTTCATTTCATTTTCATTTCATTTTATTAGATTTCTATACCGCCCTACTCCCGAAGGGCAGTGCACAGCCAAACAATAAAAACACATACAATACAAAATTTAAAAAATAGAATAAAATCAAATTAAATAATTTTGGCCCCGACAAATTTAAAACCCCAAACTTTTAAAACCAATTTAAAATTGAATATATAAAATACTAAAAGATATTTAAAATTTTAAAAATCTTTTATAAAAGAGGGGGAAAATTAGGCCAGGCCGGCCTGGTGAAATAGTAAGGTCTTTAAGGCGCGGCGGAAGGTGCGCAGATCCGGGATCCTCCGTATCTCTGGGGAGAGTTCGTTCCAGATAGTAGGTGCCCCCACAGAGAAGGCTCTCCCCCTGGGGGCCGCCAGTCGGCATTGTTTGGCTGACGGCACCCGGAGGAGCCCCTCTCTATGGGAGCGTACCGGCCGGTGGGAGGCTATTGGTGGTAGTAGGCGGTCCTGCAAGTACCTGGGTCCTAAGCCATTGAGCGCTTTAAAGGTGGTAACCAGAACCTTGAAGCGCACCCGGAAGACCACGGGGAGCCAGTGCAGCTCGCGCAGGAGGGGTGTTACATGGGAGCGCCACGTCGCTCCCATCACCACCCGCGTGGCCACACTCTGCGCCAGTTGGGGCCTCCGAGTGCTCAAGGGGAGCCCCATGTAGAGAGCGTTACAATAGTCCAGACGGGAGGTGACGAGGACATGAGTGACCGTTCATAACGAGTCCCGATCCAGAAAGGGACGCAACTGGCGAATCAGGCGAACCTGATGAAAAATCCTCCCGGTCACGGCCGTCAAGTGCTCTTCTAAAGACAGCCGTGAATCCAGGAGGACGCCCAAGTTGTGAGCCCTCTCCGTGGGGGCCAATGATTCGCCCCCAATAGTCAGTGATGGCGTCAACTGACTATCGGGACGTCGGAAACCACAGCCACTCAGTCTTGGATGGGTTGAGCCTGAGCCTGTTCCTCCCCATCCAGATCCGTACGGCCTCCAGGCACCGGGACATCACTTCAAGGGCATCGTTGGGGTGATCCGGTGTCAGGTATGCTTTCTTCAGTATCCAGGAAAGAAAAACCCAAACTCAAGCATTTTGAAGAATTTAGTACTTTTACTGAATATGAAATGATAGCAACCCAGGTAAAGCTGGAAGTGAGCAAAACACGCGAAATGCATCTACTAAGCTTCTCCCCCCCCTCGTGTTCATAAATCATCAGCCAATCCAAAGGTCTTCCAAAGGTCAGGTGGCAACACGTCTGGCAGCGTCATTCATCAGGAATGTAGGGCAGTTGGTCAGCCGTCCCCTTTGAAGATCTACTTTCGTTTCTTATGAGGACACATCCTACAAGGAAAAAAAACACCTCCTGCATCTTCCCACCCTTTGCTCCATAACTAATCCCTCCCCCCGTTTCTTATGGCAGCTGAAGCAGGCAAAGCTGAGGCTGACATTCGGCCCCCCTTGCAGAAGAGACGTTAGTCCCGTTCGTCGGTGTCGGAGTCCGTCTTGCTGTCGTCATCGTTGGTCGGAGTTCCCAACACATCCTGGTTCCGGGGAGTGAACTCAACTTCTCCCTTCAAGGCGGTGCCGCGGGTTTTTGCGGGTATTTTGTCGCCTTTCTTTTGGCCGGCCCCGGTGGCTTTTGGCGGTGGCTTGGAGAAACATTCGGTCGCCCGGTGACCCTCCTTCCCACATTTGAAACAGGTGAAAGGCTTTGACTTGGGTTTGGATTCGGTCTTTCCGCCAGTCATCTTGGGTGCCCCCTTACGGTAGAAAGAGGATGACTGGTCCCCCATCCGCCTTCCTCGGAGTTCGCTCCATTTCAGCTCGATCTCCACATCCTCAGCTACTATGTACCATCTATCCAAATCATCGGGGACCCCCATGCTCCTGCAGTCTCGATATATCTCTTCATTCAATCCATCCTTGAAACTCTCCAAAAGAGCCATTTCTGACCAGCCTGTCATATGGGGTGCCAGTTCACGAAATTCTTGGATATACTCTGCCACCGGCCTCCGGCCCTGCTGAATGATCTTCATTCTGAGTCTCGCCTTTCGTTTAGCTAAATGGTCTTCAAAACGCCTCCTAAGGGCCCTCATGAACTGGTTGTAATTTCTCAGTAAGGGGGAGTTGTTATTGTGGAGAACCACCATCCACTCAGCAGCTACTCCCTCTAGGGCATTCGCGACGCTTCTGACTTTAGCCGCCTCTGTTTCGTAGTCCTCCCCCCAGTCCTGCATGTGGTTCCACACTTGGGTCAGGAAAAATCCCAAGGCTTTAGGATTCCCATCAAACTTCCCAGGAAGGGGGGGGATTTTTGGCTTTTTACGTCTGCGGGGGGGGGGGCCTGCAAGGCTGGGGTACTCTGGCCGGCTGCATCTCTCCCTCAAGCTGCCGAAGCTTGGGATGTTCCCTCCTCAAACTCTTCCTCTCCCCCGCAGGCTGTTTCTTCTGGCTCCCCCCTGGGGCTTGCTCCCCCCTTCTCCACAGGAATTCCAAAAGACTCACGGTTTCTCCTGCTTTCTTCTACATCACGGATAAGCTACAAGGCTTGTTCTATCATGAGACGTTCTTTTTGTTCTTGCATCCACACTGCCTCCTTTTTTCGGGGTCTGGAAGTTGTCACTCCCCGGGGGTCCTCTCCCCAGTCCGGCAGTCTCCCCACTCCTTTCGACCATCTAGCTTCCTCCGGCTCCAAACGGAGTTTTTCCAACCATTCTGCAGTCTCCTTTTCCGACTGGAGGGCGGTTGAACTCGCTGCCCCCATCTTCTCTTCTCCATCACTCCCACAATCTGACATATTTTGGATTTTCAATCCCCTCGGTTTTTGTCCGGGATGACTGGTTGTGACTTCCAGCTTAATGTCAGGTATGCTTCCTTCAGTATCCAGGAAAGAAAAACCCAAACTCAAGCATTTTGAAGAATTTAGTACTTTTACTGAGTATGAAATGATAGCAACCCAGGTAAAGCTGGAAGTGAGCAAAACACGCGAAATGCATCTACTAAGCTTCTCCCCCCCCCCCTCGTGTTCATAAATCATCAGCCAATCCAAAGGTCTTCCAAAGGTCAGGTGGCAACACGTCTGGCAGCGTCATTCATCAGGAATGTAGGGCAGTTGGTCAGCCGTCCCCTTTGAAGATTTACTTTCGTTTCTTATGAGGACACATCCTACAAGGAAAAAAAACACCTCCTGCATCTTCCCACCCTTTGCTCCATAACTAATCCCTCCCCCCGTTTCTTATGGCAGCTGAAGCAGGCAAAGCTGAGGCTGACATCCAGGGTGGAGATGTACAGCTGGGTGTCGTCAGCGTACTGATGGTACTCCACCCCGAAACTACGGATGATCTCGCCCAGCGGCTTCACATAAATGTTGAACAGGAGAGGCGAGAGGACCGACCCTTGCGGCACCCCACATATGAGGGGCCTCGGGGTCGACCTCTGTCCCCGTCAACACAGACTGCGACCGGTCAGAGAGAAAGGAGGAGAACCACCGCAACACAGTGCCTCCCACCCCCAACTCTTCCAACCGGTGCAGCATGATACCATGGTCGATGGTATCAAAAGCTGCTGAGAGATCTAACAGGACCAGGACAGAGGAGCACCCCCTGTCCCGAGCCCTCCAGAGATCATCAACCAACGTGACCAATGCCGTTTCCGTGCTGTACCCTGAAGCCCGACTGGAATGGATCCAGATACGTCGTTTCATCCAGGTGCTAGGGGAGCTGTTACGCGACCACACTCTCAACAACCTTCGCAACAAAGCGAAGGTTGGAGACCGGACGATAATTTACCAACATTGCCGGGTCCAGGGAAGGCTTCTTGAGGAGAGGCCTCACCACCGCCTCTTTCAAGGCGGCGGGAAAGTCACCCTCACTCAGCAAAGCGTTTATAATCCCCTGGAGCCAGCCTCGTGTCACTTCCCGGGAAGCCAGTACTAACCAGGAAGGACACGGGTCCAATAAACAAGTGGTCGCGTTCAGTCTACCCAGAATCCTGTCCATGTCCTCAGGGGTCACAGGATCAAACTCATCCCAGATAACATTCTCAAGACCTGCCCCTGTCTCTCCCCCTGAGACTACCCAGTCGGAGTCTAAATCTTCCCGAATCTGAGTGATTTTGTCATGCAGATACTGAACAAAATCCTCGGCTCTACCCTCCAAGGGATCCTCCCGCGCTTCCTGGTGGAGCAGGGAGCGGGTCACCCTAAAGAGGGCGGCCAGGCGATTATCTGATGACGCAATAAGAGCAGCAAAATAACTACATTTCGCTGCTTTTATCGCCACTAAGTAATTCCTAATGTGGGATCTTACTAGTGTCCGGTCAGATTCAGAAAGACTGGCCCTCCAACTACTCTCTAGGCGTCTTTTCCGGCGCTTCAACTCCCTCAGCTCCTCGGTAAACCAAGGAGCCAATTGAGATCGGCGCTGGGTCAGAGGCCGCAAAGGCACGACCCGATCCAGAGCACCAGCAGCCGCCCTATCCCAGGCGGCCACCAGGTCTCCAGTCGAGGCGTATGCCAGTCTCCAGTCGAGGCGTGTGCTCAGGAAATGGCCCAAGCTCCGTCTGGAATCTGTCAGGTTCCATCAGGCGCCTGGGGCGGAACCATCTTACCGGCTTCGCCTCCCTGTGGCGGGGTGCAGCGGTTCGAAAGTCAAGACGAAGGAGAGAGTGATCTGACCATGACAAGGGTTCAGTAACTATATCCCCTATATCAAGATCCCTCAACCACTGTCCAGAGACAAAAACCAGATCCAGCGTGTTTCCCCCTGTGTGGGTAGGGCCATGAATTAACTGGGTCAGGTCCATAGCTGCCATGGAAGCTATGAACTCCCGAGCCATCTCTGACGTCTCACCCACGGATGGCAGGTTGAAATCCCCCATGACCATAAGTTTAGGGGTATCAACCGCCACCGCGGCGATGACGTTGAGTAGCTCGGGCAGGGCTGTTGCCACGTGTCAGGGAGCCAGGTACGTGATCAGCAAACCCATCTGAACCCCATGACCCCATTTCACAAAAAGGGATTCACAGCCGGCCGTCTGAGGAACAGTGGCCTCCCTCGGTCTCAGACCTTCTTTAATGAAAACCGCTACCCCCCCGCCCCTCCCCTGTGACCTCGGCTGATGGAATGCTTGGAAACCTGGCGGGCACATTTCAACGAGGGGAACCCCCCCCTCCTGGCCCAACCAGGTCTCCGTAATACCTGCCAGGTCCGCACCCCCCTCCTGAACAAGATCACAGATGAGGGGGGCTTTATTTACTACGGACCTGGCATTGCACAGCATCAGCCGAAGGCCTGGGTCCTAAGGGTCTATGCAACCTGAGGAGCGAGTAGAGCCTTGGGGGCCGGAGCACGCCACCGCTCGTAGACAGCGAGTGCGCACTCCCCTAACACGATATGGCCCCCTGCTCCCGCCATATCTACCCCTCCCACCTACAGTACTGATGTTCAAAAAACTATCCGGACAAGCTCTAACCCCCCTCTCGATCCCGGGTCCCCCATCCCCCACGCCACGCTTCACTGCCAGACCCGACCCTCCCCCTTGTGGGTTATCCCCCATACCCACAGCCCGAATTCCAATCTGACCCTCCCCCTCCCTAGGACCCCTTAAAAATTTGACTAAAAATTTTGTTAGAAAACCCCTCAATCCCCTCGTTTTCACATGCCACCTCTCTGGGTCCCAAAACCCTTCCTTGAGGTGGGCCCTCGATAGTGAGGAGGGCCACATCTGCGAGAAGGGGGAATCTCACAGCGCAAGAAGATCTGCAGTCGTATACATCTCCAAAATGCAGCGATGGAGGCCCAAAGCTCAGACAGGGGACTTCACAAAAGATGTAACACAGCCAATTGTTCATCTATGTGCTGTTGGTATCTCAACTGTCCTCCCACAACAGCAGGAGGGTCCTAAATTATCTCCTCCAATGGGGGCGACCTCCAGCCCGCCCTCTCACGGCGGAACCCCACGGGGCCGTAGATTGAAAAAGTTCTCCCACATCTCTCCCTCCTCCTTTCCTTTTCCCCGGGACATAATCTTTGGCCTTATCTATAACAGCACTGAAATCACCCAGAAGGCAAATATATTCATATTCCATTTCTGCAAATTTGTTATATAAATTTTCATAAAATGTCCTTTGGTTACAGTTGGGAGCATAAATTCAAACTAATAGACACTTCTGACCAATTGCCAATTCCACCATTAATACTCTACCTTCCTGATCTGCGAATATTTTCTTGGCCACCAAATGATGCTGCACATAAATCACCACTCCTCTTTTTTTTTGATCAGCTAATGAGGTAAATTTTTTACCTAATCTAGAATTTTCTAATAAGCTATCTTGAGACTTTTTTATATGTGTCTCTTATAGACAAATATCATATTTACATTTTCTTAATTTATTCATTATCATTTTTCTTTTAATAGGAGCGTTTAAACCAGTGGTTCTCAACCTGTGGGTCGGGACCCCTTTGGGGGTCGAACAACCCTTTCACAGGGGTCGCCTAAGACCATCGGAAAACACATATTTTCAATGGCCTTAGGAATAATTTTATGGTTGTGGGTCACCACAACATGAGGAACTGTATTAAAGGGTCACGGCATTAGGAAGATTGAGACCCACTGGTTTAAACCATTAATGTTTACCGATAGCAAGCGTACATTTTCTCCCATCCCTTTCCTCCTAGTCAGCCCTTACTTTCCTGCTGTTTGGACTTTTTTCGTCTGTCTTGTTTCTCTTTGCGCCATCGCTGTTCCTCTTCTTCTTCGGTCCTCCTTTCTGTTCTTTCTGTCGTATTTACCTTCACCAGTTCTCATATTATCCTCTTCCTGAGACTCCTCCAAACTTCTACTTTCTACCTCCTCCTCCATATCCAAATTTGCCATATTAAGTTGTTGTTCATAAAACTCTTTCACATCCTGCAAGTTCCTTATTCTGATTTGTCTATCTCGCCAAGTTACTAACAATCCTTCCAGTAGGAGCCAACGGTAGGGGATTGCATTCTTCCTCAAATGTAAAGTGAGGAATTGGTACCTCCTTCTCTGCTCTCTGACCCATCTCGGAATTTGCTTTAGGATCATCACTTGGTGGTCCCTATAAGTAATAGTCTGGTCTCTCGTGCGTTGGAAAAATTCCTTGCATAGGGCTTTCTTATTAAAACGCACATGAACTTCACATGGGAGATTGTGCCTCTTCGCATAACTAGTGATCACCTGAATACTTCATCGATATCACATTGTACTGAGGCTCTGCCTACTTCCAGGGCTCCTGTTACCATCTCCCCCACAATCTCGTCCAGTCTCTTTCCCTTATCTTCTGCCACGTTCTGCCAGAAAAAAGGAGGATCTTTCCATCTCGAGAAAGATGATCTCATCTTCAAGCTCCCTGTTAGCCATCACTTGTTTTTTTCCCATCCATCTATCCGTTGTTCATACTTTCTGTCCTTGTCTCCACCTCCCGCATCCTTTCCTCTTGTTTAATTATTGCCTGTTGCAGTTCTCCAAGCTTCTCACCCATTTGTTTAATCTCTTCTCTGATTCCTCCCATCTCACTCTTAACATCCGTTCTCAAGTCTTCGAAATTCCTAAAGATTATTTCCTGATTCTTGATCATCGAATCCTGGATAGTCTGGAGCATAGCTTGGAGAGCCTGCATAGAGGGAGACTTTCCAACCGATGAGATATCTTCAGCAGATCTTGTTGAAGCCAATGGAGATGCAGATGCAGGGAAAGCTAGGGTCTTCTTATTCACTTTAATAACGGTAGACGTTGTGGACATTTCTGGGTCCCCCCCTCTCTGAATCTCTCTCTCTCCTCTCTCTCTCTCTCTCTCTCTCTCTCTCTCTCTCTCTGAAAGTTGACGCTGGGTCAACCCGACGAGCTCTCCTTGGGGCTCTTCGTTACGCCTTTTCTTCTTGGCAACATTTTGGAAATCCGGACTGGCTGAGGAACGAGTGTGAGCCGCGGTGGAGGCTTCCCTGAAGATGACCCTGGCTGGCAGTGGTGGGGTCGGGAAGGCACGCACAAGTGGGGAGACCCTCAAGCAAGCGGCTGGGCTCAGCCAAAACACAACAAAGGCATGCGGGGCGGGCGGGTTGACTAACTGTTGGGTGACCATCTTTGGCGAGGGCGCTCCGGCTTTCTTCAAGCCTGACCCCCAGGGTGGGCGTGCGAGGTTTGGCAGGACCAGCCCCCTTTTCCCGCTGCCCTGAGCTTCTTTACTCCTCCAGCAAAGCATTGCCGCCACCAGCTTTGATTGAAAAGTGTCTTCTAGGTGGCGAAAACTACCCCATGCAAGTTTTAAAGCCTCAGCTCAGCGCTGTGGGCCCATCCCCCTTTCCGTCGTCTCCTCCTCCTGGATCCCATTCCCACCCTGCCAGCCCTTGTGTTAGTGAGGCTGGCATCAGTCACGGCTGGGTCGGGCCAATGTCTCAGAGCGAAGAGCAGGTTGCGTATCTCCCCAAGTGACCAAGGCATGCCCAACAAGGGCCGGAAAAAGCACCAGCAAGAGATGAGGCAATAGAGAATCAGCCCCGGCCACTTCTCTATCCCCCGCTGTCGCCCTTATCTTCTCAGGCTAGGCGAGGAGTGACTGGGAGGACAGGGCAAGGGGCGGGGCCAGCCAGTGGTGGGGGTCACCCAACAGGGAGCCACAGCAAAGGGCCCAAAGGGAGCTGCATGCGCAGGTTGCTGACACCCAGTTTAACAATAGCACTTAGATTTATATACCACTTTACAGTGCTTTACAGCCATCTCTAAGCGGTTTTACAGAGTTAGCATATTGCACCCAACAATTTGGGTTCTCATTTTACCCACCTTGGAAGGATGGAAGGCTGAGTCAACTTTGAGCCTGATGAGATTTGAACTGCCAAATTGCAGGCAGCGGGCAGGCAGCAGAAGTAGCCTGCAGTACTGCACTCTAACCACTGCGCCACCGTGGCTCAGTGCCAGGAGCAAAAAACTGACTTAAAGACAGACAAACAGATTAAAGAACTTCATTTCATTCCTATAGATTTTTACTTCTGACTCTCAAAATCTTTCATCTACTGAAGTTAGTAAGCACCTAACATTTTTCTTAGTCAGAACTTCAAATACACTTTCAGCCTCCATAATCCAACCAGTAGCTATCCAAACAGCAACACAACTAATAGCTATATTTTTGATACAACTGAGCAGTGATTACCTTTACAGCATATTCCATATTTGTGGTTTTATGTATACATCTCTTGCAAATGGAATAGGATCCAACTCCTATATCTTGTTTGACTTCGTATCCGTCAGTAAACTGAATGCTGTTCCTGTGCAACTGCTACCAAAATAACATTATTAATTAATGAGTTCTCTTATCTCCTTGTATTAAAATATCTTAAATGTACAGAATATTCACAGGAAAATTTGTACTAAATTTAAAATAAAATGAATCTACTTTTTATTTTGTTGCCAGAACGCTCATGTTCACACATACTAAATAGTGTTTAAATACACTGAGGGAGATAAATGATAATTTTATAATGAACAGTTAAATGTTAAAGTATCTGATCTTAACCATAACAAAAAAATGGCTATATGTTTTAATAAAAAACAGCAAGGCAAAACACATCTATGATGAACATTTATAAATTGTTTAAATGAATTTAAATAAAATGTATGCACAGAATAAGAAAGTTACAAGTAGTGATTCTTTGTTCATTTTGCAAGGGAATGACTTACACGCTAAAAGCAATTCCTCATTAGTGACTAAGGAGCAATTTCATAGCATCCCTTACCCGTTGTGGAAATGATGCTAAGCATCACCTCACTGCTATTATTTAGGCATAAGAATGGTTGGATAACTCAAAAAGATGCTAAAAGTCACTAAGTATGTAGTAATGTTTAGGATTTTTATGTTCTTTAGCATTTCAGATTTTGTAAACTGTAATCACTAAAAAAAATTGTATCTACAAGTACTGTATCGAATTAGATCGCTGCATAGTTTATATTGTTCAAGTCAGCTATACAAGTAACTTCCAAAGCAATTTTTACACATGTAAAACATCTTTCTATAAGCATTTTACATGTAGCCATTTGTATTCAAAACTATGCAAGTGATGTTTCTTCTATGAATGTTGGCTTAGATAACAGTAAATCTAAAAATTCTTCATTAAGAACATTCACCTGAACTATTGAATGCCCACCAGATGTCTGCATAGCTTGATTTTCATCATCTGATGCAATAGCTACAAAACTGAAACCCCGGAAAAGCTGGTGAGCATTAGCACTTGGTGGAATACCAGGTGAATCTGCAAAAAATACATTGGTAAGTATGTTTAATAAGTTTTATAAGTATTTAAGAAAGCTCATAATAAAAAATAAACTATAACAGCAATAAAAATGTAAAAATATTAACTAAATTGCAATACATTTCAAACATTAAATTTTTAGTTGGCTGATAGGTCAGATATCTGACATAATATGTTTTTCTGAAAGGCTAATAGGAAGAGAGAGAGATGAGACTTCCAAGAGAATAAATTCCAAAATTTGGGCAAATTGTAGTGTACAAAGGAAAGCCTGATGACTCATGATACATTTAAGTTAGAGTAAATTACAAGGAGAGCTATCTCGCATTTAATGCAAAATCATGGAAAGGGTTTCTTTCAATATACAAGGACTGCATATGATAGCATGAACACTATGGCAAACGGTTTTTTTAATAAAATTTAATATATCTGTGCCAGAGAAAAATTAAAATAATATACCGTATTTTTCGGACCATGCTCCAAAGTATAAGACACACCTAGCTTTTTGGGAGGAAAAAAAAAAGGGGGGGGGGGAAATCTGCCTCCCAGCAATTTACCTCCTTGCAGCAAACAGCCTGGTCAGCTTCAGCATAGCCTGATTTAGCACAAGCAGCTGATTAGTGGTTGGATTGGCCTCCTGGAATACTGCCTATCAGCTGTTCCAAGCTGCAGGGATCGGCGCTGCTCGTCGTCGCTGCCGCCTATCACTGCCTCTGCGCACCCCATTTTCGGCCTCCGTGCATCCTGTTTTTGGCCCGTTCCAGGAGGCGGGGATCACTGCCGTCGTCTATCTCCACCGCCTGGAACGAGCGAAAAATGGGGCACGTGGAGGCAGCGATAGGTGGCAGCAGCAATGGGCAGCAACAGGTGGTGGCGATCCCTGCAGCCTGGAACAGGTGATAGGCAGTATAGCGGGAGGCCGATCCAACTGCCAATCAGCTGCTTGTGCTAAATCAGGCTGTGCTGAAGCTGACCAGGCTGTTTGCTGTTTGCTGCAAGGAAGTAAATTGCTGGGAGTCAGAGGCCGAAGGGTGGGGGTCGATGGGTGGGCGGAGCTTATTCGCTGTATAAGACATTTCCACCCACTTTTTGGGGGCGAAAAAGTGCATCTTATACACCGAAAAATACGGTATATACTAAAATGTCTTTTATATAGGTTGACTTAGCCTTCCATCCTTCCGAGGTGGGTAAAATGAGGACCCAAATTGTTGGGGGCAATATGCTGACTCTGTAAAACCGCTTAGAGAGGGCTGTAAAGCACTGTAAAGTGGTATATAAATCTAAGTACTATTGCTATTGCTATAGTATATATTTTACCTTTTGGCGTTTTTGCTGTAAATTCAGGATCAAAATAAAAAGTGTCCTCAGGTCTGCCAGTTGCAGGTTTAAATGGTGGATTAATTTCTCTTCTGTACAATTTCTAAGGTAAACAAAATTTTAATATATTACAAATATACATAGTCCTTGAGTTACGACTGTAATTGAGCCTGCATATTACAGTTGTAAGTAGTGATGGTCATAAAGTGGGTTACCACATAACCAAATCGGATTTAAGACTTTTGCAACAGTCCCTAAGCGAACATCATGGTTGCTAAGCAAACCCATTATTCTTTATGGAGTGGATTTTGCTGGAAATAAACACCTATTTTTGACGAAAATGGCTCAAATTGTAGTTATGTGACCACAAACGGTACAAACAACTGTAAATGTGGGCTGGTTTCCAAGCGCTCAAAATATGGGGGGCGGGGGGGGCGGGAATATGAGAACTTCGGAACTGAATGATAATTAGCTTTGGGGGGGGCGTATCCATCGTAACTTGGAACACTAAGCATGATATATTTCTTATAATAGTGAATGCTTTTATTGATTTGTGTACTTACATTCCAGTCTATTGTGGTGAAAAATGGATGCCTCTTAATTTCTTCAACTCCATCGGGACCTGCTCCTATTAGAAGTTATAAACAAAAACAATACCAAAAACTCCTTAGATCAGTGGGTCTCAACCTTCCTAATGCCGTGACCCTTTAATACAGTTCCTCATGTTGTGATGACCCCCAACCATAAAATTATTCCTAAGGCCATTGAAAATGTGTGTTTTCCGATGGTCTTAGGCGACCCCTGTGAAAGGGTTGTTCGACGCCCAAAGGGGTCCCGACCCACAGGTTGAGAACCACTGCCTTAGATGATCATTTGATTTATTGTTGAAATCTTAATTAGATAACTTTAATAGTCTACCTAATCTATTTGCAGGATTTCTTTTGAAAAGCATTCGAAGAAGACTCTGAGCTTCTGGACTTAAAAACTGGGGCATTCCAAGTTTGGCTCTGTAAAAGAAAATAAATTAATAATTTAGAAACATAAATGATATTAATCTATGTTCACTGATTTTAGTTTATTACTGTAGGATACTGTATTTTAACTATACGTTAAATAATTGATATTAATAGCCACTGTTTCTACCACTGACTGGAATGATTTTTCACTATTCTGCTGCCTGTCATCATATGAGCTTCAGGTCAGGTGGAGATGGTTCAAATAGCTTCCATACAGACTGAGACAGGGGAAAGAGAGGCTGAAGAGTGAAAAGTAGAACATGACGAAAAAAAAATGTTCTCATGATATTGAATGCTCTCTCTTGTCTGGAAATAAATTGTTAATAGTTTAACTTTAACAGTATGTCATAGTATGTCATAAAATGGCAGCATTAATCCATTCTTTATTTTAATAAATTTATTTGGCTGCCAATCTTGTAAACATGACTAAGCAACATCATATAGAGCACAGAAAGGGAGTAAGAAATAGTAATTAAAGGCATGAGATAAGAAAATGAGAAATACAGCTACATCAAGTTTGCAGTACATCGCTTGCTACTTCATGCTTTTCTATGCTTGTTTCTACTACATTCATAAACAATTCCATACATTTTTTTTAGCAATGTTTTTGTTTTTTAAATAAAAACTTATTCCTAAATTTTGTATTCATTCAGCACCTATTCATTCTTGACCCTGTCTCTTCTTTTATTTATTTATTTGTTTTATTAAACTTGTATGCCGCCCTCTCTCCCAAAGGACTCAGGGTGGCTCACAATGATAAAAACACAAATATATAAATATACAAATATAAAAACCAATAAAATCCCTTTAAAAAACCCCTTCAGTCCAATCCGGCCAGGCCAAATAGCCATGTTTTGAGGTCACGGCGGAAAGAGCGAAGGCCAGGGGCCATCCGGAGCTCCAGGGGGAGCCGATTCCACAGAGTAGGCGCACCCACAGAGAAGGCCCACTCCCTGGGAGTCGCCAGTCGACACTGTCTGGCCGACGGGACCCCAAGGAGGCCCTCCCTGTGAGAGCGCACCGGGCAATGGGGAGCTGCCGCTGGGCGCAGATGGTCCACCAGGTACCCCAGGCCTTAGCCATGTAGGGCTTTATAGGTGATTACCAGCACCTTGAATCTCACCCGGAGGGCAACTGGTAGCCAATGCAGGTCCCACAGGAGGGGTGTAACATGAGTGTCGGAACATTCCCATCACTACCTGGGCGGCCGCATTCTGCACCAGCTGAAGCCTTTGGGTGATCTTCAAGGGCAGCCCCATGTAGAGAGCATTGCAGTAGTCGATCCGGGAGGTGACGAGCGCATGAGTGACTGTACGCAGGTCATCACGGTCCAGGTAGGGGCACAACTGGAGCACCAGACGAATCTGAGCAAAAGCCCCCCTGGTCACGGTTGTAACATGATCGTCCAGAGTCAACCGTGAATCCAGGAGGACGCCTAGATTGCGCGCCCTTTCTACAGGGGGCAACACCTCACCCCCTATAGCCAACGATGGAGTATTCTCCTGGAATCGCGATGCCGGTATCCAGAGCCACTCCGTCTTGGCAGGGTTGAGCTGAAGCCTGTTCCTCCCCATCCAGAGCCGCACCGCTTCCAGGCACCAGGACATCACATCGAGGGCATCACTGGGCTGGTTCGGAGTGGATATAAAAAGTTGGGTATCATCAGCATACTGATGATACCCCACCCTGAAACCACAGATGATCTACCCCAGCGGCTTCATATAGATGTTGAACAGAAGGGGAGAGAGAACCGACCCCTGAGGGACCCCACACGTGAGGGGCCTCGGGACCGACCTCTGCTCCCCCAACACCGCTTGCGAACACCCAGAGAGGTAGGAGGAGAACCATCATAACACAGTGCCTCCCACTCCCAACCCCTCAAGGCACCGCAGCAGGATACCATGGTCGATGGTATCAAAAGCAGCCGAGAGATCTAATAGGACCAGGACAGAGGAATGTCCCTTGTCCCGAGCCCTCCAGAGATCATCCACCAGCGCGACCAATGCCGTCTCCGTGCTGTATCCGGGCCTGAAACCCGACTGGTACGGGTCCAGATATATTGCTTCATCCAGGGCCAACGGGAGCTGACGTGCCACCACGTTCTCAACAACCTTTGCAATAAAGCGAAGGTTGGAGACAGGACAGAAGTTATTCAAAATAGCTGGATCCAGACTAGGCTTCTTGAGGAGGGGTCTCACCACCGCCTCCTTCAAGGTGGCCGGGAAATTCCCCTCACCCAAGGAAGTAGTTATCATTGCCTGGATCTAGCCACGTGTGACCTCCCGGGCCGAATAAACGAGCCAGGAGGGACACGGGTCCAGCACACATGTGGTGGTACTCAGCTTCCCCATGATCCTGTCCATTTCCTCGGGAGTAACAGGATCAAACTTGTCCCAAATCACCAGACCCGTCGCAACCTCCCCCACCAACTCTGCCCAGTCAGAGTCCAGCCCCTCCCGAATCTGAGCGATCTTATCTCACAAGTGTTCACTAAATTCCTCGACCCGCCCCCACATGGGGTCATCTTCCACTCCCTGATCCAAAAGGGAGCGGGACACCCTAAACAGGGTGGCCGGGCAATTCTCTGCGGACGCGATGAAGGCAGAGAAGTAAGCCTACTTCGCCACCTCCATCGCCACCAGATAAGATCGGGTAAAAGATCTCAACTGTGATCCGCCAGATTCAGAATGACTGGACCTCCAACAGCTCTCCAGACCTCTCCTCCGACACTTCATCTCCCGAAGCTCCTCAGTAAACCAAGGAGCCAACCGGGATCTGCGTCGGGTCAGAGGTCACAAAGGCACAACCTGGTCAAGTGCTCCGGCAGCCGCCTTTTCCCAGGCATCCACCAGAGTCTCAACTTTTTCCCACATATATCAAATATACTGTTTACATTGCATTTGACTTACTTTATGTTTCTCCTGATCTAACTCATAAGGTGAATCAGAAACACTCTTACATATAGCACTTTCATTCTTTACCTCATACTATCCATTTCCCTTGAGTTTATTTCTCTTCCATTCTCCCACCTTTACTAAATATGTAGCATAGTACATATTAATAAAGTACATATAGTTTGTACTTTACCTACTAACTTTAGTTTCTTCCCATTTGATGATAATATGCTCTCTCTTTGGCCATTTTAGTAGCAACTATGAGAGTGGGTCTTTTTAAATTATTGAACATCAGCCAAATTCAACAGTTTCCATCTACTGACATTTTTAAGTTCAGGCTCTGGTGATATGTTGTCCAGACTAAAATAGTCAACAGGCAGGCTCTTTTATTATCTCTCGATCTAACTCCAGAAGTTGCAGTATACATTATTTTGAAACTAATTTTTCCTATATTTTCACTTGCCGCAGGGTTAAGAAGGGAGCACAATTTAAACTCTTTGTAGTAATTGTTAAAGCTCTGCAGCTAGCCTTGCTCACTAACTGTACCAGCTCTTGTTTTGATAGGATCCTGTTTAAATAATACAATCAGTGGTACAGAAGCCTTTTTTTATTACCCTTCTGCATGTTGTTGCACCTTAGAATAGAATAGAGCTGGAAGGGATCTTGGAGGTCTTCTAGTCCCGCCCCATGCTCAAGCAGGATAACTTATTCCATTTCAGATAAGTGACTGCCTAGTCTCTTCTTAAAAAACTCCAGTGCTGGAGCACCCATGATTTCTGAAGGCAAGCTGTTCCACTGGTTAATTGTCCTCAGTGTTAGAAAGTTTCTCCTTAATTCCAGTTTGCTTCTTATTTTGATTAGTTTCCAACCATTGCTTCTTGTCCTGCTCTCTGGTGCTTTGGAGAATAATTTGATCCCCTCTTCTTTCTGGCAGCCCCTCAAGTACTGGAATACTATTATGTCACCCCCAATTCTTCTTTTCTTTAGACTAGCCAAACCCAGATCCTGCAGCCATTCTTCATATGTTTTAGTCCCCAGGCCTTTGATCATCTTTGTTGTTTATTTATACATGTTAAATTTGGCTGATGTTCAATAATTTAAAAAGTCTCTCTCTCACAGTTGATGTTAAAAGGACCAAAAAGAGAGCATATTATCATCAAATGGGAAGAAACTAAAGTGAGTAGGTGAAGTTCAAATTATATGTACTTTATAAATATGTACTATGCTACATATTTAGTAAAGATGGGAGAATGGTAGAAAAATAAACTTGACCTCGAGTAAAAAAATCCTTCCTACCTATTCCACTTTATGCGTTTTTAGATGCATTTAAGAAATATTTGAAAATCTTTTTATATAATAAAGCCAACTGGTGCAAGTGGTTATGAGCCAATGCTGAGAATAGCAATAGCCCTTTGACTTATATACTGCTTCGCAGCCCTCTCTAAGTGGTTTACAGAGTCAGCATATTTCCCCCCTACAATCTAGGTCCTCATTTTAATGACTTCGGAAGGATGGAAGGCTGAGATAACCTTGAGCCGATGAGAATTGAACTGCCAAATTGCAGTCAGCAGAAGTAGCTTGCAGTACTACATTCTAACCACTGCACCACCATGGCTCGTTTTTCTGTACATCTTTTTTTTTTTTAAATAAAGTTTATTTTCATTTTTAAAAATACTTTACATATATACATACAAGGTTATTGCAACTAACGTACACAAATCTGCGCCTATACCACTAATACAATCCATTTCATTTCCCTGTCTTTTCTTTCACCCAATTATACCATAAATTCCAACATTTGTAATAATCAGAATCTTTTTGGTTCCTAAGTAGTTTCGTTAACCGGTCTGCCTCTGCGCATTCTGTAATTTTCCAAATCAATTTATTTTCTGTGGGTATTAATTCGTTTTTCCATTCTTGCGCGTATAGTATCCTAGCTGCAGTAGTGATGTGGAGGATCAAATACCATTTTTCCTTAGTTATTTTGTCTGGTTTCATTTCTAATAAAAAAAGCTGGTTTCAGCTCTATATTATATCCTGTAATTTCCACCATCCAGTTCCGAACCTTGGACCAATATTTGCCTGCTTTGGGGCACGTCCACCATTGGTGGTAGTACGTCCCACAACCATTCCCACACTTCCAGCATGCCGGAGAAACTCTTGGGAACATTCTTGCGATTCTTGCCGGGGGGATATGCCAATGATAGACCATTTTATAAATATTTTCCTTGTAGGGGGTTGACAAAGTAAGTTTCATATTCCTATTCCATATCTCATCCCATTTATCCAGATTTGGAGAAAATCCGAGGTTCTTCCCCCAGGCAATCATAGTGTCCTTGATCACCTCCTCACCAATCCATCGTGATACTAAAAACTGGTAGCATCTTGAAAGTAATTTCTTTTCAATTCCCAATAAGATTTTATCTAACTCCTGTAATGACCTATATATTCCCTCCTTTCTTTGGTCCCTTCTGACTCTCGATTGTATTTGGGCATACGCCCACCAGTCTACCTTTTTGCCCTGTTTTGTAAGCTCCTCTTGGGTCTTCAATTCCCCTTGAGGGTCAAGCAAATCCTGATAAGTCAATGGTATTTCCTTATTATATAGTGTCGCATGTGTTACTGCCTCTAATGGGGCAAACCAAATCGGAATCATTGAATAATGCCTGTTCCTAATTCTTTCCCAGGATTCTAATAATATTCTCTAAAGGTAGTGTCTCTTAAACTGTCCACATTTCTTGCCCCTCTCCCTCCATAGAAAATGGTGCCAACCTTGACACAAGTCATAACCCTCCAATGTAAGAGTCCTCTTCCTATTTAAAAGCATCCAGTCTCTGATCCAAGTTAAATTAGCCACTTGGTAGTAAAACTCCCATTTTGGTAGACCAAATCCCCCTCTACATGGAGCCTCTTGGAGCATTTTAAGTTTATCCGGGGCTTCTTCTTCTGCCACACAAATTTCCTCACATAACTATCTAGCAGTTTAAAAAAACCACTATCCAGTCTCGCGGGGGCAGTCTGAAATAAGTAGTTCCATTTCGGAAGTACATGGTTTTTAATCGTAGCTATCCTACCAAGTAAGGAGAGTTGCAGGTGCTCCCACTTTTCTAGGTCTGTCTTTGTTTGGGCTAACAACTTTGTGTAATTATCTGCCATAATGGACGTATTTTAGAAGACATCCAAATACCAAAGTATTTTATTCTTTTAGTCACTTGAAGGCCCATTTTTTTCTGTACATCTTATGAAGTAAGATGGATGGTATGCATGGAATTTTATAGTGGTGTAAGTGCTATTTTTATTGTGATTTAAAATATTCCATAAAGTATATTGAATTTATTGCTTTTGCTTAATTTTAACTGCCTTTTTGGTTTAATTTGTGGTTGGACCATACCTGGTAGAAAATGTGTTAAAAATAACATTCTCTTTATTTATGTATAACTTCCAATTGTTCACTTCATTTTCCTTGTGAAATACAACTACTTTGGATTCTGGTTCATTGTCGAATCTGTACTTCTTGTAATAGCATTCAGTCTAACATTCACTACATATTTGGGCTCTGAGACAAAAACATAGTATCACCTGCTTAGAAAAGTATAAATCAATTCACATTCCTAGCCTTCACAATTCTAAAGATGGTAGCAATGGGACAAGCAGTGAAATGCTACCGGTTCGAGTGAACTGGTAGTGATAAAATTCTGCTTTCTAGCAAATCAAAATGACGTGGCACAGCTGTTCCCCCCCTCGCTGTTCCACTTACCTTCCTAAGACTCCTTTTTCCATGCAAAGCACGCATTTGGCACATACTGTGGATGCAGGTGCTCGCTTGGTGCGCACTGCGCATGCGCGGGCAGCAAACAAGTGGCAAACCGGGGAAGATTTCACCACTGAATGGGACAAACCAAGCATCTGATCCATCTTCCAAAAAAAAAAGGGGGGGGGGAATAAGACCCAGGAGACTACAAACCAATCAGCCTAACATCAATACCCAGGAAGATACTGGAAAAGATAATAAAAAAACAGATCTGCCAACATCTAGAAATGAGTAAAGTAATAACTAGCAGTCAGCATGGGTTTGTTAAAAACAGATCATGCCAAACCAATCTTATTTCATTCTTCAACATAGTGACTAAATTAGTAGACCAGTGAAATACTGTGGACATAATATACTTAGACTTCAGCAAGGCATTTGACAAAGTAGACCACAACCTACTTCTTTGTAAGCTAGAAAAAAGTGGGATAGATAGCATCACCATCAAATGGATTTGCAACTGACTGGCAAACCATACTCAACAAGTAGTCCTTAATGGTACTACATCTATATGGAGGGAAGTAAGCAGTGGGGTACCACAAGGTTTTGTCTTAGGCCCAGTACTCTTCAATATCTTCATAAATTACTTAGAGGGAATAGAAGGGGAACCTACCAAATTTTGGATGGATCTTGACAGACTTGAACACTGGGCCCTATCTAACAAAATGAAATTCAATGTAGAAAAAAGTAAAGTCTTACATTTAGGCAAGAAAAACCAAAAGTACACATATTGACTGGGTGAAACCAGGCTTAATAGCAGTAACTGTGATCTTGGAGTCTTAGCGGACAACCAATTAAATATGAGCTAACAGTGTGCGGTGGCAGCCAAAAAACAAATGCAATCCTAAATTGCATTAACAGAGGGATACAATCAAGATCAAGTGAGGTACTAATACCACTCTATAAAGCCTTATAAGACCACACCTAGAATACTGCATCCAGTTTTGGTCACCACACTATAAAAAAAATGTTGAGACTCTAGAGGAGGGATGTCAAACTCAACTTCACTGAGGGCTGCATCAGGGTTGTGGTTGACTTCAGGGGAGCGGTGTGGTGTGGCCAGCTCCCACTGCTGCTGTGCTTGTCCTCCTTGGCCAGGTTGCTCATGGTGTGTGAGGGCAGAGTGTGTAGGTCAGAGGGAGGCCCATTCCCTCTCCTTGCGAGAAGACCCGGCTTTGTAACCAAAGCATCCTTCTGGGAGACCACCAGAAGAGGTCAGGAGGAGGGGATAACGGGATGGCAAAAGGCAGCGGGGCTGCTGGTGGACAAGTGTTAAGGCAAGATTTACCTCAGATCCTCACTCTCTATCATTATAATATCCTTCCTTCCTTCCTTCCTTCCTTCCTTCTCCTTTCTTTCTTCTTCCTTTCCCTCTTTCCTTATTTTTCCTTCCTTGCTCTCTTCCTCTTTCCTTCTTTTTCTTTCCTGTCCCTTCTTGGATGCTCAAATGCAAAAGGGGAAACATTTCTCGATGCCTCCTCGCCTTGTGATAAAATGCCACTTTTGCTAGTAGTTTGTGGCCACTTATAAGACTGAGAAGAAACCAGGCTCAGTTTATCCCATGTTTGCATTTCGTGGGGGTGTCCACAGATAACAACACAGCAAAACTATCAAAATGATGGCTCTGATAGTTGATCAGAGCTCCTCTGTTTTTTATGTGCAACAGTTTTAGCATTTAAAACAGAGGTAAGTATAGTTGCTTTTCTAGTAATATATAATCCTTAAAAGGGCTCTGCTGTAGGAACCCTGCGTGGCCTAATTCAGACTGGAAATATACCAAAGGAAAATATTTTCCCCCACTTGCTTGGTCCTGTTTTCCCCTCTGCAAATAGCTTTTTGCAACATACAAGGAGGAGATACTTTCCTAAGAGTTCACAATTCAAGAATACCAATGTGCTGTTTGTTAAGTGAACATGAGATATCTCAGGGCGGGGAAAGCTGAGCTGGGCTAGTGATAAAACAGGTCCTCAAGGCCTCCACGACCCACTAAGATACCTCATGCTTCTCCCTCCCTTCCTGGAACACAGATTCATTTACTTTGCAAACATTTGTCTCCTCTTTGCCTTTAAGGAAGGGAGAGGAGAGTTGGCCTGGAAATGCTTTTCCTGCCGAGAATGGACACTCCTGGGTGCCGTAATATCGCGTAGGTTCTGTTAGGATGTAGTTTGAGCCTAACAAGTTGTCCAGGCAATATATGTGTTCTGTGACTTTAATATGAATATCTATTGTGTAACTTTAAGGCTTTAATGCTGAGTCATGCTGTAATTAGGTAATGACTGGTTGTGAGAGTATTTAAGCAAGGTATTGTAACGTGTTCAGTTGCTGCTATGATATGCTGCAATACTGGACTGATTTAACTGACAAAGACTTGGAATTTGTTTAAAGAGTATGAGACTGTTTTTCTACTATAAAGTAAGCTTTTGATAAACCAGTTTGCATAACTCTTATTCATTGCTCTCAGCAACGTTTCCTTATGCATTTACTCTGCTGGTTGGTAACACAACACCAATATTATGGGCACCTGAACAGGTTCAGGTGCCCATAATCTTTTGTAGAGAGTCAAGGACCCAGAAGCTTTCATTCTCGGCATGAAAAGTGTTTGCTGTGCCGGTCTCCTGCTCTTTCTCTCTCCCCTTGAATTACTTTCCACTGAATTACTTAATGAGACCTCATCCCACGGAGCATGCTGCCATGCAAATGGGGCGTCTGCGTGCACATGGGGCACTTGGAGCGATCTTTGAAGGTAAGCCCGCTGCTGCGCCTCCACTTTCTTCAGCTCGGACGCAGTCAGAGCACTCAAGCTGAGCACTGCCGCTGCAGAGGACAAAGAGAGAGAGTGCAAGAGAGCAATCAGATGCAACCTCTGTTTCTGTATGTGTATGTGTATGAGACAGAGAGTGTGATCCATGCTTCAGCCAGGGCACCCAAGCTGCTGGCAGCAGCGGGGGCAGCAGGAGCCACCTAAGCAGCCATGATCTCCTCCCTCCGAACCAGCCAGCCCCGCCTGACCTCCCTGAGTCTCACCGTTCTTCTCCTTGTCCTCCCCACTCAAGTGGCAGCAGGCTCTGAGGGACAACAGGGCCTCTCATTTCTCCCACGGCACAGCGAGCATCAGCTTCAGTCGGAGCATTCAGCCACCTGAACAGCCATGATGCCCCCTCCCCAGCCAGCCAGCTCTGCCTGACCTGTTCCTTGCTTGGTTAGCCGGCTGGCACAAAACCTCGCTGTTCTCCTCCTCCTCTCCGCTCAAGTGGTGGTGGGCTCTGCAGGACAGGGTCTCATTCCTGCCCCGGCACAGCAAACTCTGGCGGGCTGGATGCAGGTATGAAGAGCCTGGCCTTGCAGTGCCTCCTTGCTCAGTTGAAGGCTTTGTTCCTGCCCTCAGATAGTAAGACTGGCCGTGGAATCGGAATTGGCTGCGTGCCAACCAACGCCATCCATGGCCTTGGTGCACTTACTGTTTGAAGGCCCTACAGTTTGAAGGTAAGCCAGTAAAAAAATAATTCAGACCTTCCAACTTCTCACCAAAAAAAAAAAAAAATCTTGCAAGGTTGGAAGGTCTGAACTATTTTTTTTACCATAGTCTCAGACTACTTTTGTTGCCCTGCATGCAGTGACGGAGAACTGGGCCTGTGTGCGAGCATGCCGACTGGGATGGCATGGGCTGGGCTGAAGTGACACGGGCTGGACCCTTATATTTTCCATGATGGCCACGTGGGCCAAATTCAGCCTCATCGCTGGCTGGATCTGGCCCGCGGGCCTTGAGTTTGACACCCCTGCTCTAGAGAGAATGCAGAGAAGAACAACCAAGACAATTAGGAGACTAGAGACTAAAACATATGATGAACAGTTGCAGGAACTGGGCATGGCTAGTCTAGTGAAGAGAAGGACCAGGGGAGACAGAATAGCAGTGTTCCAATATTTGAAGGGCTGGCACAGAGAGGAAGGGGGTCAAACTATTTTCCAAAGCATCTGAAGGCTAGACAAGGAATAATGGATGGAAATTGAACAAGGAGAGATTCAACCTGGAAATAAGGAGAAATTTTCTGGCAGTTAGAGCAATCAATGAATGGAATAGCTTGCCTTCAGAAGTTGTGGGAGCTTCATCACTGGAAGCTTTCAAGAAGAGACTGGACTGCCATCTGTCAGAAATGGTGTAGGGACTGCTTGGGCAGGGGGTTGGACTAGGTGACCTACAAGGTCCCTTCCAACTCTGTTAATCTGTATCTAATCTGTATCCAAGAATCATGTTTCAAATGCTAAGTTAATATTGTAAAATGATACAAAGTGTAAATTAAAAGATAAAATTACTATTACTAAAATTACTATTAGCCGCTCAGATTTAAGACCATATAACATGGCTGACAGATGGCTCCCTAAAAAGGTAGAGGTGACTCAAAATAAAAGGTTAATTTGGGCCAAAGTTGATACTAAGGCAATATCAGAATGCCTTAAAACAGAGAATGCCACCAAGTGGGCTAGAACAATCCAGTCATCTAATACTGACTGGCTGTCAGCCTTCAATGCATTCTCTAATCTCTGTAATATTCTGAAGAAACACCTAACAACTAAACCTGCTACAAAAGGAGCCCAAGTGGGTAGACCCCGTTGGTTTGATCCTGAATGCCAGCAACTGAAAAAGAAGGCAGCCATGAGACTCTCCCAGAGGAATCTACTGCTCATATACAAGCTGAGATGTTACACACAAGGGAATATAAAAAAATTATAACATTAAAGAATTTTTTTTTTGCCATTTCAATCTGGTCAGAACTCGAGTTGGCTGCCAGAAGTCATAACTCAGTAATATTTTGGCACTCTGTAGCAGGTGTCCTGAAGGAACGGCAATTTGCATTTGATATACCAGTCTCTGCTGAGGACTGGGAGAATTATTATCAGTGTTTGTTTGCTTCCACGGAACCTGCAGAGAAACTGTCTTTAAGCAGTGATCTAATAAACCCTAGAACTCACATGGAATATATTTGGCATAAAATGATACATTTAGAAGGGATTAAAAGATTGAAACTTAAATGAAATTGAAATGAATAAAATTAAAAATATTGAGATTGTTAAAATTGAATTCAAATGACAATATAATTGGTTTGATATAAAATTATTTATTTAGAAGGGGAAATTATATATAAGTATAATAGTTTTATTAATAATTGTGTTAGAAGTAATATTGGTGATCATATTATATGAGTAAGATGAAATATATTTTCTAACCGTGAAAGTGCAAAGGAATTGTATTAATATCGGGACAGTAAAAATTGAATTATACAAAACGAATTATTTGAAGGGGAAAGTTTGGAATGAATGTGAAATGGAAGCTAGGTTTATTCAAAAAGGGTGTTATAAAAACAAATGTGAAGAATTGTATTGTTTCTGGTAAAATGGTAAAATAATTAACTTTTAGATAAAAATGATGTAAAACAAATATAAAAAAAATATGCTTGAAAGGATAAAATAATGGATAAGGTAGTAAGACAGGAGAAAATGGTAATTGGGATTGTAAAATTGAATTTATGACAATATAAATGGTTTGATATAAAAGGATTTATTTAGAAAAGAAATTTTGAATGAAATTGAAATGGAAGAGAGGTCTGGAAGAAGGATAATATGATATACAAATATAGTAATAGTCTTAATGGTATTAGGAGTAATATTGGTGATTATATTAAATTATATATTCAGGAAGGGTTAAAAGATGGAAAGTTAAATGAAATTAGAATAACAAATGTGAAGAAGTGTATTGTTTTTGCTAAAATGGTAAAATGACTAACTATTAGAAAAAGGTGATGTAAAATAAATTCAAAGAAATATATGGTTAAAATGGTAAAATGATTAATAAGGAACTATATGATATGATAAACTGGTCTACCTTAGGAAAATAATTGTGAAAAATTAAATGATTAAATAACTGTATAAAGTAAAGGGTTTCAATAGAATAAAAAACTTCGGAAAATAAATGTGATAAAGGGAGAAATAAGATGAAATAGGCTAAGATAAGGAGGTTAGGGCGGATGGTAATATTGATTATATATTATATAGTAAATAAAAATTAGAGAAAAGGGGAAAGTAGAATACATTGGGAGAAATTGAAATATATATAGTAAATTTGGAGAAAATAAGCTGTATGAATTTTGACTCGGTCAATACTATTCAGAAAAAATGTATTGTATGTTTGTGTGTCTTTAAAAAAATTGTTTAAAAAAAGAAAGAACTGAGGACTTCTCCACTGACCGGGATAAAGTGGGTTTTATGATCAGCCTGCTCTCTAGCTCTGCGGCTCGCTGGGCCACGCCACTGCTGGTCAAGGCTAGATCTCTGTTGGACGATTTCAGGGGGTTTTGTGAGCATCTCAGACTTGTGTATGAGGACCCCATCAAACGCAGACTGCCACCAGACGTCTGAAGACCCTGAAGCAGGGCTGGAACCCACTGCAGGAATATGTCAGTGAGTTTCAGCTGCTTAGCCAGGATTCAGCCTGGAATGAGGCTGCCCTCATGGACGCGTTCCAGGATGGGGTATCAGAGAAGTTGCAAGACGAGCTGGTCCAGATTGATATCCCTCCGACACTCAACGTGCTGGTCCATCTGTGCCTTAGGATCGATGCCCGGTTGCAGATACAGACCAGTCGCTGTGCCTGCCAGGAGAACTGGGTGGTACAGTTCGTGCGTGAGACTCCGGCTCCACAGTAGCCAGACCCGGTCTGTTAGTGACTGAGAAAAATAGACGACAATCAGGGGGGTTGTGCTTTTATTGCGGGGAACCTGGGCACATGGCTGCCTCTTGCCCCAAGAAGTGACTGTTGTGGTTCGTCAACAGCCTGCAGACCTGGCAATGGAGTCAGAGAGTGAGGAGGCTGGGGAGGACAAGGGGCCAGTCCTGGAGTCAGGGGAAGGCTCGGACGAGGGCTCTGCATCGGAGGCAGAGATGGGGCCAGAGCCATCTGGGAGCAATGCGCCGACTCTGGAGCCTACAGAGGCAGAAAGCAGAGAAGCAGAGGAACCAGGAGGAGCCTGTTCCTAGTGCTCACATGCGAAGAGCTGCCAGAAGGCAAGAGCAGCTGAAGAAAAAAGAACAACTCGGGAGTAAGGCCAGAAGATGATTGGCCCCTCCCATAAGGCTTAAAATAGCAGCAACGAGTCGTTGGATTCTTTTTAGAAAAGCAAAATTGATTCCTGTGCTTCTTGTCAACGTCTCTTGAACTCTGTGGGGTTTTTGGCAAGAAAAGCCTTTGGCAGGTTGCCAAAGATATCAAAGGTTGGTGATAAGGACGATGGACTGGTTATGAAGAATTTTGTTTTGGACTAAGCTGAGAATGAATTAATTCTCAGCTGTTTTAATTAAATAAGTTTGTTCAGGACTGAATTGTGTTTGGCCCACTACTTGGGCCTTGATCACAACAGCGACGAGGAGAGTCAACTCCTGGGCCTGCCCCAAAGCCACAGAAAACCCTGTTGGGAAACGCCCTGAGCCCGATTTAGGGGAGACCCGGGGTCGGGAGCGCACCAACACCAAGTCAAGCCCAGCAGACGTGGAGCCCAGACCCCCCTGGCACTTGATCCTGACAGCAAGAGTATTCTTGTCCAATAGTCTGCAGGGGATTCAGGTTCACGCCTTGGTTGACTCCGGAGCTACAACTAACTTTTCAGATGTGGCGTTTGCAGCCAAATATGCAGTCCCTCAGTGTCCAGTGGATCCTCCCATGCTTGTGGAGACCATTGATGGCCTGGTCTGGGCCACGCAACCCTTGCGCCTGACCATCGGTTCTAATGAGGAGGCCATACAGTTTTATATTACCATATTCTTTGGAGTATAAGATGCACCTTAATTTTTGGGGAGGAAAACAAGAAAAAAAGAATTCTACCTCTGCCTACCAGCATTTAAGGTGGCGCTGCTTTACGCCACCCTTCTCCTCCTCCTGCAAGTGAGAGGTGCCTCAGAGACTCAATTGAGAAAGAGGGTGTTGATTACTGAGAAGTTCTTTTCTGGAAAACTTATCAGGGTGCTCCTGCGATCCGCAGGGACTACTTGCTTTCCCTGAAGAGACCCCTTGCATGCTCTGGGGGGAGGGTCAGGGCACAGCCTCTTCGGGATGGTCTGGGGGGGGATCTGCCCTGTGGCTTTGGCGAACAAGGCGGACCCCACGGTTCGTGGCTGGTCCCCCCCTCTGGCCGTCCATCAGGCAGCTCAGGGCAGACAACGGCCACAATGACTTCATTCCCCAGCAATGTGAGGAGCAGCTGCTGCCGCCACCTAAGCCCTCTCCACGCCTGGGAGCCCCTAAAGTGAAACGTCCTTCCTTTTCAGCCACTGCCGCCCATTGGCCCGATGCAATTTGCAGAGCCGTGTTTCAGGTGGTGGCTGGTTCCCCTACAAACGCCATCACAGTGCGCAGCCGGTATCCTCTGCCCCTAATTCCCAAACTGTTGGAATGGCTTTGGGAGGCTTATAATTTTGTTCAGATCCGTCCCAGGGATGAATGGAAGACGGCGTTTGGCGCCAGGTACAGACATTTCAAATATACGGTCATGTCATTTGGGTTGACCGATGCTCCTACCGTCTTCCAACATTTTATGAACATTTTCTGGGACCCCTTGGACCAGTTTGTCGTGATTTATTTGGATGACATTTTGATATACTCTCCCTCCCTCCCGGGAGAGCCATCAACACCACCTACGCCTGGTCTTGCAACGGCTCCGGGAGCATCACCTATATGCTAAACTGGAGAAATGCCAGTTTTTCCAGTCCACCATCATGTTCCTGGGGCATTGCATCTCTCATAAGGGCATTGCCATGGAGCCGAGCAAGGTGGAGACACTGACTGGAAATAGAATTAACAACATTGCTTTCCTGCAAAGGTCCCACGTCCTTTGCTACTCTTTTAAGCCTTATGGGAGAGGCCAATCATCTCCAGGCCTTACTCCCGAGTCGTCCTTTTAGTTTTAACTGTTCTTGCCTTCTGGCAGCTCTGTGCATGCACGCACTAGGAACAGGCTCCTCCTGTTCCTCTGCCTCTCTGATGTCTGACTCTGGAGGCTCCGGAGTCCATGCATAACTCCCAGATGGCCCTGGCCCCATCTCTGCCTCTGATGCAGAGCCCTCATCTGAGCCTTCCCCAGACTCCAGGACTGGCCTATGTTCCTCCCCAGCCTCCTCACTGTCTGACTCCGCTGCCAGCTCCGCAGGCTGCTGGCGGACCACAACAAGTAAACTATGTCCACAGAATTTCTCTAAACCACTAAGAATGTAATAAAATTTGTTCTGGCATGATCTGTTTTTGATAACCTATGTTGGCTTGTTTCTATGTGTTCTCAGGATCAATGCTCATTTTTTCCAGGATCTTCCCAGGTATAGATGTCAGGCTGAGTAGTCTGTAGTTTCCTAGATCTATTTTTTCTCCTTTTTGAATATTGGGACCACATCAGCTCTTTTCCAGTCCTCTGGTGCTCCAGGGACTTTGAAAGATATGGCTCAGTGGTTCTGAAGTCACATCTGCCAGCTCCTTTAGCTCATACCAATGTTCTATATATTATGTTCAGCTAAAGAAATATAACACAGTTATTAAAGGGAATCATCATCCAATAGTTATTAACATTTCAGATTAAGAGAAATAAGGCCTCTTAAATCTCATTCATGACTCAGTTATGAGGACGAAATAGGAGATGGAAAAGCCCTATATATTATTTTGAACATCTTGGTGGATGTTCTTGGTGGATGTTTTAAAATTTCCATTTTAAAACTAAATTATTTGGAATAACTTAATCTTCCATCTTAAAGGTAAATGAATTAAGAGCACAACTCATATTTCAGATAAAACAGTCATATGATAATTACAATGTGTTGTTGATCATTCCTTGTTAACTACTCGTGATTTTTTTCAGAAATTCTTGCTATTTAGATTACAGTTGAAGCAGTATTTGAACAGAATAAAAACAAGGTCAAGTCTGAATGCATATGTGTAACAAATGTAATCTGAAAATGTTGTTGTAGCACCTCCTTTTGGCATCAATAATGCGAAGAGCATTCACTTGGAAATGAGTTTCTGTAATACTCGTTCAGTAATACAACATAAAATGAGATTCTGGAGTACAATATTACTATTTCTTGAGAAGAATTTGATTGATTTGAGAGTGCATAATCAATAGCTAGCTATAAAATGGCAAGATTTGTATGTGTATTACTGTGTGCGTGTCTATGTCTCTCTCTCTCTTACATCCTGGGTATCACTGTGTGTATCTCTCTCTCACACCCTCTGTGTATCACTCTGTGTGTCTTTCTGTCTCTCTCCCCCCCTTCTCTCTGTATGTGTTTGTGTGTGTATGTGTGTGTGTGTGTGTGTGTCTGTTTCTCTCTCTCTCTCTTTCTCTCTCTCTCTCTCTGAAAGCCACGGCTGGGCCAAGCCAGCAAGCTCTTCTTGGGGTGTTTCACTACTCCTTTTATTTCTTCTTTTTGGAAATCCGGGCTGGCTGAGGAATGATCACCAGCAGGGGCAGAGGCTTCCCTTCAGGCAACCGTCCTTCTCCTTCCCCCCCCTCCTTCTCCTATCGTGACCCCCTGGCCTGCTGTGGCTGAGCCGAGAGTGTGTACATGCGTGGAGAGACCCTCCACAACCGAGCACCAAAGCAAAGGCACGCATGTTTAAGGAGGGTCTTAACAGAACGCAACAGGACGTGGTTTCTCTCCTGCACTGAGGCTCTGGCCATCACCTTGCCGTGTCGTCCCCCACCCCCAGCAGCTCTTCAGCCGAATGTGAAGGGCATGAACTCTAGCCCGAAGTGCCAGGAAACGGCTGTCTTACGCGCAAATGTGGGACGAAGGCAGGTACAGGGCCACTTCGGTCCTGCACTCTCTGGCGACCCTCCTCCCCCTCTTCCTCTTGTTACCCCCTGGCAGGCTGTGGCTGAGCCAGGAGGGTGCGCACATGTGGGGAGGCCCTCCTTAAGCGAGCGGCCGGCTGGCCCGCGTGCCTTTCCTGCACTTTGCTGCTCGCTTGAGGGTCTCCCCACGTGTGCACACACTCCTGGCTCAGCCACAGCCTGCCAGGGGGTCACAAGAGGAGGAGTGGGAGGAGGGTCACCCGAAAGCAAACCTCCACCACAGCTGGCGATCGTTCCTCAGCCAGCCTGGATTTCCAAAAATATCCAAAAAAATAGAAGGGGTGAGGGGTGAGGCCAAACAGTGATGGGATAGGGAGCCACAGCAGAGGGCCCAAAGAGCCACATGCGGCTCTGGGGCCACGGGTTGCTGACACCTGGACTAGAAGGAAAGAACCTATATTTCACTCCTATACTCTGGAGTGGAAATATGTACTATACAGAGCCTGATTTCTCTGTTCTGCAGTTCTTCATATTCTGTCTGTGAGTTTCTACTATGTTTCTGAATACAGAGTTAGTATCTGAAAAATTAAGCGTTATTATTGTACATATGGCATGAAGTATGACAAGGAATATCTTATGAGCATAGTATGTACTATATCTTGCACACCATGCAAGTACTGTGTTTCCCAAAAAACAAGACCCTGTCTTTTGTTTGCCCCCCCAAAAGGCACCAGGTCTTATTTTCAGGGGGGTTGTTGTCAGTAGACTCACCTCACTTATACGCGTCTTGCCCTGTCTCCTTTTTGCTGTCAGAGGCCTTCAGGAACTTCTTCTGAGGCTGGTAAGGCTTTCCTGAAGGCCTCTGCAGCCGATAACAGAGTTCCGGATCGATTTGGAGCTCTGTTATCAGCTGCAGAGGCCTTTAGGAAAGACTTGCAGGTCTTGCCGGCTGCAGAATAAATGGGTCGGCAAGGAAGGTGTCGGGGGCTGCGAGGCAACTGCAACTGTCCAAAGATAAATATGTAGGGCAGCTCCACCCCCATCCCCACCCTAGCATAATTTTTACCTGTGCACTCTGGAGCGGGCAGGTCTTAATTAGGAGTTATTTTGGGGGTAGGACTTACATTGGGCACACATGTAAAAATCAAGCTAGGATTTACTTTCGGGTAGGTCATATTTTCAGTGAAACATGGTACTTTGAAAAAAAATGCAAAGAAAACTGTATGATTTATTCAGGCATTCACCAAGAATCAAAGTCTGACAAGATGGTGCATATATACATATATAACTTATCATAAATCAGGCAACAAATATCAGTCAAATACAGATTTTCAAATGACCAAGGTATATATTAGAATTAAGCTGGTATGCAAGAATGAGGAGAAATTGTAGGAATAAGCACTGAAAAAACATTTCTCACTTATTTAGTGTTAACAAACTGAACATGGATTACAGCAATACTGTTTTGAAGATAACATGACCAAGAAATATGAGATATGAGACATTTGGTGAGTTAAAAGTACTAATAGTTAATGTATGTCAAATTATAAAGCATTGGGTTGAATGCCTTTACACTTCTGGTGGAGAATGCAGGACATCTGAAATATGCATTTATGATATATTAGTACCTTTCAAAATGAGGGGAAGAATAGTCATTACCGTGTTTCCCCAAAAATAAGACCCTGGCTTATATTTTTTTGAACCCTGAAATAAGCACTTGGCCTTATTGCCATGTGCTCAAAAGCCCGATTGGGCTTATTACCAGGGAATGTCTTATTTTGGGTGAAACAGGGTAGATACTACAATCCAGAGAGCAAACCCAGTAGTATATTTGAGACATATAAATAAGAGTGTACTCACTTGAGAATCATAGTCATGGTTTCTTTTCTGTCTTTCCCTTGAAAAGGTAGAGTACCAGTGAGCATTTCAAACTGAAAGAATAAAATTTTCATCAATTATATTAAAAAATATGGAGAAAACCTTTGACGTGATTATTTAGAACATATTTTTAATTTTTTTTCTATAAATGTAAATTAGGAGCTTTATATGCAATTTTCTCTAATAACAGCTTAAGTTCCCCAAAGCTTAACTCTATATTTAATGCCTCCAATATGTTTATATTAAGAGCCACGATGGTGCAGTGGTTAGAGTGCAGTACTGCAGGCTACTTCTGCTGACTGCCAGCAGTTTGGCAGATCGAATCTCACAAGGCTCAAGGTTGACTCAGCCTTCCATCCTTCCGAGTTGGATAAAATGAGGATCCAAATTGTTGGGGGGCAATATGCTGACTCTATAAACTGCTTAGAGATGGCTGTAAAGCACTGTAAAGTGGTATATAAGTCTAAGTGCTATTGCTATTGCTATTCCTCAAATACAAAATTTTATTTCCCTAGATTTTTTTAAAGTATAGATTTTCAATTCCATTCTGCCTTTAAAATTGCAAAATAAAAACAGATAACATTGCAACACATTTTAAGAGCAAAATATTCTGAGTTCAAAAATTATATTCAAATTTCATTGGAAGTTGACCAACCTCGAAAGTAAGGTTGGACAATTTTTGATAACAGGCTGTTCTAATATAAGAACACATATGGTGAGACTAAAATGTGCTTTGAGAGTTGAAATATTTGCAATTCAAAATTATTTGGCATATTTCTATTTTAATGAAACAGTTCCAAAATATATTTATATTTTCTTTTCTGCTTTTACACTTTAAGAAATTTAAATATTTAACACAGTGCTTTATGAATAAACATATACATACCAAAAGAATCAAAATTAATTTGGCTATTAATTTTTTGGAAATTGAAATTATTCTTTTTTTTCTCCTCTAGAAAGTTTTTTAAAACAATGCTTATAACTTCACATGATTACTAGGTGATATCTCAAATTATTTTAAATTTAGGAGGTATTTGTATACTGGCTACCAAAAACTAAAAACTAAAATTCAGTAAAAGCTAACACTTCTTTATTTATTTTTTGTAATACATAAGTAATGTTGACCATGTTAACAGCTTGCACTTTAAACACAGAAGTTCAAAATCTACGTATATTTGTTATTTAAGCCAATTTATGGTGAAAAATATTGCACTAGCACATTTTAAAAATCTCAAAAAAATTTAATTGCAATTTTTAATGATCAAGTAAATGAAAATCCAAAAGTATATTTGTTTAGATTTGATTATGGACATAACAAATTTGAAAAATATTATTTTTATGATACTATTACTATAATTCTCTTTAGATATAAATCATTTCCATTTGTCTTAATTCAACCCCATAGATGTATATTGACAGGATTTACAGAAATTCATCCTAGAGGTACTTACGAAATAATAAAAATAGTGCCAATTTTATAGTGACCTGCAAACTGCTAACAAGTGAAATAAAGAACTCAATTATTTACACTACCAATTTATATCCCTGATATATATACATATATTCAGAATAAATTAACTAGGTGGGTTTGTATTTGACATTCACATATGATTAAAATGAAGTTCCTTCTCTTCTTTTATTATTACAAAGCTTACTAAAGTAATCATCCCATGCAAACTGTGAAGTTTCCAAAAGATGCCCTAATTAATTCATGAGCCATAAGCCAAACTTCAAAAGAAATACAGTCATTTATTAGGAGCACCATTTTGGCAATATTCGGATGCAGTTAGAACTAATCCCACGTAGATTTACGTTCCTCTATGACCCTGTCTCTCCCCTCCTCCCTGGCCATGTCATAAATCACATTCTCCAATTAACCACTTTAGCTGGCTGCGAAATCCAACACCCTCCTCCTGATTGCGGTAAGGAAGCATGTATGGAATGTAGCTTCAGTTAGGGAAATCAATCAGCTCTATCAGTTCTCCGTCCCTCCTACTTATGGCAACTTGAAAGCTTTGCAAGTTGACATTCGACTCACCTCACTTCCCGAGGGCGACCTGCGCAAAGCAAAACAATTTGAGTACAGATGTAGAGTATAGGAATGTGACCCCCCACCTGGCTTGTTTGGATTTTCCATGTGAAATATGGCTATAAGGCGATCAGCCTGGATGTTTCAACTCTTTACCCAAGATGCCTCTGATAAGATGTAACCCTTCCACTTGATTAAATATTGGAGTTGTCTCCTGTGTCACCTCGAATTGAGGATTTGCTGCACCTCATAATGGGTCTGGCCCCCTATGACCACGGGATCTGGGGGCTCACAGGGTAGTGGCCTCAGGGTCAATCAGACCATGGGTTTTAAGAGGCTACTATGAAATACCGGGTGTATCTTCCCTAGCAGTCGGGGCAATTTCAATTGCATCGTGACCGGGTTGATTATCTTTACTATGGGGAATGGTCCCATAAACTTTGGCCCCAATTTCTTGCTAGAGAGTTTTAACCTCAAATATTTTGTGGAGAGGTAAACTTTCTCCCCCAATTGAAATGGCCTTTGGGGAGCTCGGTGTTTGTCTGCCTATTTCTTATAGGTTTGTGCTGCTTTAGCTAGCGCTTTCTTGACATTCTCCCAGGTTGCTTTCAATGTCGCCATCCAATCGGTCAAGCTGACTGAGGAGGGGGGCTCCCTTGGGTACTCAGGCATTGGGACGAAGTCCATGCCGCTCACTACCTTGAACGGGGTTAGCCCTGTGCTACTGTGAACAGCATTATACATGACTTCAGCAAAAGACAGGAGTTCCGCCCAATTGGACTGCTGATAGTTCACGTAGCACCTCAGGTACTGCTCTAGCATGGCATTCAGTCTCTCTGTCCCCCCATTGCTGCTTGGATGAAAGGCTGAGCTAAGGCCCTGGGATGACCTAAAGGACCGTAGGAACTCCCTCCAGAACTTAGCCGTGAACGGGACCCCTCTGTCAGAAATAATTCTTCTTGGTACTCCATGGAGGCGGCAGATGTGTTTCAGGAACAGTTTGGCAACTGGTGGGCTGAGGGTAGTCAGCTGCAGGGTATGAAGTGTGCCTGTTTGGAAAATAAATCTATTACAGTCCAGATCACCGTGTTTCCCTCACTTTTCGGCAACTCCACTATAAAGTCCATTGCAATCTCCTCCCATGGTCTTGTTGGCTCTGCTACTGATTGTAGCAGTCTGGGGGGTTTTCCTGGCCGCTTCTTCATCATGGCACAGATGGTGCAACTTTTCACATAACTGTCCATGTCTTTCTTTATGCTGGGCCACCAGAACTGCCTCCGTGCTAAGTGTAAAGTCTTTAGGAATTCAAAGTGGCCTGCCGGTTTAACATCGTGGCTCCTGTGGAGGATCAGGGTATGTAGGGATTCAGGGACATAGAGGTTTGTCCCCTTCCATGTGAGGTCATCCCTTTTTGTCAGGATGTGTTGATTGTCTCGGAACCAGGGGTCTGCCAGCAGTTCAGTTTTGAGTTTTCCCGTCAGATCACTTGTTGGTTGATCGTGCCGGTCGCGGCATTGTCATCTGGTGGTTACTTGGCCCGCTATTTGGGTAAGGGGAACGATGGCGTCCACTACCTGCTCCCGCTCACATTTGTACTGGGGCATGCGGGAGAGGGCATCAGCTAGAAAGTTCTTTCCCCCTGGAATGTGCTTTAGCACGAAGTCAAAATGGTTGAAGTATTGAGCCCAATGGACTTGTTTGGGTGATAGTTTTCGCGGGGTCTTGAGGACCCCCAGGTTTTTGTGGTCAGTCCGGACTTCGAACAGTTTCTGCCCCCCTTCCAGCAGGTGTCTCCAGGTTAGCAGTGCCCATCTCACCGCAAATGCCTCCTTTTCCCATGCTGTCCATCGTCTCTGTGTCCGTGAGCTTGCGGGAGGTGTAGGTGCAGGGTTGTAGATTTCCTTGACTATTTCTTTGGAATAGCACTGCTCCAACTGCCACGTCGCTGGCATCTGCTTGGATGACGAAGAGTTGTTCGGGGTCAGGGTGCTTCAACACCGGTTCCTTTGCAAACATTTCTTTTAGTGTTTCAAATGCCTCTTGGCAGGTTAGGTCCCACTGTAGAGGTTGTCCCGGGCGGGGTTTTGTTCCTAGGCTCCCTGTCTTTAGGTGGTCCGTCATGGGTTTGGCAATCTTCGCAAAGAAGGGGATGAATTGCCTGTAGAAGTTCGTGAATCCTAGGAAGCTTTGTAGCTGTCTACGGGTGCGAGGGGATTGCCAGCCTAGGACGGCTTGCACTTTGGCTGGATCCATCTCTATTCCCTCATTTGACACTCGATAACCCAGGTAGTCTAGCCGTGCACGGTGGAATTCGCATTTTGACAGCTTGACATACAGGTTGGCTGCCAGAAGTTTTTCCAGTACCTGGCAGACAAGGGGTATGTGGTCACCCATGGTCTCAGTGTAAATGAGGATATCATCTAGGTAGACGAGAACCCCCTTGTAGAGGTGCTCATGCAGCACCTCATTTATTAATTGCATGAACACCGCTGGGGCTCCCTGCAGTCCAAAAGGCATCACTTTGAGTTGGAAGCTCCCTAGGGGGCAGTTGAACGCTGTTTTCCACTCGTCTCCCTCCCTGATGCATACTTGGTAGTATGCTTCTCTGAGGTCTAGTTTGATGAAGACTTTGCCTTTGGCCAGGTGTGATAGCATGTCCTTCATGAGGGAGAGAGGATATAGGTTGTGTACACACACGGCATTAATATCTCAAAAGTCCATACACAATCTCATAGTTCCATCTTTTTTTTTTTTTTTTTGAAGAGGACTGGCGCTGCGACCCGTGGTTTGGCTGGCTCGATGAACCCCCTTTCTAGGTTTTTGTCTATGTAATTGAGCATTTCTTGCATTTCCTGGGGTGTCATGGCATACAGTTTGGGCTTGGGTAGTTTTGTCCCGGGGATGATTTCGATGGCGCAATCTGCCTCATGGTGGGGAGGCAGGATGTTGCACTCGGCCTTGCTGAATACTTCTGCAAGGTCCTGATATTCCCTTGGGATTTGTGCGGTCTCTGTGGTTTTGTCGGATGTGGCTGCCAGTTGTTCTGGTGTGCTCTTTTGAAGGGTTCCCTGCATGGGTGGTGTTTCTGCTCACTGGTGTGGGAGGGGTTGGGGCCCCCTTGCCACCAGATGGTTGGTCCTCACTTGTCTAGCCAGGAGAGTCCCAGTATGACTGGATCTGTCATTTTAGGGGCTATTACGAATCGAATTATTTCCCAGTGATCCGCTAGCTCTAGCCTCACTGGTTCAGTCAGGTGAGTGGCATAGGCTCCCCCCATTAGGGACCCATCAACCTGTTCGAACCGGATTGGGTGGGTCAGTCTTTTTGCTCTGATCCCCAGTTTCAGGACTGTGGTTAGGTTGATCAAGCATCTAGTGCAGCCTGAGTCTATCAGGGCTTGAAAAGCCTCCTGGGTCCCCTTTTTGGGGGCTGTGAGGCGTATTGGGAAAACGAAAGGGTGGACTGGTCCCCTCACCATTGGGTCGTTTTCACCCTCGTCCTTGCTGTCATAGGGTTCTGGCGACTGGTCATCTTTGCCTGGGGTTCCCCTTCGGCCGTGTGGGGAGGGACTTCTTCCGCCTGGAGGACCCTCCGGGACGTATTGGTAGCCCGTTTGGGGCCTCATTCAAGCTGTGCCTTGCTGGTGGCTCTGGCCTAGGCTTCGGGGCTGGAGTCGTGCACGCAGATGCCATGTGGCCCTTCCCCCCACATCTGTAGCACTTCAGCAGGCTTCGAGGGAGGGCTGATTTTGGGGTCTGCCGTGGTGCTGTGGTTCCCCATTGGCTGGGCGATTTCAGGTTGGGTTGCCCCCTCTTTCATGTCTGGTTGCTTTCTCATGTTGGCGTGCAATCCACTGTCAACTTTTATTGCTACTCGGAACCACTCAGAGAGCTGGTTTGGGATATCCCAGTAAGCGGTTACCTGGGCAATTTGGTTGTCCAGGCTTGTTCTGAAAAAGTGCATAGCAACCATCCTGGTAAAGGGGGTAGCCTCTCAATGACTCTCCTAAATTCGCGGATGTGCTCTTTAATGGGGCGGCCCCTCTGCTTTAGATAGCTGAGCTCATCTTCTGCATACAGGTCTTCCTCCACCTCTTCGAATCTGGCCTCTAGCAGTCGTAGGAAATCATCTGCATCTTGCAGTTGGGGGGTTCTCCTCTTGTGAAGGGCTGCTAGCCATTTCCTTGCTTCCCCCTCTAGCCCCTCTGCAATGGTATTCACCATGGCTCTGGGGGATGGGAAAAGGTGTCCATAACATTCTAGGTGGATCTCAGCTGAGTCGAGGAATAGAACTAGCTGGTCTGGGACTTCCGGTCGGCGAGCTGCAGCGACATGGTGCTGAGTGAGTGATCGCCACTCCTCAACATCGTTTGTCACCGCGTTTTGGGGATCCCTTCGGGGGCGCGGGTCCTGGAGAGCCCCGCGGACAAAAGAGAGAGCCGGGTGAGCGAGAAAGTGAAGCGCAAACACTTCTCGCTAAATCGGGCAGCTCTGTCAAACCAACGCGTGTGAAGTCAGCCTTTCAATGGCTGACCTGAAGCTGTGGTAGCCGACAACTAGATGGGAAGCAAGGAAGATCGGAGGCTGCAGTGCCGAGATTGAAACGTGTCCTCCCTGCATATGTGAGATCGTACATCAGGAAGGGGCCGGCGGAATCGGGCGAGAAGGGCTTAAACTGAAAAAGGCGGCGACGGAGATCGGAGAACAGTTTGAATGACTACGGAGCCCGACAAGCCGGCGCTGGGAATAAGAAACTGAGGACGCTAGATTACCTGTGCAAGAAGAGGAACGGTGGGCATAGGGAGCAAGGAAACTAAAAGAATCCAGAAGAACTCTTTTTTTCCATTTGCTGGTGATTGCAGAAAGGTCAACTAAGTTGGAGATTGGACCCTATCTAATTGTGCCAGAGAACAGGAAGTGCAGCCATTGAAGAAGCCTGACAGAGCAAACTGAAAAGGACAGGCATAGAGACAATCTAGCCTCGAGGCTAATCATAGAGTTTTGACAGTTTTGACAGTGGCAAAGCAAACGTGGGAAGAAGAAAGGATTGGAGGAGACCAGTGGCTGAGTGAGAAAGAATATTACCATTTTGGAAAAACTCTGCCTGTCCCCAATTGAAATATTTCCCCCCTCCTCTTTTTTTTCCCTTTTCCTCTGAAACTTCTCTTCATAACATTTGGATCCCTTGCATAATAATAGTTTTATCAACAAGAATTGTAAATCTTTATAGTATTTAAGCTCTGATCCCTGCCTATATACAAGATATATTTTTATAGAGTCTATTAGATTTATACCCACTTAATTAATTATTTAAGTGTATTTACATATATTTATTTACATCTATTTGTACTGATAATACTCTCATATACTTGACATATTGTTATATTAGAACTACAATATTTACATATATTTATTGGTAAACAGCTATATAGGAATTTGAACATAAAATCTTCTTTAAGTAGTAATTTAGATATAGGAATTTTAGTCATAGATTATAGATTTATCTAGGAGCTATTGTGTTACTCTGATTTAAATTATTAGGACTTGAATTAATTATTAACAAGCAGAAATAAATTCTTATCAATTAATTACTATTTATTATACCAATTAACTATAAATTAATTACAAACCATAAATATTGACTGGAAGTGATATAGATTGATAAATTGATATCGATTTAATATTTCATTGAAGATACTGTTTGGAAGTGATATAGATTGATAAATTGACATTGATTGATAAATAATTTCTCTCCATATTCTGAAGAAATATAAAAAAGAGGTGGCAACCAGTGTATGAAAATTTGGAGAAATATCGAGAAAATAATCAGGGAACAAAAAATAATCTTGAAAGAAATGACGAGCTTGTCATCAACGATCCTGAAAACAGGAAAAAAGACCCCCTCAAACCCTACTATATCTATGACCTCTCCGGCTACCCAAAAGTCAACGGAAGGACTACAAAAAACGGACAAGGCCATAGCAACACCAACATTACTAACAGTGCAGTCAACATTGACATTAATTCAAGAAACGATGATGGCCATGCAGGAAAAAATGTCCAACAATCACACCGAACTTAAAACAGATATCCACCTACTGGATCAGAAGATGAATGAGATTCAAGTCTCAATCTCTAACAACGAACAAAGGATCCAGAAAGTGGAGCAAAAAATAGAACAAAATGAGAAGAAACTAGATATGGTAGACCAGACATTGAAAACGCAAAACAAGGAATTAGAAGATTCGTTAATACAATTAGAGATGGACAGGGCGTCGTTCTTCTTGCGCTTTCAAAATGTGGAAGAAGAAAAAGATGAGGATCTGGGAGAGAAGATGGCGGAACTAATCGCAGAAGTACTTCAACAAGATAAACGTGAGATCATCAGAGAATTGGACGATGTTTATAGAGTTCAAACAAATTATGTGAGGAGGAATAGGCTCCCCAGGGAAGTTCACATCAGATTCGCAAGAAAAAAAGTAAAAGACATCCTATACAATATGGCGAGGGACGGACAAATAACATACAGAGGAAAAGAAGTGATAATATTAAAACAGATTCCAAGAAGAGTGAGGGAGGTGAGAAAGGATTACAGATTTTTGGCTGTGCAATTGAACAAAAGAAATATATTATTTAGATGGCTCTTGCCAGAGGGGATGTTAGTCACCTGGCAGGGGAGAAAAATAAAAATAGATAGCTTGAGCACAGCACAAGATTTTCTTGATCAGTTAAGGGGTGCAGAAGAAGAACAGAGCAGTAAGGAGGAAATAGAGGCGACAAATTTAGAAGAGGAAGGAACCGCGGAGGAGAAGAAGACCGAAGAAGAAACCAAAGAGAAAAAAGCAAGACCAGTAAGAGCCGTAAGACTAAACAAGAACTAAGACCGAGCAAGGAAAATAAGAATGAATGATTTGAAATTAATCTCAATAAATGTTAATGGATTAAACGATAGTAAAAAGAGGAAATTAACACTTACAAAACTAGCAAAACAAAATATGGATATAATCTGCTTACAAGAGGTCCATATAAAAAAGGACGAGGGTAAACGTTTGGAGTATAAAAAATATGGTAATCTATTTACCTCATTAGCTGAAAAAAGAAAGAGAGGGGTAGTAATCTATGTTAAAAAAGGAATTGAAGCAGAATTGAAATATAATGACACAAAGGGAAGAACCCTCATGGTTGAAATTACGAGAGAAAACACTAAAATACTACTTGTGGGCATTTATGCCCCAAATAAAAAACAAGGAGAATATTTTCAAAAGCTTCGGGAACAATTAGGGAAAATGGAATATAATAAAATTTGCATGATAGGCGATTTCAACGGAATCGTAGACCCAGACAATGACCACAAAAGTAATAAATTGAATAAAAATAAACGGGCAACTTTACCAAAAGCCTTTTTCGATTTGGTGGAGGAAATGAACCTAATTGACATATGGTGAACTTTACACCCAAACGAAAGACAATATACATTCTATTCTAATCCGCAACAGTCATGGTCGAGAATAGATATGGTCTGGGTCACCAGGACGTTGGGGTTAGAAATAGAGACAGCGGAAATTAGCCCAAATATCTGGGCTGATCATAACCCCCTGGAAATGAAATGGAGAACCATAAAGAGAAAGAAACAACAGAGATGGAGGCTCAACACAAAACTACTATGCGACCAAGAGTGTGTAGAAAAATTGAAAGAAGAAATAAAGACTTTTTTTATAGAAAATGAGAATCAAGGAACCCCCCGCGAAATAGTATGGGACGCAATGAAGGCCTATCTAAGAGGGGTAATAATATCCTACTCAGCATATAAAAACAAATTAAAAAGGAAATCCCGGGAAGATCTCATTAAACATCTAGATGAAGCAGAAAGGAAACTCCAGAAAACACCTGGAGATACTGTAGCAAAAGAAAATTGGCTGATGTGGAGACATAAATTAAACATCCTAGATCAAGAGGAGCTAGCCCAAAAAATAAAAAGAACAAAACAGTACTACTTTGAGAACGCCAACAAATCAGGCAGGTGGCTGGCCTATAAATTAAAAAAGGAAAATGAAAAAGGGACAATTCAGACACTAGAAGACGCTGATGGAAATCTTTTAAATAAAGAAGAAGAAAAATTAGAAAGAGCAAGAGAGTATTATGAAGCACTATATAAGGAAGAGGAGGTCTTGGAAGAAAAAATAGACCAATATCTGGCAAATGCGGAGCTCTCACAAATAACGGAGGAAGAGAAGGAGATGTTAAATGCAAAGATAACAACTGAAGAATTCAAAAAAGCCCTCTCCAAACTCAAAAACAACAAATCACCAGGCCCAGACGGATTCCCAGGAGAAATATATAAAAAATTGGAGGAAATTTTACAACCCAAATTAATGGAAATTTTCAATGAGGTCTTGATGGGCTCCAAAATCCCCGACTCGTGGAGGGAAGCACATGTTACACTGCTGCCGAAAGAAGGTGCTGACCCCAAAAAAATCCAAAATTACAGACCGATCTCGCTCTTAAACACTGATTACAAACTATTCATGGGTATAATGGCAGAAAGAACCAAAAAAATATTAAACAACTGGATCCATAAAGATCAAAATGGATTTCTCCCGGGGCGACAAATTAGGGATAATTTGAGAATTGTGTTAAATACTTTAGAATATTATGAAGAACACCCAGAAAAGCAGTTGGCCATAGTTTTTTTGGATGCCCAAAAGGCATTTGACAATTTAAATTGGAATTTTATGACCAAGCAAATTAAAACAATGGGATTTGGGCAAAACTTCGAAAAGATGATAAAGAATATTTATGACAATCAGAGGGCGAGCATTTTGGTAAATGGAGATAGGACAAGAACATTCCAAATCAAGAAGGGAGTAAGACAGGGCTGCCCCCTGTCACCGTTATTATTCATCCTGGCCCTAGAAGTGTTGCTACGACAGATTAGAAATAACGAGGAAATCAAAGGCCTAAAGATTAGAAAAGAGACTTACAAAACGCAAGCTTTTGCGGATGATGTGGCGCTAATACTTGAAGACCCATTAATATCCGGACAAAAAGTATTAGAGGAATTGGGTAAATATGGAGAGGTGGCTGGCTTTAAATTGAATAAATCCAAAACCAAAATACTAATTAAGAATGTAACTGAAACGCAGAAGAAAGAGATAGAAGGAGTTTTGGGCCTACAGGTTGTCCCAAAAATAAAATATTTAGGAATCTGGCTAACCAAAAGGTGTTCATCTCTAAAAGAAGATAATTATACCCCATTAATTAATAAACTAAAACAAGATTTGGATAGATGGAAAAAGATTAAATTGTCACTTATAGGCAAAATTGCGGCAATTAAGATGAACATCCTCCCCAAGATGCTATTCCTATATCAAAACTTACCAGTGACCTTAGAGAAAAAATTTTTTTTAGAATTAAATAAGAACATTAGGGAATTCGTTTGGGAGGGAAAAAAATCGAGGATCTCACTCAAAATCTTACAGGAAAAAAGGAATGTGGGAGGATTTGGACTCCCGAATTGGGAAACGTATTACAGAGCAGCAAAACTGATATGGATAAGGGAATGGATCACTTTGGAGAATAAGAGAATCCTAACGTTAGAAGGCCATGACTTACAGAGAGGGTGGCATGCGTACCTATGGGACAAAGACAAGAAAAATAAAACCTACTTCCACAGGCATAAAATTAGGGATTCCTTAATACAAACATGGGCGGGGATTAGGCAGAGATACTACTCAAAAGTTCCAAATTGGCTCTCAACGGCAGAGGCATTGATTTACCCCAACAGGTGGGGAATGGAGAAACTGTGCAGATATAAAGACATTGTCGACGGAGGGGGAAACCTCAAATCAAATGATACCCTGAGAGACCAAGGTATAACCCTAGACTGGTGGACTTACCTACAAATAAAATCAAGATACCAGAAAGATAAGGATGAATATGGCTTAGAACTAGGAAACAACGGATTAGACAAAATTTTGATGGGACCAGAAAAAAAAGCATTGGCCAAGTTATATAACTACTTATTAGATGAAGACAGAGATGAGGATAAAATCAGAAACCAATTGAGAGCATGGGAGAGCAACATTGGGCACAGTTTGAACTTTAACGAATGGGAAGAAGCCTGGAATAAAAACTATAAATTAACTAGAGCAGCCACATACAAGGAAAACCATTATAAAATGCTCCATAGGTGGCATTTAGCACCTGCGAGATTAGCAAAGATGTTCCCCAATGTACACCCAAATTGTTGGAAATGTGGCCATGGTCAGGGCACCTTCTTTCATATGTGGTGGACATGCCCCGAAGCAAAAAGATACTGGAGCAAAATTCGGAGATGGTTGAAAGACATAATTAAAGAAGAAATCGATTTGAATCCAGAAATATTTCTCCTGGGAATGGCAAAGAAAGGGTATGGAAAGGAAAAGGTCCACCTCCTAATACACATAGCTACAGCTGCCAGACTGGCGTATGCTCAATACTGGAAAAAGAAAGACCCACCACCAGATGACCTTATAATTAGCAAAATATTAGAGTGTGCAGAGATAAGTAAATTAACACATGAGATAAATGATGATGAAAATTCAGACTATGATACTGTGTGGGGAAGATGGTACGAATGGATAAATGATAGAATCAAAGAAGGAGAAAAAGGTGTAGAAATCAATCAGATTAAGGAAGGAGTAAAAGGCACAGAAATTAATTAGAAATTAATTAGAAATGTATAGTATAAATGACACCAGATAATTTTTCATGTATATATGTATAAACACTGCGAATCCGATGTCAAACAGAATTGTTATTATATTTTATTTGTGTAAAAAAAAAAATCAATAAAGTATTATAAAAAAAAAAAAAAAAAGAACTAGCTGGTCTGAGTCCCCATCAAACTTTCCTCTGAACTGGGGCAGTTCATTCAGCACTGCTCCTCTCCCCCCCTGTTGGCCTCTGTACGCTTGCATTTGATGTAGCTGGCCCTCCTTCTCAGCTCTGGTATGGAAGGAGAGAGGGGTTTGTCTTCTCTGGGCAGCCTGCCTGCTGCGTGGAACAGACATTGGTTGCAGCCTCCTTCTGATAGGTGGAGAAGGGAGGCTGTGTTCCTGTCTGCTTCTCCTCACTTCAAAGGGATCCACTGCTCCTCCCCTCTCCTTTGGCCTGCATGACAGCCCCTCATCGGGAAGGGTGGCCCGGTCAAATTCCTCCCTCGGCTGCTCTCTGGAACTCCCCAGGGGCTTTGGGAGCCTGGCTTGTTTCCAGTCCAACCTCCACTCCACTCTTCCCAGCTCGCTTAGGAGCTTCCCCTTTTCCCGGGCATTGTGGTGGGGGAATTCAACCTCAGCTGCTTTAGGGATTAACTCCCACCAATACTCATCTTTTCTTGCTTCCACCGCTTGAGCAGGCATCTCAGCTTTGATGTCTGAGGGAGGCTGCACTCTGGCTGCAATTAGGCTCTCTTCAGATAGCCCGTCTTCGGCCATGGTTGCCTGATTTTCCCTCCCAGCACCCCAGATATTGGGGAGCGACTGGAGAGTCCAGGATTCAGGAAACCTGGTAATCTTGATAGATTTTAAAAGGAGTTCTAACTGTCTGTGAAGTTTCTGAAAGATGCCCTAATTAATTCATGAGCCATGAGCCAAGCTTCAAAAGAAATACAGTCATTTATTAGGAGCACCATTTTGGCAATATTCAGATGCAGTTAGAACTAATCCCACGTAGATTTACGTTCCTCTATGACCCTGTCTCTCCCCTCCTCCCTGGCCATGTCATAAATCACATTCTCCAATTAACCACTTTAGCTGGCTGTGAAATCCAACACCCTCCTTCTGATTGCGGTAAGGAAGCATGTATGGAATGTAGCTTCAATTAGGGAAATCTATCAGCTTTATCAGTTCTCCCTCCCTCCTACTTATGGCAACTTGAAAGCTTTGCAAGTTGACACAAACCTACCATTAACACACCAAATGACCACCAGTCTGCACTCTGTGTATGACCTCGCCGATTAACTACTTCTGGGGCCATGTATTCCACTGTTCCACAAAAGGAGTACGCCTTTTTCTCATGATCAATAGATTCTTTGCTTAAGCCAAAATCTGGAAGAAAAAAAAAAACATTTTTATGCATATTTCTAACCAGAAAATTATTTAGTTTTTAATAGGCTATTTTTAAGTGCATGTATTTTGCAAACATTCTGTTTTATCACGCAAAAAGCAAGGTGTCTACAAATCATTCATAGAAAGTAAATTTTGCCTTACATACCTGTTAATTTAATATGCCCTTCTTCATCAAGAAGTATGCTATAAATAAAATAAAGTTTTAAATTGGTTATATGAATTTTATTGGTAACAATTAAAGAAAACTATAAATAGTATTAAATGTTATTTCAGGGTTAATCCTCTATTGATAAAGGTTTCCCCAGTCCAGTTGTGTTTGACTCTAGGGAGTGGTTCTCATCTCCGTTTCTTAACCAAGGAAGCTAGCATTGTCTGAAGAACTTTAGTGGTCAGGAAGCCAGCATGACCATAAGCCGAGGGGCACGGAATACTGTTACCTTCCCACCAAAGTGGTACCTATTTATCTACTTGTATTTGCATGTTTTAAAGCTGCTAGATTGGCAGGATTGCTAGACTGGTGTAAGTAATGAGAGCTCACCAGAGGTGGTATTCACCTGATTCCGATTGGTTCGGCTGAACCGGTAGCAGCGACTGCGGGTGCCCACCTGCCCTGGCATAATACCGTCCTATTTAGCCATGTTTTCGAGGCCAGGCGCATGTGTGGAAGGTGCGCACGCGCAGCGAACCGGTGGTAAGAATATGTGAAACCCACTGCTGGAGCTCACCCCATTATTTGACACTCAGGTATTGAACCCAAGCTGTCATCTTTTCAGCTGACAAGCTCAGTGTCTTTAACCACTGAGCCACCACACCTGTATAGATAGGAATGGCCTATAAGCCTCTACAATAAATAAATAAATTTATCAAATGTATAAATGTAGCCATGGGCATCTGCAAGTGTTTGCTTCTTTTATTAGAAAGATGGAAGTAGTGTTGTGCTATATGATATTCCCCTCTGTAATTTCTATATACATAGAAAAGGGCAGATATTTATGACATAAAAAAAACTTTTGCCATGCCCTTCTACTTGACCATAATTCCATGGACACAGCTACTTGAATCCAATTTGAATAACTTACTTTTCTGGTTTTAGATCTCTGTATATTATCCCAAGACTATGCAGATGGTCTAAAGCGAGTGCTAATTCAGCCAAATAAAATTTGACATCATCTTCTGTGAACATGACCTACAAAGAAAAATATACATTTCCATAACTAAGGTACTGTCAGGTCCTGCCATCAAAGGCTGGAGGTGGGGGGAGGAAGGGTGGACAAATGTGCAATATGATTTTGTGTATGTGATGGGAAATAAGGAGGGGGGAATGACAGAGAAGCCCGGAACAGTTTGTACCAGAGGCACCAAGTCAATGCACCTTGAGAAAGGAATGTGAATTGCCCAGAACAGGGGTTGGCAACCTTAAAACACTCAAAGAGCCACTTTGATCCATTTCCCACAGGAAAAAAGCACACCAGAGCCACAAAACCTGGGTGGGCACGGTCAATTCAATGTCACTCATTCCCACCCAGTCATATGATCCCTTGCCACATCTACCCAGCCACAAAACCATTCTGTCTCTCTCCCCCTCTCCTTATCTCCCCCTCTCTCCCTCTGTATCTCTCTCTCTCCCCCTCTCCTCCCCTCTCTTATGTATCACTCTGTATGTGTCTCTCTCTGTTTCTCTCTCATCCCCTCTCTGTGCATTACTCTGTGTCTGTCTCTATGTGTGTATCTCTCCCACCCCTCTCTGTACGTGTGTGTGTGCGTCTCTCTCTCTCTCTTTCCCCTCTCCCTTCGGGCGACGATCCTCCTCCTTCCCCCCTCTTCTCGTGATGTCATGGCAGGCTGTGGCTGAGCCAGGAGTGTGCACATGCACGGGGAGACCCCACTCAAGTGAGCACAAGAGCGCAGCCAAGTCACGCGCGGAGTGGGCGGCCTCTCGCTTAGGAGGATCTTAACAGGACACGACTTCTCTCCTGCACTAATGCTACATCTATCACCTTGTGGTTTCATCCCCCACCCCCGGCAGCTCTTCGGCCGAGCGCAGAGGGTGCGAACTCCAGCGGCAGGAAGTGAAGGCTGCCTTACGTGCAAATGTGGCACAAAGGCAAGTACAGGGCAGCTTCGCTCCTGCACTCTCCTCCTCTTCCCACTCTCATGACAACCTGGCCGGTTGTGGCTGAGCCGGAAACATGTGCATGCATGGGGAGACTCTCCTTAAGCAACCCGCTGCCCATCCCGCGGACACGTTTCCTGAGCTTTGGTGCTCGCTTAAGGGTCTCCCCACGCGTGCACACGCTCCTGGCTCAGCCACAGCCAGGACATCACGAGAGTGGGAGGAGGAGGAGGAGAGTGCAGGAGTGAAGCTGCCCTGTCCCTGCCTTCGCGCCACATTTGCACGTAAGACAGCCTTCGCTTCCTGCCACTTTGGGCTGGAGTTCGCACCCTCTGCACTCGGCCGAAGAGCTGCCGGAGGTGGGAGATGACATGGCAAGGTGATGGCTGGATCATGCAGGAGAGAAGCCTCGTCCTGTTAAGACCCTCCTAAGTGAGCGGCCGCCCACCCCACACATGCCTTTGCTGTGCTTTGGCGCTTGAGGAGGGTCTCCCCACACGTGCACACGCTCCCAGCTCAGGGGGGGGGAGGAGAGTGCAGGAACAAAGCTGCCCTGTACCTGCCTTCACGCCACATTTGCGCATAAGGCAGCTTTCGTTTCCTGACGCTTCAGGCTGGAGTCCAAAAAATAAATGAGGGGCAAAGGACAGGGCCAACCAGGGATGGGACAGGGAGCCGCGGCAGAGGGCCCAAAGAGCCGCATGCGGTTCTGGAGCTGCGGGTTGCCGGCCCCTGGCCCAGAACATCTCAATGTTCTCATATCATCTTGGCAAACTCCGATTGCCGAAGTCCCTGTGATAGACTGGTCACAGGGAAGAAAGGAGAAATTTTCTGTATCTTTTTTGTGCGGGAAAACCTTAGGGCTAGCCTGACTTTACTGCAACCAACTTCCTTAGTAAAAGAATGTTTTGAATCTAATGGAGTCAAATATCTTTCTTTCCTAAGGAACCAGATTGGAGCAGGTCTGACAGATAGTAAGAATGTTTATTTCTCAACTTAAAATATAACATGCATAATTAAAAGGAGCATACAAATGTTCAGATATATAACTGAATTTATAAAAGCCACTGTGATTATTAAATAAGCATTAACACAAAGCATCTAAAATTCATACTAACATATAATCATAATTAGCTAGTAGAATTATTTCAAAGTATAGAGAATGCAGGAGAAATGCTATATGATACAAACAAAAATTAAGATTCGGAAAATATTTCTACATAGTTAAGCTATGTATTTAAAATGAAAGCTCTATTAAAAAGCTCCTGTTATAATTACAATATAAATCTTGCTTACCTCTTTGGATAAGCGTGTAAATAAATCGCCTCCTCTGAGAAAGTCTAAAATAAGATATAACTTCCCTTCTGTTTGAAAAGCTGAGGGAAAAGCAAACAATTGATTTCAGTAAAGTCATACAGTATCTCTAGCCACAGAAAGGAACTATTTAATTATTTGTTACACTCCATAGGATATATCTAGAAAACAATGCCACCATTAGCACCCATCATCTTTAGTGCCTACTGCTGCTGTTTGTTAAAAGTTGCTACTATACTCCAGCAGGTAACTAACTGCATCTACTGATGTTGCTACCATCCTGTCAATTCTTCCTGAAAATTACCCCATTAGAGAAGGCTGAACTATGAACTAGGGAAGGCCTACAGTGAGGGACTGTCTCACAGTCCCACAGTTCAGGGCTGTAAAAAGCATAATGGCCGTTAGAGCTAGCTTGGAAGGAATCCTTTGTCATAGGAAGTATTCATATTATAAAATTATTGTTTCAACATGCTTGGTCATTAAATTTCTTTAGAAGTATTAAAATACAGTGGCTAAACTCCAGCATTCACCATGGGCTATGATTTTCAAATAATCAATAAAAAAAATACCTCATAGCTCAAATTCACTAAAAATGTACAATCCTTGCCTGTTAATGCTAAAACGTTTATTGTAGAATTTAGTGTATCTGTAAGAGCGCTATAAGAGTACTTTCTGATTAAAATGTCTCCAAGCTAAATTGCTGAATCTCAGCAAGAATGTTTATAAAAGAGAAATGCTTCTATGAAACAAATTATATCTAGTGAAAATACAGAGCATTTGATTATTTAATTTTTGGCAAGAAATACATTGGTCTGTTCTTGGCAAGAATAAAATTGCTCTATATTATGAGTCTATTCTATTTCATGGTTTTTTATGCATTGATACAATTGTGCAGATTGGGATGGCATACAAAGACCTTGGAAATAGCAAAATGTTATATATTAACCTCCCTGTAAATGGAAAATATTGAGCAAGACTTTGATAGTTTTGTAGATAGTAGAACAAGAAACAATGGGTGGAAACTAATCAAGGAGAGAAGCAACTAAGAACTAAGGAGAAATTTCCTGACAGAACAATTAATCAGTGGAGCAACTTGCCCGCAGAAGTTGTGAATGCTCCAACTCTGGAAATTTTTAGGATGTTGGATGACCATTTGTCTGAAGTGGTGTAGGGTTTCCTGCCTGGGAAGGGGTTGAAGACCTTCCAACTTCCCTTCCAACTTCCCTTCCCTTCCCTTCTCACTATATATCAGGTAGTATTAATGCTACATTTTTATTTTGTTTATTTTGTTATCTTGTATGAATGCAATAATGATACATTTTACCATGCTTGAAAAACAAGAGAAAATATTTCAGTGAGACTCGATACTATATCTTCAGAATATATTTAAACTAAGATATATTTGTTTTGAATCAGTTTTTGACTCCTGCTGACTGCCTGGAAAAGTCCTTGCAATCTTGGTAAGATTGCCAGAAATAATTTGCCACTGTCTTGCTTCTGAAAGGAAGGATCAAGAGTGAGTAACTGGCTCAAGATCACTCAGCTGCTTCATGCGTAAATTGGGGCTAGAATTAGTCTCTGGATTTCTAGCATGAGGCCTTAACCAGATATTGGCTCTAAACTAAGCTATACATTGTAATACATTTTCATAAACGTTTGCACACAATGCCTTAGAAGCTCACTGTAGGAAATCTCTGCTTTGCCTATCAGAAAGGAGGGTAATGGATTTCTTAAACCAAGACTTGACAGTAAATCTATACATCTCATCCCAGCTTAATTTGGCTGGTAGGTTCAGATTTGGCTAAAATCCTTCAGATACACAGCACAGCATTATTAAATAAGAATCTTCGCTGAAATTAGTATGAAGTAACAACAAAAAAGAAGTTGGCCCTGTCAGTGTGTGACAGTACAGTTCCCTTTTGTATCCACAACCTTTTAAAACTTTGTCTTCCCACTGCTCCTCTGTTATAACAAATTTTTTGCCCTGTATTTTATGGCCTTGGAGCTGAGTTTTATTGAATAAATTTATATGTCACCCATCTTGCTGTCTACAGCAACTTTTTGACTTAACTATGCCCCTGCCCTGAAAATTGTTGAGTCCTGTTTTATCTTGTATAGTGAAGGACATTGCCCCCTGGAAAAAATATTTCCATAACCTGTCTATAGAGCAATGACAGTTTATTTAGCCCAGCTGACCCCCTAATTCCAATATTAGGTAAACTTGAGTTTTAAGGAAAATAAGGCGTAATAAAAGAAACTTTCTGAATGATTTGCTTAATCATCTCAGAGGCAAAAAAGATAAGCAAAAATGCAAATCATAAAGCTGGCAACAGTAAGCATAGAAAGCAATCTCATAAAAGTCATAATAAAAACAATTAAGCTCCCCAGGACCCCCAGGATTAATCCTGGGGCGCAGAGGGTGAGAGCTCCCCAAGCACCTGAAAAAGCTCCGGATCCAGGATGTATCTGTTTTTCAACAGAACAAGGCGCCACGACCACCCCTGCGAGCCAAATGACTTCATATTGATTGACTTGAAAGCAGGCAGAGCAAGACAGGAAAAATCACAACTGCAAGTACTAAATTTTAACTCCAATAAACTACCACTTCCTTCGGAGTTTGAGATGGGAGAAAGTTAAAGATGGCGCTGAGCTGCTTAAGGGTGTGAAATCGAAAGTTAAAAGAGAAAGTGCCTGTTAACGCTCATTAACGCTCGTTAACGCTGTCAGTACCTTTAAAAGACTTTGCTGGGAAATTTTGAGGATTGGAAATTAATATTGATTTCATAATAAGCCATAATAAGTATTAAGGACTGAGATTAAGAAGACTTGTTGGTTCTGCTGAGTGGCTGGTGGGAAAGTGTTGGAGATGGCTGCGAAGCAAATAAAAACTGTTGTGACTAAAAGTGCGGGGACTTCTCCAGCTCAAACATCCAAAATGCAGTCTTTGTTAGCCCCACCAGATACACAAACACTGACACTAGAAGTTCTTCAGGGAGCTTTAAAGAAATTGTCTACTATTAATGCCAGTTATTCAAGAGGTGATTCATCATGATCAAGCAGGATTTATAGAAGGCAGATACATGAAGGATAATGTGAGGCAAATTATAGATTTATTGGAATATCTTGAGAAGAATAAACAGATCTCTGCAGTGCTGGTGTTTTTGGATGCGGAGAAGGCCTTTAATCGAGTGAACTGGAACTTTCTATTAAAGACTTTAAGAAAGATGGACTTTGGGGATCAGTTCGTGCAGGCGGTTTCAGCAATTTATCAGGAGCAAACAGCACAAATTATCATTAATGGAAGTTTAACTACAAATTTCAGTATAGAAAAAGGTACAAGACAAGGTTGTCCGTTATCCCCATTGTTGTTTATTCTAACTCTAGAAGTCTTGTTGAATACAATACGGGACTCGAGTACTTTGAATGGAATAGCTATAAGGCAAGAGGATTACAGAACAAGGGCATTTGCAGACGATCTGGTTGTTACCCTAGCACGGCCGATGGAATCAATAATTCAGATGAAAGACATTATAGAAGAATATGGTATGGTATCAGGATTTAGACTCAATCAGAAAAAAACCAAGATGATAGTTAAAAATATGACAGAAGATCAAAAGAAGGAACTTGAAAGGAAGGCAGGCTTTGAAATAGTACCAAAGGTGAGATATCTAGGAGTTCAAGTTGCACATTCAAATATAAAACTGTTCCAAAACAATTATGAGGTGTTGTGGCGAAAGGTACAAAAGGATATGGAAACCTGGAAAAAACTGCAGCTGTCTTTACTTGGAAGAATAGCGGAAGTTAAAATGAATGTTCTACCTAGATTTTTATTTTTGTTTCAAATGATTCCGGTGCTTAAAAGTGATAAATAGCTGATGGAATGGCAAAAAGGAGTGAATAAGTTTGTTTGGAATGAGAAAAAGCCAAGAGTTAAATTGAAAATTATGCAAGATGTTCGTGAAAGGGGTGGTCTTAAACTTCCAAACCTACGACTGTACTATGAAGCAGCAGCGTTGACACAAGCAAGTGATTGGTTTGGAAGGACAAAGACTGGAATATTGAATATAGAGAGTTATGATCTTGAATTTGGTTGGCATGCATATTTATTTTATGAAAATAAAGTGGATAAAGTATTCAACAGCCATATGCTTAGAAACTCCTTGATGAGAGTATGGAAGAAGCACCGGTTCAAATGGGATTACAAAATACCGTTGTGGTTGGATCTTGGTCATATTATATGGAATATAAATTCAAAGTCACTCGGGGGGGGGGTTTATACAAAGAAGTACTTTTTAATGATGGGGGCAGATGGCAACTAAAGACATTAAATACACTGTTGGAAGAAGGGATTAACTTAACTTGGTAACAGTATAATCAACTTCAACTGAGATGGAGAGAAGATCAAAAAACTGGTTTAATGTTGCATGAAGAAGAACTGGTTAGACAGATAAAAGAGAAAGGCCCAATGCATATCAAGAGCGTTTATAATGTTTTGTTAGAAAGAGATTCAGAAAATGAATTGGTTAAAGATTGTATGATAAAATGGGCGCAAAATTTTGCAGAATCAGTTATGATGGAAACGTGGGAAGAAATATGGGTTCAGAATGTTAAATTTACGCAGTCACAGAATTTGAGGGAAAATTTTTATAAAATGTTTTATAGGTGGCATTTAGATCCTAAGAAATTGTCATGCATGTATCCTAATGTTCAACCAAAATGTTGGAGATGTGATTGTTTGGATGCCACATATTATCATATATGGTGGACATGCAAGAAAGTGAAGGCTTTCTGGATAAAAATTTGGTGGGTTATGCAAAATGTTCTCAAGAAAAAACTCCAATTTTCTCCTCAATTGTTTTTACTGGGCATAGTTAAGGGCTTTTCAATGGGTGAAACAAAATTAATATTGTATATGGTGACAGCAGCTAGGTTACTGATTGGTCAATATTGGAAAAGGGATGTTTTGCCTACTATTGAAGAATGGACTTTGAAGGTGGCCAGTTTTGCAGAAATAGTGAAGATATCAGCATACTTAAAAGACCAGACTCAAGAGACTTATGTATGGGAGTGGAAGAAATGGATAGGTTATGTGCAGAATAAATACCAAACTAGGAAGTACCAGATAGCTTTTAGTTGAATGTTGTGTAGAAATGTATAGTATATAGGGGGTAGAATAGTTTAATGTCATGTAAAAATGTATAGTACACAGGGGGGAGAATAGAAGGGCGGTAAAGTATGATAACATATGATTTGGATTTGGATTTCACCTTGGGGAAGTCATGGGAGAAGGGGAGAGTTAGGGAGGGTTAGGGAGGGTAAGGGGGGGAAATGGGAAAATTTGTATTTGTAAAACTTTTTCAATTAAAAAAAAAGAAATTGTCTACTGAATTGTCTAATGATTTGGAAGAAAAAAATACAATCCGTTTTGAGGAAAAAAATTAAAGGAGTGTCTGAGGAACTGCTTGAAATTAAAGAAACAATTAAACCCAAAATGATGCAATAAGAGAAGATATTGTGGATGCATTTAAGGGACTGGTGGGTCATGTTACATCATTGGAAGAAAGGGTGGATGAAATTGATCAGTTTAATCTGAATGTGGAAGCTAAATTAGGAGAGGCTTAAAACAAGATGGAAAAGGCGGAAGCAGAATTTATAATGACACAATACAGAGCAATGGAATGGGAAGTGAGGGTCAGAGGCTTGAAAGAAAATAACCAGGAAAATCTTAGAGAGATTTTTGCAGAAGCCCTTGCTCAGTTTACTGGAGAGTCTAAAGCAGAGTGTGCCTGACAAATAGACAAAATTTATCGCGTCAATTCATGGATTGTCAAACAGAGACAATTACCAAGAGATATTGTGATCTACTTTGTCACAAAGAGAACAAGAAACGGAGTTTTACAAGTCTCTTATAAGAAGAAATTTCAAGTGGCAGGACAGGAGGTTTCAGTAATGAAGGAGATTCCCCCAAAAATGTTGAGATCTCGAAAGGACTATGCATTTCTAATTGATGAACTTAGAAGGCGTCAGTTACAGTACAGATGGGAAGCTCCAGCCGGATTAGTGATGAATTATTTGGGTGAGAGACATCGTCTCAATTCAGTTTGGAAGGCAAGAGATTTTTACACTACCATACTAAAGGCTGGAAACCCACCATCTCCAGATGCCAGAAGGAGGAAAGAACCAGGAGAGGTCAGAAAGGGGGAAAAGGAAATTATGCAGGCACAAGCTCAAGGAGGTGTTCTGACCACTCAACAAGAATTTTTGCAACTTTCAGAGGATGTTCAACTTTTGGATTTATTTGAAAAAATGGAAGACCCCAAGGATCAAAGACAAACTCGAGCAGCAACCAAACGCAAAGAACAAGAACTAAAGAAGCAACAAAGCCAGATAACAATCCAAGAAATTGTAACTACAAATATGGAAGCTGTGGGAGGAGCTAGACCGAAGAGGAAATTCCAGGAGGACTTCCAGTCGGTGCTCTATAAGCTTTCAGGGGCCAAGGATGGCAAATAAATTTTTGACATGGAATGTTAATGGCCTAAACTCACCACAAAAGAGAAAGAAAATATTTCATTATTTGAAACAGTTTAAAAATGATGTAATTTGCTTGCAAGAAACACATATTAGAACAAGTGATCAGAAATACCTAATGAATGCCAGATTGGGCAAACACTTTGTTGCATCAGCTCCTGAGAAGAAAAATAGTATAGTTATATACCTAAGAACAGACTTAATGGCTTAATTAATTGAAGCAGATCCACAAGGAAGATATATAATGACTGAACTATTAATAGAAGGGAAGAAAATACTTTTAGTGGGAGTATACGCTCCCAATCAGCAACAAGAGAAATTTTATAAACTTTTGCATAAAAAAATAATATAAATGGATTACAAATCATGCATAATGATGGGTGATTGGAATGGTGTATTGGACACCACAAAAGATAAAAAGACTCTTTTGCCAAATGTTCAAACACGGGCTAAATTGCCTAAATCTTTTTTTGATATGATGGATGATATGGAGTTGAGAGATATATGGCGTGAACGGAATTTTAAAGAACAGGATTTTACTTTTTTTTCTGATAGGCACCAATCTTTTTCTAGAATTGATTTTATACTAATTACAAATGATTTTTTTTCCAGGGTAAAGAAGACGAAGATATGTCCACAAACTTTAACAGACCATAATCCGGTGTGGATGGAATTAGAATCTGGGGAGGGGTCCAGGAGATCCTGGAGACTGAATGAAAACTTGTTTCGATATGAGGCAAATGTGATAGAATGTAAAAATTTAATGTATTTTTTGTTTTCAATATGCATAAGGGTACACCTGTGAAAATGGTATGGGATGCAAGTAAAGCATATATGAGAGGAGTTTTAATAAATTTGAATAATTCTTAACAGGCGTAGACAGGGGAAAAAACGTACGGAATTGGAAGAGGAAATAAAAAAGAAAGAACAGGCGTTAGTGGATAAACCAGATGACAAGAATATAAAAGAAGCCATCACAATATGGGAATAACCCACAGAAAGGGCTCGCAATCTGGGAGTCCTCCTGGATATGCAGCTGTCCTTGGAGGAACATCTGACGGCTGTAACCAGGGGAACCTTTTGTCAGGTTCGCCTGATTCGCCAGTTGCGGCCCTTTCTTGATCGGGATTCCTTGTGCACAGTCACTCACGCCCTCGTCACCTCTCGCCTTGACTACTGCAACGCGCTCTACGAAGGCTCCAATTGGTCCAGAATGCAGCAGCGCGGGTAGTGACGGGAGCAGCATGGCGCTCCCATGTAACACCGCTCCTGTGCGAGCTGCACTGGCTCCCAGTGGTCTTCCGGGTGCGCTTCAAGGTGTTGGTCATCACCTTTAAAGCGCTCCATGGCACAGGGCCTAGCTATCTTCGAGACCGCCTGCTGCTACCAATGACCTCCTATCGACCCATGCGCTCCCACAGAGAGGGCCTCCTCAGGGTGCCATCAGCCAAACAATGTAGGCTGGTGACCCCCAGGGGGAGGGCCTTCTCCGTGGGGGCACCTACTCTCTGGAATCAGTTGCCCCCAGAGATAAGGAGAATCCAAGACCTCAGTGCCTTCCGCCGTGCCCTTAAAACCCACTTTTTCCAGCAAGCCGGGCTAGCTTAAGAAGAAATTTTTAAATGTTTTAATTGGATTGTGATTTTTAATTTTTGGGCCAAATTTATATATATTTTAATTGTTTTTTTAATATTTGTATTTCATGTTCTTAATTCTGGCTGTACACCGCCCTGAGTCCTCAGGGAGAAGGGCGGTATATAAATTGGAAATAAAATAAAATAAAAAAATAAAATAAAATAAAATAAAATAAAATAAAATAAAATAAAATAAAATAAAATAAAATAAAATAAAATAAAATAAAATAAAATAAAATAATAAAATAAAATAAAATAAAATAAAATAAAATAATAAAATAAAATATTGCAAGGACAGTTTAATATGTTTTTTTTAATTGAAAAGTTTTATAGGAAATACAAACATTTTCTCCCCCCCCACCCTTTCTCCCTCCCTCCCGTCCTTCCCACCCACCCCCCCTCCCTAGACTTCCCAGAACAGGCACAGGGTATAGCATTCACAAACATAAAGCTAAAATATGCTAACAAATTATTGCATTCATATTCTCCCTAAATCTTTAACTCCTTATAACTCAAAAACTATAAACATAAACTACTCAAAAATATTTCATTCATAAACTATATGAATCTTCTTGTTCGGATACTTTTTTTGTATATAGTCAATCCATCTTCTCCATTCTGATATGTATCTTTCATTTGAATGATCTTTAAGATATGAGGAAATATTTGCCATCTCTGCCAGATGCACAACTTTTAATGTCCATTCCTCAATGGTAGGTGGATCTTCCTTCTTCCAGTACTGTGCCACCAGTAACCTGGCAGCTGTTATTAAATTCAAAACCAACTTAGTCTCTATTACAGTACAATCCGTGACTATTCCCAACAAAAAAAACTGTGGTGTAAATTTAATTTTCCTTAAAATATTTTGAATAATCCACCATATTTTTATCCAAAAAGCCTTAATTTTTTTACATGTCCACCATATATGAAAATATTCACATTCACATCGCCAACACTTGGGTTGTAAATTTGGATACATGCAAGCTAGTTTTTTTGGGTCAAAATGTCATCTATAAAACATTTTGTAAAAATGGTTTGAGCTTGTGTGAATCTTACGTTTCTAACCCATCTTTTCCCATGTATCCAACATTATTGGTTCACCTATGTTTTGTACCCATTTTATCATACAATCCTTGACTAGCTCTGTTTCCGAATCTATTTCCACTAATACATTATACAACCTTTTAATATGCATTTGACCTTTATCTCTTATTTGCTTTATCAAATTCTCATCCTGCTGCAAAATACCAGATTTTTGATCTTCTCTCCATCTGGCCTGCAGCTGACCATACTGAAACCAAGTCTTAATAATCCCTTCTTCTCTTAATTGCTCCATAGATTTTAATTATAATCTAACTCCTTCCTTATAAAGGAGTTCCTTATATGTAAACTTATCTTGCTTTCGCTCCAAATATATATTCTCTATCGCGTTTCTGGGTACTGTCCATATTGGTAACTTATCCTTTAGTTTATATTTATACTTTTTCCAGACACGCAGTAGAGCATTTCTTAATATGTGACTTTTAAAAGTCTTATCTACTTTCTTGTCATACAATAGATAAGCATGCCAGCCGTAGACCAGACCATATCCTTCAATATTCAGTATCTCTTCCTCAGTTAAATTTATCCAATCTGTAATTGCTGAGAGGGTAGCAGCTTCATAATACAGTCTTAAATTGGGCATTTTAAGACCACCTCTTTCTTGGGTGTCTTGCATTATCTTTTGATTAACTCGTGGTTTCTTCCCTGCCCACACAAACTTCTTTATGCCCTTCTGCCATTCCTTCAAATTTTCATCTTTTTTAAGTGTAAGTATCATTTGAAAAAGAAATAAAAATCTTGGTAAAATATTCATTTTTACAGCGGCTATCCTACCCAGCAAAGACAGTTGCATTTTCTTCCAATTTTCCATCTCTTTCTGTATTTTTTGTCATAACGGTTCATAATTATGTTGATATAATTTCGTATTTACAGTCATAATATAAACCCGTAAATATTTAACCTTTTTAACTATTTCAAATCCTGTTAACCTTTCTATCTCTTCTTTCTGGCTTCTGTCCATATTTTTAGCTATTATCTTTGTTTTAGCTGTATTTATTTTAAAACCAGATACTTGTCCATATGAGCAGATTATATCCATCAAGGCTGTAATCGATTGTACCGGTTGGGCTAAGGTAACCACCAGGTCGTCCGCAAATGCTCGTAGCTTATATTCATGCCGTCTAATTCTAATTCCCTTTATTATATCAGTCCCACGTATTTTGTTTAATAAAATTTCCAGCGTCGACTTCCCTTGGTTCCACAAGCTTTGAAGACGCTCTTTTACGAGCGCCCGAACCCTGGTTCCGTAAAAGCCCCAGAACATCTGAAAAACAGCTGTCTGGAGGCTTGGAACACTCTCCCCGGGCAAAGGGGAGAGAGAAGAGTCGACAGGCAGAGGTAGAGCCCCCCAAGTGCACTAGGAGAAATCCTGGGGCGCAAAGGGTGTGGGCTCCCTATAGAAGCCTGTCAAGCTGCTCCGGACCAGGGACGACTCCGTGAAAGCGGAGCTAGAAGCTGTGACCAAAATCTGCTGAAAATCAACGGGGGGACTTTTAACATCTTTACTTTGATTGCAGACAGAGCAAATCAGGAGAAAACAAAAGGAAAACTTGCAAGTAACACTTTAACTCCGTTTTAAAATGCAGAAAATGGCGCCTGAGGGCGGGAGGAGGAAACTACCAGGGAAAGTGCTTGTTAAGGCTTGTTAAAGTTTGCAACAGTGATACAGCTACTGGATTACACCCTAAGAGAAAGTTTTAAAGGGGAAGCGTCCATGGAAAGAATTTGGTATTGAGGAAAAGAATTTGGTACTGACTTTAACTAAAATCTGGTTTTTATACTGGGTGGAAAAGAGTTGAATTGTTGTCCTGATAGCTGGATGAATACAAAGTGGCTGAAATATGGCTGACAACAGGGCTGGTGAATCAGCAAATTCCCAAGCCGTGACAGTCCAGGCTTTTCAAGAACTTTTAGACTCTTTTACTCCAGCCCTGTTGAATACAATTGAAAGGGCTTTTTCAAAAAACAGCTTGGGAAAATATAAGCAGTTGTTAAAGGGACAGCAGGAAATTATTCAGAAGAATTTGTTTTTGGAAGATCAGGAGATGGACAGGATTAAGAGACTGGCTGGCACAGTTGAAACAAAGATTTTGGTGGACGTTTCCATTCAAATGACAGAAAAGCAACAAATAGTTTCTTTATTGCAAGCTGACAATCTTTATGGCAACAAATTTTGGTTATATGGACAAAGAAATGGACTGAATGATTATACAAGCAAGAAGAGACGAACTGGGGATTTCAAGTTAGAAAACGCGACCTCAAGAAGAAAGCAAGTATTTCAGAAACATCAACCACAAATCACCATTTTAAAAGTTTCAAAAATAAAACGGGGGGGGGGGGGGGCGCTGTTGAAAGAATTTATAAAAAAAAAAGGATTGGAAAAAATATAGAAAGAAGAGAAGAGAAGATTAAGAAAGATATCTTCCCGTGGATTTTGAAACTGGCATCGGACAAATATGTGTTTTAATGGTATTAAGAGATTTATAAAATGTTTAACATAAGGTTATATTATTTTAAAAGATATATAAGATAAATTGTATAAGCTTCTAAGACGCCTAACCCTTTGAAGCAAAGAGGATTAATGTTAAATTCCGAATTTTATTGCAAAATGATAATTAGTTTTGGATAGTAAAGGGCTGCTCTCTAAAAAGTTAGAGGTATTAAGACGGTTAATTGAAAATTTGAAAGATATTCTCCTGTAGATTCTGAAATTTATATTTGGTAAACAAGTGTTTCAAAGGTACCAAGAGATTTTTAAAATACTTAACATAAGACTATATTATTTTAAAAGATATATGTGATAAAATGTGTAAGATTTTAAGATGAAAAATTCTTTTTTCTTTTTTTTTTTCTTTTTCTCTTTCTTTTTTCTCTTTGAAGGAAGAGGATTAATGTTAAACTCATAATTTCACTAGGGAGTAATGTTTAAAAAGAATGATGTTTGAGGGTATAGAAATGAAATTTATTCATGATTTTTACTGTTTGTAAGACTGCTAAAGTATCGGATTATACATCAAGGAAAAAAAAATTTATAAGCAGGAAGAATGAACTTAATTTAATTGGTTTTGAGAATATATAAAAGGGAGGTTGATGAATTGGAGCAAGGGAGTTAAAGAACATGTGAGAGTTTTGAACTTTATAATTTGTTAGTTTATTTTAGCATATGTTTGTTAGATGCTATACCCTGTTTTTGCTCTGGGAAGTCAGGGTGGGGTGGGGTGGGTGGGATAAGGAATGGGGGGGGGGAAAGTGGTCAATAGAGAAATGTTGTGCAGAAGAAAGTATATTCTATGAGTAGAATATAGGAGTTGCTCAGACACTAAAGGAGGAAAATATTTCACAGCAAAGAAGTTAGAAAGGAGAGAGGAGGAGGGGGTAGGAAGAGGAGAGGGAGGGTGAGGAATGGAAGAAAGGAGTGAAGGAAGGGAAAGGAAGGGGACAGGAGTAGGAGTGAAGGTGAGAAGGGGGAAAGAAGAGAGAGGTGGAGAAAAGGGAAAGAAAGTAGGATGAGGGGGGAGAGGAGGCAGGAGAAAGTAGGAGAGAAGAGGAGGGAGAGAAGGGAAAGAAAGGAGGAGAAGAAGAAGGTTTGTTGTGGAATGAGGAGAGAAAGAGAAGAAGACCAACTCCGAATGTAATTAAAATGTCTTATTTTAATGCTTTCTTTAAGGGAAACATGTATATGTAGAATTTCTTATGTATAAGAATGTATAAGAAAATGTATAAGATGTATAAGAAAATGTACAATTTCTATGTGGGGAAGGGGAAAGGGTGGGGGGGAGAAAATTGTTTGTATTTCTTATAAAACTTTTCAATAAAAAAAAAATTTTCCAGCATCAAAATAAACAATAACGGAGACAAGGGACAGCCTTGCCTTGTTCCTTTTTCTATATTAAAGTTATCTGTTAAACCACCATTGATTATTATTTGCGCTGTTTGTTTTTGATATATTGCCTTAATAATATTAAGACAGTTTAATATATTAATGTCAGATCAAGTTGCAATGAATTTGCAATATGCTAAACATAATACTTTTTGTAACGCAAATAAACCAGGCAGGTGGTTAGCATATATGTTAAGGAAAAAACAAAAATCTCGTACAATAGAAAAAATAGAGTATAAAGGTAAAGAGATATATCAACAGAATATGATTAAGAAAGCATTCTTAGATTTCTACACGAGGTTATATGCTGGTGATAATATACATAGTAATGATATAGAGAGATATTTGCAGAAGGAAAATATTCTTGCAATTACTGAGGAACAAAGGGAAAGATTGAATGTATTAATAACCACTGAGGAAATTCTTTTGGCAATTAAACAGTTAAAAAGTGGAAAGGCTCCTGGTATAGATGGTTTGACAGCAGTGTACTATAAAAATTTCCAATTAGAAATGGTAGAACCTCTTAAGGAGTTATTTGTTAAAATACAACAGGGAGGAGAAGTGCCTCCATCCTGGAGAACAGCTTTTATTTCCCTGATCCCGAAAGAAGATCAGGATCATAGTCAACCCAAAAATTACAGACCTATATCATTGCTTAATACAGATTATAAAATATTTGCAAAAATTTTGGCAAATAGATTAATGTCAGTTATGCAACAAGTGATTCATAAAGATCAAACTGGATTTATACAAGGGAGACAAATGAAAAGCAATGTAAGACAAATAGTTAATATAATGGAGTATTTGGGGAAGAACAACCAAGTCCCCGTGGTGCTTATGTTTCTGGATGCAGAGAAAGCGTTTGATCGATTGAATTGGCAGTTTTTATTGAAAGTAGCACAAAGGATGAAGTTGGGAGAGCATTTTATACAGTCTATTAAGGCAATATATCAGAAACAGACAGCACAAATAATAGTTAATGGTAGTCTCACAGAAATATTTCAAATTGAGAAAGGAACAAGACAGGGATGTTCCTTGTCTCCTCTACTGTTTATTCTAACTTTGAAAGTATTGCTGAGCAGAATACGGGATTTGGATAAGATACAGGGTATTAAAATCAAGCAACATGATTATAGATTACGAGCATTTGCAGATGATTTGGTTGTAATTTAACCCAACCAATAAGTTCAGTTACAGGTTTGATGGAGATAATTAGGCAATATGGTCAAGTGTCAGGGTTTAAAATAAATATAGGGAAAACAAAGATGATAGCTAAGAATATGAATACAAATCAAAAAGAAGATATGGAAAGAGTAACAGGATGCGAGATAGTGAAAAAGGTTAAGTACTTAGGAACTGTTATCACAACATCAAATGGGAAATTATACAAGCATAATTATGAATTGTTATGGCATAAAATACAGAGATGGATAAATGGAAAAAATTACAACTGTCTTTGTTGGGAAGAATAGCAGTAGTTAAAATGAATGTTCTGCCCAAGTTTCTATTTCTTTTTCAAATGATAACAATACTTAAAAAGAATGCAAATTTGGAGGAATGGCAGAGAGGTATTAACAACTTTGTTTGGGTAGGGAAGAGACCAAGAGTTAAATTAAAAATAATGCAGGATATACGTGAAAGAGGAGGTTTGAAATTGCCCAATCTAAAATTGTATTATGAAGCGGCTGTTTTGTCAGCAATTAGTGATTGGATTAATTTAATAGATGAAAGAATATTGAACATTGAAGGGTATGATTTGTTAAATGGTTGGCATGCCTACTTAGTTTATGAGAAAAAGGTGGATAGGACTTTTAAAAGTCATATATTATGGAATGCCCTCCTGCATGTTTGGAAAAAATACCAATATAATTTGAATGGCAACATACCCATGTGGGCAGTACCCAGACATGCGATAGAAAATATAAGTATAGAACAAAGACAAGATGTAATTACTTAGAAAGAACTTCTGTTTACAGAAAGAAATGTACTACAGTTAAAGCCTTTGAATGTACTAAGAGAGGAAAGGGCAATTCAAACCCGGTTTCAGTATGGACAGCTGCAGAATAGATGGAAAAAAGATCAGAAAATTGGTATTATACAAAGTGAAGAAAATTTGATAAAACAAATTAGGGATCAGAGTAGAATGCATATAAAAAGGTTGTATAATAGTTTGATAGAAATAGATTCGGAGACAGAGTTAGTTAAAGATTGTATGATAAAATGGGCACAAAATTTTGAGGAACCAATAATGATGGAAACATGGGAAAGGATTTGGGTAAGAAATGTAAAATTTACACAAGCTCCAAACTTGAGAGAAAATTTTTATAAAATGTTTTATAGATGGCACTTGGATCCTAAAAAGTTAGCTTGTATGTACCCAAACTTACAACTAAATGTTGGAGATGTGATTGTGTTGATGCTACCTATTTTCATGTTTGGTGGAGCTGAAAAAAGTTAAAGCATTTTGGATAAAAATATGGTGGATTATTCAAAATATTCTTAAAAAAAGGATAAAGTTTACTCCACAGTTGTTTTTGTTAGGTATAATTACAGATTGTACGGCTATAGAGACTAATTTGATTCTGAACTTAATAACTGCAGCAAGACTTTTGGTGGCGCAGTACTGAAAGAAGGAAGATTTACCTACTATTCAAGAATGGATGTTAAAAGTAGTAAACTTAGCAGAAATGGCGAAAATTTCGGCATATCTAAAGGACCACTCAAATGAGAAATATATGTTAGAATGAAAAAGATGGATTGATTATATTCAAGGCAAATATCGGACTAAAAAATTTCAAATAGTTTATGAATGATTAGAGAGATTTTATAAAATACTTAAATTTAGTTTAGTAAAAGGGGAGTTAAAAGTTCAAGAGCGGGATAGAGGCTATAGATAATTAGGTTATGTTAGCTTATGATTGTCAGATGTTATACCCTGTATTTTGCTCTGGGAAGTGGGGGAGGGGAAAGGGAGGGTTGGAAGGGGAGGAGGGAGGGGGAAGGGGAAATGTTTGTAAAATTTTTTAAAACTTTTTAATAAAAACAATTAATATCTGAGTGGCTTTTAAAATTATATTTCTAAAAGCTCAGTACTGGCTACTTATTGGTAGAATTCCACACATGAAATTCTCCTGTCAGAAAAAAAACATTTTCTAATTCCTTCTATTGCTAGACCATTCAATGTCAATCAATTTGTTAACTGTTAGGCAGGGTCAATATTTTTACTAAGACAACACATATTTTTGAAGCATTATACATAGCGGTTATATAGACCTGACCTTGGGGAAAGTATGAAAGAACCATTAAGGATGGACTTGGCAATATATTACACAGTCCAAAAATTGAAGGAAGCATGAGGAAGAAACTTAAAGTAACCCCACCTTGATTTTGGGCTTCAAAATTCTGTTGTTATACCCTCCAACAATAAGCTAGCAGTCTTGGAATCTCAGACGTATCTGGATTTTTTTACCTGGCCTACCACACAGATATTCTAATCATATTTCATTGATTTGCAAAATGTATTAAACTTACCATAATGTAACTTGACAATAAAGGGATGGTTAACTTCTACTAAAATGTCACGTTCCATTTTTGTCCGAACACGATCACGAACTATAAAACATTTAGTTCAAATTAATAGCTACTAAATCAATTTGGACCTTTTGTTTTGGAATATCTAGTTATCTCAGCCCAAATGCTTTCCAGAACCAATGTAATATAAAATGTAGTAAATTGGCAGTTAGCCAATCAAATACTTTTTTCCCCTTCCACTCAATCATGAATGATTCCTAGAAACTGCCTGGACAAGTCCCTACAAGTCCCTTGGCAAGGTTTTTCAGAAATGGTTTGCCCCTGCCTCTTTCTTAGGACTGAGAAAAAGTGATAAGTCAAGGTCACCCAGCTGACTTTGTGCCTAAGGTGGGACTAGGTCACAATCTTCCCGTTTCTACCCTAATATCTTAACCACTACACCAAACTGGCTCTCAATCAAATGCTACTTGATAGCTAAAACACACAAGTCTGCTGATGCCAACCTGTATTTCAGACTAGTAGACAAGCGGTGGCATAGGCAATTATTACTATGAGCCGTGGTGGCGCAGTGGTTAGAATGCAGTACTGCAAGCTACTTCTGCTGACTGCTGGCTGTAGTTCGGCAGTTCAATTCTCACTGGCTCAAGGTTGACTCAGTCTTCCATCCTTCCAAGGTCGGTAAAATGAGATCCCAGATTGTTGGGGGCAATATACTGATTCTGTAAACTGCTTAGAGAGGGCTGTAAAGCTCTGTAAGCATTTAGTCAATTGCTAAATGCTATTATCATCACTTTAATAATTTCAGGATTGTTCTTCAAAAATATTGGGCATCACTAGTCTAATCTCTCCACAAAAGCACTGAATTACAAATACAAATAGGTGATCAAGGAGCTACTAATTTTATTATATTTCTACCACCACCACCCAGCAATTTGTATGTAAAATAAATTATTAAACAATTGAATATTTGGCATAACAGCACCTTGACAACCTTCACTAACTTCTTCCTGAATGCAGGTAGTCCTCACTTAGCAACTCCCTCATACACTCAGTGACTGTTCACAGTGATAATTATGATGAAAAAGTAACTTTTTCTTTAAAAAATCTATAGGTTTCATAATTTACCTTTCAATGTTGCCTTTTTAAGCACTTTCATTGCATACAGCTGTTTGGCATCAGATCCTGAGATTTTTTTCACAAGAAATACCTGTAGCAAGCATAAGTAAAGCCTTTTTAATGTCAAACACAACAATGTTATTGTAATAATCAGTTGAATTGTCCAACAATATAAAAACTAGGACTCTACAAAGGTTTAAAATAATGTTAAAGTGAATGGGGCATTAACAAAGCACCCCCTTCTGAATCCTTACAGTAAATGTAAGAATTTCCAGCATCAGAAGCTGCTCCTAGCTGTCTATAAAGTATGTACATATGCATCTATACCTATTTAACTTCAGTGGAAAAACGATGTAGTTGTACATGTATATCACTTGCAAAAATAGATGGGAATAGATTCCAAAGCAGTTGCATCAACCTGCACAAAGCAGCCCTTTTAACAATTTGGCACACACATGCAAAATTTATTAATAATGCTTTCAATTCTGCAGTTTGCAGGGGAATAAAATATGAAAAAGCCTGTGACTTCAGTTAGAGGAGTATGGCTGATCAGCACATACCAAATAATATTATTCAAATATAAAGTTCCCAAATGTTTTATATGCTTCTGGTCTAAAAAAAAGTCCTGCCCACCTCAAAGTTAGGCTATTTAGTACTTTGATTAGATCCTGAAAAGGTCCTTTGAAGGTTGTAGGAAAATGAAAGTAACTTTGTCTGTGACTCTTAAAGCAGCGGTATCTGTTTCCATGATCATATGGCAGCTGGATCTTGGGAAAAGATGTGATTGTACTGAGGAGTTGTAGACGGATGCTATATTCATGGTCCTGTATGTGTCAAAGCACTCTGAACCAGAATCCAAAGTATTGCAGAGTTTTATTAATGAAACAAGTTTTATATATTAATTTAACCATGGAGAATTGTGAGGAAGTATATTAAATTTATTTTGTTCTCTATTCATAATTTGTGAACAATCATTCTTAGATATTCAAATCTGAGCTTGGACAGAAAACTAGGAAACAATTAAAGAACCTGTAGAAAGATTTGATAGGTGGAATTTAAAAACTAGATGCTCATTTAGGGAATTCTGATTAGTATAGGCTGCAGCAAATACTATGGTAGCTTTTACATATCCAAAGTGTCTCTTACCTTTCCAAAAGATCCCTGGCCTAGTACTTTAAGGAGTTCAAATTGTGAAGGATCTGCTTTTTCATGCCCTTCTTTGACATGATATGTTATTGCAATCTCTTTAATACTGCCTTCTTCCTAGAAAATAAAATTAGTTCAATGGAGTTGTCATTTTTAAAAATATGTTTATTAGGAGATAATATACAATAATAAAAGGAAACATACAATATAAATTTAAAGAAAAGAAAAAGTGGAAGTGGATGTTAAAAAAGTAAATGGAGGAAAGAAAAGAAAAAGAATAAAGAATTTATATAAAAGATCGACTTCATTTTCTTTACAGCAGATAAATAAATTCAATGTCAACCCTCTTTTTTTAAAGTTATGTCATAATCCCATTCTTTCCATACTTTCCTTTTCTAAACATCGAATCCATAAATCAACAGTTCATTTTTTCCATTGCCAGAAAAAAGTCCATAAATGGTTTCTAGTCACTAATAAAAGTACTTGTTTCCTTTCCCCTAACTAAACAAGTCAATTTTGCACTGAGTGGAGTTTATTTCAGAAGATTTTTTTTAAAGACATATTTAATGAAAAAAACATGAACAATACAAAAACAGATTTCAATGAATATAATTTTGATGCAACAGGAAAAACAGACAAGTAGTCATGATTAATGCTTAATGATTAATAGCAAAAAAATTCAGAAGTTCCCATTATGAAGCATATAAGAAATGAGAAGCACTGATTTGGACAGCTCCTTTCCATGTCTACATTTAGCACAAAGTAATTAGACTTACTAAAGAAGTTTCTAGATTACTCTAGGTTCCACTAATCAAAGAAATGTGTTTAGATCTCTATTTAAACATTTATTCACTAAAAGCAGTCATGTTTGTATCTAGTCACTCCTCCAAGGTCAAACAGGGCAATGTATACAAAATGTTTATTTTAATCATCTTTTGAAAATAAGATTAGGCTCAGTCAAACCATGGCTCCCCACTTCCTTCCCCGAAGACAAAATTGATGCTTGGGAGTTAAAATGGCTGGATACTAGCTGGATCTCTAAAAGCTAGTTTTTCATTCCTGATCTAAGTAAATTGATTAGTGGCACATTTAGAAGAAATGATAATTTATTTAAGCAACTAAACTAGATTAAGGATATCAGAAACTGGACAGAGTGTATCAGCATGTATTAGCTGCAATAACTTGACACTGATACATTAGTTATTGAAACAAATATCGTGTTTCACCGAAAATAAGACCTGGTCTTATTTTCTTTTGGTTTATTTTCGGGGATGTCTTTTTTTTCTTCATCTTCCCTCTCTCCTCCACCTGTCTGTCCCACTGCAAGGCCACCACAGAGCTCCTGACCGCTGAAGCTGCCTCATTCATCATGGTTTTGATTTTGCTTGAGATGCAGGAGAGAGAGAAAGATCAGAGGTGCCTGCACAATGGGCGGGCAGAATGAGGAAAACACTTTCAGAAAGTGATCTGCAGGTGGGGAGGATTTTCCTGCTGATCCTCCTTTCCTTGGGGATGATTTATGCGAGAACAAAGCAAACCCTTTCGGTCTAACTGCATAAACCCCTACAGGCTGGCGGAAAGTGGGTTGGGTGAGCTACTGCTTCGGCGGGCAGGGGCTCTGTGGCAGCCTTGCAGTGGGACAGACGGATGGAGGAGGGAGGGGAGATCGCCCCATCCTCCTTTGCACCTCAAAACCCCATCTTCCCTGCCTACCAAGCCAGGCCAGGCGGTCTTCTCTCATCTTCTCTATAATTGGTGTCACACCAAAATGTTGTCAAATGGTGTCATTTGTGATGTGGTCAAGAAGGGAGATGCCCGATATCCAATGGAGCATTTGCATTTCCATGGCATGGAAATACTTTTCGATCCCTGTTGTTGTTGCCCAGCATTCAGTGCCATACAGTGCAACAGGGCAGATGGTTGTCTTGTAAATCTTAAATTTAACACGGGTTGGCATTCATCTGTCATAACACACCAGTGAGTTCTTGCCAACACATCCAGGCTGCATTCACCCTTGCTCACACTTCGCCATTGACGTCGCCATTGCCTTGGAGGTGGGATCCCAGATACCAAAAAATGTCCAGCTTCTTTAGCTTTTCTCCATTGATTTGAAACGTTCCAGTCTGTCAGCTTTCTTGATGTTGAGGCAGAGTCCGAAATGGTCGAGATGATTATTCCATGTTTGAACTTGCTGCCGTAGTTTGCCTCTGGTTGTGAAAGCAAGCATATCATCATTAGCATAGAGCAGGGGTGTCAAAATGGATTTCTTCGAGGGCTGGATCAGCACTGTAGTTCTCAGTGGGCCAGAGGGGGGAGACAGGACGGACGCCTCCTGCAGCACCCTGCCGGCCAAAATGGGGTGCAGGAAGGCCACGCACCTCTGCCCCGTTTTTGGCTTGAAAGGCCTCCTGCAGCACTTTACTGGGCAAAACAGGACAAGGGAGGCTTGTACACCCCCTCATGCCTTGTTTTTGCCCTCCATGGCCTCCTCTGTAGCACTCTGCTGGCCAAAAACGGGTTCCACGTGGCCCATTTTCAGTGTGGCCTGTTTTTGCCGACAGAGTGCTGCTGGAGGCCGGGGAAGCCAAAAACAGGTCATGGGGGGGGTACACGCAGCCCGTTTTAGCTAGCAGAGACACCACGGGCCAGTCCTTTCGATATTTCCAGGCCGGCCCCATAGGCTGGATTTAAGCACAGAGTATAGCATAGAGTATAGTCCAGGGTGTGTTCTACTGCAGGTCATGTGTGATGGTATCCAGTGGTGGAATTCAATTTTTTTTTACTACGGTTCTGTGGGCGTGGCTTGGTGGGTGTGGCAGGGAAAGTATCCTGCAAAATCTCCATTCCCATCCCACTCTGGGGCCAGCCAAAGTGATCTGTCCCCATCTACACACACACACAAACACAGCCAGCCGAGGGTTAAGAAAGTACTTGGCATGCACACAGGTTGTTATCTCAAACTTGGCAACGATATAAGCACCGTCTGCCAAGAGCTTTACTGCAACAGATAACATAAAATTACATACGCATTGCAAATAGTCCAGCAAAACAATATTCCTTCGGCAGCTTCAGACGTTGTTCAAGTGACTAGCCAGAATTAGTTTTTGTTCGTCGCGGAGTTTTACCAGCCACCACCCTCTCTTATATAGTCTCTGGGGTGTGGTCCAGTGACTCAGTTCTAATCCCTAGCACGCCTCCTTAACTGCTGCAACCGTTTATCACGCCTTCGTTGGCGTGCATCCAGGAACGACGGCTCTTCTTCCTCGCTCTCATCAGAAACACCTGGCTTCTGGCTAATCTCCTCTCCCTCGGCCGGCACCTGAGACAGTGCCAGAGAGGAGGGGCCTGGAGAGGGAGGCCTGGCTGACTCCTCTCCCTCATGTTTGGAGCCTTCTTCCTCTGATGAGATAGGCTCAGAGGGCGGGGCCACAACACAGAGGTAGTATTTGCCGGTTCTCTTAACTACTCAAAATTTCCGCTACCGGTTCTCCAGAATCTGGCAGAACCTGCTGAATTTCACCCCTGATGGTATCCATGACCAGTATAAACAAAAGTTGTGACAGTGCAGCCTTGGTGTATCCCAACCATCACTGGGAATCTGTTGGAGACCAGTTGGGCAACTCACTTGGCTGCTGATGTTGTGTGGCATTTTGACCCAGTCAATGAGTGGTTCAGGTACTCCGTGATCCTGCAGGGCATACCAGATCAGTTTCATTATATTTATTTATTTTATTTTTGTAATAAGTTTTTATTTTATAACATACAAAAATTCCAATTTCAATTGAATAGTGTATTGACTGGGTACAACTTATTTTAGGAAATAATAATCAAAATGTTTACAACAATATTCATTGCATTAGTATCAATAACAACAACAACCTCATATATTTTAAGAAGATAGTTGGTTGATACCTAGACGCTGGCAGCAATCCGTATCAACCATTAGCACCAGTCAATGGTATTTATGACATATCTTTAAATGTTCAGTTAACTGAGTTTCGTGTTTAATGAATAAAATAATAATAACCATATTTATTTAACCAATTTAAGATATCTTCCTTATATCACTAATCCTTCTATATATTTCCCTATTTCTAGTTCCTGCTTTTGTCAGCTAACCATTGATAAAATAAATCCCATCGAAAAATATTCAGTTTCTTTCTTTTCCTTAATTATTAGTGTTAGCTTATCCATTTCTGCACATTCTAATACTTTTTAAATCACATTTTCATCTGTTGGGATCTCTTCACTTTTCCATTGTTGTGCAAATACTATTCTAGCTGCAGTCAATACATGTAAAATCAAATATACATTATAGTTTCATTATATTTAGAAATGTCAGATAAATGAGTCAGAAGGCATATTACATCCATGTATTATTACATTTTATATCAAAATTTGAATCTAGTTTGATCCCTGTTGTTGACTAAGTAAACGAATGAGGATATTCAATGGAATCTAGACTACCAAATAGGAATGTCAAAAAAACTAACTATGAGAAGTGTAAATAATCTGGTGTATTTCTTAAAGAAGAAAGGCATTGACAAAAGCTTGAAGCCACTGGAAGAGATTTTGCAAACATTAATACTGGCTGTGAAAGTGGTGCCAGTGCTGGAGTTGATTGACTGGTCTAAAGGTGTTTATGAGCCACCTGATGTGCAAAGTGAGAGTGAGTGAGAGCCAATTTGTAAAGTGTATGAGAAACTAATATGAAATTTGTCACACTAATGGATTTTTTAAAACTAATATATGAGCACTTGATATAACCAATAGCTATTAATGAAGAGGAAAAAGATTAACAACAATGAATTGCCTCAAATAGTTACTGAGCATTAACTTTTAATTAATAATTTAACCTGTTTCATGTAATCATCTTTAATAATTAAATATTTTAATGATGTAATACTTTGGTGTAGGGGTTAAGGTGCTGGCATAGAAACCAGGAAACTAGATTCTAGTCCCACTATAGGCATGAAAGCCTGATAGGTAACTTTGAGCCAGTCTCTCTCTCTCAGCCCAACCCAACCCAACCATATCACTAAGTTATTGTTAGAAAAACAAGAGAAAGAAGGAACATTATGTATGTTTGCTGCCTTGAGTTACCTAGGAATAAAGGCTAAACTCAAATAAAAAGAAAATAAACATTTAATTGAGTCTTCCTTCTACCCAAAACATAGCAGAATGTACAATTTCCCCATATAACACCCTATTTTGTCACAATCTTACAGCAGCTTTATAAGGAGGACCAATATGATTTTTCCTATGCTACTCATTGGGGAAGACAGGATGGAAATAAATGGTTTGGCTTAAATTACCCAAAGTATTCACATCCAGGGTGAAATTCCAATCAGAATTTTCCTGATTTATAGCTTTTAGTCATTATAACTTAGCCATTTGTACATCATCCTTAGTAATTGTGAAATACCAACTGAATAGTTTTATATTCCTAGTTTCAAACAGCTGACATTTATCTTTGATAAATGTTATAATCATCAACTATTTAATATTATTAGTTGACTATCAAGTTACACCAGTGAAATTAGCTTTTTATTACTGTAAATTAAATTATTGTACATTTTTTCCAAACAGCACTGTAGATAGACATGGTTATATAAGCTTTTGCATTCAATTCTCTGCAGGAATCCAAATTAATAGGCTCACCAACAATTGTTTTTACTAATGAAGGGGTTGTAATTGATGCTAAGCTTTAAATGGAACATTGGATTACCTGAATGTCCATTTTATGATCGTTGTGACGACATTCCTCAGTTATGGGAACCTTCACTCCTTTGATTTGTTCTACTGAGTGCTTGTCAAATATTTATCTCCCTCTGCAGTATGGTTCCGCCCCTTCCTTCTGCGCATGCTCAGTCTTTTCACGAAGTCTAACTCCATCAGATCTGAAGAATATACTCAACGGAACTTTAACTGCAGAGGGGAAAAAAGAAAGACACCCCCCCACGACCACCAGGCAATACGCCAAGGGTGGGACGGAATGTCGTCACAACGATCATAAAATGGACATTCAGGTAATCCAATGTTCCATTTTCATGCATCGTTGTGCCGACATTCCTCAGTTATGGGATATGCCCAAGCTTAATAATTAGGGTGGGAATTACTCCTTGTCATTGTCCTGGCTTCGTGGGGGGAGTATTGATTGTAAAACTCTTCTCCCGAACGCTGCATCAGCTGACGCAAAGGAATCTAATCTGTAATGTTTAACAAATGATGAAATAGATGACCATGTAGCTGCCTTACATATTTCATCTACAGATGCCTGTGTAGCCCATGCTGCAGAAGTTGCAGCACTGCGTGTTGAATGTGGTAACACTCTTCCAGGTAAACTTTCCCCTTGTGAACTATATGCCACTGATATACATGCTTTAATCCAGAGCCCCACTGTATTAGAAGACACTTTCTTACCCATTGTAGAAGGTAAGTATGATACAAATAGTGCTTCAGTTTGTCTAAACGATTCAGTTCTTTTTATATAACGTCTTAATGATCTACGTACATCTAGTGTGTGCCACATTTTTTCCCTAGGATGTTTAGGATCTGGACAAAAGTTTGGTAAAATTACTTCTTGAGCTCTATGGAAATATGAGTTAATTTTTGGTATAAATGATGGATCTAATCTAAGTACTACTCTGTCTGTGTAAAATATACATAAATCTTTTCTAATTGAAAGAGCAGCTATTTCTGATATTCTGCGTGCAGATGTTACTGCTATTAAAAAGGCTAATTTTAAAGTTAGATATCTCATACTTATAGATGCCAGTGGTTCAAATGGTTTTTTTGTTAATGCTTGTAATACTAAATTCATATCCCATGAAGGATATCTGTGAACAATAGGATGTCTTAAATTCATAGCTCCCCTTAGGAAGGATTTAATTCTCATATCTTGTGAAAGAGACTTCTTACTTGGTCCATCTAAGACTGTAGCCAATGCTGCTACTTGTCTCTTCAATGTTGAAGGAGCCAGACCTTTGTCTAAACCAGATTGAAGAAATAATAGTACCTCAAGTACTGTTGCTGATGTAGGATCTACGTGACTTGTACTACACCATTCTACAAATGCCTTCCAAGATGCATTGTAAATACGCATAGTAGATGGTCTTCTGGCTGCTTGAATAGTTGCAATTACTTCTGAAGGAATATGATCTTTTGTTAATCTGGACCTTTCAAGCGCCAGACGGTCAATTGTAACCAGTCTGGCTTTGGATGTCTTATTTCTCCTTGAAGTAGAACTATCTGATTTGGAGGAATTCTCCAAGGGTTTTCTATTGAAAGATCTAAGAGGTCTGCAAACCATGGTCTGCGAGGCCAATAAGGTGCTATCAATATCATGTCTGCTCTTTCCTCCCTCAATTTGTGAATTACACTCTGAATTATTGGGACTGGAGGAAATGCATACAGAAGTCCTTGCGGCCAAGGAGACCTTAGAGCATCTTGGCCTTCTGCTCCTTGAGTTGGAAAACGAGAAAAAAATCTTGCTAACTGGGCGTTTTGATTTGTAGCAAATAGGTCCACTATTGGTTGACCGAATCTGAGAGATATCTGTTTGAACAGCTTGGGATCTAACATCCACTCTGATTGGTCTATTTTGCCTCTGCTTAACCAGTCTGCTTGTACATTTATTTCTCCTGATATATGTTCTGCTTTTATCGATAAGACATGTTTCTCCGCCCAAGACATGAGGCGATCCGTTTCTTCCATTAGAATTTTTGATTTTGTGCCTCCCTGACGATTCAAATGTGCCTTTGTTGTCATATTGTCCGTTAAAATCAGGACATGTTTGTTGGTCACTTGATGTTGAAATTGAATTAACGCCAGGCGCACTGCTCATAATTCCAACCAGTTGATTGGTTGGTTTTTTTCCCACGTAGACCAAATCCCTTGCGCTATCAATGAATTGAGATGTGCACCCCATCCATAAAGGCTTGCATCCGTTGTTAACGTTACTCGTTCTGATTGTAGAAACAGAGAACCCTTCTGAATTGCCTCTGTTATCCACCAACGTAGGGATATTTTTACTCGTGTTGGTACCACCACTTTGTGAAGAGAATCCGCTCGTCTTTGCCTTTGAAAGGGTAACAGAAACCACTGAAGATGGCGCGTGTGGTAACGAGCCCATGGCACTATTGTAATTGCAGATATTAACTTGCCTAGAAGTTGAGACACTGTTAGTAGTGCAGTTTTCTTCTGTGATATTACTTGCAGAACTAAACTCTTGATGCTGTTTTGTCTGTCTGGAGACAGGTAAACTAATCCCAGTTCTGAATCTATGATTGCACCTAGGTGCAATAGTCGAGTTGTCGGTGATAAGTGACTTTTGTCCACATTGATTGTAAAACCGTGGTTTTGTAGAGATTGGATGACTAATTCTCTGTCCCGACATGCCTGATCCTTTGATGTTGACAAAATTAAAATGTCGTCCAGATAACATACTAGACGTATTGGGATAGACCTGAGATTGGCCGCTACTGCCGCTAACAATTTCGTAAATGTTCTTGGTGCAGAAGAAAGGCCAAAGGGCATTGCCCTGTACTGAAAGTGTTTGTCCGCATATGCAAACCTGAGGTATTGTCTGTACCTTTTTTTTTTTTTTTTTAATTTGATTTATATGCCGCCCTTCTCCGAAGACTCAGGGCGGCTTATTGTCTGTACCTTGGGTGGATGGGCACATGTAAATATGCTTCTTTGAGGTCTATGGATTGCATGAGATCTCGTTGTCTTACACATTGTAGAATCGACTTTAGTGAATGCATCTTGAATCTTCTGTATAGAACATTCACATTCAGCTGCCTCAAATTCAGAATTCCCCTCCAACCCCCTGAGTTTTTTGGCACCAGAAAAAAGATCGAATAAAAACCGGTTTGAATTTGGTCTTTTGGAACTTCCTCGATCGTCTTGATTTGTTTCAGGTGCTTGATCTCGAGATTCATCAGATTTTGTTGCAATGGTTGAGTTGACCAAGGACATTGGATGAATATGGTAGGCAGGTTTGAGGTGAATTCCAAAGTGAGGCCGCTGGTTATAGTACGTAAGATCCATGCATCCGTTGTTGATTCCTCCCATTGGTGATAGAATAGTTGAAGTTTGCCCCCAATGGGAAGGGAAGAATTCGAGTCACTTGCCTCTACGAGATTGACATGACCTCGCTCCTCAAAAAGGTCTTCTGAACGATGATTGGCGGCTGCCTCTTCCTCGAAAGGAATTTCTATTACTCGAGTATGAGGAATAGTAGGGTTGAAAATTACCACGTTGTGTGTAGGTATTTGAATTTCCTTGATCATATCGAAAAAACTGTCGTTGAAAGGGAGAATATCTGCATTCTGGTCTTCTATACAAGGAGGGTAAAATCTTCTTTTTATCCCTGCCTTCTACCAGAACCTGTTGCAAGGACTCTCCGAATAGAGAATGGCCTTTATAAGGGGCTGATGTGAGCCTCCATTTTGACCGTGAGTCAGCTTTCCAGTGACGTAGCCAAAGAATTCTTCTTGAAGTTACAGAAGATGCTAATGCCCTGGAAGCGAATTTCGCAGCATCTAATGAAGCATCTGCAGAGTATTCTGCAGCTGCAATAATTTTTGATACGTCTTGTTGAATCCTAGATTGTTCAGGTGGTAATCTATCTCTTAATTGTCTTAGCCAAATAAGAGAGGCCCGGTTAAAAAATGATGCTGAAACTGCAGCTCTAATTGCCCATGCCGCGGCTTGATGAGTTTTGCGACATGTCATTTCAGCTCTTTTGTCTTCAACTTTAAGACCTTCTCCAACTTCACTGACTAACACAGAAGATGACGTAAGTGTTGCCACCGGTTCATCTACTAATGGCAATTGCAACAATTCATCCAAGTCTGGTGGAGAGCAATATAATTTTTCATCAAAACTATTAGGGCCAGAAGTTGAACTGGGATGATCCCAAGATTTTTTAATAACTTGTGAAAATAGATCTGGGCATGGAACAAAGTCCAAATCAGACTTGTGTACTTTAAACAAATTTTCATTTGGATTCATTTGAGTATTAGGATCAGATGACTTATCTAAATTTAGTCCCATATTAGTAGCTACTTTTGCTTTATGTAGCAATGACTTAAATAAAGATGGTTTGAAAAGACCTTGAAATGCTGGTTTTTCTGGTGTCATGTCTTCTTCATCCTCTGATAATTCAAAATCCTCTAACTCTGTGTCATCCCCACAGCTAAAATATTGCTATTTAGGAATTGATTGAGAATGATATTGATTACTGGTAACTGCACCAGAATGACAAGGATAGCTGGTTTGTTGCAAACCTGCTTGGAATATTTTAGAAATGGCATGTGTAACCATTGTTTGAAAATCCACTTCCTGACCACTGTTTTGAATATTTTCCCCCCTAAGCCCAGCAGCGGTTGGGGTGAAAGTGGCTTCAGGAGGACCTTGATTTAGTGAATTAACACCTGAAAAAATAGGCCCTTGAGGAGCCAAACCTCTAGGAATATTTATCATAAATTGACCTTGTTGTTCTCTAAACATAGAATCTTGTGACTGAATTTCTTCAGTTTCCTCATTAACCTGATGATTGTCATCAATAAATTGTTGATTATCAGACATTTCAGAATGATATATGTTAGAAGCCGATTGTGCAGCACACTTGGCTTTGACAAATTGATGCTCTAAAGCTTTATGTCTACGTGTTTCCATCTTATTCATTGTTTTAATAATGTCATCAGACAATGAATTGGCAGACTGTTGAGGCTGTGTCACATTTTTTGTTTTAGCTCGTTTTTTTCTTAATTGCTGAGGAGAATGTACTTTAGGAGGAGAAGCGACCTGTTCCAGGTCAGATGATAGGTTATCGTCTGCCATATTTAATTAAAATTGTATTCAATCAATATAATAATAATAATAATAATTTTTTAATTTAATTTTTTTAAATATAATTAATTAATTAATTAATTAATTCAAGGTATAATAATCTTTTTATCAAACAACAATTAATTAGAGAAACTTCCCTGAGATGAACTTCTGTCAGTTGATGTAAGCAAATGATGAAGGAAGTTTTGACAGTTAAAAAATGGCTCCGCTGTCAGTTGCTTGCCTCAGCAACTGTCAGTTTAATGAAGATTCCTCGAGCCCAACGTTTCCGAACTGATCTCTTGTGGTATATTAATAGTATAACACTCGAGTGTATAACAAGAGAAAAAATCACAACTTTCAAAAATAAGTCTGCCTGGCGCAGGCAGGAACTTTAAATAGTCTCTCAATTTTCTTTAAATTTAAATAGATTCTTTCATTAGGAGTCTGAATCCAACATCAGAAACTCCTTCGCCGCTAATAAATAACGAAACTTCAAAGGTGTTATTGGATACTGAAAACACCGCGGCTCAAATAAACAAAGCAGCTTTCAAGCGTTACAATGTAGCTCAATTAAAACTGTAACTTCCACAGAGACTGAAAGTTACTTTAGAAACCATGTAGCCGCTGATAAACAAGAGAGGGCTGCAATAGTGTTAGCGGTTATTCACCAGCTGAAAACACCTCGGCTAAATTAAAGAAACAGCGTCCGAACCACAGCGGATCGCTGCTGACAGATCGGCAAGGCGGCTAGCAGCCCCTTAGCGCCGCAATTTAAATCGGCAAGGCGGCTAGCAGCCCCTTAGCACCGTAACTTTAAACAAGAAAAAATTTTCTTCAGTATAGACAGCAAAATAATCAGACAGCTTCCAAACCTCAGCAGATCGTTGTTGATTGAACGGCAAGGCGGCTAGCAGCCCCTTAACGCCGCAATTTAAATAGCGATCTTTTTTTTAAAAAAAACAAAACAATTGTAAAGCTGTCAAGACAGAAGCCATTAACGCAGCCCTCTAATAAATTATAATAATAATGAAATAGACAGATTATCTGTAGAACAAAAAGCACTCTAGACCTATTGAGTCAACTGAGTGAAAAAGACTGAGCATGCGCAGAAGGAAGGGGCGGAACCATACTGCAGAGGGAGATAAATATTTGACAAGCACTCAGTAGAACAAATCAAAGGAGTGAAGGTTCCCATAACTGAGGAATGTCGGCACAACGATGCATGAAAATAGAATCTACATTCCTATAACTTAAGAATTATTCTGTGTTCTCCACTCTGGGATGCTAAGCAAGTAAGGAAGTAAAAATTTATTTATGCTCAATGATCACATGACATACATTATCCTATAAATACTATATAAAAATAGAAACTTAAAATTCATTTTAGTACATCTTTCATAAACAGCAATACATCATGCAATTAACACAAACCTATACCATACAGTAGTAGCAGTTGCACAAAATTTTGCAACAAACCCAGATGTCATCACTAGGTAACATGATTATTATCACTGTAACCACTCCTAGTTTTTTCAATCTTTTCTTGCAAAGCTGAAAGTCCTGATTGCTGTTCTCTATAACTGATATAATTCTTTGAATCTTTCTTTTTTCTAAAATAAAATGTGCCCAGAATGGGATAAAAGGGATCTAACTAGTGCAGAATGTAACTGTCAGCCTCTATGATGCTTGCTTGCTATTGGCTGCCATATTAATAAGGGGGGGAGGTATAGGTATTTGGGTGGGGAAGCGAGCTGGTGGAGATATCTTGTGATGTGACCAAAAAGGGAGGAGAGGGGAGGGATTCTCTCATCGTCTTCTGAATGGACTTGTTGATAGCCAGTCAAGGTCAACCGTTCTGGCATACCAGATGGATGGGGCCATCTGAATATGCACCTCACATGACATCATGGGGGGCTAGGGATTGGTCATTCAGCCAGGGTCCTTGGGGGAAGGGATTTGGGAATACTTTCAATATGTAATTTTCGCGCCTTTAGCCTCAGATCTTGCTTTTCTTTCGTTGCTATCAGTTCATAGTCAGTAAAAGTACTTTTCTCTACAAAAATGGCATTGGGGTTTTCCTTTCTTGAGTTTTGAAAAGAGGCACACTTGACATTAAGCAAGGTCTGCTTTATCAGCCATCCCGTAGAAAACTTTACCGTGGGGGCTGAGCAAAGAATGTCTAACCAAGGCAGAGACCAGGAGGACATGGGAGCTGCTGGGTCGACTCCCCCCCAGTCCTGAAGTGGCTGGGAAGAGTCAGAGGGGATGTCTGAACTGCAGATTGAAGAAAAGCTGGTCAGAGCCAAATGGTCGCTGGGCGTAGGGCGAATGGAGGCTCCGGAGGAGATCCCCCTGGGGTGACAGCTGTCAGATGCCGGCATGGAGAGGCTGTCTGGCAGGCTGTTGTTCCCAAAGCCCCCCCCCCGAGACCTTCAGTGCTGGTATGTGTTGGCGGCTGATGTGGAAATTGACCAGGCCAGAGATCGGTACGGGGGGCCCGCAGCTGGAACAAGCCTTCCCCCTCCACCCCGAAAGAGACCCCTAGAGTGGCCAAAGGGGGCCCCACATCCAAGCCCAGGTCCACTGCATGCTTCAGATGTAGGAAGGAGGGGCACTGAGCTGCTGATTGTTTCTCCAAACCTGGTTTCAAGCCAACCTCTGGAGGAAAGAGAGCCGAGAAGCCCCAGCAAAGAACTGCAAAACAGCCCTGAAAAGTATGGAAGTCATTGAGTTCCACCTGGGAGCTCCGACCAACCCAGGGGACAGCGAAACTGACACCGACCCCCTGGTAAGTCAGCACGTGGGCCCCATGACCATCCCGGTGGAATTAAAGGTGCCATAATCTGGCACCCAGGGGAAGATGCTACCCCTTTTCGACCCAGGGTATACAAGGTGTGTAATCAACCCAGAGGTGGTGGAAAAAATGGGACTGAGACTGAAGACAATGAAAGTGCCCATAGCATTTTGCCAGTTGGATGGGTCAGTAGCTTGGGGGGGGGGGGAAGCCCACTTTGTGACCGAACCAGTTAAGATGTGGATGGGAGACCACCGAGAGACTTTGAGTTTTATTGTAGCCTCTGGAATGGAACGACCCCTCTTGCTCAGACTACCCTGGCTCCGGAAATGGAACCCTCATGTGAATTGGAGAAAGGGTTGTTGCATATCTGTTCCACCCTGCAGGGGAAAGAAGGGGGGAAACCCTTCTGCATGGCCAAAGCCGTGACGGAGCTGGCAGCAGCTGTGAGCGAACACATTGCTGGGGAGGAGAAAATTCCTAAGAAATATTGGGACCTCAGGGAGGCATTCAGCAAGAGGGTGTCAGATGTGCACCCACCCCACTGCACTGTGGGGTGCAGTCCGTGCACCCCACGGACTGCAGTATAGAAATACTCCCAGGAGTGAAACTCCCTAAACCAAAGATCTACTCCATGACCCCTCGTGAGCTGGAGGAACTGTGAAACTTTATTGATAAAAACCTGAAACAGGGCTTCATCCAACCAGCTAGGCCACAAGTAGCTGCCCTGGTGCTGTTCCGGAAGAAAAAAGATGGCTCTCTTCACCTGTGTGTCAACTACAAAAACCTTAACGCCATTTGCCTAGAAAATGTTTACCCACTACCAGGGCTGTGGAGTCGGGAGATAAATGTTTCGACTCCGACTCCGGCTCCTCAGTTTTTTGTACTTCCGACTCCGACTCTGACTCCAGGTACCCAAAATTTCCTCCAACTCCGACTCCTCGACTCCGACTCCACAGTACTGTCAGGGCTATGGAGTCGGGAGATAAATGTTCCGACTCCGACTCCTCAGTTTTTTGTACTTCCGACTCCGACTCCAGGTACCCAAAATTTCCTCCGACTCTGACTCCTCGACTCCGACTCCGACTCCACAGCACTGCCCACTACCCCTTATGAAGGACATGTTAACTCATCTGGCCAAGTGGAAGATTTTCAGTAAGCTGGTCTTGAGAGAGGCTTACTACAGAGTTCAAATTATGGAAGGGGACAAATGGAAAACTGCCTTCAATTGACCTTTGGGTTGTTTCCAGTTTAGGGTGCTTCCGTTCGGGTTACAGGGGGCACCGGCGGTGTTCATGCAATTAATTAATGAGGTGCTACATGAACATCTTTTCAAAGGGGTCCTAGTCTACTAGATGACATCCTTATTTACACTGTGACCAGGGAAGAACATGGAAAAATAGTGCGGCCAGTCCTGAAAAAACTCAGAGCTGCTGAGCTGTATGCTAAATTGTCTTAAGTGCGAGTTTCACCAGAGTAAAATTGACTATCTGGGTTACCGCATATCGCATGAGGGTATTGAAATGGATCCGGAGAGCTTGTTTTGTTTTTAGTTACCCCTGGTCGTTTAGCAAGTCTTTATATCTTATTATTTTGTCTATATCTAATACATTTGGATAAATTAACGCTTCCATCACTGATAACCAATTTGGTATTTTATTATAATGATTCTTTTTAATTTTTTGCCATACCTGTAATAAAGCGTTCCTGATTAAATGTCTCTGAAAATAACTGTGAGATTTGTTTTCCCCATCCCATATGAATGCACGCCAGCCTATTTGTAAGTAGTGTCCTTCCAATGTTAAGATCCTTTTGTTTTTTAACTCTATCCAACCCTTAATCCAAGTAAGTGCTATTGACTAATACTACATCTCCCAATCTGGAAGCCCAAAGCCTCCTTTCTCTCTGCTCTCCTGTAATAATTTTAATTTAATCTGTGGTTTTTTTCCCAGCCAAATGTATTTCATTGTTAATTTATTTAAGTCTTCCAAAAAGTTTTCCCCTAAATTTATTGGTACTACTTGCAATAGAAACAATATTCTTGGTAAGGTATTCATCTTAATGGAAGCTACCCTTCCGATAAGTGACAATTGTAATTTTTTTCCAGTTTTCTAAATCCTTTTTTATGTTGTATTATTTTGCTGTAATTGTCTTCTTTAATTGATGAACATTTGGCTGATAACCAAATTCCCAGATATTTCACCTTCTTGGTCACTTGCATAAGATTGACTAACTGGGTTACCGCATATTGCATGAGGGTATTGAAATGGATCTGGAGAAAGTCCAGGCAGACTTGGAGTGGGTGCCTCCATACACCCGCAAGCAGCTTCTTAGGCTTTGCCAACTTTTATCGGCAATTCATTCCCTCGTTTACAAAAATTGCATTACCCATTAGCAATCTCCTAAAAGGGAGAGACTAAGCCAAACCCTAGCTGCCCCATCGAGTGGACCATGGAGTGCCAGGCATCTTTTGAGAAACTGAAAGGATTGTTTGCAGCCGAGCCTGTCCTTAATCATCCTGACATGGAGGCCCCTTTCGTAGTCCAGGCTGACGCCAGTGATGTAGCTCTGGGGGCGGTGCTACTTCAAGCCAATGCAACTGGAACTTTACAACCCTGTGCCTACCTCCTGTAAATTAACTGAAACCAAAAGGAGATGGGCAATCTGGGAGAAGGAAGCTTTTGCTGTCCGATGGGCCCTATTAACCTGGAGGCATTTCCTCGAAGGGGCAAAACACTCTTTTGAGGTGTGGACAGAACGTAAGACCCTAGAGGCCCTAAAAACATCCCGGAAGTTGTCGCCCAAACAAGTCCGTTGGGCACAACATTTAATCGGTTTAATTTCTCTCTGTGCTACCTTCCTGGGGGAAAGAATTTTATGGCAGATGCTCTCTCGAGATTGCTCCAATATAATAGCACATGGCTGGAAGTAATCCACCCGGTTATTCCCTCTAAGCAGTTGGCTGCTCCCGTAGTCACCAGAGCACAGGGGAAGGGTGACCTGAAACTATCTACCGATTTAAGCGAGCAGTTAAAAGGAACCACTAAAAACTGATGACTTGTTCATATCCCACTCAAATGACACTTAGACATAACAGTATTATTACACCACACAATTTGGAATAGATGCAATTTCAAATTGTTAGTTTTTAGCAACTATATCACAATGAAATTCATATTCAAGTACTAGAAGACCAAGATCTTTTTCACAGACATTTGGTCCATCCTCCATCTTTATTTCCCTCAGCGAAGAAGGCTGCTTTTTTATCTATTACATTTAATTCTATTTTTCCCACTCTACTTCAACCTAACAGTATAATTTCAATTGCTTCTGATTTGTAGAGTATTTGTTATCCTGACCAACTTTGTGACTTTGTGACTATGATTACAACTGAGCCCAAAATATATGTTGCTAAGTGAGATATTTGTTAAGTGAGTTTTGCCCCATTTTAGGACTTTTCTTGCCAAAATTGTTTAGTGAATCATTGCAGTTGCTAAGTTGGTAACATGGTTGTTAAGTAAATCTGGCTTTCCCATTGACTTTGGTTGTCACAAGTTTGCAAAGCTGATTACATGACCCAAGACACTGCAAGTGTCATAAATATGAGTCATTTGCTAAGCGGGCGAATTTTGGTCATGTGACCACAGGGATGCTGCAATGGTCGTAAGTGTGCATAATAGTCATAAGTCACTTTTTTCAATGCCTTTGTAACTCTGAACGGTTACTAAACAAGCTGTTGTAAGTTGAGAACTACCGGTATCTATATATGTCCCTTATATTTGTAATAAGATTTTATTTGCTTTTCAGTAGTAGCAGATTTATATTAAATATAAACTCACATTTGGAAAATTTATGAATAACCTAATTTACTTCAGCAATGTATTTGATCAAATACTCCATTATATTTTGTTTAGCAGTGTAGTTAAGTCTTATCTGAATTGTTTGACTATTATATGGACCCACAATTGGTTTGAGAACTAAACTCAAAAAGTATCTCATCAAAATGAGAGCTATCAGTGATATGTTACATAATTTTGTTCAAGTGCTCTTCAACATTTTTATTAATGACTTGGTAGGGAAATGCTTAACAAATTTGCCAATGACACAAAGATTACCTGTAATAGTTAGGTGCACATCAGATACCGTGTTTGAGCCTCAGGAAATTCTTGCCTTGGGGGGGGCCTGAATAGAAACAATTGGAGATAGAGGCCTAGCAGCAGGAAAAACTGAAGAAGCATCAGCAGCTACATTCTCACCCAGAGTAGACTGATCAGGAGAAAAATCATGTTCAATTTGAATTTGGGAAGAAGGAACAGCCACATTGGAAGTGGGGAGGGCAGGAGATTTAGAAGGCCCCACAGAAGGAGAAGAAACTCTAGAGGCCTCTGAAGCAGCTTTTTGAAAGGCCTTTTCCATGGCCTTATGCCTCCTGGTCTCTTCTCTTGATGATGCAGCAATATTAGCACTCTTGGAGTGAGTGGATCTAGTAGAAACTCTGGCTGCCTTGGGAGGAACAGAATCCCCTGAGGAACTTTCTTTAGGATCAGAAGAATGGCCCCTTTTTCCTTTGCTTTGGGATTTATTGCTCCTAGCATCAGCCATGATAGAGCAGAAATTTACTTTTACAGCTCAGAATAAATGCAAAGGATAGAAATCACTCTTAAATGCACCCAACAGGGGATAATTGGTGGTTCAGGTAACTCACTGCGCCAGGAGAGAAGCAGAGTAGAATCCAGGAGCCAGGAAGATTACACGTGGGTGCTGCCGCGGGGCTGCTCAGGGCCGCCGGAGCGTTTCTAGCGCTCCCCAGCTGATTCCAATTAAGTTTAGCCGCTTTTGAAGAAAACGCCAGCAATTTGAGCAGAAATGAGCAAACTACGTAGAAATAAGCCAGCAATGGCCAAATAAACTCCCCCATGAAGAGTTAATGAGAGAGAACTAACAGACACGACTGTCCTCTACCGGACCGAGTCGAAAAACTGGGTACAGGAAGAGGCGGGGCTTCTTTTGTTGGTGGACTCGGTCCTAGAGCTACTGGCTAGGTTGTAACCCTTTAGTGACTGGCGTTTCCTCTGTGACTGAGAAGTGGAAACACAGCGGGTCTTATTAGAAGTACCAGGAAGATCAGAAATACTAAGCTCAGTACAGGTAATTCTCAACTTACAACCATTCATTTAGTGACCATTCAATGTTACAACAGCACTTGAAAAAGTAACTTATGTCCATTTTTCACACTTATATGACTGTTGCAGCATCCCCATGGTCTTCTTGTTCCTTGGTCAAAAAATAATTAATATGAATGTTCACAGATAATACATATCAACAACACACTGTTTTCAGTATTGTAATAATTTATTGGAAAACTTCCAATGCCTCAAAAGCCCATAATTCAAAACATCAAGAATACTACCAAGAATATTTGTATGTTAAATTCACAACAATTGATCCAAAATTATATTATCAATGCTGTTGATTTCAGCCCAAAACATAATTAATAGAAGATAACTCCAGGTTATATGAGAGAATAGAATAGAATAGAATGGAATGGAATGGGGAAAATAGAATAGAATAGAATAGAATAGAATAGAATAGAATAGAATAGAATAGAATAGAATAGAATAGAATTCTTTATTGGCCAAGTGTGATTGTACACACAAGGAATTTGTTTTTCGTGCATATACATTAAAAAAATACATTCATCAAGAATCATAAGATACAACACTTAGTGATAGTCATAGGTTACTAAATAAGCAATCATATCATTTGCCCACCCTGCTATAGGGCACTGCAGACCAGAACAACTAGACACAAGGACAGTTTTCCCCCTGAATGCCATCACTCTGCTAAACAACTAATTCCCACAACACTGTCAAACTATTTACTAAGACTTTATTACTATTATTCTTCTCATCCTTCCTATTACCTATCTCTTCCCACTTATAAATATAACTTTGTTGCTTGTATCTCTACGATTTATATTGTTTTATTTGATGACGTTTTTGATGTTAGGTTTTAAGTCTTGAGATATGACAGAACCTAGAAACTTGAAGGTCTCTACTGTTGATACTGTGTTGTCTAGTAATTAATAAGTAAAATACAATCAATATGTTGGTTTGCAAGATAGTTATTAAAGAGACCTTAGCTCTTATTTAAGGCAACTGGGGGAAGTATGGAAATATACTGTATGTCCTGCAATTGCAATGACATTTTTGTATATTTTATACCTGTGTTGCAAAGTCACACACATAGTACTCAATGTTGGAACTTTTATCATGATGCAAGATGACTTTGACAAGAAATAAGTAGGAACTCTTAGCTCGGCAAAGTATTTCTTTAAGTACAGCACAAGATTACATTCAGAAATTACTCAGGCAGATGCTTCCCTAATTCATTGAAGTATAAAAAGGAAGAAGTACAATTCAGTAAGATTTGCAAGATAATGTTATCATACCTAAGCATAATAAAATAAGTTTAGCCTTCCTGTAAAATTTATTTCCTGATCTGGTATACCTAGAAGGACTGGCAGGAATAGCATGATAGATAGGGTCCTTTCCAACAGTTGATACTGTGTTATCTAGTATTGTAAGAGACAGTAGTATAGGAGGGTTTCTCCTAAAATCTACCACCATTTCTACAGTTTTGAGTGTGTTTAGTTCAAGATTGTTCCTGTTGCACCACAAGGCTAATTGTTCAACCTCCCGTCTGTATGCAGATTCGTCATTGTCTCGAATCAAATGTTGAAATTTCTTAATTGCATCTCCAAGAGCAAGATGACCAGTCAATCCTTACTAAATATTCCCTGATGCATCCAATATATCAATATTTTTAGAATAGAATAGAATAGAATAGAATAGAATAGAATAGGATACAATACAATACAATACAATACAATACAATACAATACAATACAATACAATACAATACAATACAATACAATACTGTATTGGCCAAGTGTGATTGGACACACAAGGAATTTGTCTCTGCTGCATAAGCTCTCATAAAGGCGACAAGTGATAAATGATCATATTCATGAAGTACAACATCAAAAATCATGATACAAACTCAGTGATAGTATTTTAGTTATATTAATCCCATTATTATTTTGAATATTTTGAAGTTTGATATACTAGAGATTATATGCATGTCAATTTCATCTACCACTACTTCTCTGGTTAAAGCAGTATATTAAAATACATTAAGATTAAACCTTTTAATAGTAATCCTGTATAGAAGTATATTATTTTCTGCTTTATCATATTGACAAGCCTTTCAATCAGTGCCCTACTATTGCCACACTTGCTATAAAAATGCGGAACAATTATAGAAAGTTTAACCATCAGGCTTAGTGTATCAGTGTATTTGTCTTATTAAGAATTAATCTAATGAAGTTTACTAAAATTCTGCACGTGTTACTAAATAGTTGATATAAAAACCTTTATTTTTAAATCTTCGAAGTCCCTCTCAGTCATGGATTGAAACGATCCAAATAAGGTGTGAATCTTCATATTCTACTTACTGTTTGTGGATTTAGTTCTTCTTCTCCCATAGGCTCATCCATAATTTGTTGACCATTCTACAAAAATCATAATTTAAAGAAGGATTATTGGAGGAACATAATTAGAGCAACTGAAGTGCAGATAGTCCTCATTTAGGGACTGCAATTGGTTCTAATGACTTGGCTGTTAAGCAAAGAAGTCACTGAATGAAAATCACATTATGACAAGTGTTTTCAATTTTACTTCAGCTTTCCTTTGCTTTGTCAGAAGGATATGACCCCAAATGGTTGGGTGAACCTAAACCAGGGGTGTCAAACTCAATTTCATTGAGGACCGCATCAGGTTGTATTTGACCTTGGGGGGTGGGGGTGGCCAGGGGGCATGGCCAGCTCAACGTCACTCATGTCGGGGGGGGGGCGCCTGTGGTGGCCCAAGCACTCTGCCAGCGAAAACAGAGCTTGGGTTCGCTGACAGAGGATTGCAGGAGACCGTCGCAGCCAAAAAGGCTGTGCTCCATTTTTGCTGGCAGAAGCACCGTAGGCTAGTCCTTCGCTGTTTTCAGGGCTGCCCTGTGGGCCAGATTTAAGCACCACATGGGCCAGATCCAGCCTGCGGGCCTTGAGTTTGACAACCCTGGCCTCAACAATGGGAAAGGTTTCCAGAACTTAATTCACGAGAAAGCCAGGTAAAAGGGAACTCTTATGGTCATTTGCCCTCACCCTCTCACCTTCAGAATGGTTACCCAGTGCTGGGATAATTAGCAAGAAGATAATTGATGTTTCTATTTACATTCATTGCAGAGGAAGGAATTACAAGAGAGTAAGCAGGCACACAATGGGGTGTACACTTTGGGTGTACACTTCAAAAGGAAGTGTACCAGCAAGCCCTTAAGGAGGGAAACAAAAACCTTTAATGTTAAGTTCATTAGTGTCTTGTTAGTATCAGACAAGAACACAGACACATAAAGGGTTCTAATCAACTAATTAAGGTCACTGAGGTGAACTTGTTAACTTATGGTTAGCACTTTTTAGGAATGCATTACCATTGTGGAGAAAGAGGCAACTTGCTTAGGCAATCTCTCCACTCTGGTGTGTGTGTGTGAAAAAATGGGTCAGGCATAGGGCAACATGTACTAACTGACTGTAATAGGAAACACATGATTGAAAAAGAGATGCTGAAGACAAAAATATGGGCATTGGTCACAAAGTTACTTTTACATTACTGCTGTAACCGAACAGGCGCTGTCCAAAGCAGTCAATAAACAAGGACTATCCATATAAATAATTATATTAATATTTCCACGGTTTAACCAAAACCAATTTTCCTTTTTTTAGAATTAAAAAATATAAAACATAGTTACAATTGTCTTGTAAAACATAATTATAAAAAAATAGCAAATCTACTTTTAGAGAAGCTAAACAAGTCGTTTCCTCCCAATGTTTTGAAATATTGATACTTCAATATCAATACTTCAAGTACTGTAAGATATAAACATCTACAAATACTAAAAAAGGACAATAATATCTATTTAAGAATAACTCAATTTTCTATGAACTGAAAATGGCAGATTAAGATGTAATCTAAATTAAAAATAAAATTTATATTAGTATACAATAAGGAAAAACATGTTTATATATTTACAATCTTTGTTCACTGATACAGGAGAATATTTGTAGCTCAGGGTTGAAATGAGGATTCTCAGAGAGCACCAAGAACCCCTCAGTGTTCATTTAGTTGAAATATTAAACCTGTTCCCTAAACTATAAAGATTAATCAACTAGGCAGCAATTATTTTAAAATATTTTTAAAGTAGTCATAAAACAGTATGGGAAGCTTGAAATAATAGATGCTACAATATGTGTGTGTGTGTGTGTATGGAAAAAATGAATACTTTATTGAGGAGCAACTGTTTTTAAATTATTGTAATTTTGGCAATCAGATACCAATAAAAAATGTGCATTCCCTTCTACAGTGGCACTTAATTCTTGCATGAAACTTATCTGTTTGGGTTCCAGCCTCAGAGTTTGGGGGGGGGGGGGGCGGGGAGGATGTTGTATTTCCTTAAATATTTCAAGATGACCATACACAAATTCTTGGGCACATAAGATACAGTATGGGTCTCCCTACTTTGCAGACTTTTGATCACAGGTTTGAGTTCACCTTAAACTTATCTAAGCATATGTAGTGTTTCTAAATCATATACTTGGGCTTCTGAACCATATGCCTGCAATTAGTTGGCATTTCCATTTTTCCAGTCTAATGTTAAAAAGTAGTTCTTTGGGATTTCTGTGCACTGGGAAAGATGAAGGGAAAAGAGTGATTGGTAGCAAGATGGATGGTCTGAATTATAGCCACAAAGGGTGTACTGTTGAAAGTTCTGGAGGACCAGGTGGAGAACAGATTGTCCAGGAGAAAATTTATGTAGTCGCTAAAGGTTGATATTGACTTGATGGCATATAATCAATCAGACAGCTGGAATAAAAGCAGTGCTTTTATTTGACTAAGATATATATAAACTATGCCTATAATTTCAATTTGAGAAATCTGAATCAAATATGTATAAATGTTGCATAAAAATGTAATTATCTATTTAACATCTAACAATATTTCATCTGATTTTATTATTTTCTGAGTTATATTTTACCCACTCTTTCTCATTTTATTTATTTAGTTACTGATACATTTAATACTTTTGTGAAAAAAATGATCAAACATGGAATTGTACTCTCCAGTGACACACACATACACAAACGTAAAATGGTAATCGTGCTGTCATCTATAGAATTTTTTTTAAAAAAAATTCATTCAGAAGGTAAAACAAAAAACAATATAAAATGGATTATGAGTGGGAAACAGATTATATACATTTAAATAAGGCAGATGCTCACAATAATTACATTATCCCTCAAAATAAGAAAGTGAACCCTATAAGCATGTAATCTCTCTTCAGGTTTACTCTTTGATTTAAGCCAGACAATCTAAATTTAGCCAAACTATTTTGGATAAACTATTTTGAATAACTAGCAAACTGCTTCTTAAAACATATGAACTGTGAGAAAAATGTGTAAAACAAATCATCAGTTACTCTGCCGGTGTCTTCCTTACAGCAGAAGCAGGATATGCAGCATTTCCTTTTTAAAAAATGTAGCCCTGCAAACTTCTTTTTCTTTTTAAGACTAGGAAGAAGTTAAGCATCTGGGCAAAATGAGAGGAAATGGATGGAAGAATAATGTGAAGTAACTAGACACCACCAAAGGGAACAAAAGCAGCAGGAGTCCTTCAACTGTGTATTACCAAGGCTGACAATCTGGCAGCCCCACCCCAATATTATTACCTTCAATTGGACAAAACAAGGAACATATGTTTATACTCTGTTGTTCTGCATTAGGAAATTCATATGTAACAACCACTGAAAAATTCACAGAGAAAGGTATCTTTCTGTAGTGTTAAAGGTAGGTGTAATAATTCTCTCCATAAACTGTAACAACCACGAAGAGATGCTTTAACACTATCTCTATAAAAGAGACACAATACAAATACCCATTTCAATACCCATTTCAAAAGGCTCCTTTATCATGGAAGACACTGTTGTGAAAAACAGGAAAATTTCAAATAATCAAAAAGTATTTTATTAAATAAACATGAGAATGTCTCTGTGTGAAGGGAAATGGAAACAAAAGGCCTACAATCCAAATCATACTTTGTAATACAAAAGTGTTAAGTTTTTTGGTCCCCCCCCCAATATTCCATTATTTAATTTTGTAACCCTACACACAAAAGGTTATTTGGAAAACATTCCCTTTTTTACTTGTTTGCAAAGGAAATTAGTGGAAAAGGGTAATAGGATAAATACTTTCAAAAGCATGTTAGTTTGATGCAGGGAAGAAAAGTAAAGATGTGTATTATAAAGTTTTATTCCAAAAGTCTGTTGTACAGTACTCTAGGGATATAGAAAGGGGATTCAACAACTAATTTCATCAGTGAAAAATGGAGGATGTAAAGATAGACAAAGATGGTCACAAACCAGACTGAAAAATCGATTTGAGATAGTGATATGAGACAATCTTGATGTCAAACAGCTTTGCTAGATGAATGGCTTCCATTATCCTCCACTATCCTGGTTGGGAGTAATAAGATTTGCAGCACAATTTACTTCGAGGGCACAGGATTAAGGGAACCCGAGGCAAGGGAAGCAGGAAGCGTTTTACTTCCCGGTTTCCGCCCAGGGCCTCTAAAAGGAATAAAACGAGGAAATGGAGGGCGCCTGACTCTCTTCAGCCTTCTCAATGAAAGACGGACGAAGAGGCGGCAACGGGGCAGTGACGCTCCTTTGCTGAGGTGACCGAGCTTTTCCTCCTGGTTCTCCCGCCCTTCCTCCTGATCGTGCAGGCGGGATTCCACGCGGTTGGCTAACCGAGCCCCGCAAATCCGGGAATGCCCCACGCGCTTACCTCGACGCTGCTGCCACTCTCGGCCATACTCTCAACAGCCATTTTCTGCCAGGGGTCCGCCAACTGTGCCAACGGCATCTTTCTTCTTTAACTTCAAGGTCCCGCCGTTGTCTCCTGCCGCCCCTCAGGAATACCGAGACATTCGTTATTTTCCTCCCTTCTCCGTTATTTTCCTCCCCGGTAAGGGGAGGAGACTACCGGAGATGCGGTTCCTACCCCTCTGGATGAGGCAAGGGTACCCACGCCGGCGTAGGAGCAAACGTTCAACAGGATGCCTTCGCTGGTCGGTAAATCTAACCTTAGCGCCTCTCCCGCGGCTGGGGCTATTACTCACTTCACTTCCGCTCCCAACATGGCCGCGTCCAAGCGTACCTGCCTATCAAACGGAGGTTGTCTGCGTCATTCCCGAGGGCGGGACTGACTCAGCCAATCAATTTATATCTCAGGTAGTAAAGAAACCGACTCAGAGCTGTGGGCTCTTTTCACGTGGGGCGAGGGGCGGTGAGGGTAGTTTTGCTGGTGAAGGATTCTGCATACGTGAAGGTTCTGTCACGTACTCTGAGCGAGATATGCTTCAGGTACGACTACTATCCTCTGCTGCCTTTACTAAAGGCGCGACATCGCTCATCCATCTCAAAATGCAGTATTTGCGCATGAGGTCACATTCTTCTCCTCCGTAGTCACTTCCATTCAGCGTCGGTAACCTGATCCGGAATAATTGCCACCTCCTTTAAAGGATGATGGTACAAAAAGTTGTTGGGGATTTTTCACAGCGTAATTAGTCCTCTCTTCTTGCGTTTTCTTAACAACCTTCAAGTAAATCAAGACATTTTTAAAATGTTCCAGTTTTTAACTTGGCTGGAACACGGGCGCTCCTCGACTCTGCTTGCAGGAATTGCAGCGCCTGTAAGGATTCGATATTCCCTTAACTGTAATGACTCTTTTTTTTTCTTTTTCATTTATTTAAATTTTGTTGGAGATGATAAAATAACATGTTCATATGTGATGCTGTAGATTGTTCATGGTTATTGGTTCCTAATGAAGAATTCAGTATGTTTCCTAAGAAATATAACACTAGAACCTACAGCTAAGGATGTGATTCTGAGAAATATTTCATTTTTGGAAAGGGAATCATTTATTTCCAAGGAAATGATCTCAGAATTTGACTGAAAGAATAATGCTGAAGACAAGAGTTTAACAGAATTAAAGATTGCAGCTGTATAATAACATATATATTTATTATACAGTATTTATATCCTACTTTTTTTCCAGGAGCAAAAGCTGGTAAATGTGTCCCCGTATTATCCTCACAAAAACTCTGCATTGTAAATTGGGTTCAAAGACAGCAACTGATTTTCAGATTTGTTGTGCAAATTTAAATCTTAATCTCCCCAATCCTTATTAACATTCTGATCACTGCTTTATTTCCAATGACAAGTCCTACCAAAAACTAATCATTACATTGTGTTTTTGTTTTCAGAACAGAAACCACAACTGTACTATACTTTGAAATATGCTTACTAGAATCTATACTTTATAATATTTTGAACAAATAATGCAATATTCTACAGTATTGACAAATCGTAACTGAGGTTGTTAGTGCTTGGGGATAAACTGTTTCCCTTTTTAACTGATATAAACATAACACATCTATTTGGATTATGGAAGCAGTTTGTTTCTTTCAGTGTATGTATTGGTAAAAAAGAAAGCTTTCTGTCAACCCACATATGGAACTCAGCTATATTTAAATCAAGTTTGACTTTCAGAGAGATTACAACAAGTGTTAAACTGAAAAGGTTATATCAGCAGGGGATATTACAACAGTTCTTGCCCTGTTTTTTATCTGAGCTAAACTCAAAGTAACTGAACTTTGCCAAGTATAATTTTTAAGAAATTTGTGGTAGAAAGAGGAATTCATAGAAAGGCATGTTTATATGACTTTAATGAATACAGCTCATGAAGACTATAAAAATAAGGATCAAAACAGTCATTTTATCAGATGAGTGACTTCCTCTGTTCTTGGGTCCTTGATGTATAATTGATATCTACCAGGAATTTAGAATTTCTGCCAGGATGTTCTGATGTAATTTTGGGAATGTGGATGTGGGCGGGATTGTTCAACCACAAATGAGAGGGTTAGAATAAAGGTCATTTGAATAAACAAGGATATCCTACTATTATTACTCATTTGGGAAAAATATGAAGTACTATATTATGTTAAATCAGTTGTAAATTCCTTAAATTCCAGAATAAATGTGACTTTTATATTGTGTGAATGGGGAATATTTTTTTGTATTTGAGTGTCAAACAACTAGAAATATATAATAGGAATGGGTACTCTTTGATAGCTGAGAAGACACATTGTTTTTGTAGAGGGTTAACTGACTCATGATAAATAGAGGTCATGTATGAGGTAAAGCCAAGATTCTTTTTGTTTTCCAAATGTGGGGAATCAAGTTTGTTTCCTTTTAAATCACACTTGTAGTTTTATGTCACTTAGATTAAAGTTTTTGTTGGTTTCCTGCCTGAAAATGGTAGATAATTATGTTTCTGCCTTTGACAAATTTTTTGCTCAATTTTTTTCAATGGTTTTGCTTATTTATGTAAAGTATCTTGTTATATACACACACACAAACACACAAGATACACACATGATGAAGACTGCAAACTTTATCCTTGCTAGCCATATTTTGATCAGATTTTAACAGCAATTTTGTGAGCTTAAGTATCTTCTAATTATTAATATAGAAAAGAAGTCACAATAGCAGGAAACATTTCTTTAAATATCTGAATCACTGACATGTTTAGTCTGGTTGGTGTTCATTGGTGATGTGCAAATTCTTAGCAATTCTAATTGCATACAATCACTCTGCTAAACAAATAATTCCCTCAACACTGTCAAACTAGCTACTAAGTCTGCATTACTATTAATCTTCTTATCGTACCCATCCTCTTCCACTTATGACTGTATGACTGTAACTTTGTTGCTTGTATCCTTACAATTTATATTGATATTGATTGTTTCCTGATTGCTTATTTGTACCCTATGGTAAAATCCCTGCCCCCCCCATGCCCGGCTGAGCCGCGCGATCATCAGAGGCTTTTTTAAAAAAAATTTTAAAAGCATTTTTTCTACCTCTTCGGCTGAAAACATGCTTTTAAAAGTAAAAAAAAAGCCTCTGATGATCGCGTGGCTCAGCTGGGATTGTCAGAGGCTTTTAAAAGAAAAAAAAGCCTCTGAGAATCAGGCAACTCAGCTGGGATCGTCAGAGGTTTTTAAAAGCATTTTTTTTACAACCTCTTCAGCCAAAGAGGTTGTAGAAAAAATGCTTTTAAAAGCCTCTGGCGATCCCAGCTGAGTTGCCTGATCATCAGAGGCTTTTAAAAGCATTTTTTAACAACCTCTTCAGCCGAAGAGGTTGTAGAAAAAATGATTTTAAAAGTTTTTTTTAAAGTTGGCCACGCTCACTCAGTCATATTACTACCCCCCCACCAAGCCACACCCACAGAACCAGTAGTAACAAATTTTACATTTCACCACTGAACATACTGGTTTGAATATTTGAGTCTGAAAAGGCCATGTAGTTCCTAAATATTCTGGGAGGCAGTGAATGATGTGACTATAGCTTGCTTACCTGTTGTCATTTAAAATACCATTACAAGCTGTCTAGTTGCAAAATAAAACTTTTTCTAGAAATTATGGCACTGTAGAAGTGAGGGATTTGGTAAAGTGATATATTTGCATAATGATATTATGCAATGGAATTTTATCCAATGCATGTAAAATTTGTTACACTGAGGCTGGAAAATCAAGGTTTACGGCAGCATTTGTAGCTGCCTAGCCAAAGTAAAGATTATGATACATAAAACTTCTAGATTGCTATCTAGAAGTGTTTAGCAATCTAGAAGTTTATCTCTTTTAGCAATCTAGAAGTTATCTCTTAGCAATATAGCAAGTGGACAGTTGCTTTGAGATAATTAATCTTAGTTGGTGAACAGAAATATTGCTTTAAGCAACAATTTTGACCTAAATTTTGCCACATACCTGCAATTTTAAAACATTGATATAATCGTATATAGGAACAAATACCTGTTGTCCTAATATAAGTAAAGAAATTTTATGGGAAGAAGCTTAATCATCACCCTCTTTCCTAGTTCCCTTATTTGTCAAACCTGTTCACCCCATTTTAAAAAAATTAATGGCTATTAAGGTATATTTAAACCCCAATTTTCTGTATTTATATGTGATATTTGGAAAAAAGAAACTTAGGAAATCCCCTTTTAAAAGTATCCCTTAGCTGTATATTATTTGTAAAACATTTATTGTCTCTCTCAGCATTGTATATGAATGTCTGCACACAAAAGAATGCTAATCTGAATGGCCTCTAAATGTGGAGACTTCCTATAATACAAAGAAAATCTATTGCTGAAAGGTATTGAGGGGTGGAGGAAGAAATTGTTTTCTCTGATGCTTTTGAGGAAAATGTTATATTTAACATGAAATAATATTAATAGATATAAATCAGTACTTCATATAGTTAATACTATTTTATCTATAGGACAAATTGTCTGTGATATGACCAAACAAAAGATATTAAACACACAAAGCTGCTCCATTTATTGCAACTTCAAAGAGAAAAAGAAAAACAATGAGACTCTTTATTACAAGAAGTAATAAAGGTGATTAAAAAAAAACCAAATATATTACAACTATGTAGTCTTCACTGTGTAGCACAGTAATGTTTGGATAAACCTGTTATATGTAAGCATATAATATGTATGTATGTATATTTAGTGAAATGTATATAGTTACCCATCAGTATTATTTGGTGCATAATAAAAGATAAAATAGCAAATATAAACGCCAATGTGCAATTCAATAAGAATACCGTATACAGTATAAGAATACAGTAAGAAGACTGTATATTCTTACAATACTCTGAAACAAACAGTAGTTAACTTTATATAATTAGTTAAATATGTTGTGTAATCCAGAAAATTGGATTAAATGGATTCTGCCACTAATAGTCTTCCTAGACTGAATTAACATTATGTATTTCAGCTTGCATGTTATTTTCACTTATCTTAACTTATAATTGAGATTACATCCTAATTTCAAACATTTATAATTTTCAACTATCAAATTGTAATTCACATTCTCTCTTGGAGGAAAATTATGTGTTTAAAACTAGTCTAGACTTACAATATACATATAATTAGTGGCTAATCTGGTTCAGGAGAAATAGGAACAAATGACCAAAACTAATGCAATCCTATCAGATAGGTAGATAACTGTAGTTTTTAAACACTTTGGAAAGTAAAATAATTTTAAAATAATGAGATTCGGAAGGAGGAAGACCCTTCTTCAAACAAGTTATAATTTTGACAGTGAACATATTGAAAGAACAGATCGTCTTAAATTTTGAGTGAAAAGACCAGAATGTAAAAGCAGGATAAAATTGGTGTGATTTGTCTGTCTCAAAATGCATGGTCCAAACTCTGAAATGGAAAAGAAAGTTAATGAAAAGAAAGAAATAGCTACATCTCTACACAAATAGAGCACAATAATGATGAAAATTATCTTGAATGCATTTGGGGCAATATTAAAAGGGGGAAAATGACATTGCCATAGGTGTATACTATAGGCCACCCAACCAAACAGAGGAAATAGATGAACATTTGCTAGTCAGCTAACTATGGTATGTAGGAAGCAAATCACAATAATAATGGGGGATTTTAACTACCCTGACATCAACTGGGAGACAAAATCTGCACCAAGTGGAAGATCCAACAGGTTCCTGACAAACTTAACAGACAACTTTGTTTCCCAAAAAGTTGAAAAGGGAACAAGGGGATCAGGGATATTGGACATAATTCTCACTAACAGAGATGAAATGATAGAAGGTTTTGAAGCTACAGGAACCTTGGGGGCAAGTGATCATGCAATATTGGAATTCAATATTATGCAAGCACAAGCAATAGAACAAAGTCAAACTAGAGTCTTGGACTTTAAGAGAGCTAATTTCAATAAACTTAGAGCTTGGGAAGGATTCCATGGATGAGAATCCTCAAGGGGAAAACAACTCAAGAAGCTTGGGAAATTTTGAAAAGTGCAATTATAAAAGCCCAGTCTAGCACAATACCAATGAAGAAGAAAAATAACAGCTCTCAAAAGAAACCAGCATGGCTGCATAAAGAACTCTCTGACAAATTGAAAGGAAAAAGGCCAAGTATAAAAAGTGGAAAGAGGGGCACATAACTAAGGCAGAATATCAACAAATAGCCTGAGCCTGCAAAGATGAAGTGAGGCAAGCTAAGGCTCACAATGAACAAAGGCTTGTGACAAAAGTAAAAAATAACCAAAAAAAGGCTTCTTCCCACATTTTAAAAACAAGAAAAAAGTCAAGAAAACAATTGGTCTATTTCTGGGAGAAAGTGGCAAGAAGATGACAAGCAACAGGGAGAAAGCAGAACTACTTAACTTGTTTTTTGCATCTGTCTTTACACAAAGGGAAAAAACAGTCCAACCTATCAAAAACAGCACCACAAAAAACAGACTAAGAACACAAGTTAAAATAGGGAAGAAAATGGTAAGTGAGCACCTGTCTACCCTAGACGAGTTCAAATCACCAGGACCAGATGGACTACACCCCAAGGTTCTGAAGGAATTGGCAGACGAGATCTCAGAACCACTGAACTATATCTTTCAAAGATCCTGGAGCACTGGGGAACTGTCAGAGGACTGGAAAAGAGCTGATGTAGTTCCCATCTTCAAAAAAGGGAAAAAATAGATCCAGGAAACTACAGACCTATCAGCCTGACCTCAATACCAGGGAAGATTCTGGAAAAGACAAGCAAGCAACGAATCAGCGAACACCTAGAAGCAAACAAAGTAATAACCAAAAGCCAACATGGGTTTGTCAAAAACAGATCATGCCAGACTAATCTTATTGCATTCTTTGACAATGTGACAAAATTAGTGGACCAGAGGAATGCTGTCGATATAATTTACTTGGACTTCAGTAAGGCATTTGATAAAGTAGACTATAACCTACTACTAGATAAAATAGAAAAATGTGGGTTACACAGCATCTCCACCAGATGGATTCGTAACTGGCTGACCAACAGCACTCAACATGTAGTCTTCAATGGAACTGCTTCTACATGGAGGGCAGTATGCAGTGGACAACCCCAAGGCTCTGTTTTAGGCCCAGTACTCTTCAACATCTTCATCAATGATTTGGATGAGGGGATAGATGGGGAACTCATCAAATTTGCAGATGACACCAAGCTAGCAGGAATAGCCAACACTCCGGAAGATAGGCTTAAGATACCGAAGGATCTTGACAGATTTGAACATTGGGTTCTATCCAGGGGTGAAATCCAGCAGGCTCTGACAGGTTCCGGAGAACCGGTAGTGGAAATTTTGAGCAGTTCGGAGAACCAGCAAATACCACCTCTGGCTGGCCCCAATGGGGTAGGAATGGAGATTTTGCAGTATCCTTCCCCTGGAGTGGGGAGGAAATGGAGATTTTGCAGTATCCTTCCCCTGGAGTAGGGAGGGAATGGGGATTTTGCAGTATCCTTCCCCTGGAGTGGGGCGGGAATGGAGATTTTGCAGTATCCTTCCCATGGAATAGGGAGGGAATTGGGATTTTGCAGTATCCTTCCCATGGAGTGGGGTGGGAATGGAGATTTTGCAGCATCCTTTCCCTGAAGTGGGGAGGGAATGGAGATTTTCCAGTATCCTTCCCCTGCCACGCCCACCAAGCCACACCATGCCCACCAAGCCACGCCCACAGAACTGGTAGTAAAAGAAATTGGATTTCATCACTGGTGCTATCTAACAAAATGAAATTCAATGGTGAAAAAAGTAAGGTTCTACATTTAGGTAAGAAAAACAAAATGCACAGGTATAGTATATGTGGTACCTCGCTCAATAGTAGTAATTGTGAGAGGGATCTTGGAGTCCTAGTGGACAACCATTTAGATATGAACCAGCAGTGCGCAGCAGCTGCCAAAAAAGCCAACATAGTTCTAGGCTGCATAAACGGATAGAATCAAGATCACGTGAAGTATTAATACTGCTTTATAATGCCGTGGTAAGGCCACACTTGGAATACTACATCCAGTTTTGGTCGCCACAATGTAAAAAAGATGTGGAGACTAGAGTGCAGAGAAAAGGAACAAAGATGATTAGTGGACTGGAGGCTAAAACATATGAAGAACGGTTGCAGGAACTGGGTATGTCTAGTTTAATGAAAAGAAGGACCATTGGTGACATGGTAGCAGTGTTCCAATATCTCAAGGGCTGCCACAAAGAAGAGGGAGTCAAGATATTCTCCAAAACACCTGAGGGTAGGACAAGAAGCAATGGGTGGAAACTAATCAAGAAGAAAAGCAACCTAGAACTAAGGAGAAATTTCCTGACAGTTAGAACAATTAATCAGTGGAACAACTTGCCTCCAGAAGTTGTGAATGCTCCAACACTGGAAGTTTTTAAGAAGATATTGGATAACCATTTGTCAGAAGTGGTGTAGGGTTTCCTGCCTAGGCAGGGGGTTGGACTAGAAGACCTCCAAAGTCCCTTCCAACGCTGTTCTGTATTCTGAAAAGATAGCGCTATTTAGTATTTCAGTGAAAAAATCCTGGTGACATTGACTACTCCAAAATTGCCTACATTTTCATGATTTATTAGTTTTGAAAACTTCATAATTCTTGCTTCCCATAGAAAGAAGTTAATTCAAAAAGGCATATTTGTGAAGATTTGAGTATTCCTTTAGCAGCATAGCACATTCATATCTATTTTTGTGATCCAAGATTGCTGATCACTTCTAAATTCTGTGGGAGTGGTAAAACAGCCCTACCCACTTACCCACCTCCATTATTTCTATGTCATATAGAAGAAGACACAAATTATTTGGCCCTAATTTGGTTCAAAAAAGATTGTATATGCTATTAAACATAAGGAGAGGAAGCAGGATTATATCTTGAAATTCATAGAATCTGACAATAACATTTACTTTGAAGCCCAGGCCCAAATGAATTTAAACCTACTATATTGGAGGAAGTAATTTATGCTCTGGCTTAATTCTTATATGTTGGCTTTGGAAAATCCTAAAGAATTGACGAAATGCCAAATAAATGGCAGACAGTAAATGTCCCTGCCTTCTAAAAGGGGGAGGTAGACAATCCAGTTAAAGGAAGATCAATCAGTCTGATATCTATTCATGGGAAGATTTTAGAGCAGAGCCTGCTAATCCACAAACCCTTATTTTGTAAGAAATCTCCTAGCCTTTAAACTGCCCTAAGATCCTTTTGAAATACAGAAACAATCATGATCAAAGATTATGAAAAATTAGCTGACTTGTTATCAGTTTGATATGTGCTGTGACCACACTTTTCACTACTTTTTATGTTCATTTTCACAAACAGATCCATGAATGCAGAGGAATCTAAGTTAACATCTTTTAAAATGGCAGGTTTGTTTCATTTACTCATACATTACATTCCAAATTTTTATTTTGATAAATGTAAACATGACTTTCCAGTCAGCTGTAAAATTATTATAAAATACAGGATTAGAAAAGAGTGTTTCTATTATATTGTACCACTTTATGACATCAAGAATAGGGAAGATTCAAACATCTCATTTTGTTACTTAACTGTGCTCTGCTTCAGATGTAAATAATCTAGCTAAAATATTTTTCCTGGGAGATGTTTTTTTGCATATCATATCAGTCAGTTATATTACTCTTCCCCAACTTTGCATTTTCCAGCTATATAGTGATTGCAGCTCCTAGAATTTGTAGACAAGATGATCTGGTACTAATTTCAACCATCTTTACCAAGTTGGGGATATCTGATTCACAGAATACTTACACCCAGATTATTAAATTCAGTGTATAACTGGGACAACAAATCCACAAGTATTCTGTAGCCAAAATCTATAGAACCTATAAGTGGGGTGGTGAGGGGTAGTGACAGAGTGTGCGATTAGAACAAGCTTTATTTTTACAATTGAATTGTCAGCTCCAGTGAAAAAAGAGCAAGAAACGATATTAGTAGTTTATCTTATCTGAGACATGTAGCTAACTAGCATTACAGTGTTTCCACTAGCTGCTCTGGGAAAATTTGGTTTTGGAAGGGAGCACACAAGTGATGAAGATAGATAAATAAATGTTAGAGGAAAGTTCTAAATGGAAATACATTCTTATAAATGCATTGATAGTACAGGGGTTTAGTGCACCCTGTTATTAACACAGCTGCCTGCAATTTCTGCTGGTTCGAATCTCTCCAAGGCTCAAGGTTGACTCAGCCTTCCATCCTTTCTAAGGTAGGTGAAATGAGGACCCAGTTTGTGGGGGCAATAAGCTGACTTTGTATAAAATATACAAAAGAATGAAGGCTATTGCTTAACGCATTGTAAGCCGCCCTGAGTCTCCGGAGAAACTAATATAAATCAAATTAAAAACAAAAAACAAAAAACAATATATCCCTTTTGTTAGGAGATGTTATAAAATGCAACAAAAGAGCCTCAATATGATCAAACCTCCAACGTTCATTGGATCACATTCTGTGAAATGAATAAGATGTAAGCTTTACTTTTGTGACAATTTCTGGATATATGTTGGACCTTAACTCCCAAAGTACCCAAACATGATGATCAGTGGTACAGAAAAGGGAAAGTCCCGCTGTTTGGAGTATATTTGTCTATTCTGTATGCTGTTTTCTGAATTTATCTTCATGATTTATGGCGGTTTTTTAAAAGAAAATTCAGAAGATACTACTGAGTTCATTAAAATTCTGGCTAGTGATGGTTAGAACTGTTAGGTATAGGGCACAAAGAAGGACTGGACACTCCATTAGCAACAAATACTTTATTTATTTATTTATTTATTTATTTTTAATAATACTTTATTGATTTTAAAAAAAATTTTAAAAAGAAAACATCAAATCTCGGTTAATATCTGAGGTGTCGTGCGGTTACATATTTACATTATGTACATATCAAGTATCTTCAAATCTACCATTATTAGAAATAGACATATCCTTATAGTCTTGTTCTATTATTCCACCATTTGTACCACCTTTCCCATACTGCCTTAAATTTTGAATTCTCATCGTCTTTAAGAACACTAGTTAATTTTGCCATTTCTGCGCATTCTAGGATTTTATTTATTATTGTCATCTCTGGAGGGGTTTGTTTATCCTTCCAGTATTTTGCAAAGATTAATCTGGCCGCTGTTATAACATGTATAATTAATTGTATCTTGTCCTTAGAGAGTCCATCTCCCATCATTCCTAATAAAAAGATTTCGGGGGAAAGTTTTATATCTTCTTCCACTATTTCTCGTAGCCAGATTCGTATTTTTGTCCAAAACTTTTTTGTCTCCGGGCAGGACCACCATATATGAAAGAAGGTGCCAACCTCCTTTCCACACTTCCAACATATTGCTGAGGCACTGGGAAATATTTTTGCTAGTCTAGCTGGGGCTAGATACCATCTATGAAATATTTTATAGTGGTTCTCCCTGTAAATTGCTGATTTAGTGAGATTATAATTTCTATTCCAAGCCTCCTCCCAGTCATTGAAATTTAACCTATAGCCAATATTTTTTTCCCAAATGCTTAGTTGATTCCTAGCTATTCCTTCTGCTCTGTCCTCGCCTAATAAGAAGTTGTAAAATCTCGCTAGCATTTTCTTTTCAATCCCCAACATAATTTTATCCAAATTGTTGTACTTCGTCTCTATACCAAATTGATCCCTATTTTGATATCTAGAGCTTATCTGCAGGTAGCTCCACCAGTCTAAATTGAAACCTTGATTACTTAGTATTTCTCGTGATTTAAGAATACCATTTTCATCTAATATATCTTTGTACGTGCCAAATTTCAAAATATCCCTTTTATTAGAGGTAGTCAAAGCCTCCATAATTGAGAGCCAAATCGGTACTTATAAAATCTTTGTCTAATTTCTTCCCATGTTTGAATCAGGGTCTCCCTTAATTTGTGTTTGTGGAAATATGAGTTCTTTTTATTCTTTGGGCCCCATAAATAAGCGTGCCAGCCTGCCTGTAGATCGTGGCCTTCTAATGTCAGGATTCTCTTATTTTGTAATGAAACCCATTCTTTGATCCATACTAATTTGGCCGCCTTCTGATAAACTTCCCAATCAGGTAATCCGAAGCCACCCATGCTTCTTTTCCCTTGCAGTGTTTTATATGCAATCCTTGCCTTCTTCCCTTCCCACAAAAATTCTCGCACCTTCCTTTCCAGATCTAGGAAATATTTTTTATCAATGTTCACTGGAATAGTTTGAAATAAAAATATAATCTTGGGGAGAATATTCATTTTGATTGCTGAGATCTTACCTGTAAAAGACAGTTTTAACTTCTTCCATCTGTCTATATCCTGCTTTATTTTTTGTAGTAATGGACTGTAGTTATCCTCTTTTAAAGAGGAATACCTTGCAGTAATCCATATTCCCAAATATTTTATTTTCTTTGCTATCTGAAGTTCTAAGGACTTTTCTAGCTCTTTCTTGTTTGTCTCTGTCATATTTCTTGCTAAAATTTTAGTTTTGGTTTTGTTAAGCTTAAAGCCAGCGACTTCTCCATACTGTTGTACTTCCTGGAGTAATTTGGGACCAGATTTCAAGGGATCTTCCATTATTAAGGCCACGTCATCTGCGAAGGCTTGTGTTTTAAAAATTTCTTTCTTAATTTGTAGTCCTTTGATTTCTTTGTTATCTCTGATCTTTCTGAGTAGGATTTCCAGCGCCATTATAAAGAGTAGAGGGGACAGGGGGCATCCCTGTCTAACTCCCTTTTGTATCCAAAATGTCCGTGTCTTGTCCCCATTTATTAAAATGCCCTCTGTTTATGGTAAATATTTTTGATCATCTTTCTAAAATTTGTCCCAAATCCCATTAAATCAATTTGGTTGATCATAAATTTCCAATTTAAGTTGTCGAACGCCTTTTGGGCGTCCAAGAACACTAACGCCAGCTGTTTTTCCGGGTGCTGTTCATAATATTCTATGACATTTATTACAGTCCTCACGTTATCCCTCATTTGCCTCCCTGGGAGGAATCCTTTCTGATCACTGTGAATCCAGCCATTTAGAATTTTTTTTAGTCTCTCCGCAATTATATTTGTAAATAATTTGTAATCTGAATTTAACAAAGAAATCAGCCTATAATTTGCTATCTGTTTTGAATCAGCACCTTCTTTCAATATGAGTGTAATATAGGTTTCTTTCCAGGAATCTGGGATTCTTGTACCAACTAATACCTCATTAAATATATCTAACAGTTCTAATTGTAATTCTTCCTCGAATTTTGCATAAATTTCCCCCGGGAGACCATCTGGGCCTGGTGTTTTGTTTTTCTTGATTTTGGCAAGAGCCAATTTGAGTTCTTCCACTGTGATTTTGTTATTTAGCATTTCTCTCTCTTCTTCCATTATCTGTGGCAAGTTAGCTTCCATCAGGTATTGTACAGTTTTATCTGGATCAATCGCTTCCTCTTTATATAAAGCTTCGTAGAATTCTCTCGCTCTTTCTAACTTGTCCACTTCTTTTGTCAAGATATCTCCATTGGAGTCTTCTAGTATAAGAATTTGATTTTTTTTCCTGTTCTTGTTTTAATCTGTATGCCAGCCATCTTCCTGACTTGTTGGCGTTCTCGAAGTGGTAGTGTTTTGTTCTCTTGATTTTTTGCGCCAACTCTTCCTGATCCAGAATGTTAAGATTATGCCTTGCCATCATCCACTTTTGTTTGGCCATCTCGTCTCCTGGGTTTTGTTGTAATTTGCTATCCGCTTCTTCTAGTTTCCTATTATAATCCTCTCTAACTTTCCTTTCTTCTTTATTTTTGAACGCCGTGTACGATATCGCTACTCCTCTCAAATACGCTTTCATGGTATCCCATACAATTTCCTTCGCCGTACCTTGCTTGCCATTCTCGATGAAGAAGCGCTTAATTTCTTCATTTAATTTTATTATAAACTCTTTTTCATTCAAGAGGTTGGACCTTAGACTCCATCTTTGTTGTCTTCTCTTGTTAATATAGTGCCAATTTACTTCGAGAAGTTTATGATCTGTCCAAGTATTTATACTTATATCCACTTTCTTAATTTCTAGACCTAATTTTCTAGTAGTCCATACCATATCAATTCTGGACCAAGAATTCTGTGGATTTGAGAAAAAAGTGTATTGGGAATCATGCGGGTGTAAAGTACGCCATATATCAATTAGGTTGATTTCGTCCACGAGATCAAAGAAGCTTTTTGGCAGAGGTAATCTTTTATTTCTTTTTCTCTCCCCACTTTTATAATCTTTCACTGGGTTAACAATTCCATTAAAATCGCCTAACATACATATTTCAGCATGGGCCCGACTCCCTAATTGTTCGTGTAATTTTTTGTAAAATTGTCCCTGTTTCTCATTTGGGGTGTATACTCCCACCAACATCATTTTTGCATTACCTCTCCTAATTTCTACCATTAGAATTCTCCCTTTAGTATCTTTATACTTTAATTCTGCCTCGATTCCTTTTTTCACATATATCGCCACACCTCTTTTCTTTTTCTCTGCTAGTGACACGAATAGTTTGCCAAATTTAATAAATTCTAGACAATTTGCCTCATCTTCTTTTATATGAACCTCCTGTAAACAAATTATGTCTGGGTTCTGTTTTACCAGTTTTGATAAAATTATCTTTCTTTTTTTGTGATCATTTAAGCCATTAACATTTAAGGATAAAATTTTTAGGCCATCCATTTCTTATATTGTGTCCGGATTCTAGTTCTTATTTGTCTTTAGCGTTACTGCTCTTATTGGTCTAATCTTCTTTCCTTGTCCTTCCGCTTCTTCTTTTTTCTTCTCCTCCTCTATATCTTCCTTTGTGCTTTGCTCTTGTGAGGTTTCTTCTTCCGTGTTTACCGTATCGATCTCTTCTTTGCTAATTTGTTCTTCTTCCCCTCCTCTTAGTTGATCTAAAAAATCTTGTGCTTCGGCTAAGCTATCGATTTTAACTTTTCTTCCTTGCCATGATACTATCATCCCCTCTGGCAGGATCCATCGAAATATAATGTTCCTTCTGTTCAGTTGGCTCGCCAGAAACCTGTAGTTTTTCCTCACTTCCCTCACCCTTCTAGGTATCTGTTTCAGGATATTCACCTCCTTTCCTTGAAATACAACCTTTTCTTCTCTCGCTATGTTAAGAAGAATATCCCTCACTTTCTTCCTGGCGAACTTCACATGGACCTCCCTGGGGAGTCTGTTTCTTCTTACATAGTTCGTTTGAACCCTGTAAACCTCGTCAAGTTCTTTGATGATATCTTGTTTATCCTGTTGAAGGACATCTGCTATCAGCTCGGCTATTTTATCGCCTAAATCCTCTTCCTTCTCTTCGCAAATGTTTTGGAGGCGAAGGTAGTATGAAGCCGTATCCATTTCCAACTGTATCAGGGACTCTTCGATTCCTTTGTTCTGTATCGCGAATGTTCGGTCCACCATATCTAGTTTTTTCTCACTTTGTTCCATCCTTTGTTCTACATTTTGAATTCTTCTCTCATTATTCATGATGGAGGCTTGGATCTCGGTCATTTTTGTGTCCAAAACATGGATATCCGTTTTAAGTTCAGAGTGACTATTTAACAATTTCTCCTGCATTGCTAACATGGTCTCCTGAATCAGCAATAAAGAAGATTGTACTGTTTGGAGAGTTGGAGTTGTTGGTGGCTTATCTAACTTCTGTATGCCTTCTAAGGGTTTCTGGATTACTGGAGATAGTGTTGTCAGTGTAGGATTAGATGGGGCTTTTTTGCCAGATTTTGTTGATGTCATCGTTGCCATTTCTTTCAAGGTTAACTTTTGTTCTCTTATAATTTTCTCAATATTTTTCCAAATAACCATTCAATAGTTTTGCCCCTATTTCCTCTATTAATTCCTCTTCTTGAACCTATTCAAGCGGTTTACTATCTTCACTAGACAAGATCAATTCATCAAACTATTTTTCTTAGATCAAATCTTTGTAACACATCAAAATTCTCCGACTTCCTTAATGGTTTAAGACCTATGGATTAAATCACACTACCAAATTCCGAATCAATTCTCACGTGTGAGCCAAGAGTTCTATACCTATATATCCCAATAAGTATTATAGATTTGATATGGCTATATTCAAACCTCAATATAGGAAGATTATAATAAATAAGTTAATACACACTACCTATAATTCTTATATAACTAAATTCAAGCCTTAGTATATGGAATTGATATAAATAAGTTATTAAATATTACCCTTAAAAATAAATATATTAAAATAGATAGATATAACTAGATAAATATGTATAAGTATGTATAAGTAAAATCAATGCTATTAATTAATTAATTGAATAATTATAAATCTGGATCCTTATATATAAATATATCTAATAACAGCATATTATTATTGTTTAACAAAAGAACCAAAATTCAAATATTGAAAACCCAATTACTTATAAAAATAAAGGGGAGAATGGGGGTCAGAGTATCACAATTTGTGTATATGATATATTATATTATAATGTATATAGTAAGAGTATATAGATCTTCTTCTTCTTCTTCTCTCTTTTTTTTCCCCTCTTACTTTTCCTTTAATAAATAATAATGATTACAAGTTCATAAGTCTTCTTCTCTCCACTCCTGATAAGTTCCGACAAATTCTGACACTTCTCTATGGTATATCTCACTGCTAGATCGTCTTCTTGTCAGTCCTCTGCTGTCTCACTCCTTCAGTTCAACAATGGTCGCTCTTCCTGTTCCACTATTCTGCTGAGGCACTCAAAAAAGAAGCCCCATAGATCGATCTCTTACTCACTTTCCACCTCGCTTATCAATCAGCGCCAGTCATATCAATGCTTGTTTCTTCTCCTTCTCGCCACGCTCTCCAGAGTTCTCTATAAAAGCGACCAGCTCCCTGCGTATCTCACGTCGGCCCGTCAGGTCTCAGCCTCTGCGATCCGCTCTGCTCTGCACTCTCCGTCGCCGCCTCGCACAGCAGTCCTCTCCTGGCTCCACCGACCTCCTCTCTCAACGCCAAATCACCCCAAAGTATGTCCGATCTAGCACGGCACCCCGATCTTCTGCTTCGCTCCCGTCCTTTTGCTGGCTATTGCGGCTTCAGGCCCGCCATCAAATGACTGGCTCACCACGCTGGATCGACAGAGTCGGCCGGACTTGCGAGAGGTGTTTGCGCCTCACACTCTCGTTCGCCAGGCTCTCTCTTTTGTCCGCAGGACTCTCCAGGACCTGCGCCCCCAAGGGGGTCCCCAAAACGCGGTGATAAGGGGTGTCGGGGAGTAGCGATCACTCACTCGACACCATATCGCCGCAAGTCACCAACCGGAAGTCTCCAAATACTTTATTTAAGCTCCATAAACTGCAATGGCAATCCCAGCCGGGGCAGCCCCTTTTATAGCCCGGAGCTGTCCGCAACTTCAGCCACTGACGCTTGCTTAAGTTTCCCGCTCCCGGGTCTCTTTCATTTATTGGCTCATTTGAATCTGCCATTCAATACTCAACACCCCTCCCCTCTAGACTGGCGTTGTCCAATCCTATAGCTGCTAGGGTACATAGTCTCACAAGTAGGCGGGCCGTCTCAGGGCGCGACTGGACCTGCTCAGATCAGTCTGTCCAGTGTTCTCCGAGTGTGAGGTCGAGTTACACGGCTCTCCTGGTCTTGCCTCTGGAACTCTCTCGAAATCGGCGGCTGGCGTGGTCCTCTCCTTCCGGATGTTAACTCCTTCTTCCCCGGACTGGACTGGACTGCTGCTCCAGTTACTCAGATCCTCCTCCCGACTCTCAGGTAAGTGTCCGCTGTTATTTCTCAGGCTTCTTGAGACTTGTTCTGTATGTTCCTGTATTGGTGTATTGGTGTTTCCGTCTGGGGGTCTTTCCTCTCTGTGTTTGAGATTCCTTTCCTCCGGATCGGGCTCTGTCCTGGTTATTCGTCACCTTAATTGGTCCACATGTCTTTTCCACTGTCTGCCGTCCACTGTCGGGAGTCTGTACAATAGTGGACCGGTGATCTGTGTGATCTCCGCTGGTATCCATAGGGGGTTTCCGCTGAAATTCTTTGCGTAAACCTTGTCCTCCACCTGGAACTGTCTGGTTCTACTCGTTGAGTTGGCTGGTTTTTCTGTACTGAACTGTGGGTGTAGTCTGTCCAACGTGGATCTCAACTTCCTTCCCATTAATAGTTCGGCTGGGCTTCGGTGTGTCGTGGCGCTCGGTGTGATGTGCTGGATGCTCAAGAGTTGTCGATTTTGGCTTGTATGTCCCCCGGCCCCAGTCTGGTCAATGTTTCTTTAGTTGTTCTCACCATTCATTCAGCCAAACCGTTCGTCAAAGGCTTTCCTGGCACTGACAGGGCATGCCGAATTCCTTGATTGGCAAGAAACATTTCAAAAACATTTGCTGTGAACTGGCGCCCGTTGTCCAAGACTACTAGGTCAGGCAACCTGTGAATTGCAAACAGTCTCCTGAGGACTCGGATGACTGCCTCTGCTGTCGTTCATGGCATCAGACTGACTTCCAACCATTTTGAATATGTGTCCACGATGATGAGGAACATGTTCCCTTGGCATGGGCCCGCAAAGTCTATATGTATCCGGGACCAGGGTGCTCCCGGGTTCTCCCAGTCATGTGTGGGGGCTGTGTGTGGGGGGGGGCTGGTCGGGTTCTTGGCATGGTTTGCAGATTGCCATCCAGGTTTCTATCTCTTTGTCCATCCCTGGCCACCACACGTAGCTCCTAGCCTGTGCTTTCATTTTTATGATCCCCGAGTGGCCCTCGTGTAATGTATGTAAAATGTCCTGTTGTAATGTTTCGGGGATGATTACCCTGTCTCCCCACAATACATACCCCCTTATCCCTGAGAGTTCTGTCTGTCTTGTCTTGAAAGGTTGGAATTCCGTGCCTAGGTTTGTGTCCGGCCATCCCTTCCAGATCCAATTTAAAATGCACGCCAGCGTTCTATCTTTCGCTGTGGCTCTCGCGATGTCTCCCGCTGAGACTTGCACGTTCTCCATAGTTTCAACTAGTAGTGTGTAGGCAGCGGGTGCGGGGTCTTTCACATTTTCCGGCAAGGGGCATCGGCTGAGTGCGTTGGCATGGGAGATGGTCTTCCCTGGTTTGTAAAACAGCTGGTAGTCATAAGCCGCCAGGAACTCTATCCACCGGAGCATTCGTGGTGACAGAATGTGGGGTGTAGGTTTATCTCCCGCGATAATCCCCAACAACGGTTTGTGGTCGGTGATGAATTCGAATCTCCACCCGTACAAATATTCACCCGTTTTTCATCTTTTTCATAGCCACCGCGGATTTCTGGGATGCTTTGGTTGCTGATGCCTCTTCCAAAGCCTCCTTGAACGTTATCTGTAGCCTGGCTAGCAACCTGCTCTGTAGTGTGAGGTCTCTCAGTCCCAGTACTAAGCGATCCCTCATGGCCTCCTCCAGGCTCACAAAGTCACATGCGGCGGCTATCTCCCTTAAGGTCGCCATGAACTCGCTGATCGTCTCACCCTCCTTCTGGTAAAATTCATGCCTTCTTACCAGAGAGAACGCTTGTGGCGCATAGTGTGCCTTTAGGATGTCTTGCAAGGTTGTCCAAGTCATCGTTCTCAGGTTGGCCGGGATGGCGAGCGCTTTGGCCATCTTGAATACTGCCGGTCCGCAATGCGTGAGGAAGAGGGCTCTCTTCCTCTGCTCCAATAGACTTAATAGGTCATTCGCCTCCATGAACATATAGAAACGCTCCATGTATGCTTCCCAATCTTCTCCGGCTGGGTTGAATGGGCGGGTAGACTGATTGCAGACATCTCTGTAGCCGATGATCTGACCGGTACGGTGTTGTCGATCTGGTGGCTGTTGATTGCTTTGGAGTTTGATGTTTCATCCTTGTCCTTCAGTATCCCACCTTTGTCGCCAGTGTTAGATTGTAGGCGATTTAGAAAGGACTGGACATGCAGTAAGTTTAGATACTTTATTCGGCTCCATAACAGCAATGGCAAACCCAGCCGCAGCAGCTCCTTTTAAACGGGAGCTGTCCCCAGCTTCAGCCACTGACGCTTCTCCGAATTTCCTGCTCTCAGGATTCACTCCTGATTGGCTTATTTAAACTGTCACTTAATACTTAACACAAGCTACTGGAAAAGAGACAATTCCAGGCCCCAGCAGCCCAATTGCAGCTGGAGTGCAGCCTCTCCCAGACATCAAAGTTGAGACATCCGCTCCAGCAGCTGAAGCAAGAAGGGATGAGTATTGGTGGAAATTAGCCCCTAAAGCAGCTGAGGTTGAGTTCCCCCACCCCAATTCCCAGAAAAAGGGGAAGCCCCTGAATGAGCTGAGAAGAGTGGATTGGATGTGGGACTGGGAACAAGCCAGGCTCCCAAAGGTCCTTAGGGAGCCCCTGGGGAGCTCCATAGAGCAACTGAGGGAGGAATTTGACCACGCCACCATTTGGGAGGAGGGGCCATCATGCCGGCCTAAAGAGAGGGAAGGGACACCTAATCCTTTTGAAGTGAGGAGCCGCAGACTGGAACACAGCCCCCCTTCTCCACTCATCAGAAGGAGAAAAAGCCCAGGACTGCAGCCAGTGCCCCTCCCACACAGCAGGCAGGCCATCCTGGGCAGACAACCCTCTCCCTCTCTCCAAACTAGAGCCGAGGAAGAAGGCCAGCCGCATAAAGCGCAAGCTTACAGCGGCCAACAGGAGGAGGGAGGAGCAGCGCTGAATGAACCACCCTGCTTCAGGGGAAAGTTTGATGGGGACTCAGACCAGCATGCTCTATTCCTTGACTTGGCCGAAATCCACCTAGAATGCTATGTACACCTCTACCCATCCCCCAGAATCATAGTGAACACCATCGCAGGGGGGCTAGAGGAAGAAGCAATGGAATGGCTAGCAGCTCTCCACAAGAGAGCCCCCCAACTGCAAGATGCAGATGACTTCCTACAACTTCTAGAGGCCAGGTTTGAGGAGGCGAAGGATGACCCATACACCGAAGATGAGCTCAGAAATCTAATGCAAAGGGGGTGACCCATCAAGGAACATATCCATGAATTCAGGAGAGTCATCGGGAAGCTACTTCCTTTACCAGAGCGGCTGTTGGTGCATTTTTTCAGAACATGCCTGGACAAGCAAATCGCCCAGGTAACCACTTACCGGGACATCCCGAACTGACTCTCGAAGTGGTTCCGAGTAGCCATAAAAGTCGACAGCGGGCTGCGTGCCAATGACATGAGAAAGCAACTGGACACCAAAGAGAGATGTCAACCAGACCAGAGACCACCCAGCTGATGGGGAACCACAGCCAGCCCCAAGACCAGCCTTCCCACGAAGTCTGCTGAATGCTACAGATGTGGGGGCAGAAGCCATATAGCATCAGCATGCGCAACCCCAGCCCCGAAACCAAGGCCAGAGCTACCACCCAGGGCACGACTGGAACAAGGCCCCAAGCATGCCACCGACATTGTCAGGGCATTGATTAATCCCATCTTTGGCTCTGGGAAAAATCACCCTGGTTTAATTAGAGGATGGATCGTGGCTTATTCCTTGTTGCAATATTCTGAAAAGAAACACAAAGAAAAGTTCTCTAATAAAACTCATTTATTTGTTATAAAGAAAATAAAACACCTCACTAACTAAGAAAGATAATTGCTACATTTTGAAAGTAATTCGGGCCGGCTGCTTTCCAGCAGTCGACACCCCCGTGGCATGAGAACAAAGGAAAAGGAATGTGAGGGAATGTGAAAGAATGCGGACATGCGTAGTAAAATACTGATAAGGAACTTGGCAAACTACAGTAAGTCTATTAGTCCAAAAATAATGAAGCTCAGCTGGGAAATAAAAAAACGCAGTGACAGACATGACCCAGAAGGCCCTTCCGGCTGTAGAGGTCCCTCCCCACCCAGCTGAAGGGGGGGAACCTCAGGCAACGATAACCAATCACTGGAAACCTACGACAGTTTGGATTAACCAAGTGGAGATAGAGAATGACTGAAATTTCCCTGTTTATAATAAGTTGGAATGACTTTTAATAACTTTGATGTAAATTACTGACTAGAATTAACTAAAAAGTACTAAAAAGAACTGGAACTGGAAATGGCTTGGCTTTACTGAATGAAATAGTCTGCCGTGCCATCTAGTGGCAGAAGAAAAAGAAGGTTTGAATTAACTATACCTTGTAAACCAGTACTGTGGAGTCCGAATCGGAGTCGAGGAGTCGGAGTCGGCAAACAATGCACCGACTCTGACTCCTAAATTTAGATTGGAATTTTAAAAAAAACAAGTTTAAATGTCCCAATTCACAAAAAGTTATAATTAATGACTTCATTAAAATACATTCGCATATTAATACAGAGGAGTCGGAGTTGGGGAGTCGGAGTCGGAGTCGGAAGTACAAAAAAACTGAGGAGTCGGAGTCGGAACATTTATCTCCCGACTCCACAGCCCTGTTGTAAACTGACCTTGATAGTCTAAACTGGAGTGATAAGTAAGCAGATGTGCAAGAGAGAGAGAGATTGGATTGTTAACTTTGTTCCACGTCTCAAGTTCTATTTTCTCTTTTCTCTGTTTTGCTTTTTTATTTACTCTTTTGAGCTTTTTGAAGTACTTTGTTTTGGATTGGTTTTGGTGAAACTCCTTTTGGCTTTTTTCTTTTTTTTCTTCTCTCTCTGTATGATTGGAAAAGAAGTGACCTATATAGAATTTGGATTAAGGCAAGAAGAGCCTGAAGCTATTTTGTTTGCTTTTTTTCCCCACTTTTACTTTTCTCTTTGCAGAGAAGATTTTTTATTCTCTCTTTTTTATTTTTTTTTACTTTTTGTTTTTTGTTTTTGTTTTTACTTTTGGATTGGTCATATTTTTCATATATTGTTTTTGAAGGGGTGATTGATTTTGGGTTTTTTTTTCCCCTTATTTTTAATTTTTTCTAATCCACCCAATGGGGAGGATTAGAGATTTGGATTACAAATAAACCATAAGTGGATTACAAATTTATCTTATATAGCATCATGAAGAAACTTACAGAACATCTCCATCCAACAGCAAGTCCCTCAACGACAGAAACACAAAAAATATCAGAGGCAATGGAGTTAAAGAATTTTATGCAGTCACTACACGATGATTTGAAACAGGACTTGAAATGAAAGAATTGATTGGGAAAAATGAAGAAAGAATTCAAAAAGTTGAGGAAAAGCAGATTTGACAGAAAAGGAAGTTGAAGAACTAGAAGAAAAATTGATATCAATTGACAAAAATCAAGAGAGGACAGTTATCTCGTTGCAGATGGACTGTTCTGATTTTTACCTAAGATTTCAAAATATAGAGGAGGAAAAAGGGGGAAATTTGCCAGATGTGATTGCTGAGATATTGGCAGAGGTTATGGAAGAACCCAAGGAGAAGATTTTGAATGAGATTGACGAGGCCTTTAGAGTATATACAAGATACGCAATGAGAAACAAATTACCGAGAGAAGCAATAAAAACTGAGATTTTACAAATAACAAGAAACACGGCATTGAAATACAAAGATAAAAAAAATAGTAGTATTGAGACAAATACCCAGAAGAGTTAGAGACTTGAGGAGAGAATATCACTTTCTAACAAGATTCTTAATAACAAAAGGAGTCAGTTTCACATGGTTAATACCAGAAGGAATTTTGGTGACATGGCAAGAACAAAGACATAGATTAGACTCCATTGAAAAAGCGAAATTATTCTATGAGCAATTTTGTGGACCACTAGATGACAGAGTGGGAACAGCAAGAGAGATTGAATATACCGAAGGCATAAAATAAAAAGAAGAAAGGACAAAAGAACAGGAAGAAAAAGCACTAAGAGAAGGAGAAAGGGCAAAAGACCCAAAGGAACAAAGAGAGACAAGAGCGATGAAATTAAAAACTAGTAATAAGTAAAGCATGGAAGAAGAAATAAAAGCAATATCAATAAATGTAAATGGACTGAATTCGGCAGCAAAAAGGAACAGAACTTTAAACAAACTAAATAGATTAAAGATGGATATTATATGTTTACAAGAAGTACATGTTAGAAAACAACTTACTAAACTATTAGAAAATTGAAAATTAGGAGTTTTATTTACTTCACTGATATCACAAAGCAAGAGAGGAGTAGCTTTGTATATTAAAGAAAAATTAGATCCTAAATTAATATTTGTGGATGAAGATGGGAGGATTTTGATGATGGGAGTAAGAATGAACTTCAAACAAATACTGTTGGTAGTGTTATATGCACCAAACGATAAACAAGAAGAATTTTATGGGAAGTTACACAGGAAGATATTAGAACTGTAATATGAACACATATGTATAATGGGTGACTTTAATGCTGTAATAGATGTGGATTTGGATTATAAAACAACAAAGACAAATAAATACTCCCAAAATCTTTTTTTACAATGATAGAAGAACTAAGCATTCAAGATATTTGGAGAAAAGGCAGGTGAAAGAACAACAATATACTTTTTACTCAAATAGACATATGTCATGGTCTAGGATAGATATGATATGAATATCAACAGACCTTATAAATAATATACAAGATGTAAACACTGAAACAAATACTTGGGCAGACCACAACCCAATGACAGTAACATGGAAAAGACAAAAGAAAAAGACAAGATGGACTTTGAATCAAACAATGCTAAATGAAAAAGAAGTTCAACAGTATATGGAAAAAAAATTAGAGTTCTTTTTTAAAATAAATAAAAAGGAAGACACATCACTTCAGAATGTATGGAATACAATGAAAGCATATATTAGAGGCTTAGCAATAACATACTTGGAGGAAAAAGAAAAAGAAAAGACAAATACAGAAAGAACTGGAAAAGGACTACAAGAAGTTAGAGAAAGAATTACAAAAAGACACACAAAACAATAAAATCAAAAAACAAATGGAACTAAAAAAACATGAAATAAATTTAAATGAACAAGAATTTTTGGCAAGTAAATTAAGAGCAGCCAAACAGAACTTTTTTGACAATGCAAATAAACCGGGAAGATGGTTGGTATATAAAATTTAAAAAGAGAAGGAGAAGAAAGTGATAAACCAGCTACAAGATGAAAAGGGAAATATATACTTCAGAAATGAAGAAAAGAAGAAAATAATTCAAAACTATTATGAGAGACTTTACCACCAAGAGAAGATATCTGATGAGAAGATAAAACAATTTTTAGAAAAATCAGACTTACCTAAAATATCTGAACAACATAAAGGTATGTTAGAAGAAAGAATAACAATGATGGAATTAACAGAAACGATTAAAAAGCAAAAAAATGGAAAAACACTAGGTCCGGATGGATTACCAGCAGAATTATACAAGACATTACAAGAGGTGTTAAGCATTGTTATGCTGGATTTATTTAATTAACTTTTAGTGAAAGCAAAGATTCATGGATGGAGGCATAGGTTACACTTATACGTAAAGAAGATACAGATTCGCAACTAATAAAAAAATATAGACCGATTTCACTATTAAATGCAGATTACAAGATTTTTGCTTCAATAATGGCAAATAGTTTAAAGAGACTATTAAATGAATTTATTCATATGGATCAAAATGGCTTCTTACCTAAAAGACAAATTAGAGATAATATGAGCATAATTTTGAACACTTTAGAATATTATGAGACACATCCAGAAAAACAAATGGCGATGATACTTCTAGATGCTCAGAAAGCATTCGACAACGTGAATTGGCAATTTATGATTAATCAATTACAGATAATGAACTTTGGAGAGAGATTTACAAACATGATAAAAACAATTTATGATAACAAACGGCAAAGATAATGATGAATGGAGAGATGACAGAGAAAGTTAACATAGCGAAAGGAACCAGACAAGGATGTTTGTTATCACCATTGTTATTTGTGTTGACCTTAGAGGTTCTAAATATAAATATAAGACGGAATGAAGAAATAAAAGGGATGAAAATTAAAAAAGAATATAAGCTACAAGCATTTGCAGATGATTTAGTGTTTATATTGGAGGAACCTCAAACAACAGGTCCTAACTTATTAAAACAAATAGAAGACTATGGAGAGGTGGCAGGTTTGAAGAGAAATAAAGAAAAAACAAAAATACTGGTGACAGAAAAACAAAAAAGAGACTTAAATGAGAAACTAGCTATACAAATTGTGAAGAAGATGAAATACTTAGGAATACAATTAACGTCAAGATGTGTAACGATAAAAGAAGATAACTTATACCTTTAAAAGACAAATCGAGAAAGATTAGGAGAAATGGAAGAATTTACAGTTATCATTCATGGGAAAGATTGCAACAATCAAGATGAATATACTACCGAGACTATTATTTTTATTTCAAACAATCCCGATAAAAGTTGAAAAGACTTATTTTCAACACCTCAATAAAATAATGAGAAAGTTTATATGGCAGGAGAAAAAAGCAAGAATCAACATAAAAATGTGGCAGGATGTGAGACTACGTGGAGGATTTGGACTGCCGAATTGGAAACTATATTATCAGGCAGCAGTGGTGATTTGGATGAGAGAGTGGATTGAATTAAGAAACATAAGATTATTAACTCTAGAAGGTCATGATTTACAATTGGGATGGCACACATTTTTATGGTACGGTAGAAGTAAGATGCATACATATTTTCACAGACATTATGTAAGAAATGCATTGTTATTGGTGTGGGAGAGGGTCAGAGATAAATATTATTTGGAAATACCAGTATGGTTATCAACAATGGAAGCACTAATACTTGAATGAATAAATTTATTTATTGATTAGCCCTCGGGCCATATCAAAGTGCAGAGTTCCAGAAACAAATCATTACAAAAGTTTGGTAAAACAATTTAAATGAAATTGGAATAACGCACGATTAAAATGCAATTAGAATAAAATATGATCTAAAATGAAATCGGAATAAAATACAATCATTTGAGATACAATTTAAATATGATTAAAATTATATTATAATGTCACCCTTGCATCTACCCAATCAGTCTTAAAACTACTATTAAAATTACATTATTAGATCAAATGGTCTTTCCTACAATCTACCACATTCTGCTGCACCAACTTTGTCCTTTTTTCCATCAACTTTACCGCAAATTTGGCAATCCATTTCACCAACTGCAAGTTAGAACCTAACAGACAATGTTGCAAGAAGTGCTCCTTAGACTTAGGGGTGCTGGTATAAAAGTTCCTGCCCAGTTGATGTTCCCTCAAATCTGAGTATAGGGGGCAATCAAAAATTACATGGGACGTTGTTTCAACTTCCCCTGTCCCACATAAACAGATTCTTTCTCTTACAGGAATAGCCTTATACCTACCCCAAAGCATGTTTGTTTGAAGTTGGTCTAATCTCAATCTCAAAGAGCCTTGGTAGTACAGGGGTTTAAGGCACCCTGTTATTAAACTGGTTATTAAGACCAGCTGCCTGCAATTACTGCAGGGTTCGAATCTCGCCAAGGCTCAAGGTTGACTCAGCCTTCCATCCTTTCTAAGGTAGGTGAAATGAGGACCCAGTTTGTGGGGGCAATAAGCTGACTTTGTATAAATATACAAAAGGATGAAAGCTATTGCTGAGCACATTGTAAGCCGCCCTGAGTCTTCGGAGAAGGGCGGCATATAAATCAAATTAAAAAAAAAATGGTAAAAAATCTCCTTATGACGGGAAATAAAGGCACAGTTAAATATTTTTCTATTTTAAAAATTTGTTTATTGGCTGATAACCAGGGGCAAACTTTTACTGCTGTCACCTGTGCAATATCCGATTGGGCACTTATGTCCTTAAATCTCTGTGCTATCCAATTTCGGATCTGCCTATGATCGTACTGCTGCCAATTTAAAGGAATACCAGAGCTAGATACCTGATTCAGAACTCTTGATAACCAGTTTTTTTATTACTTGAGATAATCTGCTCCATTAGCACTAATTTTGGTAACCTCCCTTCCTCCATCTCGATTATTCTTAACCAATAATAAACAGTCTTCAACAAGGCCCTAGTGCCAATCGCATGGACTCCCGTTTCTGTCCTTACTACACATGCTGGGGTTCCAGGGGACACTGCCAAAATTCTCCTCAGGAGCTTATTTTGAGGAGTTTCCAGCCCAGGCAACTTAACCGACCCCCATATTTCTGCCCCATAGGTAAATACTGGTTCAATTTTCACCTGGAAGACCTTTAGCACTGGGATTAATGAAGATGGAGTTTTCTCTAAAATAAGTTTGTTTAATTAAGCCATCCGAGCCATGGCCTTCCGAGCTCCGGCTTTTACCTGCTTATTCCATTTGCCATTTGTCTGAAATACTAGCCCTAAATAGGTAAATGACTGAACTTGTTCTATTCTTCTGTCATTTAAAACCCATCTCCTCATATTTTGTTGCCTGCTAAATATCATTACCTTTAATTTCTCTATATTAATTGTCAAGCGATTTTTTTATACAATATGCTGCCAACCTCCCAAGTGACCTTCGTAGCCCCACCTGTGAGGCCGACAGCAAAATTATATCATCGACATATAACAAGCAATTGACCTGTCTTGTTCCTATACTAGGCCCATGGAGTGATGTATCTTCCAAACATTTTGGAAGGTCATTTAAATATAAGTTGAAAAGTGTTGGGGCTAAGATGCAACCTTGTCTGACACCCTTCTTTATTGGGATTGCATTTGTTACCGATCCTGTCCTATTCACTCGAACTCTTACTTGGGTTTCGGCGTATAACAATCTAATTAGATATAACAATTTCTTTTCAATTCCCATGGCTTCTAATTTATCCCATAAAATTTGTCTATCTTTTTTTTTTTTATTGCAAAAGTTTTACAATTAGATTTTCACCCCTTTTTTCACCCCCCCCCACCTCCCTCCCCAAACCCTCCCTAACCCTCCCTAACCCTCCCCCCCCAGACTTCCCTATTATATACTCATAACTAGTAACACTAGTAAACAAGCTTAAACCGATCCCTCCCCCTGTATAATTTTTCCTCTTTATCTCTTTACATTAAAATATTTCTAATACATTAAAATATTTCTAATACATTATTTTCAAATAAAAGCTATTTGATACTTTCTAGTTTGGTATTTGTTCTGAACATATTCTATCCACCTTTTCCATTCCCATTCATAAGTCTCTTGTGAACAGTCTTTTAAATATGCTGAAATCTTCGCCATCTCAGCAAAACTAGCCATCTTCAAAGTCCATTCCTCGATAGTGGGTAAAGCTTCATTCTTCCAATATTTACCTATCAACAATCTTGCTGCTGTTATCATATACAATATCAGTTTTATCTCACCCCGTGTAAAACCCTTAACTATACCCAATAAAAACAACTGTGGAGAAAATTGAATTTTTTTCCTCAAAACATTCTGCATGACCCACCAAATTTTTATCCAAAAAGCCTTAACTTTCCTACAGGTCCACCAAACATGATAATACGTGGCATCTAAACATTCACATCTCCAACATTTTGGCTGAACATTAGGGTACATACATGACAACTTTTTGGGATCTAAATGCCATCTATAAAACATTTTATAAAAATTTTCTCTCAGGTTTTGCGACTGTGTAAATTTAACATTCTGAACCCAAATTTTTTCCCATGTTTCCAGCATCACTGGTTCTTCAAAATTCTGTGCCCACTTAATCATACAGTCTTTAACTAATTCAGTTTCTGAATCTCTTTCTAGCAAAACATTATAAAGCCTTTTGATATGCATTGGACCTTTCTCTCTTATATGTCTAACCAATTCTTCCTCATGCAACATAATACCAGTTTTTTGGTCCTCTTTCCATCTCAATTGTAATTGATTATATTGTAACCAAGTTAAATTAAGCCCTTCATCCAACAGTGTCTGTAATGTCTTCAGCTGCCATCTGCCCGCATCTGTAAAAAGAACCTCTTTGTATAAAACCCCCCCGAGTGACATTATATTTGTATTCCACAAAGTATGACCAAGATCCAGCCATAGCGGTATTTTGTAATCCCATTTGAGTCAGTGCTTCTTCCAAACTCTCATCAAAGAGTCTCTAAGTATATGACTTTTAAATACTTTATCAACTTTGTCATCGTAGAATAAGTAGGCATGCCATCCAAGTTCAAGGTCAAAACTTTCTGCTTTCAATATTCCAGTCTTTTTACTTCCAAACCAATCACTTGTTAAAGTTAAAGCTGCTGCATCATAATATAACTGTAGGTTTGGGAGTTTAAGACCTCCTCTTTCTGGAACATCTTGCATAATTTTCAATTTCACTCTCGGATTCTTCTCGTTCCAGACAAACTTATTCACACCAGACTGCCAAACTTTCAGTTGTTTATCACTTTTAAGCACCGGAATCATTTGAAACAAAAACAGAAATCTTGGCAAAATGTTCATCTTAACTGCTGCTATTCTTCCAAGTAGAGACAGTTGCAGCTTTTTCCAAGTCTCCATATCCTTCTGAACCTCTCGCCACAACACCTCATAATTATTTTGAAACAATTTCATGTTTGATTCTGCAACCTGAACTCCAAGATATTTTACCTTAGGTACAATTTCAAAACCTGCCCTCCTTTCAAGCTCATGTTTACGATCTTGTGTCATATTTTTAACTATCATTTTAGTCTTTTTTGAATTCAGTCTAAAACCTGAAACTCTACCATAGTCTTGTATAATGTCGTTCATCAGGATTGTTGATTCCATTGGTTGTGATAGGGTAACAACCAGATCATCTGCAAATGCCTTTATTCTATAATCCTCTTGCCTTATCATTATGCCTTTCAAAATTTTAGAGTCCCGTATTGTATTTAGCAAGACTTCCAATGTTAAAATAAATAAAAGTGGGGACAATGGACATCCCTGTCTTGTTCCTTTTTCAATTTTAAACTCTGTCGTCAAACTTCCATTAATAATAATCTGTGCTTTTTGCTCTTGATAAATTGCTGAGATCGCCTGTATAAATTGGTCCCCAAAGCCCATCTTTTTTAAAGTCTTTAGTAGAAAATTCCAATCCACTCTATCAAAGGCCTTCTCTGCATCCAAAAAAACCAGCACTGCAGGAATCTGTTTATTCTTATCAAGATATTCCAATAAGTCTATTACTTGCCTTACATTGTCCTTCATATATCTACCCTCAATAAATCCCGCTTGGTCCTCATGAATCACCTTTTGGATTACTGGCATCAACCTGTTGGCTAATACCTTCGCATAAATTTTATAGTCTGTATTCAAAAGAGATATTGGTCTATAATTCTCTGGTTTTTTAGGACCAACTTGTTCTTTTGGTATCAAAGATATATAAGCAGTTGTCCAAGATGGGGGTATTTTACCCCCTTGTTGAATATTGCAAAATAAATCTCTAAGTTGTCCCACCATTTCAGCTTGTAAAGTTTTATAATACACTGCAGTCAAACCATCCGTGCCAGGAGCTTTGGCTGTTTTTAGCTGTTTAATTGCTGCTGTTATCTCCTCCTCTGTTATAGGATAATTCATTCTTTCCTTTTGTTGATCGGTAATTTTTGTAACTCTCTTATCATTTAAATATTTTTCTATAAGTCCATTCTGCACCTCTTCTTTGGCATATAATTTAGTATAATAGTCCACAAAAGCTTCTTTAATTAATTTTTGTTGAAAGATTTCTTTCCCTCCAATATCAATACGATCGATAATCCGTGCACTTTGTTTTTTCCTCAGTGTGTAAGCCAACCATCTGCCCGGTTTATTAGCGTTGCAAAATGTGTTATGCTTCGCGTATTGTAGGCTTGTTGCGACTTGTTCCGCCATAAGCATTTGAAATTGATCTTTCAAAAGTTTTATAGCACTTCGTATTCTTTCATCTGATGGGTTTTTAATAAGTAACTGTTCTTTATTCTTTATTTCCATTTCCAACTCAGATCTTTTCTTTTGTCGGAGCAGTCTATGTTTAGAATTCATATAGATTAGTACCCCTCTCATATAAGCTTTACTTGCGTCCCAAACAATTTCAATTGGGGTACCTTTATTCAAATTTATTTCAAAAAATTCTTTCAAATGCTTTTTAAGTTCTATTGTATTTTTTTCATATCTAAACAAGTTCTCATTTAATCTCCAAGAACGTCTCTCAACCTTATCCATCTCAATTTCTATCCATACAGGGCTATGGTCAGTCAAAGTTCTTGGAAAAATCTTTGTTCTTTTTGTCTTAACAAGTAGATCATTTGACAACAGAATAAAATCAATCCTAGAAAAGGATCTATGTCTATCAGAAAAAAAAGTGTAATCCAATTCATTTGGATTATGTATTCTCCAAACATCTTTTAATTCCATATCTTCTTTCATATCAAAAAAAGTCTGTGGTAGTCTAATTCTAGACTTTGCCAAGCTCTTTTTATCTAGTTTAGAATCAATTACTCCATTCCAGTCTCCCATAATTAAAATAGATCTATAGTCCCATTGCAATATTTTAGTATGTAACATCTTATAAAAATAGTCCTGTTGTTGGTTGGGAGCATAAATTCCAATCAAAAGAATTTGTCCATTTGCTGTAAGCAATTCAATTGCTACAAACCTACCATCTTGATCTGCTTCTATAACTTTCGCTGTTAATTTTTTATTTACATAAATAACCACACCATTCTTTTTCTGCGAAGTTGAAGATATATAATGTGCTCCTAGTTTTGGATTTATCAAATATTTTTGATCTTGAGTTGTGATGTGCATTTCTTGTAAACATATTATATCATTATTAAATTGTTTCAAATATGTAAATAATTTCTTCCTTTTCTGTGCTGAATTCAACCCATTAACATTCCAAGATAGACATTTAAAGGTCATCAGCCTCTTTCTGTAGCGCAGAGCAAAATATTTGAAGTTCATCCGAGAGCTTCGATCTCGCTCCTCCCATAGCGCCACTCTCTTGTACGGTACTCTTAACTGCCTTCTTGTCTTGTCTTTCCTGTTGTTGTTGTTGCTTTTGTTTAAGTAGCTTGGATTGAGCTCTAGTTATACGTTGATCTTTAACTTCAGTCAACTGAATCAAATCCAAAATTGGAGAAGAATCCAACAAGGGCTCACTCAGAAAACCTCCTTCTGCACCTTGCACTATTTCTAATTCCTGCTTAGACTGTTCTTTCAATTGCCTCTCTTCACTCTCCTTAATCTCCAAAACTGTAGATGTACGTGGAGATGGTGTTCTTTCCTTAAGAATAGTACTATAAAAGTGTTGTGCCTTCTCCACGGTATTCAACCGATATCCTTCTCCCTTATATCTAAAAATTATCCCAGCTGGTGCGTCCCACCGGAAGGGTATCTGTAAGTTTTTCAATTCCTTAACAAGAAAACCAAATTCTTTTCTAACTTTCAACATTTTAGGAGGTAATTCTTTAAAAATTTCAAGTCGTGAACCCCCCACTTGTACAGAAGTATGAAAAGATTTTTGCAGGATATCATTTCTAATTTCTCTGTCAGTAAAGTATATGACCACATCTCTGGGCAGTTGTCTTTGTCTGGCCACCCAAGAGTTCACTCTGTAAATTTTATCTATTTTATGAAATACCAAATCAGGATTAGCTTGTAAAATCTTAGCCAAGGCTTCAGAGCAAACTTGTCTCAAATCCTGTCTCTCCTCCTCTCGAATTCCCCGAAGCCGTATGGCAAATTCCATCGCCCGGAATTGTATCATAGCAATCTCATCTTCAATTCTCTGCATTTTATTATCAACTTCATCAGTTTTATAATCATTGTCTTTCATCTTAACATTAACTTCTGATTTAAGTTCTTCAACTTTAAAATCAACTTTCCCAATAAATTCTGCCAGGCCAGACGCCACTTCTGATATTTTTTTGGTCACCTTATTTTGATTCTGTTTCACCATGTCTTTAACTTCATTAATTTCCTGCATAAATTCCTGATGTGATTTTTGAAGTTTATCATCTATCTCCTGTTGAGATTTTTGAAATTTATCATCCAAAGTTTTAGAAATAAATTCTTTTAAATCTCCCATATCAAAATCTTTTTTCTGAGTCTGTGTCTGTTGTACAGGGGGAGGTTGCGTTTTATGTGTGGGAGATCCACCTCCTGTTGCCTTCACTTCCTGCTTCTTTGAAGCCATCCTGTCACGTAGGCTAGTTTTACTAAAAAGGGAAGTTCTTCTTCCTCTCCCACCTCCACAAAGACTTCTAAAAAAGTCCCCCAGATTTAATCAAATAAGAACCAAAGTAAAGCAAAGTCCAGTATTGAAAAAGGAGAAATTTCTCTCTTATTTCTCTTGTTGCAAGCGAAGCAACTTCGTATCAGTTTAGAAACTTTGTAACAAAGCAAGATGAGTTCAGCAATCCACACTCGCCCGCTCGTTAAGTCTGAGGCTAAGCGCCATGTTTTTACAGTTCACTTTCACTCATCCGCATTTTTTCACTCAGATTAGAAAGCCAAGAAAACTCTAATACTTGCGATTCCGAGTTTCAGGGTTCAAGTAACAGTATGCTGCTTATTAAGGCTGGTTCCTTTTCTTTCAATTAAAAGTTTCCTGTAGCCGGCTTGTTCTGCAGAAGCAGACTTGTCCCACGCCGCCCGGAGTTCCAGCAGGTTGAATGGGAGCCGCTCCTGTTCCCTCCCCAGAAACTATTCCCTGGGGGGGTTGCAGGGGCTCAACCTGGACCCTGCGATCTCTCTTCAAAAATCCTAAAGATTTTTGAAGTTTTCGAGCCGCTTCTTCGTCGCGAAGCGGCTCTACAAGCGGCGGGGCTGGCGGAGCTTCAAAAGGCACCGCCGCCGCCGAAGACAAGGAAACCGGAAGTCCAAAATTTGTCTATCAATTGTGTCGAAGGCTGCCTTCACGTGTATGAATGCCACATACAGTGGTTTTTTCCAAAACTTAAACTTTGTTATTAGATGGTCCAGCACAAAACAATTATCCATAGTAGATCTTCCGCTCCTGAAACCTGACTGTTCTTCAGCTAGAATGTTATTGCTCATTATCCAGTCCTCTAATTTATGAAGCAAATGTTTAGCATAAATTTTTGCTGAAATATCGATTAGACTAATTAATCGGAAATTATCTGGGTTATCTCTAGAGCCTTTTTTATGTAAGGAGATAATTATTGATGAACGCCAACTGGCAGGAATTTGCCCTGTTCTATTGATAAAAGTAAAGAGACCCGCCAGGACAGGTGCCCACCAGGCTATGTTATCTTTAAATAACGATGCCGGGAGCGCATCCTGTCCTGGAGCTTTGTTTGTCTTCAGGGAGGAGATTAAACTCCTCACCTCCGTGATTGACACTTCTTCCCACTGGGGTAAGGCTTCATATTCCTGTATCAAGCTCGGAGAGGATATAGCCTCATCAGAGCTTTCCGCTACTGCTGGAGTGGCCAAATGCTTCTCCCAACTTTCTGCACTAATGTTTGGGTCACTTATTGGTTTTCTATCTCTAATAATTTTTGAGACCTCCAACCAGAATAGTGTGGGTGAGGCCAGCTTTACTGCCTGTTCTAGGCCAGCCCATAAGTTATCAATATAGGAGGCCTTTTTTCTCTTCAATAACTGCTTATATTTCTGCCTTATATATACTCCTTCTGTAATTCCATGTTTGGGCTGATTAAGTATCTCCTAAGTGATTTTCTAAGCTGTTTTTTCTTTTCCTTACAGTCGTTATCAAACCATGTTGAGTAACTAGAATCAGTCTGGCCCATTGGCTTGATAGTCATGGAAAAATGCTTCAATTTATGGCATATTTCCACAAAATATACTATAAGCTCTTGTTCACCCATACTGTTTGAGCATATATGCGCTAAGGCTTTCATACATGGTGAATTCATGAATTCAGTCACTGCTTTGCTATCAACCCTCTTCCATGTTAGTCTTCTCTCATGGGCTATTTCTAAGTTGAAGCCTATTTGTTGAATTGTTTGATTTCTTTTCCTTAAATCAGAAGGGATTGCCAGGGACGTCTCAATTGGAAGATGATCATTTTCTGGCCTTGGTAACGTCAAGACCGAAGTTGCCCCTGATACTAAGCTGTGTGAAACACAAAAATAATCAATAGAACTACATGCCTTAGTGCCAAAAAAAGTTATGGGGTACCTTCTAACCTCCGAATACTGGCCTACAATTTGAAGGTTACAGTTGTATACCATTGTTAGAAATTTCCCCCCATCTTTGTTCTTTTTCCTATATTGGGAGACCCATGATTGTTGGTTATGTAAATATCCATCTGGAATTGTACCATTTTCAATAAAAGGTTCCAACGAGGGACCCACACACGCGTTAAAGTCTCCTGCCAAAATTAGAGGTGTTTTTATAAATTTTTTATGTATGTCTAATATTTTTACCTCTAGAGCCTCCCACATATCGCCCATTGCTGGATTAACATGCACATTTACAAATACCATTGACTTCCCTTCATATGCCAAATGGATTGCTTGAAAAAATAAAGGGCCGGAATCCGAGCATATCTCATTTCCCTTCCATCCTAGTTCGGCTTTTACCAAGATGCCCAATCCTCCTGAGGCTCTCCCCTTTTTAGCTACTCTCTTTGCTGGCAGCTGCCAAATATTAAATCCGGGGAGCTCAATGGGGGTCTCATCACTGCTAACCCAAGTCTCCTGCAAGGCAATTACATGGTACCTGTTTAAAAATTTAATACAGTCGTCTGTGCACCAACTTCCTCTCCATCCTGCCACATTCCAAGAGAGGAAGTGTATTTTTGAAGGAAGTGATTGCTCGCTATTTCCTAGTCAGGCTTCTTGAATAATCTCTCCTACCCATCCTCCTTCATTTACACTCACACACCCATTTAATCGCCTGAGCTCCATAGAAGTCTGTTTGGGCGTCATTGCACTGCCTGTTACTTTCGGGCTTGCAGGTCCATGGGCTCTATTAATCTCTGCCTCCACGATAAATGATTTTACATGAGGCACTGCGTTTATGTTATTTCTTGGTATCATCTTTGCCACTAAGGGGGACTAGGGGATTCCTTCCTGGGTGCCTTCTATCTCCGATGTTTGTCCCACAACACTTTGCATGATCAAATCTGCTGTCTCTGGCACTTTGTGCTGTATAGACGTGGGCATCAGGCTTCCTGGGCTTATAGGCTGCTGACTCTCCGGAATTGCGTCATGCCTTGAAAGGGGTAGAACAATCGATGCCAAAGGAGCGGCAGAGGAAATGGTCTGCTTCAGCAGCTTCCTCGTCTCTTTAAGTTTTTTAAGTACTTCTTGCTGCTCCGTTAGTGAAAGTGAGGAAAAAGTTTCCAAACAGGCAGAATCGAATGTCTCATCTTGCACCAAGCCAATTGAAGGAAATTTCTGGATCCAAAATCCTAACCGACATTTCCTCTGTAACACTAAATCTCCTCCCTGCCTCGGCCAGCCTGCTTTCCCTATTCAGTCCACTTTCCCAATCAGCTGTCCCATGCACTGCCACGCTCTCCCTAGGGGCTCTCTGGATCAGCGGGCTGACCTCACCACTAGAAAAAACTCGGGTAGGTAAAATTTGATAAAAAGCCAAGAATCCTCTCATTCGCATAAGCAGGCTTGGAGATGATCTGTCCCCGTCCACACACACAAACACAGCCAGCCGAGGGTTAAGGAAGCACTTGGCACACACCCAGGTCTTTATCTCCAACTTGGCAGCGATATACACACCGTCTGCCAAGTGCTTTATTTCCACAGAAACAGAAAGATAATATACTCAGCGTACAAGAGTCCAACAAAAATAAATATTCCTCTCAGTAGTTTCGGACAAGGCTTTAGTGACTATCCAAGGTTTATTTTTGTTCGTCACAAGGATCACTGGCCACCACCCTCTATTATATAGTCTCTGGGGTGTGGTCCAGTGACTCAGTTCTAATCCCTAGCACGCCTCCTGAGCTGCTGCAATCGTTTATCACGCCTTCGGAGGCGTGCATCCAGGAATGATGTCTCTCCCTCACTCTCATCCGAGACACCTGTCTCCCTGCTAATCTCCTCTCCTTCGACCGGCACCTGAGACAGTGCCAGAGGGGAGGGGTCTGGAGAGGGAGGCCTGGCTGACTCCTCTTCCTCATGCTCGGAGCTTTCTTCCTCCGATGGGATAGGCTCAGAGGGCGGGGCCACAACAGGAAAGAGCTGTTGTTTGAACTTAAAAAGAATTCTGAAATAATTATCACATTGTGGAAGATATTCATATGCTGCCGAATCTATTGCCCCCTTGTCACTCAGAGTAAGCTGAGACAAAGAGGTCACTATCCATCTTTTTGAAGACCATCTACCCGCATTTATCTCAGAATTATATATATTCAATACAATCTGCTCCTTCAACAATCGCCTGTTTCCCCCCCACCACCACTCCTGTACCCTGGGATTTCAGGCCCAACCAGCTCACCATCTCTTTTTTTCCCTCCATGCTTACAGTCAATATGCTGTCCACTTGTTCTTTCCCTTGGTTGCACCATTGATGGTATCTGGCCAGGTCGTTCTGTCTGGCAGCCAGTTGAACATACCCGCGGCTTTTTCATCTGTGCCACAGCAATAAAATTAATCACAGAGTCCAACTTTAAACGCACCTCTGCAAACTGGTCAAAAATGGCCAAGACTGTCTGAGAAGTGAGCATACTGTGCCGGCTAATAAAATCCCTTGTACTATCATTTAGCTGGTTTTCAAGTCCTAAAGCTAATTCACTGTGGTTGTAAAACTCCGACTCTAGGCCCTTATCCCGGCCTGAAGCTGATTCACTTAAAGTTGCTGAGTCATTTGTCATCTGATTACGCGGAGGGGTTCGCAAGCCTCTTAACTGGCTTCTTGACTGGCTCTCCTCAGCCTGTAGTTCCCATTCCAGGGGAGAATTCCCAAACAATGCCAAAGCTTCACAGCTACCCGGCAGGGAAAGGGGGGGGGGGAGGATGCACGACCCACTGTTGATTGTATAAGCTGACAAAATCAAAATACACCCAAATATTATTAATTTCAAAAATATTTTAGATACAAAGATATAGTAACAGATAAGGGAAACTTAAAGGGAAACAAGAATTAGAAGAACAAGGGATTAAAATGGATTGGTATACTCACATGCAAATACAGACAAGATATGAAAAAGATGCAAAATCATATGGTTTTTATTTAGAAATGACAGATCTGGATAGGATAATCACAGGAACAGATGATAAAATAATAAAAAAAAATATAACTTCTTAGTATTGAATTGGAGGAAGAACAAGTAAAGAAAACAATGATAGCTTGGGCAAAAAATTTTGGATATTCAATTGAATTAGATAAATGGCAGCAGCTATGGGAAAGGAATTATAAATTAATGTCTATTGCATATAAAGAGAATCAATATAAAATGTTTTATAGATGGCATATGAAAAATTGGCAAAAATGTTTAAAGATAAATCAGCTAAATGTTGGAAATGCCATCAAATATCAGGATCGTACTATCATATGTGGTGGACATGTCCAGAAGTGAGAAATTATTGGATTAGAATTAAAACATGGTTAGAAGAAATGCTTGAACAATATACGGATTTGAAACCTGAGCTGTTCCTTTTGGATATCCTTCCGGAGAAAATTAATAAAGAAAATGTATATTTGATTATACAGTACATGTAATAACTGCAGCGAGGATAGTATTTGCACAAAGATGGAAAGTAGAGAAAATCCCTTCAGAAGATGAAGTAATTAAAAAAATATTAGATTGTGCAGAAATGAATAGATTGACTTTGATAATTAAAGAAAGGATTCGGAATATTACAAGGTATAGAGACAATTTTACAATTGGTTAGAGAACAGATATAGATAAATGTATTAATAGTAAGCAAGAAAATGTTATAATATAGATGTTAAAATGTTATATATAGAGAGCTTTGGTGGTGCAGCAGACTAAAGTGCTGTTAAGTAGCACCAGCTGCCTGCAATTACTGCAAGTTCAAATCTCACCAGGCTCAAGGTTGACTCAGTCTTCCATCCTTTCAAAGTAGGTAAAATGAGGACCCGGATTGTGGGGGCAATAAGCTGACTTTGCATAAAAAGGAACACTGCTTGGGGGGGCCGAAAGCCCTACTAAGTAGGTATATACAAAAGTATGAAGGCTATTGCTTAACGCATTGTAAACCGCCCTGAGTCTCCGGAGAAGGGCGGCGTATAAATTGAACCAATAAATAAATAAATAAATAAATAAATAAATAAATAAATAAATAAATAAATAAAGTATGGAGAGAATGTCATAATAAAGAAATGGAAAAAATCAAGAAATGATGAAGATCGGAGGAGGAAGAAGAAGAAGACACAAGAAAAACACCTAGATGACACACTGAATGATATTTATTATATGAAAAATAAATTTATTTAATGAAAAATAAAAAAAAACTTTAAAAAAAAGAAAGAAATGTTTGCAAAGGAACCGGTGGTGAAACATCCTGACCCCGAACAACCCTTCATTATCCAAGCAGATGCCAGTGGCGTGGTAGTAGGAGCAGTGCTACTGCAAAGAAATAGCCAAGGAAACTTACAGCCCTGCACCTATACCTCCTGCAAGCTCACAGACTGAGAGACAATGGGCTGCATGGAAAAAAGAAGAGTTCACGGTGAGACGGGCGCTACTAACCTGGTGACACCTGCTAGAAGGGGGCCAGAAACTGTTCGAAGTCTGGACTGACCACAAAAATCTGGAGGCAATCAGGACTGCGCGAAAACTATCACCCAAACAAGTCCGTTGGGCTCAATACTTAAACTGTTTCAACTTCGTACTAAAGCACATCCCAGGGGGGAGGAACTTTCTAGCCGATGCCTTCTCCCGCATGCCCCAGTACAAATGTGAGCGGGAGCAGGTAGTGGATGCCATCATTCCCCCTACTCAAGTAGCTGCCCAAGTGACCACCAGACGACAACGCTGCGACCGACACGACCAACCAACGAGTGATCTAACTGCAAAACTCAAAATCGAACTGCTAGCAGATCCCTGGTTCTGAGACAATCAACGCATCATGACAAAAAGAGATGACCTCGCATGGAAGGGGACAAAACGCTACATCCTGGAATCCCTACGCACCCTAATCCTCCAGAGGAGCCATGACATCAAACTGGCAGGCCACTTTGGGTTCCTAAAGACTTTACACATAGTACGGAGGTAGTTCTGGTGGCCTGGCATAAAGAAAGACATGGACAGTTATATGAAAAGTTGCACCATCTGTGCCACATTGAAGAAATGACCAGGAAAACTGTTAAGAAATGGGGTTGAGGGGTACCCCAGACCGTGAACCAGCTCATGAGCAAACACACTGAGACTGAAATAATTCTGACAGAGGTGCCTTGTGTAAAAATATAATTTACTTTAAAACATTTAAAAAGCACTATGTCTTTAAGAAAGCACATTAAAAACAAAGTCTTATCTGGGTATGTGAAGCAAGGCTATCTCCCTAGATACCTCTCCACAATACCGAAACAGTTCACAAGAGAATAAAGCTAGCATGAAGGTAAGCAGCTTCGGCGTCTATACATCATCAAGGCAATCAAAATGGGGGCAACACAAACTTTACAGCTGAAAGTCACCTGAAGTAAAAACAGTTCAAACAGCAAACATTGCTTGAAGCTTGTGGGAGGAAAAAGGTCCAGCAGCAGTCCCGATGATAGCTTGCGTGCTTCAAAACAGCAAAAGGCAAGCATCCGTGGGAGTTTCTCTTCAACGGCGTCTGGAGTCCTTATCTGCATTCTCCTCCCATCTGCGGCGTTGCACTGAGCTTCTTGCAGGAGCTGTGCATTTAGGCCTAAACCAGGAGTCTAGGCCCAAGTAGCAAGCGAAAAGGTCCTTGCTTATATAGGGAGTTAACCTGCAATTAACTAGGGCGGGGAAGGCTTGCAGGTAATTACAAACAGGAGATGGCTTGATTGAAACCATACTGTTTGTGAGTAGGCAAGTAGCCACAGCAATCCTGGAAACACTCGTGACAATCCCCTTCTCTGCGGCTATTTGACTCGTTAACAAACATACATTCTACATTGGGTACATGTACACATCAATGGTAAGTACGTTCACATAGCCATCGACATTTTACCCAGAAGATAGAGGTGTTGGTCACGGGGCAGCGGTTTGGTAAACACGTCCGCTACCTGTTCCTTGGTTTCACAATACACAGTCCTAATGAAACCTGTTTTCACCAATTGCCTCACATGTTTGTTTTGTATATCAATATGGCACGATCTCTGGCCTACAGCATCGGCTTCCGATATGTTAATGGCAGCCATGTTGTCCTCACAGACTTTTATAGGTTGCATGGGCTGCCTCCATAAGCTTACCAGAAGATCGTCAAACCAAACTAGGTTATTGGAAGCTTTGGACAAACTCACATACTCAGCTTCTGCTGTGGAAGTTGCAATCAACTTCTGCTTCCCAGAGTACCAATACACGGGGCTACTATTTAGGTATACAATGTACCCCGAGGTACTTTTTCTAGATCTAACATTCCCTGCCCAATCGGCATCCGAAAAACAACTCAATTCTCTAGTTGCTTCTGGTTCCAATAACAATGAATAGTTCACAGTACCTTTTAAATATCTCAGGAGTCGTTTGATTCTGCTCCAATGGTACTGTGTGGAATGTTCAGAATGTCTAGATAACACATTTACACTTAGACTGATGTCCGGTCTAGTCCAATTTGCAATGTACAACAACGACCCAATCACGGACTTGTAAAGGGTCTTATCCTCAAACTCCGTGCTCTCAGTGTACATATTCTTAAGGAAGTCTGTTGCCATAGGAGTATCGCATGGCTTCGCCTCTACCATGCTACACTTTTTAAGCAATTCCTGAATTTTATCTTCCTGAGAGAGCCGAAACCCCTTCTCTGTTTTTACGAATTGCACCCCTAAAAATTTGCTAATGTGACCTAATGGTTTTAAGGCGAAACTCTTACTTAAGTCCTCAGAGAACTTCTTATGCCTGTTCTCTGATCTGCAAATATATAGGATGTCATCAACGTACAACAGTACCGTTTCCCTAATGCCCTGATCTTCCTTGACAAAAACACACTCGTCAGCCGACGATGGTAAAAAGCCCATCTCTCTCAGGCTTTTAGTGAGACACTCGTACCATTGCTTACCAGATTGTTTTAAGCCATATAGGCTCTTGTTCAACAACCACACGTCGTCTTCCCAATGGCTTACTCCCTGAGGAATCCTCACGTACAGCTCTTTGTCTAACTGGGTGTGCAGGTACGCGGTCTGAATATCGAACTGATATACATGTTCGCCTCGCATGGTAGCGATGGTGAGAGCTGTTCTCATGCTCTCAGGGCGCACCGTGGGGGAGAAGGTGTCCTCGTAATCGTCAGGGAATCTCTGCGAGAATCCCTGTGCCACTAGTCTCGCCTTATAGATAAAGCCCCCACCTTCAATGGGCTTTTGCTTGAAAAGCCACCTGCTGCTGATCACCCTCTTGTCTTTGGGCAATCTTGTTGGCGTGAATACATCCAGCCTTTTCAGGCTGTCTAATTCCATATCCATGGCGGCCAGCCACTTCTGTCGTTCATGGTCAGGTAAGGCCAACACATCCTCATATCTCTGAGGGGTGGCCAAAACCTGGTTGACTGAGGTAACAAAGTCGTCGTACCTCTTAGGCTTATTGCCCCTGGTAGCCCTAACTGGTCTGCGTTTAGGAGTGTCACTGACATCAGAGTCGTCTGATGAGTCATCTACCTCGTGACTATCGCTATGCATCTCAGAAGCTGGGTGCCTATCCTTCCTGGCTACCCCCATCTTACGCTTCAATATCCCTTTCAAGGGTGCCTGGGATGCACGCTTCCCAGAACCAGATGTATCCCTATCATCGGATAGGTTCTCCGATACATCCTCCGATTGCCTACGACAACTACGGGAAGGGTTCCGAGTAAGAATCTCATTGGCATGGATCTTACTCCAGTTGGCCCCTTCGTGAAAGGTGGCAGACCTTGATATCATCAGTTTTCCATTAGGGTAGGCAAACCTAAATGCCTTGGAGCCCTGGTCGTAACCAACGAATCTCAGTTTAACAGAGATCCGGTCTCCCTTTCTCCTGAGCTCCTTCGGGACATGAACATCGGCCATCTCTCCAAAAACGTGGAGGTGTGCCAAGCTAGGCTTATGGCCGTATAGCGCCTCGTATGGTGTCTTCTGCACCACGCTAGACCACACTCGATTCAAGGTGTAGTTCGCGTATCTAATTGCTTCTACCCAATACGCAAAGTTTAATCCGGAATCTTCTAGGGCGCACTGCATCATTGTTTGTAATACGTCGCTGCGCTGTTCTGCAACGCCATTTTGAAACTTAGAGTAAGGCGCGGTGCATAAGTGGACTATGCCCTTACTCCTCAACCAGCTGGAGAACTGCCTGGAATTAAATTCAGTCCCCCTGTCAGTTAAGATTTTCTTAACTCTGACCTGGTGCTGGTTCTGGACTAAGTTACAAAATTCCTTAAACTTAGTCAATGTTTCACTCTTGGACATTAGGGGAAAAACGAATCAAATCTGCTTTGATCGTCTACTATGGTAAGAAAGTACCGTCTCTTACCCACGGAAGGTGCGAATGGACCCACCAAATCCATGTGGATGAGCTGAAATGGGTGTTCAGAGTACCTCTGAGACCTCTTGGGCGCAGATTTCACCTTCAACTTTGCACTCCTACAAATTGAACAGTCTAGGAATGCGTTACAGTCATTGATCTTGGTTCCCCTTGAGTGTTCGGTTACCTTTTTCACTATAGGAAAACTCACATGACCTAATCTGCGATGCATCAAGTGAGCACATTCATTGTGCAACAGCTCACCTGTAGAAATTGCATTAGCATTTTCAGGTTCCCTACTATCTGACTCTAAGTTAAAATTTAAAAACTTTTTATTAACTTTACATTTGTCTTTACAAGGCTTCCTCTGGTGAAAGTCTTGATCCTCATCACCTAGTTCTAACTGTGATTCATTGTTACTACCAAATGAGATAGTATAATTGCTATCGCTGCAGGTCTTAGCATTCGTATTGGGGGAATAATAAGGCAAGCCACCTATCTTCAAAACCTCCCCAATCACACATTTGTTGTTTTTGATCACAGCTGTTCCTCAAGAGAACAGAATCTCCATTCTGGGGTTCTCACATATCCTCATTAGGCTTAGCAAATTGTGATCTATCTCAGGTACATACAATGCTCCATGAATCTCTCCTATCCCAGGAATATAAACATCTCCATTGCCAACAACATTCACCTTTTTACCGTTTGCAACTTTGACCATGGATTGATGCCTTCTCATATTAACAAACAACCTTCGGTCACTGACAACATGGTTACTGGCTCCACTGTCCATTAACCATAGTTGCTCTCGCTGTTTCCTTGTAAGCTCTGACTCAGTAGTTTCCACTATACCTACAGAGCTATCATTAAACCTGGGATTGTTCCCTCTGTTGCCTCTATTTGGCTTTTTACCCCTTCTGTGGTTAGGAACATCTACACTTGGCTTTCTACCAGGAGGTAATGGCCTCCTTTTACATTTATTATCAGAAGGTACCTTTGAGCATGCCCTAGCATTCACATTATGTGGGCAATCCCTTCTATAATGTTTTCTTGAACCACAATTGAAGTATTCTCCAATAGTATATGCTCTATCTGAACTATCGGGCCTTCTTAAAGGTTTTTCCTTTTTGTGAAAAGCCACCCTGCATTTTCGCAAGTTATCTTCTGCAATCAATCTGCCAGATAACACTTCTAAAGATAAGTTACTACAACTAACGTTATCCAGTTGCGATATAAAATTATCCCAGCTAGGATCAAGGGAATTGAGTATAACAGTAATGAGGGTTTGTTCAGACACTGTTTCCCCCCTCAACATCAATTCCTGCCTTAACCTGTTTAACTCACATAAGTGTTCATTAATATCTACTCCCGCCTTCAACCTTGCGGAATAGAACTCTCTATAAACTCTGTTTGTAACATGGGAGCTTTTTGAACAAAATAGCTTATGCAGTTTCACCCAAACTTCTGTTACGGTCAGGTTACTAGGTATACTGGGATATAGTGCAGGGTCAATGGACATCAATAAAATACAAAAGGCCTTATGATGTAAAAGATCAATTTCTAAGGACCATGGTCTAGGTGGGGGTTTTAACAACAACGATAAAACATTTTCTCTCATTAAGATTACTTGAATACTCTTAACCCATTCCTTAAAATTTCCTCCACCCACACTTAAACTTTTAAAATTAGGAGGAAGGACCTGTACATTATTAAACATGGAAACAGACATTAATTGATGTTCAAAATGTGGTCCGTCCTGGAACGGGCAATAAGGCATTGGAATGGAAGCACACAGCACAGTGTCTTCCATCTGGCATTCTGACGGTCGATCCTCCCCAATGGGAGGGATTAAAACTTCACGTTGTGCAGATGCAAAGCTCATCCCGGTTTGATCACAAAACCTTGAGGGTCCTCTCTGGTGCACATCTCTAGGAATTTTTGGACGCGCTCCCAAATTCCTATCTTCAGTTGAGGCAGCCTCCGGAACCGTTCTGGATGTCGATGTCATCACGGATGGATATATCCCACTCGTGGCGTGCGCTGAATTAGTCGCACACATCAGGGGTACTTTGGTATGTGCAGCTACTATTTGTTGAGCCGATGGTGCCTGCAAACCATCGCCTAAAATGGTTGCCAAAGTTTCTATCACACTTGCAACCTTACGCTCAACATGAGAGTCTCTTAAATTTTTAGCAGAAGTCACTGATGTCATCAAGGGAGCTAAAGTCTTTATGGCCTGATCTATGATGGCTTCAACAGCAAGTGGCGCAATGTCAACTTGGCCATGCTGGTTTAACAAAGAAGCAGGAACATTCGAATCAGGCAGTCTGTTATCCCCCATTCTCCACTTATGGTCTGAGATAGGGGTTTTAGGAAAAGATTGAAAGTCTCTTACTGATCCGGTGTTTTCTAGGACTTTGATCTTCTTTCCTTTCATGGCTGGATTCTTTAATAATCCGCTAGAATCAGCAGTCGGGTTCTGACTTACTGTGGGCAAACCTAAAAACTGGAGGATTGCCTTCCTAAATTCATCATCCACCTCTGTATTTGTTTTCAAGACCTGAAGTGGCGTTCTTCCAGTCTCTACTTCTTTAGGTGATGATGGTTTACTCACTATCTTAGGCCCTTCAGAAGTTGAGGCCTCTGCTCCAAAACTTACAGCTCCACTATTCTCTAAATCAATTAGAGTTTGGGGTTTTTCAGCCAAAACATTTTTGGCCTGAGCCCCAGACAGTCCGGTTTGTGACTTCATACTTTTTGCTGCCGCTGCTGCCCTAATCAACATCTGTTCAACTGCAGACATTCAGTCTAGCGCATTACCACATGAGCGTAGGTTCGTTAAACCATCCTCTGCTACCAACTGTTATGAAATGGGGTTGAGGGGTACCCCAGACCGTGAACCAGCTCATGAGCAAGCACACTGAGACTGAAATAATTCTGACAGAGGTGCCTTGTGTAAAAATATAATTTACTTTAAAACATTTAAAAAGCACTATGTCTTTAAGAAAGCACATTAAAAACAAAGTCTTATCTGGGTATGTGAAGCAAGGCTATCTCCCTAGATACCTCTCCACAATACCGAAACAGTTCACAAGAGAATAAAGCTAGCATGAAGGTAAGCAGCTTCGGCGTCTATACATCATCAAGGCAATCAAAATGGGGGCAACACAAACTTTACAGCTGAAAGTCACCTGAAGTAAAAACAGTTCAAACAGCAAACATTGCTTGAAGCTTGTGGGAGGAAAAAGGTCCAGCAGCAGTCCCGATGATAGCTTGCGTGCTTCAAAACAGCAAAAGGCAAGCATCCGTGGGAGTTTCTCTTCAACGGCGTCTGGAGTCCTTATCTGCATTCTTCTCCCATCTGCGGCGTTGCACTGAGCTTCTTGCAGGAGCTGTGCATTTAGGCCTAAACCAGGAGTCTAGGCCCAAGTAGCAAGCGAAAAGGTCCTTGCTTATATAGGGAGTTAACCTGCAATTAACTAGGGCGGGGAAGGCTTGCAGGTAATTACAAACAGGAGATGGCTTGATTAAAACCATACTGTTTGTGAGTAGGCAAGTAGCCACAGCAATCCTGGAAACACTCGTGACAAACCCCCCCCGGACTGCTACAACCGGTAACAGAGCCAATGAGACCATGGGAGGAGATCGCAATGGATTTTATAATGGAGTTGCCGAAAAGTGGGGAAAACATGGTGATCTGGACTGTAATAGACCTATTTTCCAAACAGGTGCACTTCATACCCTGCAGTGGACTACCTTTACCCCACCAGTTGGCCAAACTGTTCCTAATGCACATCTACTGCCTGCATGGAGTACCACGAATTATCTCAGACAGAGGGGTCCAGTTCACCGACAAGTTCTGGAGGGAGTTCCTGTGGTCCATTGGGTCGTCCCAGGGCCTTAGCTCGGCTTTTCATCCGAGCACCAATGGGAGGACAGAGAGACTGAACACCATGGTAGAGTAGTGCCTGAGGTGCTACGTAAACTATCAGCAGTCCAATTGGGCAGATCTCCTGTCTTTCGCTGAAGTTGCATACAATAATGATGTTCACAGGACTTCCGGTCTGGCTTCCGTCGCCACCAGACGGTCCTCTGTGACCGCCAGCCCCGTTGCCTGTAAAGAGCCGCCTTTACATCTGAAAGGCGGCTCAAAAAACTCCATTTCCTGATGGAAATGTGAGCCAGAGCAGGCGAGGGCAGGTAGAGCCCTCTGCGAAGTCCCCAGAGTTTTTTTTTTACTCTTGGGGACGAGCAGAGTGGGGCTCCCTATTTTCGCTCGCTGCTGCTCCGGGCTTCGGGAGGACTCTGCCTTTTTGCAGAGCTAGGCGCCGGGACCGGACCAACTAATAAAATAACAGATGGTTCAATTAAAGAGATTTGTACCTGGGACCCTAAACCGCAAGTATTTTTAATGATTTTACAAGTGTTTCTAACTGAATGGAAAAAATAAGTTTAAAATGGCGACTGCTGAGGCTTGAGAAGAAAGCCGAAAGTAAAAGTCCTTCCGTAATAAGCTACACAGTAGCGAAATATACAGTGCCGGCTAGACTAGAAGGAAAATATCCATTTTAAGTTTCTTTTTTTTGGAGATCTGTATTTGATCTTGTTTGGGGAGAAGTTTTCTTTTTTTAAAAAAAGAGCTTTTTTGTGTGGCAGGATAGCTGACAAACAAGCAGTGGGGGGGTGTTCCCCCATCCACAATTAGTTGAACAAGCTCTGAGCCTACAGATTCTGCAGAATGGTTTTAATTTAAAAGAATTTCTTCAGGAGGAAATGGCAAAATATCATGAGACTATGAACCAGAAATTTGAGAAATTAAGGCAGGAAATTAAAGAAATGATACAACTAAAGTATGATAATCTGCAATGAAAGATTGTAACAGTGACTAATGCTTTTTCAGAAGTTGTTATAAAGATGGATACAAATATCAAATTATTAGAGTCTAAAATGGAGGAAGTTGATAAGATTTATAATTTGGACAATAAAATACAAAGAATTGAAAATGATTTGATAAATATTCAAGATAATAGTTTAGAAGTAAAGTCTAAAAAGGAAGCTGGTCACGAGACTTACAATGCAGAAGATATAAAGCAAGGGATTGAAAGAGAAGTTGTAATGATGCAATATAGGCTCACAGAATTTGCGGTCAGAATGAGAGGATTACAGGAAAATAATAGAGATGATCTTAGAAAAATATCTGCTCAAGTTCTGGCTGGGATTTTAAAGGTTCATCCTGAGGAGGTATCTTGTAAGATTGACAAGGCCTATAGAGTAAATTCTTGGATTGCAAAACAAAGGCAACTGCCTAGAGATGTGGTGATTTACTTCACAGATAAAGAAATAAGAAATGATATTGTGCAAAAATCCTTTAATTCTACTCCACAATTGTATGGAAGAAAGATCTGGATATATAAAGAATTGCCGCCTAAGATGTTAAAAGATAGAAAGAAATTTGGACTTTTGGTGACTGAGCTAAAAAAACAAAATATTTCATTCAGGTGGGATGTTCCAGTTGGTATAATATTGAGATATCAAGGAGAAAGATATCAGCTAAATACTGTTGAAAAAGCGGAAGAATTTTACTACAAGGTCCTCAAAAAGCAAAATCAACAAGAGATAGAAATTTAAGAAAAGCAGAAGGAGGTGGAAGTAATGAAGAAACAACAAGTTACAGAGGTCTCTACAGATGAGCTGCTTTTGGATTCTCTTTCAGAGGTCTCAGCTGGACCATTTAATACAAGAGAGGCGGCTTTGGATTCTAATGTAATGACTTATCAAGTCACAAACCAGCATGGAAATCAATCAGTTGATATACAATTTATAGAACCAGAATGGAGATTTAAGCCACAAAAGTGAAACCAACAAGATCAAGTTATAGATCAGCTTGAAAACCAAATAGATGATATACAATCTACAGAAAGGAATTCAGGATGGAGATCCAACCCACAAAAAGTTAAGAAAAGAAGAAGCAGGTCTCACAAAAACAAAAACTTTTAAACTAAACAACAGTGTAATGCCAGTTATTTAAGGGATGATTGAATACATGAAAAGATAGCTGAGGCAAAGTATTGGTTTATATTATCCTGAGGAGAGTGACAGACTTCTGCAGTGCTGTACTTTTGGGATGTGAAAAGGGCCTTAAACTGAATGGATTGGAACTATCTTTTTTTGGATTCTTTGATAAATATATTACGTTTATGCTGAGTTACAAGGCAAGAGAGTTATGGGATTGGGGCACGCAGAAGATCTGGTTGTTACCCTATTACGGTGGTTGGAATTAATAATTTGGATAAAAGACACCTCTACAGACACTATATGGAATACAAATACAAAGTCACTCGGGTGGTTTTTTTTTTTTTTTTTATTATGAAGATATTTGCTATTGATGGGGGCAGATGGTAATTGAAGATACCGAACATACTGTTGGAATTAGGATATGATGTTACCCTAATATGGGTGATGGAGTTTATAATCTAGTTGAAAGACATTACAAAAGATATTATATGGATTACAAGCCTAAAGTCTTTTTAAGAGGATTTTATTTACATAAGGGAATATTTTTTTAGTGGAGTGGGCAGAAGAATAAAGATAATAAGAATTATTAAGTATGGTAGTCTTGTAGGAAAGTGGGTGGAGACAGGTTAGTTTATTGATTGTTTAGTTTAAGAAAAGGGATATTATGTTTAGATATGAATATAAGTAAAAGATTTGAGTTAAGAGATATAACGATGGGGGTGAAGGAAATGGGTAGACTATGAACTGAATAAATGTTAAATTAGGATTTATTATATAGTTTTATAGTGGAAGGTTGTTTTTAAATGATAGATTAATATACATAAAAGATTTGATTTATTATTATGCTAAATTAGGAGTTATTATATAATGTTATAGTAGAAAGTCATTTTGAAATGTATAGTATAAGAGGGATATGATAATCTTATTAGAAAGAAAGGGTCAGCATATGGGGATGGAGTAAGGGGATGGTAAAGTATTATATAATCTGTTATGAATTTGGGTTTTATTATGAAGAAGTCACAGGGGGAGGGGAGGGGGAGGGGGGTTAGGGAGGAGGGGGGGAAAAAGGGGGAAAAATTTGTATTTGAAAAACTTTTTCAATAAAAAATAATGATGTTCACAGTAGCACGGAACTAACCCCGTTCAAGGTGGTGAGTGGCATGGAATTTGTCTCAATGCCTGAGTACCCAAGAGACACCCCCCCTCCTCAGTCAGCTTGACCAATTGGATGTCAACGCTGAAAGTGATCTGGGAGAATGTCAAGAAAGCGCTAACTAAAGCGGCACAAACCTATAAGAAACAGGCAGACAGATATCAAGCTCCGCAAAGGCCCTTTCAATTGGGGAGAAGGTTTACCTCTCCACAAAATATTTGCAGTTAAAACTCCTTAACAAGAAACTGGGGCCAAATTTATGGGACCATTCCCCATAGTAAAGATAATCAACCTAGTCACATTGCAATTGAAATTGAAACTGCTAGGGAAGATACACACCATGGTCGGATCGACCCTGAGGCCCCTACTCCATGAGACCCTGGACCCCGTGGTCATAGGGGACCAAACACATTATGAGGTGCAGCGAATCCTCAATTCGAGGTGGCACAGGAGACAACTCCAATACTTAGTCAAGTGGAAGGGTTTCCCCTTATCAGAGGCATCTTGGGTAAAGAGTCGAAACTTCTAGACTAATTGCCTTATAGCCAAATTCCACACAGAAAATCCAAATAAGCCTGGGGGGGGGGTCACATCCCTAAATTCTATACCTATACTCAAATTGTTTTTGCTTTGCGCAGGTAGCCTTTGGGAAGTGAGGGGAGCCGAATGTCAATTTGCAAAGCTTTCCAGACCAGCTTTCAAATTGCCATAAGCAGGAGGGGGGAGAATTGACGGAGCTGCTTGGCTGCCCCAACTGAAAATACATTCCACATATGCCTTTCTCTAGATTGTGTCCTAGGTTACTGGAGTCAGTAGGAGGGGTGGGGTTTTTACAGCCCACCAATGTGGTCCATTGGAGAACGTGATTTATGACATGCCCAGGGAGGAGGGGGGAGACAGGGTCATGGGGCCCCACAAATTACGTGGGGTCAGAGCTGACTCCATTTGAATAATTGCTGGAATGTTGCTCCTAAGAAATGACTGGATTTCTTTTGAAACCTGGCTCGAGGCTCATGAATTAATTAGGGCATCTTTCAGAAACTTCACAGCCTTGTTGGTTCAACATATAGGCAAAATGAAATTGTAGTTATATAAAACCATTTTTAGGTCAAACAACTGTGAAAAAAAGCTAATGAGCTTTGAGATTTCTAGAACTCATCAAAATTGGGTGGGATTCAACCAGTTCGGACTGGTTCAGGCGAACCGGATGTTAATTTTAATCTGGTTCGGTGAACTGGTTGTTCCAAGGACTGGTTGACCCCACCTACCCGGCCCCTCCCAGGAGTCTCCACGCAGCCCGTTTTGGATGCCAGTTAAGTGCAGGGCCTGCATGGAGGCTCTGGGAGGGCGAAAAACGGTTCTACCGGAAGTCTGGAAATGGGCCTGTATCCAGCCTCCGGAGGGCCTCCAGTGCCCAGGGGAGGCCATTTTCACCCTCCTGAAGGCTCCAGGAAAGCTTCCGGAGTCTGGGGAGGGCAAAAACTGGACCTACCAGAAATACCAGAAGTCCAGAAATGGGCCCATTTCCAGCCTCTGGAGGACCTCCAGAGCCCAGGGAAGGCCATTTTCACCCTCCTGGAGGCTCCAGGAAAGCCTCCAGAGCCTGGGGAGGGCGAAAACCGAGCCTACTGGTGTGAGAAGCAAACCAGTTGTTACAACTGGTAATTCCCACCATTGATCAAAATGATATTAAAAATGTATGGTAATTTTCTGCTTCTTAATTTCCTGCTCTTTGTATACGTTAACTGATACGTAATTTTAGAGAACTCAAAAGTTTGTACACATTTGCTGCAATTTTTGTTATTTACTTCTAATAAAGTTGTTACCCAATTATTGATTTTGGATTGACTTGAATTAAATCAAGGAAATTTTGCTTCTTCTTCAGTAGTAGGATCTTGCTATGAGCAGTTCATTATCCTTGTTCTGGTGGTATTAACTGATATGATCCAGTGCCATTAGATTCTCATACTAAGTATTTCTGTCATATTTTCTAAAATCTGAAACTGGCTAAAGGGTTGGTGTCGCCAAAAAAACTGGATTCTTGGACCATGGTCTGTACTATCTCCATGATGGGCTTTTGGCAAGGGATGGGCTGCACCTCACAAAGACTGGGAAGAATGTTTTCAGAAAACGATTGGCTCATGTTATTAGGAGGGCTTTAAACTAAAATTGGCGGGGGGGGGGGGGGTGACCAATCTTTAGAATCTCCAGGACCTAATTCCAAGCAAAAAAACCCTAGAAAGCAAGTTAAATAATGAAGTAAGGAGGGATGGGAAAGAAGACAAACTCAAACACCAAATAGAAGATATAGGAAGCATACCCAGAGTCAGACATAAAGTTCTCAAGTGCCTATGTACAAATGCACAAAGTCTGGGGAACAAACAGGGTGAACTTCAACTATTAATACATGATGGTAGATATGATATAGTTGGAATAACAGAAATGTGGTGGGATGAAACCCATGACTGGAACATACTGATAGAAGGATACAAACTGTTCAAAAAAAAAAAAAAAAAACCCAGTTCTCCAACGCGCTGCTTGGAGAATCCAAAGCTTCGGGTTATTCAATAGTCGAGTAGCCTACACTGAGTGTGTTCCTTTAAATTTCTTCTTCAGACACGCCCACTTGCTTGACAGAGCCTCAGTTTAGTTCACTCAGTCGAGCCTGTGACACTGTCTGAAATTTTCTCCACTTAGTGACTTGACTATTGTTTCTTCTGAAGCTTTGGATTCTTCTCTAATAACAGCAGCGGTGAGTGAATTGGGACTGCATAGCCAGGAAGATCTTCTCCTTCTTAAAGAGAGCCCGTTTTCCTCCCCTGCTTGCCGCCGGCGTGAGGGTTGGTTCCCCGGCCTACCGGCAATACCGCCCCCGCCATTGACTGGCCTCCCTGGGCGGCGTGGAGTTAAGGCCCTGCTCTCAGCGGCACACTCCATTTCCAAGTGTCTTCTCAAGGCGCTGATCTTCTGAGGCATTGACCGCATTAAAGACAGCCGCAGAATTGTTATTTAGCCCGCCGCTACGTGCGCACGCTTTGGCGGCGCCCAGCAGCCGTTTCTCCATCGCCTCATCAAGATTGCGGGCGGCGCTGGGAGTGCCTTTGGGACTCGCGCGCCCTGTTTTTCCCCTCAGGCGCTGAGAGCAGAGTCCTAACAGCTCGCGCCCTTCTCTAATACACTGCTGGACTGCTCATCGGCGATCGCCTGGCAAGGGATCGCAAGCATTCTCCTGGCAACCGGTTTTTTTGTATATTCAAGGGTTCGCGCCATTTTTCCCCTGTCAGAACTTCTGGCGCGCCAACGGCTTCCTATTCTGCCCGGCAACTAATTACACAGCCTCACTGTTAAATTTGATTGGACGTTTTATTCTGCTATTCTGCCCGGCAACTGCTTACACATGCGCAGTTCGTCGCTTCAGCCTGACTGCTAATCTGCCCGGCAACTGCTTACACATACACAGTTTTTCGATTCAGCCTGCTGTCAAAATTAAATGGGACTTTGCTTCTGCTATTTTCTTCCAACTCTGAAACGAAGTTTCAAGTCTGAACTTTCTACTTACCTTCTTGTTATTGGATGTTCCAAGACTGACCTTCTTTACTTACCTTCTTGTTTACTGACTGTTACTGTTGTTTTACCTTAAAAAAAAAAAAAATCTATATATATATATATATATAAGTAAATATTTAACTACAGAATTTAATAAGGCTCACCTGATTACGATGGCGGAGCTTGAGCTCTCTTCTGATTTTGAAGATGGTCAGTGCTCTCCAGAAAGGCCACTTCCAGAGAGGACACGCAAGGCAACTATGAAGCGTTCTCATCATCAATCGTCCTCTTCTGCAGCTACTTCCTCTAAAAGGTCGAAATCTTCTATTGCATCTGACAGAGATGCTTCCAGGAGACACAGGGCTCTGGAGAGACAATTTGAAAAGGCACGTAAGCAATCCCACAGGTCCAAGGCCACGAACCTGCCTTTTACTACCTTGACTGTGGCAGAGGCTGAGGCTCTCCCTTCACAGGAGACAACTAACCAACAACAACTCACCACACCTGCCCAGCCTGAACACGATTCGGGCTCTGCTCTGGGTTCGGCCCTACCTATGGGACCCGTTGACCTTTCTTACAAGACCTCTCTTACTCACAGAAGGCAACCTGAGGCGACATTTACTCCAACTGCAGCCGGATTACGCGCTGTGGTCGCAGCACCTCCAGCACCACCTGCGTATGACATTCAACGCCTAATTTCTGACACAGTTTCCAAAACCTTAGCGGCAACCGCTCAGCAACCAACTCACTATGTGACCTGGCCCCAGGCGCAATTCCTTCCGCCTCCCCCACCACCACCTCGCTTAGCTCATCAAGCGACCAGCCATTACCAGCCCACCTTGCGTCCGGACTCATCCCATCATGATTACGGGCGCAGCGGCGAGTCGTCCTCGGAAGAAGGTGATGCGGAGCTTCAAGACATGGAGCTATCGGAAGACGAGGATATGCCTCCCGACAAGCCCTCCTTTTCTGGCCTCTTCCGACCATCGCTATTTAAGTCCCTTCTACATAAGGCTAAGATAGCAACTAGACTAGCAGATCCATCGACGCAGGTAGATCAACAGGATCCCCCTTCCCATCACGAGGCCCTGTTTACGGCGCCAAAAGCGGAGGCAGATTTCATCCCGTGTCCGCAACTATTCTTGGACGTGGTTCAGCGTTCCTGGGTTTCTCCTGCGTCTCTCCCGGCACCTACAGGTCTGGACAAGAAGCTATATTGCTCGGCACCTAGCTTGCATGACATCCTTCAGCTGCCAACCGTGGATGCTCCGGTTGCCAATCTCACCTCCTCATCTGTCATATCTGGTGACGTAGCTGATGGTCTGCGCTCGGAAGATCGTAAGGCAGAGTTCACCTTTCGACGCACACATAATGCGGCTGCATGGGCTGTCAGGGCGGCTACCTCGGCTTCCTTCTTCAGCCGAGCTACGTTGATATGGCTCTGTCAACTTCAGGAGCGTCTTCCGCCTGAGGACTCCCGCCTCCATAAGGACGTTAACAAACTGGTGGCGGCTACTGAGTATACGGCGGATGCCTCACTTAATGCTGCAAAATTTGCATCTAGGGCCCTCGTGTCCTCGGTTACTTCGCGCCGTTTACTCTGGCTAAAAAATTGGAGAGCTGACGCAAAATCCAGATGGCGCCTGGCCTCAACACCGTATAAAGGATCTCGTCTTTTTGGAGACTCCTTAGACCCCATCCTTGTCGAGGACAAGGATAAGAGGAAGGTCATGCCATCTTCCTATCGGAGAGTAGATCGCAAAACCTCTACATACTCTACCAGGCAGCCCTTTCGAGCAGAAGCCGGACCCTCGGGGTCCTTCGCCTTTCCCTCCAGATCTTACCCTCAAGGATTCGACCGTCCCTTCGACAGGCCCTCCTTCAGGGACCGCGGCCGGAAGCCTCCAACGGCCAAAAGACCTTTCCGCGGAACGGGAGCCCGTTCCTTCAGAAGGGGAAAGTGACTACATTCACCTTCCCATCGGCGGCCGTCTGCGACACTTCCTCAACCAATGGGAGGCCTCAACGACGGACGCCTGGGTTCTGCAAACTATCCGCCTTGGACTTACCCTGGAGTTCCAGTCTCGTCCCCCTTCTCGCTTTATACAGTGCCCTCTTCCATCCAATCTACCCAAGCGTCAATTGATGGCGGCGGAGATCCACCACCTCCTCCAAATACGAGCCATAGAACCGGTTCCCCCTCAACATCGGGGGACCGGATTCTATTCGATATTCTTCCTGGTCCCCAAGACTTCAGGGGGTTACAGGGGCATATTAGATCTCAAGAGGCTGAACGAGTTTATCATCTATCATCAGTTCAAGATGGAGTCTTTACGCTCAATTCTGGCGTCCATTCGACCTTCGGACTGGATGACGTCTATAGATTTGAAAGAAGCGTACCTCCACGTGCCCATTCGACCTTCACATCGTCGATTTCTCCGCTTTGCCTACGACAACAGGCATTTCCAATACAGGGCTATGCCCTTCGGCCTCTCCTCTGCCCCCAGAACGTTTACGAAGCTCCTGGCAGCAGTAGCGGCCCACCTACGTCTACAGCCAGTGCGGCTCCACTGCTACTTGGACGACATACTGGTTCTCTCTTCCACTCCGACCCGAGCCTCCCGGGACCTGCAGATAGTGTGCCGTTGCCTTCGCCAACACGGCTTCTCTCTCAACATCCCGAAGAGCCAATTGCAACCCACTACACGAATCCTTCACCTGGGCACCGTAATAGATTCGGTAAAGGGCCAGGTATTCTTGTCGGCGGACCGCTACTCCAGCCTCCAGTCCTTGGCATCTCAGGTTCTGTCTTCCCGACGTGTGGCATTGCTTCTCCTGTCCCGCCTTCTCGGAAAAATGATCTCCTGTCTGCTGGTCGTCCCTTGGGCAAGGTTCCACTCTCGCCAACTACAGTGGTTCCTCCTGCCCTTTCAGAGGGCCAGACGGAGCAACTCATCTGCTCGGGTGTCTCTTCCGCCAGAAGTCACTCTGACCCTCCACTGGTGGACTTCTCCGAGACTGATGCGCGGCTGTTTCTTTCAGAATCTGCAGAGACTTGTAGTAACAACGGACGCCAGCCTCTCAGGTTGGGGAGGTCACCTTCGCTCTCACCTTGCTCAGGGCACCTGGTCTCCAGAGGAGCGCCTCAAAGGGATCAACTGGCTGGAACTGCGTGCGATCCGTCTCTCTCTTCTTCGGTTCCAGCAAATGGTGGCGGGGCATCATGTCTTGATACGCACGGACAATGTCACCGCAAAGGCGCATGTGAACCGCCAAGGAGGAACACGATCGAGGCTACTTATGGAGGAGGCGACTCTTCTACTGACCTGGGCAGAACAGCATGTTCTATCGCTGGCAGCAGAACACATCGCAGGGTCATCGAACACCGAGGCGGACTGGCTCAGCAGGCAGCATCTGGACCACGCCGAATGGCGTCTCCATCCGGCCCTGTTCGCCGAACTCGTTCGCCGGTTCGGCATGCCTCTGGTCGACCTATTTGCCAGCCGCGAGAATGCACACCTTCCCAGGTTCTTCACCAGGTACCCATGTCCTCAAGCAGAAGGGGTCGACGCTCTCACGTCTCCCTGGCCGACGGGTCTCCTCTACGCCTTTCCACCCCTTCCTCTCCTTCCCCACCTGATTCGCAGGATAGTAGCAGAAAGGGCAAACGTTATCCTGATCGCACCCCACTGGCCTCGAAGGACCTGGTTTGCGGACTTGATGGACCTATCGGTGGCGCCTCCGTGGCGGATACCAGACAACAGGATCTCTCTCAGCCAGGGGGTCATACTGCACCCAGAGCCCCAGTGGTTGCAGTTGACCGCCTGGCGCTTGAGAGGATCCGACTGAGAAAACGCAATGTGCCCAAAAGCGCTATTCCCACTATTCAGGCCTCCAGACGACCGTCTACTTGCCGGATTTACGACGCGTCTTGGACTTCCTTCTGTGCCTGGTGCACAAAGTCGCACCTGGACCCTACGTCTGCCTCCGTTCCTGAGGTTCTGGGGTTCCTACAGGACGGTTTCGATAAGCGCCTCGCTCCCAACACGCTTCGGCGACAAGTTGCCGCGCTGAGTACTGTTCTATCGACTCCCGGAAATCTTCCTCTCTCGCAGGATCCGGCGATTCGCGCGTTTTTACGAGGAGCAACCAACCTACGTCCACCAGCCGTCCATCGCTACCCATCCTGGGACCTGACTTTAGTCCTGCAGGCTCTTTTACGCCCTCCATTCGAACCCCTTGCATCCGTCAGCCTCAGATTCCTGACCCTCAAGGTAGCCTTTCTGGTTGCGATTACGTCTGCTCGCCGCATATCCGAACTTGCGGCCTTGTCTGTGCGACAGGACCTCTGTGTTTTTCACACGAACCGCGTTGTACTGAGACTGGACCCTTCGTTCCTACCTAAAATAAACTCTGCCTTCCATCGGGCCCAGGAATTGATCCTCCCGGACTTCTGCCCGAATCCTCGGCATCCCCTGGAAGCTGACTGGCACCTTCTGGATGTCCGCCGAGCCCTTCGCAGATACATTAAGCGGACAGAGCACTTCCGCAAATCGGAGGCGCTCTTTGTTTCCTTTCTACCCGCCTCTATGGGCCGGAAGGTCTCCTCTACGACTATCGGGAGATGGATTAAGTCTTGCATCTCCCGGGCATATTCCTCGAAGAACAGACCGGTTCCACCAAGGATCCTCCCTCACTCCACCAGAAGCGCCGCCACTACGGCCGCCTGGGCCACTAATGCCTCCGTTGCTGATATCTGCAGAGCGGCTACCTGGTCCTCATTGAATTCCTTCATCAGGCACTACAAAGTAGACTCCTTCGCCTCGGCGGAGGCGTCCTTTGGTCGCCGTGTTCTCCAATCTGTGTGTCCTTCTTCAGACGCCACTCAGCAGCCAACCCCCCCTATCTGAACTTGCTTGGGTACATCCCGAAGCTTTGGATTCTCCAAGCAGCGCGTTGGAGAACGGACGTTGCTTACCTGAACGTCCCTTCTCGACGCGCTGCTGGAGAATCCAACCCACCCAGCCTGGCTGCTGCGGACTCTTCCCTGACGACTTACAATGACCTCTCCTTCGTGAACAAAACTGAGGCTCTGTCAAGCAAGTGGGCGTGTCTGAAGAAGAAATTTAAAGGAACACACTCAGTGTAGGCTACTCGACTATTGAATAACCCGAAGCTTTGGATTCTCCAGCAGCGCGTCGAGAAGGGACGTTCAGGTAAGCAACGTCCGACCCCATAAAAGAGGAAGTGGAGTTGCACTGTATGTAAAGGACCACTACATTGCTACAGAAATGCATGAAACGAAAGACAAAACCCACCTAGAATGCATATGGATCAATATAAAAGAAAAAAAGAATGACATGGCCATAGGTGGATACTATAGGCCACCCAATCAAGCAGAAAAAAATAGCTGTCCTTTTTGCTAACCAACTAACAAATCTATGTAAGAAACACACTACAATAGTAATGGGGGACTTCAATTACCCTGACATCAATTGGAAGACTAATTCCACACCAAGTGAGAAATCAAATAGGTTGCCAACCAACCTAGCTGACAACTTTGTTGTCCAAATGGTAGAGGAGGGAACTAAAAGGACAGCCATACTAAACTTAATTCTTACAAACAGAAGAAGTGATAGAAGGAGTTGAAATTGCAGGAACCTTTGGCGAGAGTGACCATGTCATACTAGAATTCAACATAACACAAACACAAGCAATAGAACACAATCATACCAGAGTCTTAGATTTTAAAAAAGCTGATTTTTTTTTTAATTGCAAAAGTTTTACAATTACATTTTCACCCCTTTTTTCATCCCCCCACCTCCCTCCCCAAACTTCCCATCCTCCCTAACCCTCCCTAACCCTCCCCCCCCAGACTTCCCTATTACATACTCATAAATAATAACACTAATATATAAACCTGAACCCATCCCTCCCCCTATATAATTTTTCCTCTTTGTCTCTTTACATTAAAATATTTCTAATACATTATTTTCAAATAAAAGCTATTTGATACTTTCTAGTTTGGTATTTGTTCTGAACATATTCTATCCACCTTTTCCATTCCCATTCATAAGTCTCTTGTGAACAATCTTTTAAATACGCCGAAATCTTCGCCATCTCTGCAAAACTAGCCATCTTCAAAGTCCATTCCTCGATAGTAGGCAAAGCTTCATTCTTCCAATATTTACCTATCAGCAATCTTGCTGCTGTTATCATATACAATATTAGTTTTATTTCACCCCATGTAAAACCCTTAACTATACCCAATAAAAACAATTGTGGAGAAAATTGAATTTTTTTCTTCAAAACATTCTGCATGACCCACCAAATTTTTATCCAAAAAGCCTTAACTTTCCTACAGGTCCACCAAACATGATAATACGTAGCATCCAAACATTCACATCTCCAACATTTTGGCTGAACATTAGGGTACATACATGACAACTTTTTGGGATCTAAATGCCATCTATAAAACATTTTATAAAAATTTTCCCTCAGGTTCTGCGACTGTGTAAATTTAACATTCTGAACCCAAATTTTTTCCCATGTTTCCAACATCACTGGTTCTTCAAAATTTTGTGCCCACTTAATCATACAATCTTTAACTAATTCAGTTTCTGAATCCCTTTCTAGCAAAACATTATAAAGCCTTTTAATATGCATTGGACCTTTCTCTCTTATATGTCTAACCAATTCTTCCTCATGCAACATAATACCAGTTTTTTGGTCCTCTTTCCATCTCAATTGTAGTTGATTATATTGTAACCAAGTTAAGTTAATTCCTTCATCCAACAGTGTCTGTAATGTCTTCAGCTGCCATCTGCCCGCATCTGTAAAAAGAACCTCTTTATATAAAAACCCCCCGAGTGACATTATATTTGTATTCCAAAAAAGCTGATTTTAACAAACTCAGAACTTGGGAAAGATTCCTTGGATGAAAATCCTAAAGGGGAAAACAACTCAAGAAGCTTGGGAAACTCTGAAAAATATGATCATAAAAGCCCAGTCCAGCACAATACCACTGAAAAAGAAAAACAAGAAATCCAAGAAGAAACCAGTATGGCTACACAAAGATCTCTCTGGCAAATTGAAAGACAAAAAAGACAAGTACAAAAAATGGAAAGAGGGACAACAACTAAGGCAGATATCAGCAGATAGCCAGAATCTGCAAAGGCGAAGTCAGGAAAGCAAAGGCTCAGAATAAACAAAGACTTGCAACAAAAGTCAAAGATAATAAAGTTTCTTCCAACATATAAGTAACAAAAAATAAATAAATAAATAAAGGAAACAGTCAGTCCACTAAAGGTAGAAGACAGCAAGGAAGTAACAGGCAGCAGAGAGAAAGCAGAGCTGCTTAACTCATTCTTTGCATCGGTCTTCACGCAAAAAGAAACTGTAGCCCAACCTACCAAAAGCGTAACTGTAAAAGACAGACTAGAAATAATAGTTAAAATAAGCAAAAAAATAATAAGAGAACACTGTCTGATCTTGATAAATACAAATCACTGGGACATGATGGATTACATCCCAGAGTTCTAAAGGAACTGGCAGAAGTCATCTCAGAACCAATGTACCACATCTTTCAAAAATCCTGGAGCACCGGGGAAGTACCACAGGACTAGAAAAGAGCTGATGTGGTTCCCATCTTCAAAGAAAAAAAAAGAAGGGGGGAAACAGACCTAGGAAACTACAGACCAAGCAGCCTAACATCAATACCCAGGAAGATACTGGAAAAGATAATAAAAAAACATATCTGCCAACATCTAGAAACGAGTAAAGTAATAACTAGCAGTCAGCATGGGTTTGTTAAAAACATCATGCCAAACCAATCTTATTTCATTCTTCAACATAGTGACTAAATCAGTAGACCAGCGAAATATTGTGGACATAATATACTTAGACTTCAGCAATGCATTTGACAAAGTAGACCACAACCTACTTCTTCGTAAACTATTAAAAAAGTGGGATAGATAGCATCACCACCAGATGGATTTGTAACTGGCTGACAAACCATACTCAATGAGTAGTCCTTAATACAGCGGTTCTCAACCTGGGGGTCGCGACCCCTTTGGGGGTCGAACGGCCATTTCCCAGGGGTCGCCAAAGCCCTCTCTCGCCCCCCCCCCGCCTTCACTCACCCTCTGCCTCTGCTGGATCGCCCGGTTGCCGTTCGCTTACCCCGCCCACTCCCAATCTATTGCTGCTCCGGAGTCCCAGCTGATGGCTAGAGGGAAAAAAACTTTAAATTCTTGCCGCGGGGCTTCAAAGAGCTAGCTGCAAAGAAGTAAATTCCTGGAGCAAGTTTTTTTCCCCCTAGCTATACTGAAAAGAGAAAGCGAAAGCAGGGTCTTAGCTGCAACGTGACAAAATGAGGCAGAGAGGTTTCTTTTTCTTTTTCCTCACCAAAAAAGGTAGGTACAAAACTGCAAACAATGGGAAATTTAGGGCAAGAGGAGGTTCAAGATTTTAAAACACAAAAGAAAAAAAGCTCTATTTAACTAGGGAATTATAATAATTGAGATACTATTAATTGTATATTGTGTTGAAAGCAGAAATGGTTAAGTTGTGGTTTGGAGGAATATATGGGGGAAATTATTTGGTTTATTATTATTGGTAAATATAATTAATTGATTTGTAAGAAATTGGATTGCATGGAAATAATTGGAATATTCATGTTCATATTGATAAATATACAAAAAGATAGTTATATAACTAATTGATTTATATTAAAATGTGGAATTTGTATTAAACAACTGTATTACATAATTAACCAATGTGAGGATGGATATAAAAATAGATGACAATGCAAAGGGGTATAATATAGAATAGAAGGGAAAAATTGAATTTGATTAAGATTAGAGATGAGGATGAAGGGTAATATTGTTTTTTTTTTTTAAATAGTTGAGGAATAAATATGGTAAAAAGGAAATATAGAAATTGTAAATTTAATTGAAATGACTAAATATTGTGTTGGAAGAAATATCCTTCTGGGTTCTGCTCCAAGTGGGGAAAAAGACACTGGAAACATGGAGACTGTTTGGAAAGATGTTTTTAATAGTGGACAGGATCACATGGCTTGATGGGGCCCATTGTGTTAGTTTCTGTTGCTATTGTGTTGCAAATGTCCTTTGACAAAGGATTGACTTTCTGCCTCTGGCCCATTAACAAAGGGTGGGGGGCAGGAAGGTGGGAGCTGCTTTGTCTGTAAAATATGCTTCTCCATTTCTCATCCAGGGAAATATAATATTCTGCCTTTTTAATATTTCCCAAAATATTTCATTCTTCTAGGAAAGGGGTGGCTGCTAACCTCCTACAACTGTTTAAATTTGTGGACCGGCCAAATACTCTGTTCAAAGAAAATATGTTGTATGTTTGTATGTGTGTTTCTAATTATTGCTATTTATTCCTATTTGTTCTCTTTTATTCTTTAAAGTTTAACAATTCATTCTTTATCTTAATATCTTTATATTTGTTTGGGGTTGGCTTTCTTCCCTTTCATCTTTTTTATTGTACAGCAATCTTTCTCCTCAAACCTACCACCTTTGTCTTTTCTTTCTTACTTACTTTCTCTTCCCCCCCTTTTCTTCTCCCTACTTCCTCTTTCTCCTCCTCCTCTCTTCCTCCCTCTCTTACCTTCACTCCTATTCTAATTTCCCTTCCCTTCCTTCATCCCTCTCTATTGCTGTATCCTTTTATGCATATGGACTACTCAGAGGGCTGAAAAAGTTATTTTTGACTGGTCCTCGCACTTTTGACCAGTCCTCGAACTTACGACTGTCCTCACATTTTACGTTTTTGCCCTATCTTGTCACCATGGTGAAGAGAAGCAGTTGTGAAATGAGTGACATGGTTGTTAAGAATGCTACAATGGGCATAAATGATGACCAGTCATAACTGCGAAGACCGGTCAAAAGTGCAAGGACCTGTCAGAAATCACATTTTTCAGCCCTCTGGGTAGTCCTTTTGTGCACAGGGACTACTCAGAGGGCTGAAAAAGTTATTTTTGACTGGTCCTCGCACTTTTGACCAGTCCTCGAATTTACGACTGTCCTCACATTTTACGTTTTTTGCCCTATCTTATACCATGTTGAAGAGAAGCAGTTGTGAAATGAGTGACATGGTTGTTAAGAATGCTGCACAGGCATAAATGTGAGGATGGTCATAAGTGTGAGGACCAGTCAAAAGTGCGAGGACCTGTCAGAAATGACTTTTTTTCAGCCCTCTGAGTAGTCCCTATACACATAGCCATGGCCACCCGGTCACATGACCAGCTAACCATGCCCACTCGGTCACATGACCTCCAAGCCACGCCCACAAAATAAGCCACGCCCACAGAGCCGGTAGTAAAAGAAATTTAGAACCCACCCCTGGTTGGGGGTCACCACAACATGAGGAACTGTATTAAAGGGTCGCGGCATTAGGAAGGTTGAGAACCACTGCCTTAATAGGTCTACATCTACATGGAGGGAAGTAAGCAGTGGGATACCACAAAGTTCCGTCTTAGGCCCAGTACTCTTCAGTATCTTCATAAATGACTTAGATGAGGGAATAGAAGGAGAACTTACCAAATTTGCGGATGATCCTAAATTGGCAGGAGTAGCTAACACGCCTAGATGATAGGCTCAAGATCCAGATGGATCTTGACAGACTTGAACACTGGGCCCTATCTAACAAAATGAAATTCAACGTAGAGAAAACTAAAGTCTTACACTTAGGCAAGAAAAACCAAAAGTACATATATAGACTGGGTGAAACCAGGCTTAATAGTAGTAACTGTGAGAGGGATCTATGAGTCCTAGTGGACAACCATTTAAATATGAGCCAGTAGTGCACAGTGGCAGCCAAAAATGCCAATGCAATCCTAAACTGCATTTACAGAGGGATACAATCAAGATCAGGTGAGGTACTAATACCACTCTATAAAGCCTTAGTAAGAGCACATCTAGAATACTGCATCCAATTTTGGTCACCACACCATAAAAAAGATGTTGAGACTCTAAAAAAAAGTGCAATAAAGAGCAACCAGGATGATTAGGGGACTGGAGACTAAAACATATGAAGAACGCTTACAGGAACTGGACATGGCTAGTTTAGTGAAGAGAAGGACATGATAACAGTGTTCTAATATTTGAGGGGCTGCCACAGAGTGGAAGGGGTCAAGCTATTTTCCAAGACACCTATTCCAGACAGTGAAAACAATCAACCAATGGAACAAAGTTGTGGGAGCATCATCACTGGAGGCTTTGAAGAAGAGATTGGACTGCCATTTGTCAGAAATCTCCTGCTTGGGTGGGTGGTTGGACTAAATGACCTACAAGGTCCCTTCCAACTCTGTAAATCTGTTAAGTAGCTATATTGATTATGTCTTTCCTTATATACAAATATTTTTGTGTGGTATGACTATGACTAACATGTAAGATTTATTCTTTCACAGGAAGCACTTTTTCATTTACTGTATTTTTCCGAGTATAAGATGCACTTTTTACCCCCTAAAAGAGGGTGAAAATTTGGGTGCATCTTTTTTTTTTTTGAAAAAAACTTTATTGAGTTTTTTAAAAAAACATAAGTATATTGACATTTTCAATTAACATCAAATGTGCAGTGTTTTAACTATATACAAAAAATATTTCTGGTGATATTTCAAATTACTTTTTACCTTTGTTTAACACACCTTTTTCTCTTTCTTTCATTTTATCATGCATCCACTTATACCACCTTTCCCACTCAATATAATAATCTGACTTCTCATCATCATTTAGTTCATGGGTTAGTTTAGTCATCTCTGCGCACTCCAATATTTTCCTAATTATAAGCTCTTCTGATGGTTGGGTTTTCTCTTTCCAATACTGTGCATACGCTAGTCTGGCGGCTGTAATTATATGGATCATTAAGTGGATCTTTTCCTTTCCGTATGGCTTCTTTACTATTCCCAGGAGAAATATTTCCAGTGTTAATTCAATATCTTCCCCAATTATTTCGTGTAACCATCTCCTGATCTTACTCCAATATCCTTTCGCTTCCGGGCATGTCCACCACATGGGAAAGAAGGTGCCTTGACCATGGCCACATTTCCAACAATTGGGGTATATATTAGGATATATCTTTGCTAGCCTGGCCGGGGCTAGATACCATCTATGGAGCATCTTGTAATGGTTTTCCTTATATGTCGCCGCTCTGGTCAATTTAAGGTTCTTATTCCACGCCTCCTCCCATTCACTAAAATTTACATCTCGTCCAATATTTTTCTCCCATGCGTTTATTTGATTCTTTGTTATATCCTCAGCCTTATCATCATCTAGTAAATAATTATACAATTTAGCCAAAATCTTTTTGCCTGTTCCCATCAGGACTTTATCCAACCCATTAGGTCCAAATTCTAAGCCGTATTGTTCTTTGTCTTTCTGGTATCTAGATTTTATTTGTAAGTAGGTCCACCAATCTAAAATTATTCCTTGCTCTCTCAAGGTATCATTTGATTTGAGATTCCCTCCTTCATCTAAGATATCTTTATACCTGCCCATTTTCTCCATTCCCCATCTATTGGGGTAGATCAGGGCCTCCATCGTAGAGAGCCAACTTGGGACTTTTATATAATATCTTTGCCTAATCGGGGTCCAAGTTTGTATCAATGAATCTCTAATTTTGTGTCTATGAAAATATGTTTTCCTTTTCTTCTCTACGTCCCAAATGTGGGCATGCCACCCTTTTTGTAAATTATGGCCTTCTAGGGTTAAGATCCTCTCATTTTCCAGGGTGGTCCAATCTCTTATCCAAACTAGCTTAGCTGCCCTGTAGTATGTTTCCCAATCGGGGAGCCCAAATCCTCCTATATCTCTTTTGCCCCTTAAAATTTTAATGGAAAACCTCGGCTTCTTCCCCTCCCATATAAATTCTCTGATGATTTTATCTAATTCTGAAAAAAACTTTTTATCTAAGTTCACCTATTTTGAAATAGGAATAATATTTTGGGAAGAATATTCATCTTAATTGCGGCTATCTTGCCCAAAAGTGACAATCTTATTTTCTTCCATCTATCGAGGTTTTGTTTCATTTTTCTAATTAAGGGGATATAGTTGTCCTCTTTTAAGGTCGAACATCTTGATGTAATCCAAATTCTTAGGTATTTAATTTTTTTGACAACCTGTAATCCTAACACTTCTTCTATCTCATTTTTCTGACTCTCGGTTGCATTCTTGGTCAGTATTTTAGTTTTAGTTTTATTCAATGTGAAGCCTACCACCTCTCCATATTTACCCAATTCCTTTAGCACTTTTGGTCCCGATTCTATAGGGTCCTCAAGAATTAAGGCTACATCATCTGCAAATGCTTCCGTCTTGTAGATCTCCTTCCTAATCTTTAGACCTTTTATTTCCTCGTTAATTCTAATTTTCCGTAACAAAGCTTCTAGGGCCAAAATAAACAATAGTGGTGACAGGGGGCAGCCTTGCCTTACCCCCTTACTAATCTGGAATGTTTTTGTCCTATCTCCATTTACCAGGATACTTGCCTTTTGATTATCATAGATAAATTTTATCATCATTTCAAAATTTGTTCCGAATTTCATTATCTCAATTTGTTTGGTCATAAATTTCCAATTTAGATTGTCAAATGCCTTTTGGGCATCAACAAAGATTAAGGCCATCTGTTTTTCGGGGTGTTCTTCATAGTACTCTAGGGTGTCCAGCACAATTCTCAGATTGTCTCTGATTTGCCTCCCCGGAAGGAATCCGTTTTGATCCTTATGTATCCAATTATTTAGTATCTTTTTCATTCTTTCTGCCATTATGCCCATAAATAACTTATAGTCAGTGTTTAGGAGAGAAATTGGTCTGTAAGTCTGAATTTGTTTTAGGTCGGCACCTTCTTTCGGCACAAGTGTAACATGTGCTTCCTTCCACGACTCTGGGATTTTATAGCCTATCAATGCATCATTGAAGTTTTCTACTAATTTTGGTTGCAATATTTCTTCTATTTTTTATATATTTCCCCTGGGAATCCTTCAGGACCTGGCACTTTGTTGTTTTTCAGTTTGGAGAGGGCTGTTTTTAGTTCTTCGATTGTGATCTTTCTATTAAGCATTTCTCTCTCTTCTTCTGTTATTTGTGGGAGCTCTGCATTTATCAAATATTGCTCTATTTTGCCTTCTGGGACCTCCTCTTCTTTATATAGAGTCTCATAAAATTCCCTAGCTCTTTCCAATTTTTCTTCTTCTTTGGTCAATAGCTTACCCTTAGAATCTTCTAATATATGAATTGTCCCCTTTTCATTTTCCTTTTTTAATTTATAGGCCAACCACCTGCCCGATTTATTGGTATTCTCAAAGAGGTATTGTTTCGTTCTTTTCATTTTTTGCGCTAGCTCCTCTTGCTCAATGATATTCAATTTGTGTCTCCACATCATCCAGCTTTCTTTGGCTGTTTCATCTCCCGGATTGTCTTGAAGTTTTCTTTCTGCTTCTCCTAAATGATTTAAATAGTCTTCCAGGGTCCTCCTTTTTTCCTTATTTTTATACGCACTGTATGAGATCACAACTCCTCTCAGGTAGGCCTTCATTGTGTCCCATATTATTGCACGGGGCGTTCCATGGTTTTCATTTTCCTTGAAAAAGGAGTTTACTTCTTCTTTAAGTTTTTGTATGCATTCTCTGTCACCCAGTAATTTGGCATTAAATCTCCACCTCTGTTGGTACTTTCTCTTTACACACTTCCACCTAATTTCTAAGGGGTTGTGGTCTGCCCAGTTATTCAGGTTAATTTCAGCCATTCCAATTTCTAATCCAAGTTTCCATGCCATGTCTATTCTGGACCATGACTTTTGTGCATTTGAATAAAATGTGTATTGCCTATCGTTTGGGTGCAGGGTACACCAAATATCAATTAGGTCCAATTCATCGACTAGATCCGTGACGGCAAACCTATGGCACGCGTGCCACAGGTGGCACGCGGAGCCATATTAGTGGGCACGCCAGCTCAGCTCTGGGGCACATGCGCGTGCAAGCCAGCTGATTTTCGGGCCTTCTGGGCCCACCAGAAGTAGGGAAACAGGCTGTTTCCTGCCTCTGGAGGGCCTGGGGGGGTGGGGAAGGCCCTTTTTTTTTCTTACCTGGCTCCAGATCCTCTCTGTGTATCTGGGAACGGCGAAAACAGCCTTTCCCACTTCCTTGGAGGCCCTATGGAGGCTCAAAGGGCCCATTTCCCCACTCCCGATGGGACAGGAAGTGACATTTTTTCCTGTCCCCAGCCTCCAGAGACTCCTAGAGAGGCTCCTACAGACTCCTAGAGAGGCTCCTAGAGAGTCCTAGAGAGGTTCTGGAGGCTGGGGACAGCAAAAAATGTCACTTCCTGTCCCACCGGGAGTTGGGAAATGGGCTTTTTCAGCCTCCGTAGGGCCTCCAAGGGAGTGGGAAAGGCTGTTTTCACCGTTCCCAGATACACAGAGAGGATCTGGAACCTGGTAAGAAAGAAAAACGGGCCTACCAGGCCATCATGTGCCAGGAGCGGGGGGGAGGGGGAGGGGGTTGCGCACACATGCGCGTGGGCACATGCGCACGTGACCCTCCCCCGCCCCCCCCTCTCCTGGCACGCGATGGCAAAAAGGTTAGCCATCACTGGACTAGATCAAAAAAAGCTCTCGGTAGATTTGTCCTTTTGGTTTTTTTTTTGCTTTATTACTTTTGTAATCCTTCTCCAAATCCACAATACCATTAAAATCCCCTATTATACAGATTTCATTATATTCCATTTTTACTAATTGTTCATGAAGTTTCTTGAAAAATTCTCCCTGATTTTTATTTGGAACATATATACCCACTAATAATATTTTGGAGTTCCCTCTCTTAATTTCAATCATAAGAATTCTGCCCTTTGTATCTTTAAACTTTTGTTCTGCTTCAATTCCTTTCTCTACATAGATTGCCACCCCCCTCTTCTTTTTCTCTGCCAGCGAAACGAATGTTTGACCAAATTTTTTATATTCTAAACATTTACCCTCTTCTTTTTTTATGTGCACCTCTTGTAGACACATTATATCAACATTTTGTTTACCTAGTTTTGTTAATATTAGTTTCCTCTTTTTGTAGTCGTTTAAGCCATTGACATTTACAGATATTAATTTCAAATCATTCATCCCTGTTTCCTTGTCTGGTTATTAGTTTTTGTTTGTTCGTACGGCTCTTACTGGTCTTGCTTTTTTCCCCTTTGGCTTCTTCTTCTGTCATCTTCTCCTCTGCAGTTGCTTCCTTTGTGTTCTGTTGGTGTAAGGCCTCCTCCTCCACTGCTGCTGTCTCTAATTCTTCTTTGCTACCCTGCTCTTCCTCCACACCTCTCAACTGGTCAAGGAAGTCTTGTGCTGTACTCAGGCTTTCTATTTTTATTTTTCTCCCTTGCCAAGTAATTAACATCCCTTCTGGTAAGAGCCACCTGAATAATATATTTCTTTTGTTCAACTGTACAGCTAAAAATCTATACTCCTTTCTCACCTCCCGTACTCTTCTTGGTATCTGTTTTAAGATTATTACTTCTTTTCCTCTATATGTTATCTGTTCCTCTCTTGTCATGTTGTATAGAATATCTTTTACTTTTTTTCTTGCAAAACGGACATGCACTTCCCTAGGGAGCTTGTTCCTTCTTGCATAATTTGTCTGGACTCTGTATACGTCATCCAACTCTCTAATTATCTCTTGTTTATCTTGTTGGAGTACGTCTGCTATCAACTCCGCCATCTTCTCGCCCAGGTCTTCCTCTTTATCCTCAACAATATTTTGGAAATGCAGGTAGAAGGATGCCCGGTCCATCTCTAATTGGATTATCGAATCCTCTAACTCTCTATTTTGACTTGTCAATGCTTGGTCCACAGTATCTAATTTTTTTCAGTTTGGTCAATTCTTATTTCAGCTTTTTGAATTCGTTGTTCATTATTGAATATTGAGGTTTGGATTTCATTCATTTTCTGGTCCAATGCATGTATATCTGATTTTAATTTGACATGGTTATTGGACATTTTTTCCTGCATTGCCATCATGGTTTCTTGAATCAAAGTTAATGATGCTTGCAGAGTTTGCATTGTCGATGTGGCTGTAGATTTTTCCATTTTTGCTAGCCCTTCTGTTGATTTCTGTGTAGCCGGAGAGGTCATTGTTATAGTGGGGTTAGAGGGAGTCTTTTTTCCGGTTTTCACCACTGTTGATGACATGCTTGTCATTTCTTTCAAAATTATTTTTCGCTCTCTAATTATTCTTTCGATATTTCTCCAAATTCTCATTCGCCAGCTGGCGTCTCTGTTTTCTTTCCTTAATTTTTTTTTTTAAAATCTATGTCTAATTTTATCTTCTAGGTCTTTAAGTGAAAGTAGATTCTATTTGACAATCAATATCAATTTAGAAATCTATACTTCTTCCCAACAATACCTTATACTTAATATATAATTAATATGTATTTGATTAGCTTGACAATTAGTAATTAGATAATTAATAACTTAATTTATAAAATATCTAAAATATCTAGTTTAATTCTTAACAATCGATATATCAATTAATTTAACTAAATACTATAAATACTTTAAATACTATAAATACTATTAATACTATTAATACTGTAAATAGGAATTCATGCAATTATAAATATTTGACTATAAATACAATTATAGACAGGTGAATGAATCTAAAAAAAATTTAAAATGATATAATTTAAGAATATATACTATATATATCTAATCCAGAAAAATTAATTTGTAGGGATATTGACAATTCTTACTGATAGTTATATTTAGACAATCAGGATATTGAAGAAAGAATTTTCAGAAAATTCCAACGTTGTTATTATTATTATTATTATTATTATTTTTCTTTCCTTTTTGGGATATAAACTGTTCTTTATTGCTCAGCCTCTATTCTTCTACGGGCTTAAGTCCATTCATCAAGGTTCAGCACTCTATCGTATTCCTTGCTGCTAGACTGTCCACAAGTCTGACGTTCCAGTTTGTTCCTCAGACAAGTCTCTCTAATGGCTGAACTTCCTGTTCCTTGAAATAGTCAAGCTCGATCCACCTAGTTTCAGCCTCCGATGAATCTACTTTTATAAACAACAAAAAGGAAAGGAACACTTTCACTGTTCTTGTATCTTCTCACCAATCCTCTCTTTGCGCGCTCGCTTTCAACACATCAGCTCTTTCCTTTTTTTGATGCTGGCTTGTCGGGCTCTCTCTCTGCCAAACTGCTCACAAACTTTCAATCACCGCTTTTTTCCTCCATGAGTCTTTTCCACCCGACTCCACCGACCCCTCTTCCTGATGTCCACTTTCACATACACTGGAAAGGTGTGTATCTGTCAGCACTGCAGCATCCGATCTCCCTTGCTTCCAATCTGGTTGCTGGTTACCGCAGCTTCGCATCGGCCATTAATTTGGCCGACTCATGCGTGCTGGGTTTACAGAGCCACCTGGTCTTGTGATCAGCATTTTGCGTTCCGCTTTCACGCTCACCCAGCTCGCTCTCTCGTCCATGGGGCTGTCTAGGCTCCGCGCCCCCGAAGGGATCCCCAAAACACAGTGATTGATGGTATTGAGGAGCAGCAGTCACTCACTCAACACCATGTCGCCGCGGGTCACCAACCGGAAGTCTGGGTGCATCTTATACACCAAATGTAGCCCTGCCCACGAGGCCAAAAACATGAGGCACAGAAGTGACGATGGTCTGTGGCAATCCCTGCAGCCTGGAACAGCTGATTGGGGGTATTCCAGGAGGTTGATCCACCCACCAATCAGCTGCTCGTGCTGAATCAGGCTGCAATAATGTGCTGAAGCTGACCTGGCTGTTCGCTATTTGCTGCAAGGATGTGTCAGAGTTTTCAACAGCAATCAGATCCAGAAAGCACACACATGTTACTGATTCAGCAGGATTCAATAACTTCTCTTCATATATAATATATAGGGAGCCTGGTGGTGCAGCAGACTAAAGCACTGTTATTAACATCAAGCTGTCTGCAATTACTGTAAGTTCAAATCTCACCAGGCTCAAGGTTGACTCAGCCTTCCATCCTTTCTAAGGTAGGTAAAATGAGGACCCAGATTGTGGGGGCAATAAGCTGACTTTGTATAAATATACAAAAGTATGAAGGCTATTGCTTAATGCATTGTAAGCTGCCCTGAGTCTCCAGAGAAGGGCGGCATATAAATCAAATTTATATATATATATATATATATATATATATATATATATATATATATATATATATATATATATATATATAAAAAACACATGAAGTAAATATACAATACCAAAAGTAGGTTTTCGAATGTGGTAGTAAATAAAAGCAAAACACAAGCAGAGAAGATGAGTTTCAGTTTTAGTTTCAGAGCAGCATGCAGTTTTAGTACAGAACAGTTGAGCTAAGCCACACCCAGGCTCCTTGCTGTCTCCTTGTTGCTCACACAGCAAATACTGTTTCAGTTTCCAAACAGCCCACAACTCTCTCACACACTGACAGGACGCTAGCCAGAGGAATACCAATGGATGCTGGTAGGCAGAGGCAGAATTTTTTTTTTATTATTTTCCTCCCCAAAAACTAAGGTGCGTCTTATACTCCCGAGTATCTTATACGGTAATTGCCAATAAGATGCAAATAAATGAACTGAAAATGAAGACATGCCAATTGTTTGAGCAAAGATGTATATCTTCAGAAGAACTATATAATTCTACATATATTCAGTAATACAAAGAAGAACTGCTCTACAGCACCATTTGGTGAGAAATTAAACAGCATGTGCATTAAAAATAATGACAGCAATATTTGTCCAGAAAACAACAACAGCAACATAGTTCCTTATTAGAACAAACTGAAATAATATATAATTTTGATGGTTTTCTAGGTAAACATTAAGCAAATACAGTTTGGAGAGGGTTGAACTTTCAATAGGTAAAGCCATTTTTCCTATGCCTTCTTAATATAAATTTAAACTTATTATATGTTATCCATTCTGACAACTATAATATGTAGTGTTCTTCTAAATGACATATATGGGTCCAGTGCAGGTATTGCTTCAAGTAGTTTTAATCATAGAAGAATGCACAACAAGCCATCATTACAGGTATATATCTACATAAGACAGGAACCAGAAATACCTCACAGGACCATCTGAAAGCAGCTCCTCAAGAGTCAGGGAATACATCTCAAACTAATTCTGCCAAGACTGAAGACATAACCACTGTAACATCTTCCCTTTTTCATTAATACAACTATCACATTTTAAAACATTATATAACCTTATTAATCTTATAAGCATTATATATATGCATTAAAATGATATAAAACACTGTATTATTAAAACATTATAAACATTATAAAACATTGTGAAACATTGTGAAACATGCAAAGTTGCGATGCAAGCAACTGTAACATCTTCCCTTTGTATTAACAGAACTATCACATATTAAAACATTATAAACCCTATTAAAACATGATAAACGTTATAAAACATTGTGAAACATGCAAAGTTCCGATGCAAGCAACTGTATCATCTTCCCTTTTCATATTAACACATAATAAAACATTATAAAACATTGTAAAAAAGTTCAAATTGTAAAAGGGAACAATATTAACACTTTCTACAAGTTAAGTCTATCAGGTGGTCGCAAACATCGGTTGGTGCGAGTGACGACTGGCCCTCTTGCACCGACTGGCTCTCTTTGCACTATGGCAGCGATGGCGAACCTTATTGGCATTGCATGCCAAAAGTCCAAGTGCATGAGCGTTCTCACGCCCTTGTGTGCCAGCACCCATAATGCAATGGGCGCCCCCATTTGCGCATGTGCACATGACCCCCCATCATGCTCCTAATGCGCATGCACCCACACTGTGCATGCGCACATGCAACCCACACTGCGCATGTGCACTCTCCCTATGCATGCGCCCCCATTTTTTCCAAGAGGTCCAGCATGCCTCTTACCAGAGGACAACCAGTTACTGGACTGTTCCCTGGCGAGACAGCTGTTCCCAAACCGGCAGCAGCGCTCCCAGCCCCACCACCTCAGCAGCGCCATGCGCTGGCCGGGAAAGCTCACCCCTCCACCTTGGGCCCTGCATGCAGCCCACAACTGGGAGATGTGTCACCCTGTGCAGCGCTCTTCAATGAGGGCTGCCTGCTCACCCACCTGCTGGCCGGACTGGTCTGAAAGCGGAGTGTCACCTTGTGCCCGTCCTTGTCCTCGTCCCACCCGGCCGCCGGCTCCTTGATGTGAGCAAGGCTGCTGGTTGGAGCGAGGGGAACTGCAGTGCTGGGCTGCCGCAGCTGCAAGCACCAAAGCATAGCTAGAATTGGAAGAAAAGGCTGCGCGGCTATGGTTGAAATAACTGGAGCAACACCCAGCAGTTTGGATGAGAAGGGGTGAGTGAGGTGGCCTCTGCTCTCACTGGTAACTGAGCCCACCATGCCAATTTGCAGGCTCAGTTACCGGCGAGAGTAGCCGCTGCCTAGCTCGCGGGTGTGAGGTGACACATCGCTTCCAGGCCAGTTTGGGCAGGGACCTGAGACCCGCATGAGGACGGCTCACTAGAAAGAACTACGGCAGAGCCTGCAGCTTTTATCTGCCAGCTGGCCTCTGGGTAATGCCTCTCCCCCTCCTCCTCTCCCCTTCACCTTCCAGCAGTGTACTGTGTTTCCAAACACCCGGGCCAGGCCAGGCAGCAATTCCCAGGGAGGCGCCCCGATCGAGGAGGCTCAGGCTTGCATAAATCGCTCCCGCCCCTTTCAAAATAGCCACCCGGTGCTTCTCTCAGGGCTGGAAAGCAGTTCTTTTTCCAAGAAGGGGGGGAGAGACAGGCGCGCCAGCGGAGACCGGCTTTGGCTGCTTGTTCTGCTGCAACCCCGAACTCTTGCCTGGGCTCCTCCTTGCTGGGTGCTGGACTTCCTGGGAAGCCCCTTGCGCCTTTGCTGCCTCGGTCAGAGCCTGACTCCAGAAGTGGCCAGGGGAAGTGTGGAGATCGGGAGTCGGTTGGCGAAGCGGGCGCTGCACAGGGGACGAGAGGCAAGGTGCTGCCACCCGAAAACACTGTTGCAGTGATCTTGGCAAGCATTTTCAGGTGGCAGATCTAGCCAGGAGGAAAGAAAAACTGAGTCTGCAGAGAAGGAGGCGGAGGGAGGATGGCTCTGCAATGTGCATTTCCAAGGAAGAAAGAATTTTCAAGCAGCAGCGTGGGCTGGGACCAGCTGCCGGTGGAAATACAATGCACTTATCATGCGGCTTGCATGAACCGCTCCCGCCCCTTTCAAAATCGCCACCCGGCGCTTCCCTCAGGCGCCCAGGGCCGGCAAGCGGCTTTTCTTCTGAGAAGGGGGGGAGAGGCAGGCACGCCGGCAGAGACGGGCTTTGGCTGCTCATTCTGCTGTGACCCCAAACCCTTGCCTGGGCTCCTCCCTGCTGGGTGCCTGGATTCCCAGCAAGAACTCTGTGCCTTTGCTGCCTCAGTCAGAGCCTGATTCTGGAAGCGGCCCGGGGAAGTGTGGAGGTTGGGACTTGGTTGATGAAGTGGGTCCTGAGTCCCAGGGACCAGGGAAGGAGCTGCGGGCTGGGCAGCTGCCCACCCTGCCAGTAAATGCTGCCCCATGTGCCTGAGCCCACTGGTCACTCTTCCCTTCCCCCTGCAGCTGCAGCCTCTGCTGCTGCTCTTCTGGGGTGGTGCGACTGCGCAGGAAGAATGGATCCCAAGCAACTTGTGCGGCTGGTGAAGCGAGCCAAGAGGGGTGTCTCAGCCTGCTTTGATGGCAGCCACAAGGTCATCTGAGCAGGCAACCCACCACCACCCCGCCCTCACTGGCTGCTGGGCTACAGGTGGTCCGGACCACCTGGAACTGCGCAAGTAGCCTGCGCGGGCAGGGAGGGAGGGAAGCCCTACCTTATCTTGCTCTGCTCCCTTAGGAAGCCGGGACTCCCTCTCTGCATCTTTTGGCATGCGCGCCAGTTGCTGGTCTTTTTGTGCGCATGCGCACCAGAAAGCAGACCAGCTGGCCGGTGCACATGCACACTCTGGAAACAGGAAGATCATTTTCCTGGAGTGCGCATGTGCAATGGGCAGCTGCTCTTCCAATTTCCAGCACGCCCATGCACATGAAAACATGGCCGCCGTACCGGAACCCAGAAGAACAACAGGCGATGTCTCAATGTGCCCGGAGAAATGACTCTGTGTGCCACTTTTGGCATGCGTGCCATACATTTGCCAACACGGCACTATGGGCTTCTCTGACCTCATTGGAACCACTGGGCTCTTCTTGCTGCTTACTGGAGTGTCCGACATTCGACTGCTATTGGGTATACCCACTTGCTCCGAGCTCTCATCAACATTAATCTGAAGCCCCATCCCTGTACATTCCTCATTGTCCATGGGTAAGTGCGGCGTGGTAATACCAGATACATCTGGCCTGTCCACAGGATATGTAAAGTCTGGCTGCTCAACTACATGCAAGTCTACCCGATTGTGACAATACAAAGTTCCTTCAATGTCCACTAAATAGGAACATGGAGCCACTTGTTGTAAGCAGCTACCCATTTTCCAGTGACCTGTTCAATCTCCAGGTAGCGGTTTCATCTAAATCCGTTCCCCAATCTTCATTTCTGGGAAATGAATTTCTAGCTGATTTGTCATATCTTGCCTTGACGCATGTCTCTTCACTCGTAACTTTTCAGGAAACTCTTGTATCACTGAGGGCTCAAGCAACCTGTCGGCCATTGGTAGTGAAGTCTTTCGTCTCCTTGCCATCAGTCTCTGTGCCGGACTACTGTCCGTGCCCTCAGATGGGGTATTTCTCCAATGTAGAATGGCTTTCCATGGACCTTTACCTTCACTGTGAGCTTTCGTACATAGATTCTTAGTGATCTTCACAGCTGACAGCTTTGCTGTCAGCTTGTGGATGACATGGTGAAGAGGTCACATGCTCGAATTCCCACTCAGCGGCAAATTTCCTAAATTGTAAACTCATAAACTTAGGACCATTATCTGAGATCACTTTATCTGGTTGGCCATAAAGTGCAAACTGAGTCTAGCATCTCTTAATTGTAGTCTCAGCCAAACAGTCCATGAGGTTCAATTTCCCAAAAGTCAGAATAATGATCAATTAATATTAGATGCTCTTTTCCTGCATAGTTGAACAAATCCATACTAACAATCTGTCAAGGATGTGATGGTATCTCGTGTGACATCATGGTTTCACTTTGTTGCAAATATGCATATTCATTGCAGGTAGAACAATTACTAACAAAATCCCTAATTTCACCCTGCATGTTGGGCCAGTAAAGCGTGTCACAGGCTTGTCTATAGCATGTCTTTTCTCCAATATGGCTCAAGTGTATGCGCAATAACATTGCTGCTCTCATTGACCTAGGCACTATGACTCTTGGGCCCTTGTACAAGATCCCATTTTGTACAGCGATCTCATCTCTGAAAGACCAATATTCCTTCACTATTACTGGAACTGCCTCCTTCTCATCTGGCCACTCACTCATAACGATAGCCTTCGGTGCCTGTAAAGCTACATCGGTACCTGTGTGCTGCCTAAGCTGACATAGCTGCTGATTTGAGACATTAAGATAGTCTGCTTGATTAACTTCAGTGAAAAAAGTTTGTTCATGTTGCAACCAGCAAGACCGTCTGATGCTCATGTTCTCCGAGTGTCACCTGATCTAACGTAGCCCTACTTAAGGTATCACTAATATATATTTTCATCCTGGCTTGTAGACAACATTAAGGTTGTAATTCTGCAAACTAAGCATCATGTTCTGCAGCTGTTTGGGAGCGCACAAAAGGGGCTTCCTGAATATGGCTATTAGTGGCTTGTGATCAGTTTCAGCTGTGATTGTATCCCAGCCATAAAGATAATGATGGAAACTCTGGCAGGCAAATACAATACTTAAGCATTCCTTTTCAATTTGAGCATAATTCAATTCGGCAGAAGCGAGCTCTCTGGATACGTATGCAATCAGCTGACCTTCTTGCATTAGGCAACATCCTAGGCCATTTTTGCTTGAGTCACTTTGAATAGTAACGGTCTTTGTAATGTTATAATATTTTAACACTGGAGCAATAGTGACCAAGCGTTTTATCTCCTGTACTGCCTGCTCATGCTTGGGAAGCCAATGCCAAACTGCATCTTTGTCCAGAAGGCAACTCAATGGCTGACACACCTCCGATAGGTGCGGCAGAAATTTTGCTAAATAGGTAACAAATCCAATAAATCTCTGCAGTGATTTAACATCAGCAGGCGGTGGCATCCCCACAATGGCTCTAATCTTATCTGGATCAGCTTTTATTTTATTTTATTTTATTTTACTTTATTATTTTATTTTATTATTTTATTTTATTATTTTATTTTATTTTATTTTATTTTATTTTATTTTATTATTTTTTTATTTTATTATTTTATTATTTTATTTTATGCAATTTATATGCCGCCCTATCTCCGAGGACTCAGGGCGGCTCACAACAGTAAAATGCATAATTCCTGCCAATGTAAAATTAAAATCCCAATTTAAAACAATTTAAAAATTCATTAACCCCCCCCCCCATCAGTCCAGGCTGCGGAACAACCAGGTCTTCAAATCGCGGCGGAACGAGCGAAGGTCAGGGGCCATCCGGAGCTCCAAAGGAAGCTGGTTCCAGAGGGTGGGTGCGCCCACAGAGAAAGCTCTCCCCCTGGGGATTGTCAGCTGACACTGTCTGGCCGACGGCACCCTGAGGAGGCCCTGTCTGTGGGAACCACTGGGCGATTGGAGATTGTCGCTGGCTGCAGGGAGTCTGACAAATATCCTGGGCCTAGGCCATGAAGGGCTTTGTAGATAATAACCAGCACCTTGAACCTCACCCGAAGGGCAACCGGTAACCAATGCAAGTCGTGCAGGAGGGGTGTAAAATGGGAGTGTCGGGACGCTCCCATCACAACCCATGCAGCCGCATTCTGCACCAGCTGAAGCCTTTGAGTGGTTTTCAAGGGCAGCCCTAGGTAGAGAGCATTGCAGTAGTCAAGACGGGAGGTGACCAGCACATGAGTAACAGTGCGAGGGCATCTTGGTCCAAGTAAGGGCGCAACTGGCATACAAGGCGAACCTGGGCAAATGCCCCCCTGGCCACGGTCGTTACATGATCTTCCAGAGACAACCGTGAATCCAGGAGGACACCCAAGTTGCGAGCCCTATCCACAGGGGGTAACACCTCACCCCTGATGGTCAACGATGGAAGATCTTGATCGGACCAATATGCCGGTACCCACAGCCACTCGGTCTTGGCGGAGTTGAGTCGGAGTCTGTTCCTCCCCATCCAGGTCCGTACCGCTTCCAGGCAACGGGACATCATGTCGAGGGCATCACTGGGCTGGTTTGGGGTGGATATAAAAAGCTGGGTATCATCAGCGTACTGATGATACCGCACCCCAAAACCACAGATGATCTTCCCAAGCGGCTTCATATAGATGTTGAACAGGAGAGACTAGAGGACCGACCCCTGGGGCACCCCACAAGTGAGGGGCCTCATAGCTGAACTCTGTCCCCCTGTCAACACCGCTTGCGTACGGCCCGAGAGATAGGAGGAGAACCACTGTAAAACAGTGCCTCCCACTCCCAACCCCTTGAGCCGTCGCAGCAAGATACCATGGTCGATGGTATCAAAAGCCGCTGATAGATCCAAGAGGACCAGAACAGAGGAGTATCCCCTGTCCCGAGCCCTCCAAAGATCATCCACCAGCGCGACCAATGCCGTCTCTGTGCTGTATCCCAGCCTGAAACCTGATTGGTACGGATCGAGGTAGTCTGTATCCTCCAGGGCCAACGGGAGCTGCCTCGTGAGGACAAAATATGCCCATGGAAGTGGACTTCATGCACCTTAAATTGTAACTTCTTTACACTGAGCCTTAACCTCACCTGCCTGAACCGGTCTAATAGTGCTATTAGCTTCTCATCATGCTCATGCTCAGCTTCTTCGTCTGTTTCACCACAGCCAACTATAAGAATGTCATCAGCTATTGGCTCAATTCCACTGAGCCCACTCAATAATTCATGCTGCTTTCATTGACACAGTGCTACAGAAACTCCAAAGGGTAATTTAAGCTATCTCTTTCTACCCCATAGGGTCCAGAACGTAGTCATGTAGCTACTCATTTCATCCAGTTTGCACTGTAAGAAGGCATCTCTAGTGTCAACAAGCATAAAAACCTGTGCTTTGGCTAGCTTGTGCAAAACGTCATCCTGGAAGTGTAAGCGCAAGGCTACATCTGGCCAGACTCGTTTTCCTGTAGCAGCATGGCTCCCACAGCCACATTTTTAATGTCAGCCTGGATGACAAAGGGAGCATTTGGGTCAGGGTGCTTAAGGACTGGTTCAGCTGCAAACAGTCGTTTGAGTTTTCCAAATGTTACTTGGCATTCCAGAGTCCATTTAAGAGGCTAGCTAGGTTTAGGTTTATTCTCCCCTTTTTTATTAAGCAAGTTCATGATGGAGAGTGAAATCTGCTCAAAAGATGGGATGAATTGGCAATAAAAATTAGTGAAATCTAGGAAGCTTTGTAGCTGGTTTGGAGTGGAGCCCAGTCGAGCACCACTTGGACTTTTTGGAGGTCCAGCTCAACACCTTCATGTGTGATGCAATAGCCCAAGTAGCCCATTTTGCTTTGGTGAAATTCACATTTGGAGAGCTTGGCATAAAGTTTGGCAGCCTGCAATTTTTTGAGTATGGCCCTCACTAGTTTCACATACTCTGCCTTTATTTTGGTGTAGATTAAAATGTCACCAGGTACACCAGTACTACCTTATACAGGTGCTTGTGTTAGACCTCATTTATCAATTGCATGAACACTACTGGGCCCCCCTGGAGGTTGTATGGGAGGACTTTGAACTGGAAGCAGACCAACAAGCAGTTGAATGCAGTCTTCCATTCATCCTCCTTCCTAATTCTCACGTGGTAGTAGGCCTCTCGCAAGTACAGATTGGTGAAAATTTTGCCCTTCGCCAAATGAGCCAGCATGTCTTTTACTAGGGGCAGGGGGTAGACATTTCCACACATATGGCATTTAACCCCTTATAATCCATGCATAGACAAAGTGTCTGGTGTTTATTTTCATGGAACAGGACTGGGGCCACTACTCTGAGTCAGGCAGATTGAATAAATCCACAGGCAAGGTTTTTGTCAATAAACAATCACAGTTCATCCAACTCCCTCAGGATCATCGAATACAATTTCGGCTTAGGCAATTTAGCCCCTGGAAGGATTTCTATAGCACAGTCCATCAGTTGGTGAGGGGGGAGTTCGTCCAAACCCTTTTTGCTGAACATCTCTCTTAAGTCCTGATACTCTTTGGGGATAGTAGGGAGGTTTTTCTCTCATCCCTGCACCACTGCTCCGATTTCCCACTTCGGGGAGGCCACTTTCCAGAGTTCAGCTTGTTCTCGGGAGTGCGATTCATTTGGATTTTTAGCAATCCCCTTCTCCAGTATACATATGAGTTCCATTTCTTTATCTGTGCCAGGCCTAAGACTAGGGACCATTCGATACCTGGGACCACTATGAAGCTTAAAGTCTCTACATGGGCCCCCATCCTCATTTATATAGGTTTGATGACAAAGGTGGCTGGAATGCTCCCTGCTACTGATCCATCTAGTTGGCAAAATGTGATGGGTACTTTGGGCCACCTCAAGTGGATCCCTAATTTTTCAACAAGGGCTGGGTTAATTTAGCACCTGATGCAACCTGAATCTAGCAAGGCTTGTAAGGTGGCCTTAGCCCCTGCCCATTGGTTGGTGGGATCAGAGTTTCCTCATCTTGGTACGAAGACAGGGTGAACTTGATGATCTCCACTCCCTTCAGCACTGTTTTCCTGGCCTGTTGTGGGGTCTTGCTGGCTTTCCTGAGGCACCCAGGAGAGGTTCTTCTTGGCTGGGTGACTGGCCTTGCACTCTGCCCACCTGGCCACACTTGAAACAGGCAATAGAGCACAGCTGCATATTTTGTGGTTTCACTGCCTCTCTTCACTGCCCTGGGGCTGGTTTCTTTCGCAGTTGGGTTGAGTGGTACTGGTTGCGTTCTTAGTCTAGCTCTACCTCCTCAGCCAGCACATACCAGTCATGACGCATGGCAGGGCCTCCCCTCAAGACATAGGCATTATACAGGTTGTCATTCAGCCCATCTTTGAAGCAATTGATGAGGATGTCTTCCAGTCGACATGCCAGTTCATGAAATTCCTCAGTGTATTCCGCCACCACTCTGCAGCCTTGACACATAGTTTTGATGCAGTCCCTCACTTTGCGATCAGCGAGGGGGTCTTCAAATCGCTGATGAAGTCCTGTCATAAAGCAATAAAAATTTCTCAGTTCTGTCTCATTAGCATTGTGGAGGGTCACCATCCAGCAGGCTGCAGTCCTTTCCAAGACCAGGGCAATGCTTCTCACCTTGGCACCTTCGTTAGGGATCTCCTGCCATATTCTTGCATGTAGGTTAGAACATGGGCCAGAAAAAATCCCAGCTGCTGGGGTTCTCTGTCGAACTTCACACCAAGGGGTGGGGTCTTTCAGCACTTAGCCTGCTTAGCCAGTTCCTGCCGGGGTGGCAGCTAGGTGCTCCCCTAGGTGCTGCATCTGCCACAGTAGAAGCCATTGCTGGGGTTGGCAAAACTCCTGTGGTATCTAGTGCCGAAGCTTGCCCTCCATCCTCCTCCTCTTGGGTTCATTGGACCTCACTGGCAGCAGCCTTGGCATGTGCTTTGCATGTCTTCAGGGTTTGGAAGGCATTCATCATGAACTGCATGGCTTGCTTCATTATTAGGTCTGCTTGATTAGGTTCTTTACCTTCCTCCTCCTCCTCTTCAAATTCTTCCAGCTCTAATTGCCTTTCTTGCTGCCAGCTGCCTCGGTTGCCTCAGGTGATAGTCATCCCTTGGTTCTTCCTTCCAAGACTTCCTTCTTTCTGACTTCAATGGATCATCTGGGTCTTGATGAGTCTTCCAGGCTTCAGACCTTTTTCATCCACTGGGAGAGGTCCAACCTGAAGGGAGGTCTGGATGAAGCTTCCCCCCAGCATTCAGTTTCTTCCTAGTTGCTGCCTTGGGCTGGCATTGTGTGCACGGTACCCAAGTTAGGGCAGTGTGCCTCTCCGGGTTGACTGACTTTGCAGATTTTGCTTAATGTAAGGACCTGCCCCATCTGGATTCTCAGGAAAGCAAGACTCTTAATCCATTAAGTTGAATCAAAAGAACTTTTACTGAGAGAGAAGTGATTGCAGAAAGATAAGGTGAAATCTGAAAAAGCCCGCACAAGCAAACAGCATTTTTTCATTTCTCCAAGCCCAAACCTCCTAACCAATCCACCAGCAGCCAATGTAATGTCATGAGGTTGTTTGAGAACCTCTGCGGGGTGAAGAGAGAACAGTTCACCCTCAGGGCATGATGGCCCTGCAGTCAGACTGGAACCTGCTGGGAGACAGTTTGCTCTGTCTCCGAAGATGGTCCCCCTCCCTAATTCCCAAGCAGTTGCAGCAAAAGCAAAAAGCAAGCTAAAAATGCCAGCAAATCTCCTCCACACCCCCTTCCAACATAGTGGCAGGACACAATGATGGATCTGACATCTAGCCCCAAACAGTGAAAAGTAATCAAGACAGGTACAAAACTTTGTAATCCTCTCATGCAGGGGTATCAAACTCAAGGCCCGAGGGCCGGATCTGGCCCGTGGGATGCTTAGATCTGTCCCATGGGGCCAGCCTCGAAATAGCAAAGGACCTGCCCATGGTGCCTCTGCTAGCAAAAATGGAGTGCGGGGGCACTGCGCATGGCCCCCATGCCCCATTTTGGCTGGCAGGGTGCTTCAGGAGATGTCTGTCCCATCTGTCCCATTTGTCCCCATCCGTCCTGGCTGGCCCACAGAGAACAACTACAATGCTCTACAAAATCCAGTTTGACACCCCTGCCCTAAGGAAAAGCTAGGTATTAGAATCTTCCAAAAGGTTGGTAAGATTGGGGTTATTTGGATCTTGGGTATGTGAGTAGAATGCAATTCCATTGTGCAAGTAACAGAAAAGATATGTCTCCTGGGCCCACCATGACACCAGCTTAACTGCCCAATGTCATTTGGTGAACCACTTTGGTTCTTTCAACCTTAACGCTTTTCAACTTTCCAATGAACTAGGGGGATGGGAGGGTGAAATAGAATGCTGAGAATGTGTGCATGGACCATGAGAGCCTAGCAATCATGCAGGTGCTTGAGAAAGAGATGAACTGGCGAAGCTGGGGAGTGTGTATCAAGGAGCCGGGGTTTCCGTAGAGGTGGCTGCCTTCCCTTCGGTGGCCATGGGACAAGCCCAAGGGATCACTGCAGTGGCAGGAGCTCAGACTCAAGCAGTCCCACAGGTTGTGGGACTGCCATCAGGCTGCTGCTACGGGATGACCAAGAACCCCTGCCTTTGAAGAACATGTTTGGTGGGCACCCAGAGAAGCTACCCTATTTCCTGCCTGCGTGAACACAATTACTTTGAATCTAGAAGGAGAAGCAGCAGACTGGGTGGTGTTTTTCCACAATGAAGGGGCCCTGTAGTTAAGGAACATGGATGCCTTCCTGGATGAGCTTTGAGCTAGATTTGAGACCCTGCACAAACCTGCCGAGTGGAAGCCGGAGTCCCCACCATAACGCAAGGGAGTAGACCAGTAGCTGAATACATTCAGGATTTCTGCAGCTAGAAGAGGCGTGGTCAACGTCCCACGATAAGACAGACTCCTTGGTTGCTCCCAAGGGGTCGTTGATATCCCCACTGTCCGAGGGTCCTCGGTGACCTAAGTCGTCCTGTAGGGAGGAGCATGTACCGGTCAACACAGGGAGATCACAATCTCCCTGGAAAGACCGGAAGAAGCTCCTCAAATCGGACAGGGTGGAAAGCAACTCAGAAGTCGCTAAAAAGCTGGGACAGCTGCAACAAAAGAGGAAGCAAAGAGACAGCCTGTGACATCGAGGTGAGGATTTTTTTAAAAAATTTTTTTTACTATTTTTTGAGAGTTTTTTTTTCTTGATCCACCTGAAAGATTTAGGGTGGAAAAGATTGGCTGAGCAAGGAGTGGGAGCAGGCATGTGTATCCGCATCCACATCCAGATATTTTGGCTGTGAAGAAGACGGAAGAAAGCATTTTAGACATTTTACCAGACTTTGAGTGAAGGGGGGAAAAAGACTTGGAGGTTTGAAATTGGCTTAAAAGAGGAATTGGATACTAAGACTTTGACTGAACTGAATGAATGATACTTTGTTTATGAATGGGATATAAGAGAAAGTGATTGGTGAAAGAAACTTTGTAACAATTGTAAAGAGACAAAAGTACGGATTCAATATTAAAAGTTAACTTGCAGTGCCATCTAGTTGCAGAAGGAAAAAAGACATATATTTCTGAAGAAACTGAGAACTGACCTTGACATTTTGAATAGAAGATAATAGAACAGCTGTGAAGATTAGACTGAAACTTGCCTTTGAACTTCATTTCTTTTTTCTGAGCTTTCGGATTGCTTTATTTTTTGGATTTCAATTTTTTTTATTATCTCTTATTTTTTGGATTGGATTTATGTTTTCAGAATTGCTGGTGGACAAAGACTTTAGACTCATTTTTTCATTTCATTTCATTTTATTGGATTTGTATACCGCCCTACTCCCGAAGGACTCAGGGCGGTGAACAGCCACAGAATAAAACACATAAATACAAAATTTAAAAACAGAATAAAACCGAATTAAATTTGGCCAAGACAAATTAAAAACACCCAATAATTTAAAAACAAATTAAAATTTACATTTTAAAGGGGAAAGATTTAGGCCAGGCCGGCTTGATGGAATAAAAAAGTCTTGAGAGCGCGACGGAAGGTGCGCAGATCCGGGATCCTCCATATCTCCAGGGGGAGCTCATTCCAGATAGTAGCTCGCACAGGAGAGGTGTCACACAGGAACGCCACGACGCTTCCATAACCACCCGCGCGGCCGCACTCTGCGCCAGTTGGAACCTCTGAGTGCTCCTCAAGAGGAGCCCCATGTAGAGCACGTTGCAATAGTCCAGGTGGGAGGTGACAAGGGCATGAGTGACTGTGCGTAATGAGTCCCAATCTAGAAAGGGACGCAACTGGCGAATCAGGCGGACCTGATGAAAAATCCTCCCGGTCGCAGCCATCAAATGCTCTTCTAAAGACAGCCGTAAATCCAGGAGGATGCCCAAGTTGTGAACCCTCTCCGTGGGGGCCAGTGATTCGCCCCCAATAGTCAGCAATGGCGCCAACTGACTATATCGGGACGTCGGAAACCACAGCCACTCGGTCTTGGATGGGTTGAGCCTGAGCCTGTTCCTCCCCATCCAGATCCGCACAGCCTCCAGGCACCAGGACATCACTTCAAGGGCATCGTTGGGGTGGTCCGGGGTGGAGATGTTCAGCTGAGTGTCGTCAGCGTACTGGTGGTACTTCACCCCGAAACCACGGATGATCTCGCCCAGCGGCTTTACATAAATGTTGAACAAAAGGGACGAGAGGACAGACCCTTGTGGCACCCCACATATGAGGGGCCTCGGGGTCAACCTCTGCCCCCCTGCCAACACAGACTACAACCGGTTGGAGAGAAAAGAAGAGAACCACCATAGTACGGTGCCCCTCACTCCCAACTCTTCCAACCGGTGCAGCTTGATACCATGGTCGATGGTATCAAAAGCCGCTGAGAGATCTAATAGGACCAGGACAGAGGAACAACCCCTGTCCCAAGCCCTCCAGAGATCATCCACCAACGCGACCAATGCCGTTTCCGTGCTGTACCCAGGCCTGAAGCCCGACTAGAACGGATCCAGATACGTCGTTTCATCCAGGTGCTGGGGGAGCTGTCGCGCAACCACACTCTCAACAACCTTCGCCACAAAGCGAAGGTTGGAGACCGGACAATAGTTAGCCAATACTGCTGGATCCAGGGAAGGCTTCTTGAGGAGAGGCCTCACCACTGCCTCTTTCAGGGCGGCGGGGAAGACACCCTCACCCAACAAAACATTTATAATCTCCTGGAGCCAGCCTCGCGTCACCTCCCGGGAAGCCGGGAGGGGCATGGGTCCAATAAACAAGTGGTCGCATTCAGTCTACCCAGAATCCTGTCCACGTCCTCAGGGGTCACAGGATCAAACTCATCCCAGATAACATTCTCAAGACCTGCCCCAGTCCCTCCCCCTGAGACTACCCAGTCGGAGTCCAAATCTTCCCGGATCTGAGTGATTTTGTCATGCAGATACTGAACAAAATCCTCGGCTCTACCCTCCAAGGGGTCCTCCCGTGCTTCCTGGTGGAGCAGGGAGCGGGTCACCCTAAACAGGGTGGCCAGGCGGTTATCTGATGACGCAATAAGAGCAGCAAAATAGCTACATTTTGCTGCTTTTATTGCCACTAGGTAATTCCTAATATGAGATCTTACCAGTGTCCGGTCCGATTCTGAAAGACTGGCCCTCCAACTACTCTCTAGGCGTCTTTTCCGGCGCTTCAACTCCCTCAGCTCCTCAGTGAACCAAGGAGCCAAATGAGATCGGCCTGGGTCAGAGGCCGCAGAGGCACGACCCAATCCACAGCTCCAGCGGCCGCCCTATCCCAGGTGGCCACTAGGTCTCCAGCCGAGGCGTGTGCCAGAGCCTCAGGAAATGAGGAACCTATCGGGTTCCATCAGGCACCTGGGGCGGAACCATCTTACCGGCTCTGCCTCTCTGCAGCGGGGTGCAGCGGTTCGAAGGTCAAGATGAAGGAGAGAGTGATATGATGATGACAAGGGCTCGGTAACTATATCCCCTATCTCAAGATCACTCAACCACTGTCCAGAGACAAAAACCAGATCCAGCGTGTTTCCCCCTGTGTGGGTAGGGTGATGAATTAACTGGGTCAGGTCCATGGCTGTCATGGAAGCCATGAACTCCCGAGCCACCTCAGATGCCTCACCCACGGACGGCAAGTTGAAATCCCCCATGACCATAAGCCTAGGGGTCTCAACTGCCACCGCAGTGATTGAGTAGCTCGGGCAGGGCTGCTGCCACATGGCAGGGAGCCAGGTACGTGATCAGCAAACCCATCTGAACCCCATGACCCCATTTCACAAGGAGGGATTCACAGCCGGCCATCTGAGGAACAGTGGCCTCCCTCGGTCTCAGACCTTCTTTAATAATAACCGCTCCCCCCGCCCCTACCCTGCAACCTCGGCCAATGGAATGCGCAGAAACCTGGTGGGCACATTTCAACAAGAGGGACCCCTCCCCTCTTGGCCAACCAGGTTTCCGTAATACCTGCCAGGTCCGCTCCCCCCTCCTGAACAAGATCACAAATGAGGGGGGGTTTATTTACTACAGACCTGGCATTGCAGAACATCAGACGAAGGCCAGGGCCCTGAGGATCTGCGCAACCTGGAGAACGAGTGGAGCTTTGGGGGCTGGAGCGCACCACCGCTCGAAGACAGTGGGCGCGCACTCCCCTAACACGATATGGCCCCCTACTCCTGCCATATCTACCCTTCCCACCCACAGTACTGATGGTAAAAACTTTATCTGGATGAACTTTAGCCCCCCCTCGACCCCAGGCCCCCCACCCGCCGTGCCATGCTCCACAGCCATACCCGGATAACCCTTAGTGGGTTATCCCCCATACCCAGGGCCCTACTTCTGATCCAACCCTCCCCCCCGAACCCCTTAAAAATTTGCTAAAACTTTATATAAAAACCCCTCAACCCCCTCTTCGCGACATGCCACCTCTCTGGGTTCCAAAGCCCTTCATCAAGGTAGGCCTTCAATAACGTAGAAGGCCAGGCTTGCGAGAGGGGGAAGTCTCGCAAGGCAAAGAGCTCAGCTGGTGAATACATCCCTACAAGTCCGCCTGGGGAAATGGAGTAAGGCTAAGGATTCAATGATGGTGCATTTAAAGGTCCAGGAGAGACAGTCCACCATTTTATTTTATTTTAACTAATTCAACAATTGGTTGAATTAGATATTTGGATTAGAAATAAACTGCAAGTAGAATACACAGTATTTGAGAATAGGAGAAATGAAGAAATTTACACAGCCAGCACTAAGTCCCTCAGCGCCAGAGAAGCAGAGAAATCCAGAGATGATAGAATTATGAAATTTTATGCAATCATTTCATGATGATATGAAACAGGAATTAAAAGAAATGAAAGAAATGATGGGGGGAAATGAGAGGATTCAGAAAGTAGAAGAAAAAATAGAAATAACAGAAAAAAAAAGTTGAGGAGCTGGAAGAGAAATTGGTTTCAACAGACAAGTCACAAGAAAAAACAATTATCCTGTTGCAGATGGAATGTTCTGACTTTTACTTAAGTTTTCAAAACATAGAGGAAGAAAAGGGAGAAAATTTACCTGAAGTAATTGCAGAGGTTCTGGCTGAGGCTTTGGAACAACCCAAGGAAGAGATATTAAATGAGATTGATGAAGCATTTAGTCTACACTAGATATGCAATAAGGAATAAATTCCCAAGAGAAGTGCATGTAAGATTTACAAAAAGGGCAAAGAAAACAGAAATATTACAATTACGACATTGAAATATAAATACAAAGAACTTGTGGTATTAAGACAAATACCTAGAAGAGTTAGAGATTTGAGGAGAGTGTATCGATTCCTAACAAAATTCTTAATAAACAAAGGAGTGAGTTTTAGATGGCTAATACCTGAAGGAATTATGGTGACATGGCAAGAACAACGATATAGATTGGACATGCTTGAAAAAGCAAAATTATTTTATCAGCAATTTTGTGGACCCTTGGAGGAAGATTTGGGAGCTGTAGGTGGGGCAAAAGAGAGGAAGAGAAAGATAAAGATGAAAAAGCAAGAGAGGAAAGAGCATTAAGAGAGGGAGCCAGAGCCAAAGACCCAATGGAACAAAGAGAGACAACAGCAATGAAATTAAAAACGAATAGTAAGTAAAACATGGAAGAAGAAATTAAAGCAAATTCTTTAAATGTAAATGGACTGAATGCGGCGATAAAAAGAAATAAAATATTGGCTAATTTAAATACTTTGAGGATGGACATTATATGTTTACAAGAAGTATATATTAGAAAACAACATTTAAAATTGTTACAATATCCAAAATTAGGACTCTTATTTACATCATTGACACATCAAAGTAAAAGAGGTGTGGTATTGTACATTAAAGTAAAATTAGAACCCAAGTTAATTTTTGAAGATGAGGAAGGCAGGATTTTGATGGTGGAAATAAAAATGAACTTTAAACGAATACTTTTGATAGCACTATATGCACCGAATGAAAAACAAGAAGCATTTTATCGGAAACTGCACAAGAAAATTATAGAGTTGGACTATGAAAATATATGTATAATGGGACATTTAAATGCGATAATAGATGCAGACTTGGACTATAAAACAATGAAGGTAAATAAAAAGCCTAGAAGTACACTGCTGAAATCGTTTTTCACAATGATAGAAGAAATAAGAATTCAAGATATTTGGAGACAAAAACACCTGAAAGAGAGACAATACACTTTCTATTCAAATAGACATATATCATGGTCAAGGATAGATATGATATGGATGTCAACGGGACTTACAGAGACTGTGCAAGAAGTAAATATTGGTTCTAATATATGGGCTGATCACAGCCCAATTACAATAATATGGAAAGGGCAAAAGAAAAAGAAAAAGACAAGGTGGACTTTGAATGCAGCAATTTTAAATGAAAAAAAAAGTTTCAGGACTTTGCAGAAAAAGAATTGGAAGTATTTAAGAAGGAGGATACATCACTTCAAAATTTATGGGATACAATGAAAGCATATATCAGAGGCCTAGTAATAACGTACTTGGGAAAAAAGAACAAAAAGAAATGGCAGAAACAAGGAAGATTAGAAGAGGACTATAAGAAATTGGAAAAAGAATTTCAGAAAGATACCTTAAATAAAAAAATTAAGAAATTGATGGAATTGAAAAAAACATGAAATAAATTTGAATGAATAAGAAGCATTAGCAAATAAATTGAGAACAACCAAACAGATTTTTTTTGAAAATGCAAACAAACCCAGAAAATGGCTAGCGTATAAATTAAGAAAAAAGAGGGAGAAGAAAATAATAAAGTGTTTACAAGATGGAGAAGGGAAACTACAATATAGAATTGAAGATAAAAAGAAAATAACTCAAAAATATTATAAGCAACTCTACTCCCAAGAGAAGATTCCGAAGGAAGAGATACTAAGCTATTTGGAAAAATCAGATTTGACTAAAATATCAGAACAATACAAAGGAATGCTAGAAGAAAGAATAACAATGATGGAAGTAACAGAAGCAATAACAAGACAAAAAAGTGGGAAAGCACCAGGACCAGATGGTTTACCAGCGGAGTTATATAAAACATTACAAGAGGTGATCAGTAATATAATGTTGGACTTTTTAAATGATTTATTAATGAAGGCAGAAATGCCAGATTCATGGAAGGAGGCATATGTAACACTTATTTTATTTATTTATTTATTTATTTATTTATTTATTTATTTATTTATTTATTTATTTATTAAATTTTTATACCGCCCCCTCTCCCGAAGGGAAGACACGGATTTACAATTGATAAAAAATTATAGACCAATCTCGTTGTTAAATGCAGACTATAAGATTTTTGCGTCAATAATGGCACACAGACTGAAAAAGCCACTAAATGAATATATACATGCAAATCAAAACAGATTTTTACCAAAAAGACAAATTAAAGACAATATGAGGACGATTTTGAACGCTTTGGAATATTATGAGAACCATTCAGAAAAACAGATGGTGTTGATGTTTTTAGATGCCCAAAAAGCTTTTGATAACGTGAGTTGGCAGTTCATGATAAAACAATTACAGAGAATAGATTTTGGAGAGAGATTCATAAATGTTATAAAAACAGTATATGATAGACAATTTGCTAAGATAATGATAAATGGGGAAATGACAGTGAGAGAAATAAGGATTATTCCTGTAAAAAATATACCCTGAGCTATGCCATTTTAAGTGCCTTATTTTACCTTGTATAACCTGATTATATAATTGAACTAAGAACATAATAAGAACATGAGAACATGAGAAGAGGAACTGTGTAGTTCCTAAAATGCTTGTTTTGCAGGATACATGATGCATATTTTTAAGGAAACCAATGTCCTGGGTCACTTTGCCCCTCTTCAATAAGGGGAAGTATGCACATAACAATACCACATACATACGTGGTATTTTTGTGTAGGGTATTTCTACTGGAAAGAAAGGGAATTTCCAGGGCGGAACATGTGCCAAATATGTTATATAAAATCTGAAACTGATGCTCTAGGGACTGTTTGTATCCTGTTGTATTGGACTCCTGTATCCTGAAAAGTGTATTTAAGACCTGTGAGTAGAGGACCTAATTGCTCCCTCTTCCTTTGAGGGAGAGACACTTTGCAAAGTTATAATAAACTGTCTTTGGCTTGTTCATAGTCTCTGTTTTTATTCCTAAAAAAGTAAAGGCTGGTTTCCTGCATACCACAATTGGCTAATTACGCTAAAAGATTAGCATAATGAAATGTACTAGACAAGGATGTCCTCTATTGTTGTTTATCTTGACATTAGAAGTTTTAAATAGAAATATTAGACGAGATGAAGAGATAAAAGGGATACAAGTTAAAAAAAGAAAAGTATAAATTGCAGGCCTTTGCAGATGATTTGGTATTTATTATAGAGGATCCGCAAATAATAGGCCCTAAATTATTAGAACAAATAGAAGACTATGGGAAAGTCTCTGGCTTGAAAATAAATAAAGACAAAACAAAAATTTTGGCTAAAAATATGACAGAAAAACAAAAACAAAAAAAGAGATGGAAGAAAATTTTAAGTAGTGAAAAAAATTAAGTACCTTGGAGTATATTTAACTTCAAGATGTGTACCAATAAAAGAAGATAATTATTATAAATTAAAACAGCAAATTGAAAGAGATTTGGAAAAATGGAAGAATCTTCAACTATCATTCATGGGATGGATTGCACTGATAAAGATGAATATATTACCAAGATTATTGTTTTTATTTCAGACTGTGCCGATAAAAATTGAAAAGACCTATTTTCAATATCTCAATAAGATAATAAGGAAATATATATGGCAAGGGAAAAGAATAAGCATAAGAATGATGCAAGATACAAGATTGAGAGTTGGATTTGGGTTACCAAATTGGGAACTATATTACCAGGCAGCAACTCTGACATGGTTGAAGAAATGGGTGGAGTTAAGAAATATAAGGTTGTTAAATTGGAAGGTTATGACTTGCAACTGGGATGGTATGCTTTTTTGTGATATGGTAGAAATAAGATACACACATATTTTCATAGACACTATGTAAGAAATGCATTGTTATTGATTTGGGAGAAAGTAAGAGACAAATACTATATGAAAATACCAACATGATTATTGACTATGGAAGCTTTAATATACCCAAATGTTTTTAATTTTGGCAATATTGTTAGACATAAAGATTTACTAACAGATGAGGGAGAATTGAAAGGGAAAAGGAACTAGAAGGACAGGGGATTGAGACAGACTGGTATATGTATAGGCAGATACAAACAAGATATGAGAAGGATGCTAAATTATATGGTTTTTGTTAGGATATGGTGTAAGCCTAACAGGTTGTTCAGACAATATATGTGTTCTATAACTTTAAATTGTACTCCTGATTGACATCAACGTGGACCTTCTTATTTCCGGAGTTTTGGGATCTGGCTTTGTTTTTCATCCTGCATCCTGGCTGTATGGAAAACAAGGCAGTTACGGGAGGATTGATGGAGCCAGTTCCATACTACGTTCGCCGCTGATGGGATGTTCATCTTTTCAGGGCCAATAGGACCAAACCACTGTGAGAGGGTGGTTTCGGACTTTCCAACTTGCCTTGACCAGTATGACTGACCACCGTGAGAGGGTGGCCTGGATATTTCCCCAGTTGGACAGAATGTAACGGATTCCTGCCCACTACCGTGAGAGGGTAGTGGTGATTCTTCCGGTTTAATTTGGCCTTGCTTCCTGGATGTTTGAGACTATCACTATAGACCGCTAGGCCATGTCTAGGCCATATCTGTACCTCAGTGTTTTGAATGTATTCTAGGTCTAAGCTTCTTGCACTGCGAGATTCCCCCCTCTCGCAGGCTTGGCCCTCTATGTTATCGAGGGCCATTTCCTGAGGTTCTAGCACATGACTCGGCCGAGGACCTGGTAGCCGCCTGGGATCGGGCGGCTGGTGGGGCCTTGGACCGAGTCGTGCCTTTGCGGCCTCTGACCCGGTGCCGATCCCGTGCGGCTCCTTGGTTCACTGAGGAGCTGAGGGAAATGAAGCGCCGGAAGAGACGCCTGGAGAGCAGTTGGAGGGCCAGTCTCGCTGAATCTGATCGAACACTGGTAAGGTCGCATATTAAGACCTACCTAGTGGCGATAAAGATGGCAAAGTTTAATTACTTTTCCGCCTCTATTGCGTCATCAGGGAATCATCCGGCCACCCTGTTTAGGGTGACCCGCTTCCTGCTCCATCCGGGAGTGCGGGAGGATCCCTTGGAAGGCAGGGCGGAGGATTTTGGACAATACCTGTATGACAAAATCGCTCAGATCCGGGAAGATTTGGACTCTGACTGGGTGGATCAGGGCAGAGTGACGAGGAACAGTCTTGAGAATGTTATCTGGGAGGAGTTTGATGCTGTGACTCCCGATGATGTGGACAGGATTTTGGGGAGACTTAGTGCGGCCACATGTTTACTGGACCCGTGTCCCTCCTGGTTGGTACTGGCTTCCCAGGAGGTTACATGAGGCTGGCTCCAGGGTGTTATCAACGCTTCGCTGAGTGAGGGCCACTTCCCCGCTGCCTTGAAGGAGGCGGTGGTGAGGCCTCTCCTCAAGAAGCCGTCCCTGGATCCGGCAATATTGGCCAACTACCATCCTGTCTCCAACCTTTGCTTCATGGCAAAGGTTGTGGAGAGTGTGGTCGCGCGACAGTTCCCACAATTCCTGGAGGAAACATCTAGATCCGTTCCAGTCAGGTTTCAGGTCTGGGCACAGCACGGAAACGGCATTGGTCGCGTTGGTTGATGATCTCTGGAGGGCTCGGGACAGGGGTTGCTCCTCTGTTCTGGTCCTGTTAGATCTTTCAGCGGCTTTTGATACCATCGACCATGGTATCATGCTGCACCGGCTGGAAGAGTTGGGGGTGGGTTGCACCATGTTGTGGTGGTTCTCCTCCTTTCTCTCCGACCGGTTGCAGTTTGTGTTGGCAGGGGGGCAGAGGTCGACCTCGAGGCCTCTCATCTGTGGAGTGCCGCAGGGATCGGTCCTCTCGCCCCTTCTGTTCAACATTTATGTAAAGCCACTGGGCGAGATAATCCGTGGCTTCGGGGTGAGATACCACCAGTATGCTGATGACACCCAGCTGTACATCTCCACCCCAGGCCACCCCAATGATGCCCTTGAAGTGATGTCCCAGTGCCTGGAGGCTGTGCGGATCTGGATGGAGAGGAACAGGCTCAAGCTCAACCCTTCCAAGACTGAGTGGCATCCATCACTGACTATTGGGGGCGAGTCTTTGCCCCCAACAGAAAGGGCTCGCAATCTGGGAGTTCTCCTGGATATGCAGCTGTCCTTGGAGGAACATCTGACAGCTGTAACCAGGGGGACCTTTTGTCAGGTTTGCCTGATTCGCCAGTTGCGGTCCTTTCTTGATCAGGATTCCCTGTGCACAGTCACTCATGCCCTCATCACCTCTTGCCTTGACTACTGCAATGCTCTCTACATGGGGCTACCCTTGAAGAGCACCCGGAGGCGCGGGTAGTGACGGGAGCAGCATGGCGCTCCCATGTAACACCGCTCCTGCGCAAGCTGCACTGGCTCCCAGTGGTCTTCCGGGTGCGCTTCAAGGTGCTGGTTATCACCTTTAAAGCGCTCCATGGCATCAGGCCTAGCTATCTTCGAGACCGCCTGCTGCTACCGACAACCTCCCATCGTCCCGTGCGCTCCCACAGAGAGGGCCTCCTCAGGGTGCCATCAGCCAATCAATGTAGGCTGGTGACACCCAGGGGGAGGGCCTTCTCTGTGGGGGCACCTACCCTCTGGAATCAGTTGCCCCCAGAGATAAGGAGAATCCAAGACCTTAGTGCCTTCTGCCGTGCCCTTAAAACCCACTTTTTCCAGCAAGCCGGGCTGGCTTAAGAAGAAATTTTAAATGTTTTAATTGGTTTGTATTTTTAATTTTGGGCCAAATTTATATATATATTAATTGTTTTTTAATATTTGTATTTTATGTTTTTTAATTCTGGCTGTACACCGCCCTGAGTCCTCAGGGAGAAGGGCGGTATATAAATTTTAAATAAATAAATAAATAAATAAATAAATAAATAAATAAATAAATAAATAAATAAATAAAGAATTAATGGGTTTTGGGACCACGAGAGGTGGCATGTCGCAAAAAGGGGATTGAGGGGTTTTTTGAGGACACTTTTAAATAGACTTTTAAGGGGTTCTGGGGGGTGGGAAAGTTATGTGGGTTTGGGGGATAACCCATGGAGGATGGGGACTGGCCCGGCAGTCAATTGTGCCATGGGGGTATGGACGGGGAAAGAGGGCTATTAGAATACCCTCTATTGAGGGCTTTTCTATTAATATGCTGAGTGGGAGGGGCAGATATGGCAGGAGCAGGGGGCTGCATCATGTGGTGGGGGCACGCACTCGCTATCTTCGAGCGATTGCATGCCCCGGTCCCCTTAGCTCTCCCCGTTCCCCAGGTTGCTCAGAGTCTCAAGGCCCGAGTTTCCGGCTGTTGTTATGTAATGCCAGGTCCATAGTAAATAAGGCCCCCCTCATTTGTGATCTTATTCAGGAGGGGGGAGCGGACCTGGCAGGTATTACGGAGACCTGGTTGGGCCATGAGGGGGAGTTCCCCTCGTGGATATGGGCCCACCAGGCTTCCGTGCATTTCATCAGCTGAGAGCTCAGGGCAGGGGCGGGGGGGGGGTAGCGATCATTCTAAAGGAAGGTCTTGATCCGAGGGAAACCACTGTACCTCAGATAGCCGGATGTGAGTCCCTTTTTGTGAAGTGGGGTCGTGGGGTGCAGATGGGTTTGTTGATCACGTACCTGGCTCCCTGCCACGTGGCAACGACCCTGCCCGAGCTCCTCAACGTCATAGCCGAGGTGGCGGCTGATACCCCCAGACTTTTGGTCATGGGGGATTTTAACCTGTCATCTATCAGTGAAACATCTGAGGTAGCTCAGGTGTTCATGGCTTCCATGATGGCCATGGACCTGACTCAAGTAATTCATGGCCCTACTCACATAGGTGGACACACTCTGGACTTAGTTTTTATCTCTGGTCAGTGGTTGAGTGGCCTTGATACAGGGGATATAGGCATTGAACCCTTGTCATGGTCTGACCACTCGCTCCTTCGACTTAACTTTCTGACTGCCGCAACCCATCACAGGGAGGCGGAGCCGACCAGGTGGTTCTGCCCCAGGCGCCTGATGGATCCTGATAGGTTCCAGAGGGAGCTTGGGCCATTTCCTGAGACTGTGGCTCACGACTCAGCTGAAGACCTGGTGACTGCTTGGGATAGTGCAGCCCCCGGGGCTTTGGACCGTGTCGTGCCTTTGTGGCCTCTGACCCGGCACCGAACTCACTTAGCTACTTGGTTCTCCGAGGAGCTGAGGGAGATGAAGCACCAGAAAAGACGTCTAGAGAGCGGTTGGAGGGCCAGCCGATCCGAATCCGACTTGACACTGGTAAGGTCTCATATTAAGACCTACCTAGTGGCGATAAAAGCGGCGAAATCTAGCTATTTTGCCGCTCTTATCGCGTCATCAGATAATTGCCCAGCCACCCTGTTTAGGGTGACCCGCTCCCTCCTCCATCTGAGAGCGCGGGATGACCCCTTGCAGGGCCGAGCTGAGGACTTTGTACAGTATCTGCATGATAAAATAACTCGGATTCGGAAAGACTTGGCCGCTGACTGGGTTAGTTCAGACGAGATGACTGAGGCAGGACTTGAGAATGTTATCTGGGAGGAGTTCGAACCTGTGGCTCCCGAGTATGTGGACAGGATCTTGGGATGGCTGAACGTGACCACATGTTTATTGGACCTGTGTCCCTCCTGGTTGGTGCTGGCTCCAGGGGATTATTAATGCTTCTTTGAGCGAGGGTGTCCTGCTGGCTGCCTTGAAAGAGGCAGTTGTGAGGCCCCTCCTCAAGAAGCCCTCCCTGGATCCGGCTGTTTTGGCTAACTATCGTCCAGTCTCCAACCTTCGTTTTATTGCAAAGGTTGTTGAGAGTGTGGTGGCGTGACAGCTTCCCCAGTACCTGGATGAAGCTGTCTATTTAGATCCGCTCCAGTCCGGTTTCAGGCCTGGGTACAGCACGGAAACGGCATTGGTCGCGTTGGTGGATGATCTCTGGAGGGCCCAGGGTAGAGGTTAATCCTCTATCCTGGTCCTGTTAGATTTCTCAGCGGCTTTTGATACCATCGACCATGGTATGTTGCGCCGGCTGGAGGGACTGGGAGTGGGGGGCACCATTTTGCGGTGGTTCTCCTCCTACCTCTCTGACCGGTCGCAATCTGTGTTGATAGGGGGGCAGCGGTTGACTCCGAGGCACCTTGTTTGTGGGGTGCCACAAGGGTCGGTCGTCTCGCCCCTCCTGTTCAACATTTATGTGAAGCTGCTGGGTGAGATCATCTGTGGTTTTGGGGTGGAGTTCCATCAGTACGCTGATGATACTCAGCTGTACATCTCCACCCCAGATCATCCCAACGATGCCTTGGAAGTGATGTCCCAGTGCTGGGAGGCCGTGCGGGTCTGGATGGGGAGAAACAGGCTTCGACTCAACCCTTCCAAGACCAAGTAGCTGTGGCTGCCAGCGTCCCGGTATAGCCAGCTGGCGCCATCGCTGGTTATTGGGGGCGAATCATTGGCCCCCATGGAAAGGGCCCGCAACTTGGGCGTCCTCCTGGACGCACGGCTGTCTTTAGAAGAGCATATGATGGCCGTGGCCAGGGGGGCCTTCTATCAGGTTCGCCTGATACGCCAGTTGCGCCCCTTTCTAGATCGGGACTCCTTACGCACGGTCACTCAAGCACTCGCCACTTCTCGTCTGGACTATTGTAACGCTCTCTACATGGGGCTCCCCTTGGGGTGCCCTTGGAGGCTCCAACTGGTGCAGAATGCGGCTGCACGGGGGATTATGGGAGCGATGGGGCGCTCCCACGTGACTCCTCTCCTGCGCGAGCTGCATTGACTTCCAGTGGACTTCCGGGTGTGCTTCAAGGTGTTGGTGATCACCTTTAAAGCGCTCCATGGCTTAGGGCCGGGGTACTTACAGGACTGCCTTCTGCCACCAATTGCCTCCCACCGGCCAGTTCGCTCCCACAGAAAGGGCCTCCTCAGAGTGCCGTCAGCCAGACAATGTCAGCTGGTGACTCCCAGGGGGAGAGCCTTCTCTGTGATGGTGCCTACCCTCTGGAACAATCTACCCCCAGAGATACGAGTAATCCCAGACCTCCGGACTTTTCGTCGAGCCCTTAAAACCTATTTCTTTCAGTTAGCCGGGCTGGCCTGATTTTATATTGGTTTTTAAAACTGATACTGATTTTAATTGAAATGTTTTAAATTAGGGGCGAAACTTTATTTAATTATTTTAAAACTATTTTAACTTTTGTGTACAAATGTTTTATTCTTGGCTGTTCACCGCCCTGAGTCCGAAAGGAGAAGGGCGGTATAGAAATTTAAATAATAAATAAATAAATAAATAAATAATAAATAACTTTAAATGTATTCTGTAACTTTAAGATGTAATGCTGAGTAATTGTACTGATGAGTCATTGTAATTGATTGCTGACTGACTGCTGACTGCAATTATCCTAATTGTACTGTTGAGTCATTGCCTTCTGACTCCACTTATCTTAAGTGGATAATTACTAGTATAAACTGTATATAAGAAGGAAGCCGAGCTATAGTCATTGTTGGACCTGCTCTCATCATTGCTTGACTTGTTGGTTGGAACTGTTACTGTCGTGTGTGAAGACATGGATGGATATGCTACTATCGTGATTTGTTACCAGCGTTGAACTGCTGTTATTACCTACTGTTGTTTGTATGGTAAGAAGGTATCTGTAACTTCGGACTGATTTGAATGGCTAAAGACTTGACTAAAAGATTGACTAAAAGACTATGCAATTGTTTTTCACTACAAAGTAAAAGCTTTGTTAACCAGTTTGTATGATTGTATTCATTGCTCTCAGTACCATTTCTCTGTGCACTTACTCTGCTGGTTGGTAACACAACAATATCCTTAACAGTTTTTATATGGAAAAGACTGAGTTGGGTAGGATACTCATGGGAACAGATGATAATTTAATTAAAAAATTATAATTTTTTGCTTAGTATTGAATTAGAGGAGGAACAAGTAAAAGAAACAATGATAACTTGGGAAAGAAACTTTTGATATTCAATTGATTTGGAAAAATGGCAACAACTATGGGAAAGGAATTTTATAATTTTATAATTAACGGTGTCCACTGCATATAAGGAAAATCAATATAAAATGTTTTATAGATGGCATATGCCACCTGAGAAATTAGCAAAAATTTTTAAAGAAAAATCAGCTAAATGTTGGAAATGTCATCAACTACCAGGATCATATTATCATATGTGGTGGACATGTTCAGAAGCTAAAAACTATTGGATTAAACTTAAGACTTGGTTGGAGGAAATGATACATCAGTGTATCAAATTTAAACCAGAGCTGTTCCTACTGAGTATCCTACCTGAAAAAATTAGCAAGAAAAAAGTTTATTTGATAATACATATAATAACAGCTGCAAGGATTGTTTATGCACAAAATTAGAAAGCGGAGAAAAAAAAATCTTAGACTGTGCAGAAATGAATATTTATTTATTTATTTATTTTATTTTATTTTATTGAACTTCTATACCACCCTACTCCCGAAGGACTCAGGGCAGTGAACAGCCACAGAATAAAACACATAAATACAAAAATTTAAAATAGTATAAAAACGAATTAAATAATTTGGCTGAGACAAATTTAAAATACCTCATAATTTAAAAACAAATTAAAATTTACATTTAAAAAGGGGAGAAGATTTAAGCCAGGCCAGCTTGATGAAATAAAAAAGTCTTAAGCGTGCGACAGAAGGTGCGCAGATCCGGGATCCTCCGTATCTCCGGGGGGAGCTCGTTCCAGATCGTAGGTGCCCCCACAGAGAAGGCTCTCCCTCTGGGGGCTGCCAGTCGACATTGTTTGGCCGACGGCACCCGGAGGAGCCTCTCTCTATGGGAGCGTACTGGCCGGTGGGAGGCTATTGGTGGTAGCAGGTGGTCCCGTAGATTAACTCTGATTATTAAAGATAGAGAAGACTCAGAATATTTTAAAATATGGAATGATTTTTATTATTGGTTGGAAAAGAGATATAAATGATTATAAGTATGTAAAAATATGTGATGAGTTGAATATTATGATAGTGATGAATTGATATTGTGGACTGTATGAACCCGATATGGTTCCCAGCTGTCAGCAGCGGCCGCGACGGTTGGAGCGGCGGCTGCGGCAGCTGGGGATGAAACGACGGCCGCTGGGGCGGTGCTGGGTGGAACAGCGCTATCCTGGCTGTTTTCAGATTGACTTCAGACTGACTTTAGACTTTTTTACCAGGTCGGTTATTTACTGCGGAGGGAGGAAGGGAAGAATGCAGTCTAACTGGTTGCTGACTTCTGAAGACCCCTGAAGACCGGGGTTTAAAGGGGATTAGAAGACCCTATGGAGACTGGGGGTTTGGCAAAGTTGGGCGACTGGCCTGCCTCCCCCTGGCCTGTATCCATTTTCCCCTCCCCGCCGCGGCCTGGTTATGGGCGTGGGCGGGGCCGTGGCCATTTGATCTGGACCTTATCTGCACCGGCACTGGACTGCATTGGACTTATTGGACCCCTGACCTGACCTGACTATAATTGACCCCCGGTTTCCGGCTATATCATCAGTCCCAGTCACATTTACAATGCCTTGCTGTGAGGAGAGGCTTAAGCCTGGGTGTGGTCACCGAGGGAGTCACCTTGCTGTTATTGCCACTGAATTAGACCTGTTGATACCAGCCGCCGTGAGAGGGTGGCTTGGTCATTGCTTTTCAGGGCATCGGCTTGAGACTCCTCTCCACTGCCATGAGAGGACAGTGGAGCCCCGGTTCTGATCCGCGCCAAAATGGTGAACTGTCTCTTCAATGTACCATCATTGAATCCTTAGCCTGACTCTATTTCCCCAAGCGAACTTGCAGGAATGTAGTCACTGGCTGAGCTCTTTGCCTTGCGAGACTCCCCCCTCTCGCAAGCCTGGCCTTCCATGTTATCGAAGGCCTACCTCGATGAAGGGCTTTGGAACCCAGAGAGGTGGCATGTCACGAAGAGGGGGTTGAGGGGTTTTTTAGATAAAGTTTTAGCAAATGTCTTAAGGGGTTCCGGGGGGGGAGGGTTGGATCAGAAGTAAGGCCGTGGGTATGGGGGATAACCCACTAAGGGGAGGGCCAGGTAAGGCTGTGGAGCACGGCATGGGTGGGGGGCCCGGGGTCAAGAGGGGGGATAAAGTTCATCCAGATAAGGTTTTTACCATCAGTACTGTGGGTGGGAGGGGTAGATATGGCGGGAGCAGGGGGCCATATCGTGTTAGGGGAGCGCGCGCCCGCTGTCTTCGAGCGGTGGCGCGCTCCGGCCCCCAAAGCTCCACTTGTTTTCCAGGTGGCGCAGATCCTCAGGGCCCTGGCCTCCGTCTGATGTTATGCAATGCCAGGTCTGTAGTAAATAAAGCCCCCCTCATTTGTGATCTTGTTCAGGAGGGGGGAGCGGACCTGGCAGGTATTACGGAAACCTGGTTGGGCCAAGAGGGGGGGTCCCTCTTGTTAAAATGTGCCCACCAGGTTTCCGCGCATTCCATCAGTCAAGGTTGCAGGGTAGGGGCGGGGGGGGTAGCGGTTATTATTAACGAAGGTCTGAGACCGAGGGAGGCCACTGTTCCTCAGACGGCCGGCTGTGAATCCCTCCTTGTGAAATGGGGCCACGGGGTTCAGATGGGTTTGCTGATCACATACCTGGCTCCCTGCCATGTGACAGCAGCCCTGCCCGAGCTACTCAGTGTCATCGCCACGGTGGCGGTTGAGACCCCTAGGCTTATGGTCATGGGGGATTTCAACTTGCCGTCCGTTGGTGAGGCATCTGAGGTGGCTCGGGAGTTCATGGCTTCCATGACAGCCATGGACCTGACCCAGTTAATTCATGGCCCTACCCACACGGGGGGAAACACGCTGGATCTGGTTTTTGTCTCTGGACAGTGGTTGAGTGATCTCAAGATAGGGGATATAGTCACCGAGCCCTTGTCATGGTCTGATCACTCTCTCCTTCGTCTCGACCTTCGAACCGCTACACCCCGCCGCAGGGAGGCGGAGCCGGTAAGATGGTTCCGCCCCAGGCGCCTGATGGAACCGGATAGGTTCCAGATGGAGCTTGGGCCATTCCCTGAGGCTCTGGCACACGCCTCAACTGGAGACCTAGTGGCCGCCTGGGATAGGGCGGCCGCTGGAGCTCTGGATCGGGTCGTGCCTTTGCGGCCTCTGACCCGGCGCCGATCTCATTTAGCTCCTTGGTTCACTGAGGAGCTGAGGGAGTTGAAGCACCGGAAAAGATGCCTAGAGAGTAGTTGGAGGGCCAGTCTTTCTGAATCTGACCGGACACTGGTAAGAGCTCATATTAGGAATTACCTAGTGGCGATAAAAGCAGCGAAATGTAGCTATTTTGCTGCTCTTATTGCATCATCAGATAATCGCCCGGCCGCCCTGTTTAGGGTGACCCGCTCCCTGCTCCACCAGGAAGCGCGGGAGGACCCCTTGGAGGGTAGAGCTGAGGATTTTGTCTAATATCTGTATGACAAAATCGCTCAGATTCGGGAAGATCTGGACTCCGACTGGATAGTCTCAGGGGGAGGGACTGGGGCAGGTCTTGAGAATGTTATCTGGGATGAGTTTGAACCTGTGACCCCTGAGGACGTGGACAGGATTCTGGGTAGACTGAACGCGACCACTTGTTTATTGGACCCGTGTCCCTCCTGGTTAGTGCTGGCTTCTCGGGAGGTGACACGAGGCTGGTTCCAGGGGATTATAAATGCTTCGCTGGGTGAGGGTGTCTTTCCTGCCGCCTTGAAAGAGGCAGTGGTGAGGCCTCTCCTCAAGAAGCCTTCCCTGGACCCGGCAATGTTGGTAAATTATCGTCCGGTCTCCAACCTTCGTTTTGTGGCAAAGGTTGTTGAGAGTGTGGTTGCGCAACAGCTTCCCCAGCACCTGGATGAAACGACGTATCTGGATCCGTTCCAGTCGGGCTTCAGGCCCGGGTACAGCACGGAAACGGCATTGGTCGCGTTGGTTGATGATTTCTGGAGGGCTCGGGACAGGGGGTGCTCCTCTGTCCTGGTCCTGTTAGATCTCTCAGCGGCTTTTGATACCATCGACCATGGTATCATGCTGCACCGGTTGGAAGAGTTAGGGGTGGGAGACTGTGTTGCGGTGGTTCTCCTCCTTTCTCTCTGACCGGTCGCAGTCTGTGTTGACAGGGGGACAGAGGTCGACCCCGAGGCCCCTCATATGTGGGGTGCCGCAAGGGTCGGTCCTCTCACCTCTCCTGTTCAACATGTATGTGAAGCCGCTGGGTGAGATCATCCGTGGTTTCGGGGTGGAGTACCATCAGTACGCTGATGACACCCAGCTGTACATCTCCACCCCGGATCACCCCAACGATGCCCTTGAAGTGATGTCCCGGTGCCTGGAGGCCGTACGGATCTGGATGGGGAGGAACAGGCTCAGGCTCAACCCATCCAAGACCGAGTGGCTGTGGTTTCCGACGTCCCGATATAGCCAGTTGACGCCATCACTGACTATTGGGGGCGAATCATTGGCCCCCACGGAGAGGGCTCGCAACTTGGGCGTCCTCCTGGATTCACGGCTGTCTTTAGAAGAGCACTTGACGGCCGTGACCGGGAGGATTTTTTATCAGGTCCGCCTGATTCGCCAGTTGTGTCCCTTTCTGGATCGGGACTCGTTACGCACGGTCACTCATGCCCTCGTCACCTCCCGCCTGGACTATTGTAATGCTCTCTACATGGGGCTCCCCTTGAGGAGCACCCGGAGGCTCCAACTGGCGCAGAGTGCGGCCGCGCGGGTGGTAATGGGAGCAACATGGCGCTCCCATGTAACACCTCTCCTGCGCGAGCTGCACTGGCTCCCGGTGGTCTTCCGGGTGTGCTTCAAGGTTTTGGTTACCACCTTTAAAGCGCTCCATGGCTTAGGGCCTGGTTATTTACGGGACCGCCTTCTACCACCAATAGCCTCCCACCGGCCAGTACGCTCTCATAGAGAGGGACTCCTCCGGGTGCCGTCAGCCAAACAGTGTCTCTCCCTAGGGGAGAGAGCCTTCTCTGTGGGGGCACCTACCATCTGGAATGAGCTCCCCCCGGAGATACGGAGGATCCCGGATCTGCGCTCCTTCCGCCGTGCTGTGAAGACCTTTTTATTCCATCAAGCGGGCTTGGCCTGATCTCTTCCCTTTTTAAATATGTAAATTTTAATCTGTTTTTAAATTATTGGGGTATTTTAATTTGTCTGAGCCAAAAAGTTTAATTTGATTTTATCGGGTTTTTAAATTTTGTGTATTTATGTATTTTATTGTTGGCTGTTCACCGCCCTGAGTCCTTCGGGAGTAGGGCGGTATACAAATCAAATAAATAAAAAAAAATAAAAATAAATAAGGATCAAGATAGAAATAATGACAACTATACAGAAGAAGAAAGAACTTTGGAAGATAACACCGAGATGTCACAGGGAAGAGAAAACTGATGTATTAAATGTTTGTCTAAAAAATAAAAAACTTTTTTAAAAAAATGAATTCTGTAGCCAGGTTGGAAAGCTGAGGGGGTGGCCAGAATGCTTGCTGGTCTACCACTTCCAAGATGGACTAAGCATTTTGTACCAAAATTGCTTGCTCCAGGGAATCCTGGTTGACCTCAGGGCATGGTACCAGCTCGTGACCACAGTGGAGTTAGACCTGTTGGGGTACCAGCAAAATACAGTGCATGAGGGTCACCCCGGTGAGCCCAAGAAAGACACCTGCCAGTGCGCAAGGAGATGACAGCCCCTTTCTCAACCCCAAAGGAGAGTCTGTGGCACCTTCCTGGAGTCTGCTTCCGATGTGGGAAAGAAGGCCATTGGGCTACCAATTGCCCAGCCCTGCAGCCCATGTCAGTGCTGAGAGTTCTGATTCAACCGAAGGCCAAGAAGTGCTGAGGAAGGTAAGGAGAAGATGCAGGTGATGCAGGTCTCAGATCTCTCCCCCCTCCACAAGGGGAGGGAACTCCAACCCCTCAGCAAGACCAACCTGGTCCTCTATGAGAGTGACAGCAAGGGGGAGGATGATCTGATGGTAAGTAGAATCATTACCCCTTTGACCACCCAGGTGGAGATATTAGTGCCCCACTCAGGAGCAAGAGGAGTCTTCACTGCCCTGGTAGACTTAGGTTGCATGCACTGCTTGGTCAGCCTATGAACCAGGGGTGAAATCTACTTACCTTCCTTACTGGTTTGGAAGTGCACGTGCTGCACATGCATCACGTGTACATGCACACCTGCGCATGCGCATAACCTGTGCATGCGCAGAAGGTAAAAAAACATTAAAACCAGGAAGTAATGACACCCGGGCAGCGATTGCTACCGGATCGCCGAACCACAGGGAAAAATTGCTACCGGATCAGGTGATCCAGTCTGATCCAGGAGCATTTCACCCCTGCTATGAACTGTGGAAAAGATGAAGTTTGAACAAGTTAATGGCTCCCTCATGGGGGTGGTGCCTGCCACATTCGTAACCGAGCCAGTAAGCCTGAAGGCAGGGAGACATGAGGAGACTATTTGGTTTATAGTAGCCCCCAAAATGGCAGACACTATGATATTGGGGCCGGCGTGGCTGAAGAAGTGGAATCCAGTGGTTGACTGGAATAACAACAAGTGGTGCTTGAGGAGTAAAGCAGGTGGATTGCAATGTGTGGGGATGATGCACAAAGGTGGCGAAACATTGTTGGTGGGGAAGGGGAAGATAGAGACCATGAATGCACTTGTCAACTTCCAAAATGATGTCTGAAGCCATACTTACTTGCGCTCCATTTCATTGTTGCCACACTTAGGGGGATGGAATGGGGAAGCATGGAGTGGGATGAGGAATGAAACATGGAGGGGGTTGTTGGGGTATGTGGTGCCTTACCTAGTTAGACATAGCAGTAGTTGGACCCAGCATGGGGATCAAGGTCGTAATGACGAACAGCTGCTGAGATTGGACCAAGGGGGAAGTTACTAAGGATTGACCAGCATGACTTGGAACACTGAAGGGGGCAGGGCGTTAAGCCTTCTTATAATGCCGAAGTGCAGAATCCCGTACAGCTAGCTTCACCTCACTAAGTGTCGACTCAATAAAGGGTCATTTGGTAGTCTGATTCAAGTCCTGATTCAAGTTGGTGCATAGTTTGGAACATTGACAGCACTAGCTAAGAATGGGCAAGTGGGGTCAGGCATCCCAAAGGAGTACCAGGACCTAACTGAAACATTTAACAAACAGTAATCGTATGTACTCCCTCTCCATTGCTCCACTGACTGTGCCATTGAAATACTGCCTGGGGTGAAATTACCCAAACCAAAGATATATTCAATGACCCCAAGAGAGATGGAGGAGCTCAGAAGCTTCCTGGATAAAAATCTAGCTAGGGGCTTCATTCAACCCGCAAAATCTAGGATGACTGCTACAGAGCTCTTCAAAGAAAAGAAAGATGGTTCTTTGGGATTATGTGAGGATTTTCAGGGGATTAATGGGGTCTGCATGGAAAACATGTACCCCCTCCTCCTTATGAAGGACATGCTGGGATATCCAGCCAAGGGAAGGGTGTTCACCAAGGTGGACTTGAGAGAAGCTTATTACTCAGGATTAAATAGAGTGGAAAACAGCTTTCAATTGTCTCTTAGAGTGTTACCAATTCCAGGTGATGCCTTTTGGGCTGCAGGGAGCACCTGCATGTTCATGCAACTAATAAATGAAATGCTGCATGAGCACTGAATAAAGATGTTCTAGTCAGTGGTGAAATGTAAAATTTGTTACTACTGGTTCTGTGGGCGTGGCTTGGTGGTGGGGGTAATGTGACTGGGTGGGCGTGGTCACCTTTTTTTTTTACTTTTAAAACCATTTTCTCTACAATCTGTTCGGCCGAAGAGGTTGTAAAAAAATACTTTTAAAAGTCTCTGCCAATCCGGCAACTCAGCTAGGATCATCAGAGCTTTTTAAAAGCATTTTTCTACAACCAGCCAAAGAGGTTGTAGAAAAAATGCTTTTAAAAGCCTCTGATGATCCCAGCTGAGCCGCGCGATCCTCAGAGGCTTTTTAAAATCTTTTAAAAGCATTTTTTCAGCCAAAGAGGTTGTAGAAAAAATGCTTATAAAAATAAAAAAAAGCCTCTTTTGCGTGGCTCAGCTGGACATGGGCAGGGGGAACATTTTTGCTACCGGTTCTCCAAACCACCCGCCACCATCACTACCAGATCAAGCAATCCGGTCCGAACCAGGAACATTTCACCCCTGGTTCTGGTGTACCTGGTGTCAGGGTTCCAAGTAATAAATCCATTGCAAGCGAAAACTCCGAGGCAGGTGGGTTCCTCAAAGAATAGTTTTATTGGAAATCATATTCGCACATATCTGGTGAAAACTAACTCTGAGGAGCCCCTTTGTTTTCTCCTAATTAAAAGTAAAAGGTTTTCCCTCAATCCCAAACAATCAGTCACATGGCCCAATCAATGCAGCTTCCGCTGGTCTGGTGACATCACTCCTCCTTCCTCCAGCCAGGTGTAAGAACGTCCTTGGTTCCCAAGAGAAAGTATTTTATTTTGCCTACACAACCCCAGCTATCTCTAACCCCCCCCTCCCTATCCCTTGCTTCAGTGTGGCAGCACTGAAGCCTCAAGATTCAAGGTGCTTGGTTTAAACCAGGCTCAAGGAGCCTGGTTTAGCTCAACAGACAGAAGCACTGTAATTTAACACCAGCTGTCTGCAATTAAAGTAAGATCGAATCTCGCCAGGCTCAAGGTTGACTCAGCCTTCCATCCTTTCTAAGGTAGGTAAATTGAGGACCCAGTTTGTGGGGGCAATAAGCTGACTTTGTATAAATATACAAAAGTATGAAGGCTATTGCTTAATGCACTGTAAGCTGCCCTGAGTCTCCGGAGAAGGGCGGCATATAAATCAAATTAAAAAAAAAAAAAAGATGGCTTTGGCCAGGTCAGCTTCAGGGTTGACATCTGGACTACATCCTCATATATTCTGAAATGGTGGAAGATCATATAAAGTTAATGCAGGAAGTGCTAAGGAAGCTATTGAAAGCCAAGCTCTATGCTAAACTATCTAAATGTGACTTCCACAAAACCAGTTTGGATTTCTTGGAGTACTGCGTGCTCATTGAGTGACTGGAGATGGATCCTGGAAGATGAAGGAAGCCCCCCCCCCGCTCCTGGGCCAGAAGGGAATGGTAGAATTTCTTGGACTTTGCCAACTTCTACAGCCAATTCATCCCCTCATTCTCACAGACAGCCCTGCCTATCACCAAATTACTAAAAATAGGTGGAGGGAGAGTGAAACCCAAGCCGAGCCAGCCACTTAACTGGACTATGGAATGCCAAGCAGCTTTCAAAAAGCTCAAATGGCTTTTTGTGGGGGAGCCAACTCTTAAGCACCTGAACCTGGAGGAACTGTTTGTAATATAAGCCAATGTTAGTGATGTGTCAGTGGGGGCCGTTCTGCTCCAAAGAAATGTGAAGGGGATGCTGCAACCCTGTGTCTACACTTCCTGGAAACTGACCAACATTGAAAGATATTGGGCGATGTGGGAAAAAGAGATGTATACCATTTGATAGGTGCTTCTAACTTGGAGACAATTCCTGGAGGGCAGTAAGATCCCTTTCGAAATGTGGACTGACCACTTAGAAGCTCTTAAAACCCCAAGGAAACTATCCTCTAAGCAAGCACAATGGCCTCAGTACTTTAGTTGATTCAATTTCACCCTTTGGTACTTGCCAGGGGGAAAGAATTTCCTCGCTGATGTGCTTTCTCGGATGTCCCAATACAAAAGCACCCAAGAAGAAATAGTTAACTCCATTATCCCCACCACCCCCAAGCAATTGGCAGCTCAGGTCTCCATGAAGCAACGGTTGCTAGTCACTCCGCAGCTGGCTTTTAGTGCTCTAACCCAACAGCCAAAGGAAGTCCTGAAAGAAGATGCATGGTTCAAGGACCATAAAAACGAGCTGACGATGAGGGAGGACCTGGCGTGGAAGGGAGACAAACTGTATGATATTATCGGGATTCCACTCCAGCTCTGTGAGGGGGAATTCTCCATTGTCCCCCTCACCAACCCTTATTCTTCCAGTGTTAGAAGATCATCCAGCAATGTCTGAATATCTATGCAGGTGGGGTTATGTGTTGTAAAGATAGACAGAAACAGAAAATGCATTTTCCCTGGGATTTCCCTATAGCTGGTGTTAAGTATTGAATGACAATTCAAATGGACCAATTAGAAGTGAGCAAATAGAGCAGGAGATTTAGAAACATGTCAGTGGCTGAATCTGTGGACAGCTCCCCTTAAAAAAGGCTGCCACAGTTAGGCAATCCATTGCTGTACCGGAGCTGAATAAACTCATGTAACTGGTGTGTGTGTCCTGTGTCCTTACTGCGCCCACTATTCAACACTGGCTATGAGGGTGGGATCTCAGAAGGACAACTGGACACCAGGTTACTGAACCTCCACATGGCAATCAATGGCCATCGAACTCAATGGCCAAGCAAGATGTCTTCGATCATCCCATCTGCACCCTTCAACCTGGCTGGAGAAGACTGGGAATCGTACATGGAAAGATTCCACATGTTCCTGGAAGCAAACGATTTGCTAAGCCTATCGGAACAAGAAAGAGGGCACTCTTCCTCACACACTGCGGAGCCGCCGTTTTCAAAATGGCAAAAATTTTAGCCTCACCGGCAGAATTGAAAACAATGACCTGGCCAACACTACAAGGCATCCTGAAAGCGCACTATGCATCCCAAGACTCATCTCTGGTAAGACGGCACGAGTTCTACTGGAGGGACCAGAGGGAAGGAGAATTGATAAGCGAATTTGTAGCAACACTGTGCGAAATAGCCACCGTTTGCGAGTTCTCAAATCTGGACAAGGCCATGAGGGATCGTTTGGTGTTGGGGCTGAGGGACCTCACTTTACAAAGCTGATTACTTACAAAGCCCAGAATAATGTTTCAAGAGGCTATGGAAGAGGTGACTGAGGCATCCCAGAAATTCGCAACCGTAATGAAGAAAATGAATAAGGGGCCGCAAGGAAAGGAAGAATCTTCAATCCACTACGAGGATGTGGAAACCGAATCAGAAGAAGAAGAGGGGGACAAAGTACATCACCTCCATTTGGAATGGAAGGGGAGACTCCAGGACAAAGGAAAGAAAGAATTCTGGTGTGCAGGATGCGAGGAAAACCACCCAAGGATGGAGTGCAGGTTCCGAGACGTGATCTGCCAGTGGTGCGACTGGAAGGGACACGTCGCAAGAGCCTGCAGGGCATCCCAACCAGCATTCCGCAGAAACAAACAAACGAGCCCACCACCACCAAGAACCAGACAATTCCAAACGAACAGAAAGCAACAGTTTGGAAGAAGCCGTAGAAACGAGGACCACAGGTCGGAAAGGGGTGAAACCCATCAAACAATAATCGTGGGCCATGTGAGCATGGGAAGAGCAAAGAAAATGGCAGCAACCGTGTACATCGAAGGGAGACCATGTAAAATGGAGGTCGACTCAGGGTCATGCCTGTCCATGGTCTCCTGGACGACCATCAAGCAGATAATCCCCAGCCTCACAACCAGCGCACTCAAGCAGCAAAGACTCACCCTGAAAGACTATCAGGGGAACCAGATTCTGGTGTTAGGCATTGGAAAGTTCAATGTAAAGTTCAAGGACTTCCAAGAGAAACTGCCCCTCACCATAGTGGACCAGGACAGACCTAGCCTATTGGGTCTGGAGTGGTTCGAACCTTTGGGACTGGCAGTGACTGGAATCAATCAAGTCAAAGATGATAGCTGGGAAGAGGAACTGATGAGAGACTTCGCAGATGTCTTCGATGGCAAATTGGGCAAGTACACAGGGTCCCAAATATCATTTAACCTAGATCCCCAAGTTGCCCCTGTCAGAATTAAACCTAGGAGGGTTCCTTTTGCTCTACAGCCCAAAATAGATGAGCAACTGGATAAACTCATTGCCCAAGGGGTATTGGAGCTGATGGACCATACTAAGTGGGAGACACCGATAGTAACCCCCATGAAGCCGGATGGGTCAGCGCGCCTGTGTGGGGACTATAAAAGTACCCTGAACAAAGCATTACAACAGAGTGCGTACCCAGTACCTGTTGTGCAACACCTATTACATTCACTGGGTCAAGGGAGGATATTTGCGAAGCTTGACCTGGCCCAAGCATACCAACAGTTGCCAGTGGATGATGCCACAGCAGAGGCACAAACAATAGTCACGCACAGGGGAGCATTCAAGTGCAAATGTTTGCAGTTTGGGGTAAGCATAGCCCCGGGATTGTTCCAAAGCCTCCTACAGGGAATCGAGGGAGTTGTTCCCTATTTTGATGATGTACTGATATCAGCCATCTATCAGAAACAACTGCAGCAAAGGTTAAGGGCAGTACTAACCAGATTCTAAGAGGTGGGGCTAAAGGTAAAAAGGGACAAATGCCAACTAGCAGAAAGGCAAATAGAATTTTTGGGATATCTGATCGATGACTCAGGAATATGACCCACCCTGGGCAAACTGAAAGCAATCAGAGAGGCACCGACCCGCACCAATAAAACAGAACTGCAGGACTTCCGGTTGGCGCTGCAGGGATACAGACTGGGAATTAACGGGCTCTTCGGAGCCCCGCGAAAACCCCGTCTGCCAAGCCCTTGCCAGTAGGTCGTTGGACCTACCCTGTCCTGTAGGGACAAGGGGATAGAGAGGGACCCTCAGATGGCCGAGAGGAGCGGGCAGGTTCCTCAGGGCGGGAGGCTTGCCCTCTGTGCCGGCGGCAGTGGAACGGCAGCCATGGCGGCTGCCCTGAGACCGCAGCAACCGGGATACAAGAATGCACAGGAGGAGAAGAGGAGAAGCAGAGAGCGAAGCCAGGAGTTTGTATGCCAGGTGAGTGGACATCAACCCAGGCAGGAACTGCTCACAGACGCTGAATTACAATTAGTCTGCCCCAGCCTTAACAGCGGCTGAGAACTATTGGGGCACAAAGACAAAAGACCTGTTGGTGGATAACATAAATTACTGACTTTTTGGAAATGTTTGACTACAGATCTGGATATATTTTTTTCTTTACTTTTTGGTGGATAAATGAGATTGGACTATGGGAGAGAGGAAGGAGAAGAGGAAATAATTATGCCTTCAAAAGCAAAGGAAAAAGACAAACGGAGACGGATAAAATAGTTGCCAGCTGAAAAGGGAAAGTGTAAATTCCAGGCTGCTTGTTACTTGAAAAGAGAAACTTTGTTGCTTGTTATTTAAACTTAAGTTTTTTTGAAGAAAAAACTCAGAGAATTTGACTTAGGATACATAATCTGTTCACTGGAGGATTTATTGAAGTTTAGAAAGAAGAAATTAAATGGAACAATGAAAACTGAACTAATAAACATGACAATGAATGAAGGGTGTGGCAATAGAAGAAGGACATGATGATACCATATATGGAATAGCTTCAGAATTAACTTTGTAGAACTCATAACTTTGATGACATTGAAATGGAAAAGATACATATTTGGACAGACTGGAGAAAGGAATAATGGAATATATTATGTAACAAGGCAACAAAATATTATATTTTGATTTAAATGAACGGTTTCTGGGTGGTTGAATAATGTAGGAGATACTTTCTGGTTTTTTTTCTTCTCTATGCTCTCTCTCTATTTCTTTCTTGTAGTATCCTTCTTTTTGTTTCTTTTCCCCTCTCTATTTTCTTTTTTAATCCATTTTACTTCTTTTGTTATAGTTCTACTCTCTTCCTTTTTCCTTTTTTTTAGTGTTGCCTTATTTTTTTTGTATTTCTTTTATTGTAATTATTATTACTATTGCTATTACTCTCCTTTTTTTTCTATTATTATTTTCATATAAATATATAAACAATTTGATTAAGAAATAAGACCATAAATGATTGAAGAAAAACATGATTTTTGGATGTTCTAATGCCTTTTTAAATTTTGAATTTTTAACTAGCACTACCTACAGATTTAATAATCTGGAAGAAAATATTTACTTTTAAAGGTGTTGGATGTTAAAAAGAATTATTTATAGAATTAAGAACCATAAAAAATTAATTTTAAAGTGTTTCAAAATGTTTCCTATTGAAAATAAGAAATAAGCATGGAATGGGAGAAAACTTAAGAGAAAATAGGAGATAAGATATTTATTGAAATATACTTTTATCTTAAATTGGTAAGAGATATGGAGGAGAATAGATTGGAAAACAATATTGGTAACATATTTCAAAGTAATTTGGAGCTAAACAACTAAATAAGAGATAAATGTTATGAATTAGTTAAATAAATGAATTTAGGAGTGGAGGAAAGCATGATTCTGGAGATCAGTGAAAGCAAAGCTGTGATCTAGTTTTACAAATAAGGTAGGAGTGGAGGAAAGCATCATACTGGAGAACAGTTAAAGTAAATTGGGAACCAGTTAAAAATAAAAATAAGAGTTAGGAATGGAGGAAAGCATGGGCTGGAAAACAGTTAAAGCAAAGCTGTGAACCAGCCAAAATATTGAGTTAGGAGTGGAGGAAAGCATACGCTGGTCAACAGTTAAAGCAAAACTGTGAACTAGCCAAAAATAAATAGTTAGGGGTGGAGGAGACTATACCTGGGGATTAATTGAAATAAAGTTGTGAACCAGTTAAAAATAGGGGTAGGAGTGGAGGAAAGCATTGCTGGAAGGCAACTACTTGAGTTGTGAACCAGTTTTATAATAGATTTAGGAGGAGTTAAGGAGAAGGTTGATGTGCAGTTAAAATTATACTGTGAACCAGCTAAAATAATTAAGATAAGGACTGGAGGAAAGCATTGCTGGAAAGCAGCTGATTAAGATGCGAACCAGCTAAAAAATAAATTTAGGAGGAAGTGGAAGAGATTTTACCAGAGAATAGTAGCTAAACTGTGAACCAGTTTAAATAAATACAGATAGGAGTATTGGAAAATACAGCTGGGAAATAGATATTTAAACTATGAACCAGTTAAAAATTAGATTCAATAAAATATGAGAATAAACTTGAAATAAATAAAATAAAGTATTGTAGAAGTAACAAACTATAGAAGGAAATGTTGATTGTTTATGAAATGACTTTAAGAGAGGAGGAAAATGCTTTTTGTCAAGATTATGCATATTAGATGTCATTTAAGAGAAGTAAAATATAGATTTGAGGTAATGGGTCTTATGAAATATTGATTGTTAAAATGATAAAGATTTAGAATAGTGTTTATTGTTTAGAATTTTGGGAGTAATAGTAGAATGATAAATGTTTAGAATAAGATTTTTTTTAAAGATGTAAATGGATAAAATTTGGAACAAAATTGATTGAGGGAATGTGAATAATTGTACTCATTTTACGCCAGACCAAACCCTTGCTCTAAAACGATGTATTTTATGTTTTATGTTTAAATTTTTTTTAAAAAAATTGAAAAAAAAAACCCCAGAACTGCAGGTGTTTCTGGGACTATTAAATTTTTATGATATTTTCCTACCACAGAAAGCCACGATTGCTGAACTGTTACACCGGCTACTGGATAGGAAAACAGATTGGACATGGGGGAAAAAGGAGACAAACGCTTTTGAACACATAAAAAGACTATTAACTTCGGACAGTATATTGGTGCAGTATAGCAGAACGTTGCCATTAAGACTGACTTGCGACGCATCCCCGTTTGGTGTGGGAGCCGTGTTAAGCCATTGCATGCCAAACGGCAGAGAAGCCCCCATTGCCTTTTACTCGCGAACATTGTCAAAACCGGAAAGAAACTACAGCCAGCTCAATAAAGAGGAATTGGCCGCAGTGGCTGGCATCAAAAGGTTCCATGAGAACCTATATGGAAGAAGATTCGAACGAATCATGGACCACAAGCCGCTCCTAGGAATCATCGCAGGAGATAGACCTAACCCCCCCATCTTATCTCCAAGAATGCTGAGGTGAACGGAATTCCTCGCCACTTACCAGCTGATATACAGACCGGGGAAGACCATGTTTGTTGGACCCGTGCCCCTCCTGGTTAGTGCTGGCTTCCCGGGAGGTGACGCGAGGCTGGCTCCAGGGGATTATAAATGTTTCATTGGGCGAGGGTGTCTTTCCCGCTGCCTTGAAAGAGGCGGTGGTGAGACCTCTCCTCAAGAAGCCTTCCCTGGACCTGGCAATATTGGCTAACTATCGTCCAGTCTCCAACCTTCACTTTGTGGCGAAGGTTGTTGAGAGTGTGGTTGCGCGACAGCTCCCCCAGTACCTGGATGAAACGACGTATCTAGATCCGTTCCAATCGGGTTTCACTACTTGAGATGAATTTTGAGATTGTTGCCCTTTTGGTTGTTGTTGTTGCAATTTATAGGTTGCTTGGGTCAGTCGTTGTGTTTTCGGCTCTCCATTCTTAGGTGGTTCCAAAGTTGGGGGCAAACCCCCAAGATCCAAATCTTCTTCCATAATAATTCCTCCAGCTGCAGCTTCAGCGTAGGTTTGTATCTGTTTTCCATCTTTTCCTTGTTGTATCATCTCCATTTTCTTCCTCCCCCCCCCGGTGAGGGTGGGTATCCAGCCTGTAACAGGTTTACATAAAAAACTTTTGCCTTCCAAACTGTGTTTAATAGGTATCTTTCTCCTTTATAAGTCACTATTAGACCAGTTGGAACATCCCATCTATATGCCACCTGTTGATTTCTCACCTCATTTACCAAAAAGCCAAAGTCTTTCCTGCTCCTCAACATCTTTGGAGGAATCTCTTTCAAAACCACCACCTCCTGCCCAGCCCCCTGAACTTTATTATTGTAAGAAGCTTGTAAAATTTCATTTCTGATCCTCCTAGATGTGAAATAAATCACCACAACTTGTGGCAGCTGTCTTTGTTTTGCCAACCAGGAATTAACCCTGTAAATTTTATCAATTTGGATTGCCACATGTTCTGGTTTTTCTTTAATTATCTCAGCCATAGCATCAGCACAAATGTCTTTTAAATTTTCTTTGCTATTTTCCTTCAGTCCTCTCAGTCTCAGAGCAAACTCCATAGACCTGTATTGTAACATTACCAATTCATCATCCACTTTTCTCTGTTCTAGTCATGACATCACCCATTTTGCTCTCCAGATTTAAATTGGCTTCATTATTTTCTTCAACTTTCCCATCAAGCTGGATAACAAGATTTGAGAGTCCTGATACAGCAAAAACGATATCATCTCTTATTTTATCATGCTCCTGTCAGGTTTCGGTTCTGTCTTAAAATAAGTTTCATTTTCAAGCGCAGTCTCTAATGAATCATTCTTTATTAAGAACAGAAATAGCCGACATTTCTGAGGCTAATTGCAGCTCAACTGGCCCCTCCTTCCAACCCCCTCCTCTTCCGTTCTCCAACCCGATTTCTCATTGGCCATTAGCCAATCCATCTCTCCGTCCTGGCACGTACTTCTCACAGGAATGTGACCCCCACCCTCATCCCCCAGAAAACCCTATCTCTTGCATGCAGAAAACTAGGTAAAAGTTCATCTCAGCAATAATTCAGCGCTTCTGGTCTTCATGACAGCACTGGAAGAGAGCATAAGTTGGAGTGCTGACATCCGGCCCCTCTCCCTTCACTTCTGCGACATCACCTATCCCATAGGGAAAACACAAGAAGATTAGTCCCATCAGCCCCTCCCTGGCTGTGCACCCCCCCTCCCGGCTTTCCCGGGTGGTCTGCATGGAATTTTGCTATAAGGCGATCAGCTTGGATGTTTGCGCTCTTCACCCAGGAAGCCTCTGACAATGGGTAACCCTTCCATTTAATTAAGTACTGAAGGCGCCCCCTGTGCCATCTTGAATCGAGAATCCGCTGCACTTCATAATGCGTTTGGCCCCCAACAACCAGGGGCCCAGGGGGTTCACGTGGTGTTGGCCTTAAAGTAGACCCCACTACAGGTTTTAGAAGGCTACTGTGAAAAACGGGGTGAATTTTCCCCAAAAGCCGTGGCAACTGCAATTGCACCGTAACGGGGTTGATTATTTTTATTATAGGAAATGGTCCTATAAATTTTGGGCCCAATTTCCTGCTCGGGAGTCTAAGTCTCAAGTACTTGGTGGAGAGGTAAACTTTCTCTCCCAGCTGAAATGGTCTTTGGGGAGTTCGGTGCTTGTCTGCTTGGTCCTTATAAGATTGAGCCGCCTTTGCCAGCGCCCTCTTAACATTTTCCCAAGTTTGTCTCAACATTGCCATCCAGTCGGTCAAACTGACTGAGGAAGGGGGCTCCCTCGGGTATTCTGGCATGGGAACAAAATCCATGCCACTCACTATTTTGAACGGGGTTAGCCCCGTGCTGCTGTGGACAGCATTATTATATGCAACCTCCGCAAAAGATAGGAGGTCTGCCCAATTGGACTGCTGGTAGTCGACGTAGCATCTTAAATACTGTTCTATCATAGCGTTCAGTCTTTCTGCCCCCCCATTGGTACTCGGGTGAAATGCTGAGCTGAGCCCTTGGGATGAACCTATGGATCGTAGAAACTCCCTCCAGAACTTTGCTGTGAACTGGACCCCTCTGTCGGAAATGATTCTCCTGGGGACTCCATGTAGGCGGTAAATGTGTTTCAGGAACAGTTTGGACAACTGACGGGCTGAAGGCAGTCCACTACAAGGAATGAAGTGTGCCTGTTTGGAGAATAAGTCTATTACAGTCCAGATCACTGTATTTCCACTACTCCTCGGTAGGTCTACTATAAAGTCCATTGCAATCTCCTCCCATGGTCTTGTTGGCTCAGCTACTGGTTGCAACAATCCAGGCGGGCACCCTGGCCTTGTCTTCATCGTGGCACAAATGGTGCAGCTTTTTACATAACTGTCTACGTCCTTTCTCATGTGGGGCCACCAGAACTGCCTTCGTACTAGGTGCAGAGTCTTTAGGAACCCGAAGTGTCCTGCTGGTTTAACATCGTGGCTCCTCTTGAGAATCAGGATGCGTAAACTCTGTGGCACATAGAGCTTTGTCCCCCTCCATGCTAGTTCATCTCTTTTTGTCAAGAGATGTTGATTGTCTCGATACCAGGGGTCTGTCAGCGTTTCATTTTTTAATTTTGCAGTTAAGTCACTTGCAAGTTGGCCTTGCTGGTCACGTCGTTGCCGTCTGGTGATCACTTGGGCCGCAGCTTGGGTGGAGGGGATGATGGCATTCACTACCTGCTCCCGCTCACTGTTGTATTGGGGCATCCGGGAGAGGGCATCAGCCAGGAAATTTCTCCCACCTGGGATGTGCTTAAGCTCGAAATTGAAACGATTGAAGTATTGTGCCCACCGTACTTGCCTGGGTGACAGTTTTCGTGGGGTTTTTAGGGCCTCTAGGTTTTTATGATCAGTCCAGACTTCAAATGGTTTCTGGCCTCCCTCTAGAAGGTGCCGCCAGGTCAACAAGGCCCACCTTACTGCAAACGCTTCCTTCTCCCACGCCGCCCATCGCCTTTCCGTATCGGTGAGTTTGCGGGAGGTGTAGGCGCAGGGTTGTAGATCCCCTTGGTTGTTCTTTTGGAGTAACACAGCTCCTACTGCCACATCACTTGCGTCTGCTTGGATGACAAAAGGCTGTTCTGGATCCGGGTGTTTTAAGACAGGTTCTTTCGCGAACAGTCCTTTTAGCGTCTCAAATGCCTGTTGGCAGGTCAGGTCCCACTGTAGGGGTTGTCCCGGGCGAGGTTTCATCGCTGGGCTTCCTGTCTTTAGGAGGTCTGTCAAAGGTTTGGCAATCTTCGCAAACGAGGGGATGAATTGTCTGTAGAAATTCGCAAAACCTAGAAAACTTTGCAATTGTCTGCGGGTGCGAGGGGGCTGCCATTGTAGAACTGATTGGACCTTGGCTGGGTCCATCTCTATCCCCTCATTTGATACTCGGTAGCCCAGGTAGTCTAGCCGTGATTGGTGGAAATCGCATTTTGGCAGTTTGACATATAGGTTTGCCCGTAGCAGTTTTTCCAGTACTTGGCGGACGAGGGGTATATGTTCGTCTATGGTCTCCGTGTAGATAAGAATATCGTCCAGGTAGACGAGGACCCCTTTGTAAAGGTGTTCATGTAAGACTTCGTTTATTAACTGCATGAACACTGCCGGGGCTCCTTGCAATCCAAAAGGCATTACTTTAAACTGGAAACTGCCCAGGGGGCAGTTGAATGCTGTTTTCCATTCATCTCCTGCCCTTATGCGTACTCGGTAATAAGCTTCTCGAAGGTCTAGTTTGGTGAAAACCTTTCCTTTAGCTAGGTGGGCTAACATGTCTTTCATGAGGGGGAGGGGGTACAAGTTGTGTACGCAAACAGCATTGATACTTCGAAAGTCGACCACCAGTCTCATGGAGCCGTCCTTTTTCTCTTTAAACATGACCGGCGCCGCTACCCTTGGTTTCACTGGCTCAATAAATCCCCTTTGTAAGTTTTTGTCTATGTAGTCCCGCATTTCCTGCATTTCTCGGGGCGTCATAGCATACATTTTAGGTTTGGGTAGTTTCGCTCCTGGGATAATCTCGATGGCACAATCGGTCTCGCGGTGGGGGGGCAGGATGTCACACTCGGCCTCGCTGAATACCCCTGCAAGGTCTTGGTACTCCCTTGGGATCTGGTTTGCGTTACAAGCGGTGGTGGGTGCGGCTGCCAATTGTTTTGCTGCACCTTCTGGGAGGGACCCTTGTGTTGGTGGTGTTTTCTTCTGTAGTGGAGGGCTGCTTTGGGGTTTCAGCGTGGGAGGGAATTCTTCTGGTCGGGGCGGCAGGGGTTGGGGCCCCTTTGCTATTCTCAGCCTGCGGGTTCCCTCTTGCCACCAAATGATTGGGCCCCATTTGTCGAGCCATGAGAGTCCCAATATGACTGGTTCTGTCATCTTGGGGGCTATTATGAAGCGGATCGTCTCCCAGTGATCTGCGAGTTCTAGTCTCACGGGTTCAGTCAAATGTGTGGCATATGTTCCTCCCACTAGGGACCCATCAACTTGCTCGAAGCAAATTGGTTGTTTGAGCTGTTTAGCTCGGATTCCCAATTTTAGAACTGTGGGTAGGTTGATTAGGCACCGCGTGCTACCCGAGTCTATTAGGGCTTGGAAAGTCTCTTGGGCCCCTGTTTTGGGGGCTGTTAGGCGTATGGGGAAAAGAAAAGGATGGACGGGTCCACTCACCATCGGGTCATCCTCGCCTTCGTCTTCCGTGTCATAGGGTTCGGGGAACTGATCTCCCTCATCTGGGATTCCTCTGGTTTCGGTCAGATGAGCGAAAAACTCAGGGATTTGGGGAGTTTCCTGCGGTACGTGGGTGACGCGGTTGGGCCCTCGTTCCGGTCGTGCTTTGGGCGGTGGAGCTGGTCCCGGTCTAGGCGTTCCACATCTTGCTGCTATGTGGCCGCTTCCCCCACATCTGTAGCATTTCAGTGGGCTCCGTGGGGCAGTTGGTCTGTAGGAGGGCTGTGATGTTGGGGTTTCTCGTCTGTTGAGTGGCCCCTGGTCTGGTCGGCCTCTCTCCTTTCCCTCTGGTGGTTTTGACGTGTCAGTCGCCCGCAGCCCTCTGTCGACTTTTATCGCTACCCGGAACCATTCAGCGAGTCGGTTTGGGATGTCACGATAGGCAGTCACTTGGGAAATTCTTTTATCTAGGCTTGTTCTAAAAAAATACACCAGCAATCGCTCTGGTAGGGGAGGCAGTGTCCCAATGACTCTCCTGAATTCACGGATATGCTCTCTGATAGGCTTCCCCCTCTGCATTAGGTTTCTGAGTTCGTCTTCCACATAGGGGTCCTCCTCCTCCTCCTCATAACGGGCTCTCAATAGTTGCAAGAACCCATCCGCATTTTGTAGCTGGGGGGCCCTGTATTTGTAGAGTGATGCTGACCACCTCTTTGCTTCTCCCTCCAGCCCTTCCCTGATAGCATTCACTAGGGCTCTGGGGAAAGGGTAGAGGTGTCCGAACCGCTCTATGTATATCTCAGCTGAATCGAGGAATTGGGCGAGGTTGTCTGGGTCACCATCGAACTTCCCTCTGAACTGGGGTGGCTCCTCCCTCTCTGCCCTCTCCTCTCTGTGCTGAGCTCTGGAGGGCCAGCCCTGGTGTTGATAGTCCTCTGCCTCGTCTCTCATCCTGGGGTGGGGAGGTGCTGCCTTGTCTGGGCTTCGCTGCCATTCCCATCCCCAGCTCGCCCTTCCCAATTCACTTAGGGGTTTTTCTTTATCTTTTAACTTTGCAAAAGGGGATTCCACCTTTAAGGCTTTTGGCACAGTCCCCGGGTACTTATCTGCTTCACGTTTCTTTGCTTGAAGTTCTGCGGGGGGGGGGGAAGGTGGAGAAAGTTGAACCTTTGTATTTTCCAAGTTGGCTGGAATCACGACCGCTTCTGCTCCTCCCGTTTCTTGAAGCAGGCTTTCCTCCTATAGCTTGGCTTCAGCCATAGTCCGTCCGACCAGTTGTGTGGGAGGGAACGGGATGATTTAAACTCAGCCAGCCTGGATTTGGAGGAGAGTTGAGCTGTCTGTCAGGTTTCGGTTCTGTCTTAAAATAAGTTTCATTTTCAAGCGCAGTCTCTAATGAATCATTCTTTATTAAGAACAGAAATAGCCGACATTTCTGAGGCTAATTGCAGCTCAACTGGCCCCTCCTTCCAACCCCCTCCTCTTCCGCTCTCCAACCCGATTTCTCATTGGCCATTAGCCAATCCATCTCTCCGTCCTGGCACGTACTTCTCACAGGAATGTGACCCCCACCCTCATCCCCCAGAAAACCCTATCTCTTGCATGCAGAAAACTAGGTAAAAGTTCATCTCAGCAATAATTCAGCGCTTCTGGTCTTCATGACAGCACTGGAAGAGAGCATAAGTTGGAGTGCTGACAGCTCCTTTGCAACTGCTCCCTTGATCGAACCTATATCTTCCTCTATTTTCTTAAATTTCCCTTCAACAAGTAAAGTTAAATTGTTCATTGCTTCTCTCATTGCTATTGCTTGATTATTCATGGCTTCTTTCATAGCTTCCTTAAAATCATTAAGTGCTGCTTCTTGACTCTGGGTCTGGCTCTGTGAATCAGCTGGAAGCTGTGCTTTCTGTGTCACCACTGACACAACTGGGGAGCCTCCCCCTCCTTTAGCAACTCCTGGTTTCACTTGCTTAGAAGCCATTTTTTCCCCTTCCCCCCCTCTTTTCTTTGAAAATGACAAAGTCTTTAATGATATTAATTTAAAGTCTCTGAGTTGCCAGACAGAGTAGTTTTTTTTTCCCCTTGTTCTCTTCCCTCCGCACTCTCCGTTCCCAGCAGTTAATAGGCAGCCAATCCACTCTCCCAGCGCAAAGTTCTCAAGCACTTTCGTTTCAGGCTTTCACTTTCAAAGCCCTGACAAAGACACCATCTTCCGCCTTCAGCTCAGGATTCAGATCGAAACAAAGTAACTTTGGAGTTAAGTTCTGTATTTTTACGGCTTGTTCTCTTGTTTTCCGCTCTGACTGCGCTTGGGATCAGTCAAACTCACGTTTTAAAATCAGGATCGGATCACGGCTTCTCGCCCTGCTTTTGCAGGGTTGTCCTGGCTCCGGAGCTTCTTGGCAGGCTGCCTGAGGAGCTCACACCCTCCAAGCCTCTGGAAATGATCCAGAGGACTTTCGGGGGGCTCTACTCTCGCCCTCCGTCTCTCCTCTCCTTCTTTTCCCGAAGGAGAGTTTTTTCAGCCGTTTGACAGCTGATTTACGCTGTCAAAACGGCTTTTATGGAGACGCAGGGCTGGCGGTCATAAATGACCGTCCATGGAGCCTGCGGTGCCAACAGGAAGTCAGTTTGCTAATGATTCTTGTTCATTTAAGATTATTTCATGCTTCTTCAGTTCCATTAATTTCTTATTTTTTTTTATTTATTTTGAACATGTTTCTGAAACGTTTTTTCCAGGCTTTTATATTCTTCTTCCAATCTTACTTGTTTCTGCCATTTCTTTTTGTTCTTTTTCCCCAAATATGTTATTGCCAGTCCTCTAATATACAGTATGCTTTCATTGTGTCCCATACATTTTGGAGTGATGTATCTTCCTTTTTATTTAATTTTAAAAAAAATGTCCAATTCCTTTCCCACAAATTCCTGGAATCCTTTTTCATTTCATATTGTTGTATTCAAAGTCCACCTTGTCTTTTTCTTTTTCCCTTCCCATACTATTGTCATCGGACTGTGGTCAGCCCAAATATTTGAACCAATATTCACTTTTTGCACCTCTTCTATAAATCCAGTTGACATCCATACCATATCTATCCTTGACCATGATAGATGTCTCTTTGAATAAAAAGTATATTGACTCTCCTTCAAATGGTGGTGGCAGTTTAAAATTCCAAAATGGCGCCCGAAATAGCAGTTACAGTTGGCGGTTACAGGCAGCAAAAACCAAAGCAATTTAGAGACCAAAGAGGCCTCAGAAAGGAGAATAGGGACCTTTCTTATTTATTTTCAACTGATCTCCTGGGCAATGGAAAGATGCCGATCCTTCCATTGTCGGGCCAGCTCTGGATTACCCCCCAGAGGCCTCCCCCCTCTCTTTCTATAGGGGGGGGGTTAAACCTTCATGCATAAAAGACCTAAAGAAAGCTAAGGAGATTAGAAATGATTGTTATGTCTATCATGGGGGCTTTGCTTCTACAAAGTGACTGCCTTATTCCATCTCCCCTCCTGTATTTTTATCTCCTATCGCCCTTTTATGACCGGATATTCGGCTTTTTGTGAATCATTTGCTATCCAGGTTTGTTGTTTCCTGTATATCAGGATGAGAATTTCCTTACTTTTATTTCATCTGAGTCTCCCTGGATTTTCGCCTACTATATATATTTCCCACAGACTATCCGTATCTCTAATCTCAAGGATTGGCTATTCCATCTATGCCTAGGTACAACATTGAAAGAACAGGACTATAGCTGCTGTTTTTCTCCCTTATATCTGGTTGCCGTGAGAGGGTGATCGATGTTCACATCTGAGTTCAAAATGGCTCTTTCTACCGCTGATATGAGAGTTCAGCGGGACTAAAATGACTTGTACCTCTAATTGATACTCTCTCCACAGGACCCTGGATAACTAGGACATGCCTACCAGCTATAGACTATCTAGCTACAAAATGTACTCATTGGGAGAACTCCTCAAACTGCGAGATGCCCCCCTCTCGCAGGTCTGGCCCTCTTCTTTATCGAGGGCCTATCTCGATGACGGACTTTGGAGTCCGGAGAGATGGCATACAGCAAAAAGAGGGTTATGGGGTTTTTTAGAGAAATTTCTTAATAAGATTTTAAGGGATTCTGGGAGGGGGGTAGATTACGTGGGTTCGGGGGAAGACCCGCGGGGGAGGGTATCTGGGCCAGCCGTAGGGCGTGGCATAGGAGGTGTGAACTCTGGGGTCAAGGAGATGATTAGATCTTACGATACAGATGCCCATAACATCGATACTGTAGGTGGGAGGGGCAGATATGGCGGGAGCAGGGGGCCACATCATCCTACGGGAGTGCGTCCTCGCTGTTTACAAGCGGTGGCGCGCTCCGACCCTCAAAGCTCTTCTCGTTCCCCAGGTTGTACGGAACCTCGGGCCCCAGGCCTTCGGCTGATGCTGTGCAACGCCAGGTCCGTGGTAAATAAAGCCCCCCTCATTTGTGATCTTATTCAGGAGGGGTGTGTGGACCTGGCGGGTATTACGGAGACCTGGTTGGGCCAGGAAGGGAGAGCCCCCCTTGTTGATATGTGCCCACCAGGTTTCCATGCTTTCCATCAGCCAAGGTCTCAGGGGAGGGGCGGAGGGGTGGCGGTTGTTATTAAAGAAGGTCTTGGACCAAGGGAGGCCACTGTTCCTCAGACGGCTGGATGTGAGTCCCTTCTTGTGAAGTGGGGTCATAGGGTGCAGTTGGGCTTGCTAGTCACGCACCTGGCTCCCTGCCATGTGGCAGCAGCCCTGCCTGAGCTGCTTGATGTTATAGCCGTGGTGGCTGTTGACACCCCCAGGCTTATGGTCATGGGGGATTTTAACCTGTCATCAGTTGGCGAGACATCTGAGGTGGCTCGGGAGTTCATGGCTTCCATGACAGCTATGGACCTGACCCAGTTAATTTATGGCTCTACTCACATGGGGGGACACACACTGGACCTTGTTTTTGTCTCTGGACAGTGGTTGAGTGATCTCGAGATAGGGGATATAGTGATTGAACCCTTGTCATGGTCAGATCACTCCCTCCTTCGCCTGGACCTTCGAACCGCCACACCCCGCCGCAGGGAGGCAGAACCGACCAGGTGGTTCCGCCCCAGGCGCCTGATGGATCCTGAGAGATTCCAGATGGAGCTTGGGCCATTTCCTGAGGTTCTAGCACACGACTCGGCTGAGGACTTAGTGGCCGCCTGGGATAGGGCGGCGGCTGATGCTTTAGACCAAGTCGTGCCTTTGTGGCCTCTGACCCGGCGCCGGTCTCACCTGGCTCCTTGGTATACTGAGGAGCTGAGGGAGATGAAGCGCCGGGAAAGACGCCTAGAGAGCAGTTGGAGGGCTAGTCGTTCTGAATCCGACCAAACACTGGTAAGATCTCATATTAAGAATTACCTAGTGGCGATAAGAGTAGAGAAGAGTAACTACTTTTCTACTCTTATTGCGTCATCAGATAATCGCCCAGCCGCCCTGTTTAGGGTGACCCGCTCTCTGCTCCATCAAGAGACGCGGGAAGACCCCTTGGAGGGTAGAGCTGAGGATTTTGTACAATATCTGTATGACAAAATTGCTCAGATTCGTGAACAGCTAGACTCTGACTGGATTGATCCAGAGGAGATGACAGGGGCAGGTCCTGAGAATATTATTTGGGAAGAGTTTGATCCTATGACTCCCGAAAGCATGGACAGGATACTGAACAGACTAAATGTGACCACATGTTTATTGGACCCGTGTCCATCCTGGTTGGTACTGGCCTCCCGGGAGGTGACGCGAGGCTGGCTCCAGGAGATTATAAATGCTTCTTTGAGTGAGGGTGTCTTTCCCACCGTCTTGAAAGAGGCGGTGGTGAGGCCCCTCCTCAAGAAGCCCTCCCTGGATCCAGCTGTATTAGCAAATTATCGTCCTGTCTCCAACCTTCGCTTTATTGCAAAGGTTGTTGAGAGTGTGGTTGCACGACAACTGCCTCAGTACCTGGATAAATCGAATTATCTAGATCCGTTCCAGTCGGGATTCAGGCCCGGGTACAGCACAGAGACAGCATTGGTCGCATTGGTTGATGATCTCTGGAGGGCTCGGGACAGGGGTTGCTCCTCTGTCCTGGTCCTACTAGACCTCTCAGCGGCTTTTGATACCATCGATCATGATATCATGCTGCACCGGTTGGAAGGGTTGGGGGTGGGGGGCACTGTTCTACAGTGGTTCTCCTCCTTTCTCTCTGACCGGTCGCAGTCTGTGTTGACAGGGGGATAGAGGTCGACCCCAAGGCCCCTTATATGTGGGGTGCCACAAGGATCGGTCCTCTCGCCCCTTCTATTCAACATTTATGTGAAGCCGCTGGGTGAGATCATCCGTGGTTTTGGGGTGAAGTACCATCAGTACGCTGATGACACCCAGCTGTACAGCTCCACCCCAGACCACCCCAATGATGCCCTCGAGGTGATGTCCCGGTGCCTGGAGGCCGTACGGATCTGGATGGGGAGGAACAAACTCAGACTCAACCCATCCAAGACCGAGTGGCTGTGGTTTCCGTCATCCCAATATAGTCAGTTGGCACCATCTCTGACTATTGGGGGCGAGTTGTTGGCCCCCACAGATGGGGTTCGCAACTTGGGCATCCTCCTGGACTCACGGCTGTCTTTTGAAGAGCATATGACGGCCGTAGCCAGGAGGACTTTTTATCAGGCTTGCCTGATTCGCCAGTTGCATCCCTTTCTGGATCAGGACTCATTACGCACGGTCACTCATGCCCTTGTCACCTCACACCTGGATTATTGTAATGCTCTCTACATGGGGCTCCCTTTGAGAAGCACCCGAAGGCTCCAACTGGTCCAGAATGCGGCCGCGCGGGTGGTAATGGGAGCAATGTGGCGCTCTCATGTAACCCCCCTCCTGCGCAAGCTGCACTGGCTCCCAGTGGTCTTCCGGGTGCGCTTCAAGGTTTTGGTTACTATCTTTAGAGCGCTCCGTGGCTCAGGACCAGGGTACTTACGAGACCGCCTCCTACCACCAATAGCCTCTCACCGACCAGTTCGCTCCCATAGAGAGGGACTCCTCAGGGTGCCGTCGGCCAAACAATGTCGACTGACGGCCCCCAGGGGGAGAGCCTTTTCTGTGGGGGCACCTACCATCTGGAACGGGCTTCCCCCGGAGTTACGAAACATCCAAGACTTACGCATATTCCGCCGTGCCCTGAAAACATTTCTATTCCAACAAGCTGGTCTGGCCTAACTCTCCCTTTTTAATTGGCTTTTAAACTGGCTTTTAAATTGGGTTTTAAACCTCTTTAGATAAATTTGGATGTTTTTAATCTTTGAGCCTAAATTACTTAATCTGTTTCTTAATAGTTTTTAACTTCTATATGTATTTGTATTTATTATAGCTGTTCACCGCCCTGAGTCCTTCGGGAGTAGGGCGGTATACAAATATGAAAAAATAAAATAAATAAATAAATAAATGTTTTTGTCTCCAAATATCTTGGATACTTAATTCTTCTACCATTGTAAAAAAGGATTTTGGTAATGTTCTTCTAGTTTTTTTATTTGTCTTCAGAGTTTTATAGTCCAAATCTGGGTCTGTAACAGCATTAAAATCACCCATTATCCATACATTTTCATAGTTCAATGCTATAATTTTTCTGTGCAATCGATGATAAAATTCTTCCTGCTTTTCATTTGGTGCATACAATGCTATCAAAAGTAATTGTTTAAAATTCATTTTTATTTCCACCATCAAAATCCTGTCTTCCTCATTTTCAAAAATTAATTTAGGTTCTAATTTTTCTTTTATATATAATGCCACACCTCTTTTATTTTGCTGTATCAGTGATGTAAATAAAACTCCTAATTTGGGATATTGTAATAATTTTATGTGTTGTTTTCTAATATGAACTTCTTGTAAACATATAATGTCCATCTTCAGAGTATTTAATTTAGTCAATAGTCTGTTTCTTTTTATTGCTGCATTTAATCCATTTACATTTAAGGATATTGCTTTTATTTCTCCTCCCATGTTTACTTATTACTAGGTTTTAATTTCATTGCCCTCGTCTCTCTTTGTTCGATTGGGTCTTTGGCTCTTGCCCCTTCTCTCTGAGCCCTCTCTTCTCTTGTTTTTTCCTCTTTATCCTTTTCTTCCTCTTTCTCTTTTGCCACGCCTACAGCTCCCAAATCTTCTTCCATTGATCCACAAAGTTGTTGATAAAATAGCTTCGCTTTCTCAATTGAATCAAGTCTGTGTCTTTGTTCTCTCCATGTCACCATAATCCCTTCAGGTATTAACCATCTAAAACTCACTCCTTTGGATATTAAAAATCTTGTTAAAAATTGGTATTCTCTCCTCAAATCTCTAACTCTTCTAGGTATTTGTTGTAGAACCTCAAGTTCTTTATCCTTGTGTTTCAGTGCTCTGGTCCTTACTGCTTGAAATATTTCTGATTTCATTGCTTTCTTTGTAAATCTTACATGTATTTCCCTTGGTAGTTTATTCCTTACTGCATATCTAGTATAGATTATAAAGGCTTCATCAATCTCATTTAAAATCTTTTCTTTATGTCGTTCCAAGGCTTCAGCCAAAATCTCTGCAATTATTTCTGGTAAATTTTCTTCTTTTTCTTCTTCTATATTTTGGAATCTTAAGTAAAATTCAGAGCATTCCATTTCAAGCAAGATAATTGTCCTTTCATGAATTTTGTCCACGGAAACCAGATTTTCAATTTTTTTCTCTGTCATTTCCACTTTTTCTTCTACTTTCTTAATTCTCTCCTCGTTCTTCCCCATTATTTCTTTCATTTCTTGCAGTTCTTGCAGTTTGATATCATCATGAAGTGATTGCATACATTTGTGCAACTCTATAATCTTGGAGGTTTTCTGCATTTCTGCCGCTGAGGGACTTGGTGCTGGCTGTGTATATTTCTTCATTTCCACTTCTCCAAAAGCTTAATATAAATAGTTGATAATCCATTTATGGTTTAATTATAATCCAAATGTCTATTTCAATAATTGAATTAGTAGGCAAAAAATTAAAAAAGAAATAAAAAAAGGAAAAAAGTAAAAATTCTCAAATTTATTTATTTATTTATTTATTTATTTATTTATTTATTTATTTATTTATTTATCTTGAATTTGTATACCGCCCTTCTTCCTAAGGACTCAGGGCAGTGTACAGCCACATAAAAACATAGACTACAAATATTAAAATACCATTAAATATATATATATATAAATTTGGCCCCATAATTAAAAACAGTAACAAACCAATTAAAACATTTAAAAAGTGTTAGGCCAGCCTGGCTTGCTGGAAAAAGAAAGTTTTAAGGGCATGGCGGAAGGCACCGAGGTCTTGGATTCTCCTTATCTCTGGGGGCAGCTGATTCCAGAGGGTAGGTGCCCCCACAGAGAAGGCCCTCCCCCTAGGGGTCACCAGCCTACATTGTTTGGCTGATGGCACCCCGAGGAGGCCATCTCTATGGGAGTGCACAGGTCAATGGGAGGCCGTCGGTAGCAGCAGGCGGTCTCGAAGATAACTAGGTCCTATGCCATGGAGCGCTTTAAAGGTGATAACCAACACCTTGAAGCGCACCCGGAAGACCACTGTAAGCCAGTGCAGCTCACGCAGGAGAGGTGTTATATGGGAGTGCCAGGTACCTCCTGTGACTACCTGTGCGGCCGCATTCTGGACCAGTTGGAGCCTCCGGGTGCCCTTCAAGGGGAGCCCCATGTAGAGAGCGTTGCAGTAGTCCAGGCAAGAGGTGACGAGGGCATGAGTGACTGTGCACAGGGAATCCCGATCAAGAAAGGGCCACAACTGGTGGATCATCCCTTCCCTTCAAAAATATAAGGAAAAAGTAAGGAAAAAAGGAAAAAAAAAAAAAAACAAGCTGGAGGAGAGGGAGGAAAAAAAAAGAGATTTTAATCCAATTGTTTTAAAAGGGAAAAAAATAAAAAAATAAAATTTTTAAGACCAAAATCAAAAACAAGTATCCATAAAGAAAAAAAAAAGTGAAGATAAAAAAAAAAACAGATTTTTTTCTGACTCTTCATTTCTCAATCCACAAAAGGGTAATACTTAAAAAGAGGAAACCAATTCTTTTTTTTTTAAACAAAGTTTATTTTCATTTTTAAAAATACAATACTTTACATATATACATTCAAGGTTATTGCAACTAACGTACACAAATATGCGCCTATACCACTAATACAATCCATTTCATTTCCCTCTCTTTTCTTTCACCCAATTATACCATGAATTCCAACATTTGTAATAATCAGAATCTTTTTGGTTCCTAAGTAATTTCGTTAACCAGTCTGCCTCTGCGCATTCTTTTCCATAATTTTCCAAATCAATTTATTTTCTTTGGGTTTTAATTCATTTTTCCATTCTTGCGCATATAGTATCCTAGCTGCAGTAGTGATATGGAGGATCAAGTACCATTTTTCCTTAGTTATTTTGTCTGGTTTCATTCCTAATAAAAAAATCTCTGGTTTCAGCTCTATGTTATATCCTGTAATTTCCACTATCCAGTTCCGAACCTTGGACCAATATTTGCCTGCTTTGGGGCACGTCCACCATTGGTGGTAGTATGTCCCACTACCATTCCCACACTTCCAGCATGCCGGGGAAACTCCCAGGAACATTCTTGTGATTCTTGCCGGGGGGGATATGCCAATGATAGATCATTTTATAAATATTTTCCTTGAAGGAGGTTGACAAAGTAAGTTTCATATTCCTATTCCATATCTCATCCCATTTATCCAGATTTGGAGAAAATCCAAGGTTCCTCCCCCAGGCAATCATGAAGAGGAAACCAAGTCTGTGTTGGCAGGGGGGCAGAGGTCGACCTCGGGGGGCCTTGTTTGTGGGGTGATGCAAGGGTCGGTCCTCTCGCCCCTCCTGTTCAACATTTATGTGAAGCCGCTGGGTGAGATCATCCGTGGTTTTGGGGTGAAGTTCCATCAGTATGCTGATGATACTCAGCTGTACATCTCTACCCCGGACCATCCCAATGATGCCCTTGATGTGATGTCCCGGTGCCTGGAGGCCGTGTCCCGTTATAGCCAGCTGGTTCCATCGCTGACTATTGGGGGTGAGATCTTGGCCCCCTCAGAGAGGGCTCGCAATTTGGGTGTCCTCCTGGATGCGTGGCTGTCTCTAGAAGATCATGTGATGGCTGTGGCCAGGGGGGCTTTTTATCAGGTCCGCCTGATTCACCCTTTCTGGATCGGGACTCCTTGCGCACAGTCACTCATGCCCTCATCACTTCCCGTCTGGACTACTGTAATGCTCTCTACATGGGGCTCCCCTTGAAGAGCACCCAGAGGTTCCAACTGGTCCAGAGTGTGGCTGCGCGGGTGATTATGGGAGCGACACGGCGCTCCCATGAATTGAGCCTTACTGCCAATTCTGAGACACACTTTGGTCTATCTACTCAGGGAAAACTCGTACTTGAAATTTGAATGTGTTTTTGCCCCTTTCAGACCGTGGGGAACATGGATATATGTTTCTTCCTCAAATCTGAGCTCTGTGTCAAAAGTTATGTTTTCTGGCTGAATTGAGCCCAATTGCCAATTCTGAGATACACTTTGCTATAACTTCTCAGGGAAAGCTTGTAATTGAAAATTGAATGTGTTTAGTGCTTTTCAAACCGTAGGGAACATGAATATGTGTTTCTTTTGCAAATCTGAGCTCTGTGTCAAAAGTTACGTTTTCTGGCTGAAGAACCCAATTGCCAATTCTGAGATACACTTTGGTCTAACATCTCAGGAAAGCTCGTGCTTGAAAATTGAATGTGTTTTGTGCTTTTCAAACCGTGGGGAACATGAATATGTGTTTCTTTGCCAAATCTGTGCTCTGTGTCAAAAGTAACGTTTTCTGGCTGAACTGAGCCTTACTGCCAATTCTGAGACACACTTTGGTCTATCTCCTCAGGGAAAACTCGTACTTGAAATTTGAATGTGTTTTTGCCCCTTTCAGACCGTGGGGAACATGAATATGTTTTTCTTCTTCAAATCTGAGCTCTGTGTCAAAAGTTATGTTTTCTGGCTGAATTGAACACAATTGCCAATTCTGAGATACACTTCGGTCTAACTCCTCAGGGAAATCTTGTAATTGAAAATTGAATGTGTTTAGTGCTTTTCAGACCGCGGGGAACATGGATATGCGTTTCTTTTGCAAATCTGAGCTCTGTGTCAAAAGTTATGTTTTCTGGCTGAATTGAGCCGTATTGCCAATTGTGAGATACACTTTGGTCTAACTCCTCAAGGAAAGCTCGTACTTGAAATTTGAATGTGTTTTTGCCCCTTTCAGACCGTGGGGAACATTAATATGTGTGTCTTCTGCAAATCTGAGCTCTGTGTCAAAAGTTACGTTTTCTGGCTCAATTGAGCTCTTTTGCCAATTCGGAGATACACTTTGGTCTAACTCCCGAGGGAAAGCTCGTACTTGAAAATTGATTGTGTTTTGCGCTTTTCACACCGTGGGGATCATGAATGTGTGTGTGTTCTGTAAATCTGAGCTCTGTGTCAAAAGTTACGTTTTCTGACTGAATTGAGCCTTACTGCCAATTCTGAGACTCACTTTGGTCTATCTACTCAGGGAAAACTCGTACTTGAAAATTGAATGTGTTTTGTGCTTTTCAGACCGTGGGGAACATGGATATGTGTTTCTTCTGCACATCTGAGCTCTGTGTCAAAAGTTACGTTTTCTGGCTGAATTGAGCCCAATTGCCAATTCTGAGATAGACTTTGGTCTAACTCCTCAGAGAAAACTCGTACTTGAAATTTGAATGTGTTTTTGCCCCTTTCAGACCGTGGGGAACATTAATATGTGTGTCTTCTGCAAATCTGAGCTCTGTGTCAAAAGTTACGTTTTCTGGCTCAATTGAGCCCTATTGCCAATTCTGAGATACATTTTGGTCTAACTCGTCAGGGAAAGCTCGTACTTGAAATTTGAATGTGTTTTTGCCCCTTTCAGACAGTGGGGAACATGAATATGTGTGTGTTCTGTAAATCTGAGCTCTGTGTCAAAAGTTACGTTTTCTGTCTGAATTGAGCCGTACTGCCAATTCTGAGATACACTTTTCTATAACTTCTCAGGGAAAGCTCATACTTGAAAATTGAATGTGTTTTGTGCTTTTCAGACCATGGGGAACATGGATATGTTTTTCTTCTGCAAATCTGAGGTCTGTGTCAAAAGTTACGTTTTCTGACTGAATTGAACCCGATTGCCAATTCTGAGATACACTTTGGTCTATCTCCTCAGGGAAAGCTCATACTTGAAAATTGAATGTGTTTTAAACCGGAAGTCTTCCGGTTTGGTTCCTGTCGCCGAAAGACGGTCTTTTTTCGGACCGCCAGCCCCGCTGCCTGTCAGAGCCGCTTCGAACAAGAGAAGCGGCTCGGAAGTTCCCGAATCCTGAAGGATTAGAGGAATAGAGTCGGCGAGAGGCAGGTAGAGCCCCTGTGAGCCCCCAGATAGCACCTCTTCGCTTCTGGGGAGGAAACAGGCGCGGCTCCCCATTCAGCTCGCCGAGACTCTGGGCAGCGTGGGACGACTCTACACAGCGTAGAGCAAGGTGGCAGGACCAACCTTCCTACAGAGAACAAATCAAATTCAAACAAACAGGGTGGAATAACAACTTGAACCACGAAACTGCAAGTATTTACTAGCCCTGTGACTAACTTTGAAATAAAGAGTGAAAGTCTCTTGAAAATGGCGCCCGGCTTCAGCGTTAATGAGAGCTGAAAGTGAAAGTGGATTTGAATAGTTACTTCTAATAGCTACAAAGTAGCATTGCTTGCAACAAGTGAAAGAAAAGCCTGATTCTTTTAAGACAAGCCTGATTCTGACTTAATTTTAATTTTTAACTTGACTAAACCTGGGGGAATTTTTCAGAGGATTCTGTGGAGGAGGAAAGGGAAAAAAGACTTCCTTTTTTGAAAAAGTCAGACTACGTGGCAGTATGGCTTCTAGTTTAGTCAGACTAAACAGGATGTGAAGGTGGCGGGAGGGGGGGGATCCCCCACACATAAGCCTCAACAACAGCCTCCCAGCCAGCAGAGCCAGAAAAAAGAGATTGATCTTGAAAGCTTAAAGGATTTTATTGCTCAGGCTCTGATGAGGCAACATGAATGTTTGGATGAGAAGTTTAAAAAGTCACAACAGGAAATTAAGCAGGAGATGAAAGAAATTAAAGAGGTGGTACAAGAAAAATATGAAAAGGTGACCAAAAAATTAATGACTGTTGTGACTGGATTGTCAGAAGCAATTATTAAAACTGATGAAAAAGTGGAGGAATTTAGATTAGAAGTGGATGTCAAAATGAAGGAGGCTGATCATAAAATTTCTAATGTTGACAATAAAGCGCAAAGATTGGAAAATGAGATAACAATTATGTAATTCAGGTCTATGGAATTTGCTATAAGGCTTAGAGGCTTAAAAGAGAATGATAGGGAAGATTTGAGAAAGATTTGTGCTGATGCGCTAGCTGTGATGTTAAAGATTAGTTCTGAAGAGATTTTTTGTAAAATGGACAAGGTGTACAGAGTGAATTCCTGGGTGGCCAGACAAAGACAACTGCCTAGAGACGTGGTGATATATTTTACAGACAGAAAAATAAGAAATGATATTTTGCAAAAGTCCTTTGTCTCTGCTGTGCAAGTGGATGGAAAGGAAATTGGAGTTTATAAAGAATTGCCACCTAAGATGCTAAAAGATAGGAAGGATTTTGGATTTCTAGTGAATGAATTAAAAAAACAACAAATCCCATTTAGGTGGGATGCTCCAACTGGCATAATTTTGAGGTTTAAAGGAGAAAGATACCGATTAAATACTCTTGAAAAGGCAGAAGAATTTTATTCTAATTTTTTCAAAGTGAGTTCACCATCCCCACGTACATCTTCTGTGTTGGAGACAAAGGAGAGTGATAAGGAGAGGCAACTTCAGCAAGAGGTCGATGAGCAGCCTAAGCAGTTGGAATTGGAGGCAATGGAAATGCAGGGAGCTACAGGAGGATTTCTGGATGCGCCCTTGATAGATCTTCCCTCAGAAATTGTAACTGAACCACCTAAGACCACAAGAGAAGTGGCTTTGGACCTAGCCCGGATGTGTGAAGCCAAAGATCAGCGCATAACTCGAGCAGTTGCTAAGCAAATTAAAGAAAAGCAACAACAGGAAAGGGCCAAGCCACAGCAAGGCAAGAAAGGAGTTAAGGGTAATATACAAGAATGTGAAGCCATGGGAGGAGCAAGGCCGAAGACTACCAATTTGGAGAGCCTTCAGCATATGTTCTTATCGCTTCGAGAAGATTCAAATGATAACTAAGTTTTTATCTTGGAATGTGAACGGATTAAATTCACCACAGAAAAGGAAGAAATTGTTAATTACTTGAGACAATTTAACAACGATATTATTTGTTTACAAGAAACTCATATTCGAAAACAAGACCAAAAATACTTGATAAACTCAAGATTAGGAACACAATTTATAGCCTCGAATTTGGAAAAAAAAGAATGGAATAGTGATTTATATAAATAAAAGACTCTCAGCTAAAATTATAGAAGCAGATGATTGTAGCAGGTTTATAGCAGTTGAACTCTACACAGCAAGTGGTCCAATTCTGGTGATTGGAATTTATGCTCCTAATCAACAGCAAGAAAATTTTTACAAAACTTTGCATTCCAAAATATTGCTATGCAAGCCTGTCATGACTCTAGATTAGCTGGTCACTTTGGTTTTGTGAAAACTTTACACTTATTAAAATAGTAACTCTGGTGGCCTTCATTGAAGAAGGATGTGGAAAGCTATGTAGCAAGCTATCCCATTTGCGCTGCTGTTAAACGCAGGCAGGGGAAGACCCCCGGTCTACTCCAGCTGGTGGCAGACCCTTCATCAACCTGGAGAGAGATCTCCATGGATTTTATTGTAGAATTGCCTGAGAGTTCTGGGAACACAGTAATATGAGTTGTCACGGATCTCTTTTCGAAGCTGGTCCACTTCATACCATGCCAAAAGATCCGTACAGCAAAAACCTTAGCTAAGCTATTTTTATTACACATATATCATTTGCATGGTGCACCTCAACACATTATTTCAGATAGAGGGTTCCAATTTACCTCCAAGTTCTAGAAAGCCTCCTTGGACCTTTTCGGAACCAAACAGGGACTTAGTTCTATTATTTATTTATTTATTTATTTATTTATTTATTTATTTATTTATTTATTATTAGTTCAATTTATATGCCGCCCTTCTCCGGAGACTCAGGGCGGCTTACAATGCATTAAGCAATAGCTTTCATACTTTTGTATATGCCTGCTTAGTAGGGCTTTCGCCCCCCCCAAAAAAAGCGGTGTTCTTTTTTTATACAAAGTCAGCTTATTGCCCCCACAATCCGGGTCCTCATTTTACCTACCTTGAAAGGATCGAAGGCTGAGTCAACCTTGAGCCTCATGAGATTTGAACTTGCAGTTCTAGTCATCATCCACAAATGAATGAGGCGATGGAACAAACTAACTCAGTTCTAGAGTAATACCTGCATTATTTTATTAATTACCAACAAGACAACTGGACTGAACTCCTACCTTTTGCGGAACTTGCATATAACAATGCTGTACACACTAGCACTGGAATTACCCTTTTCAGAGTAGCCACAGGGCAAAAATTTAATGCCATGCCTGAATTGCCCTCAAAGGAACCAGATATTCCCTCTTTAAAACAGTGGCTAAATCACCTGCAAACCACCTGGCCAGTTGTCTGCAAGGCACTAGACAAAGCCAGAGTGGCCTGTAAGGCTCAAGCTGATAAGAAAAGAATTTAACCTAAGCCTTACAGGGTGGATGACAAGGTCTACCTCTCCACCAGATTTCTAAAATCCTTGCAACCGTCCAAGAAGCTAGGTCCTAAGTACATTGGTCCTTTTCCCATCTGCATTATTAACCCTGTCACGGTGGAACTGCAACTTTCTAAGTCATTATGGAAGTCCACCCCATTTTTCCTTGTAGCCTGCTAAAGCCTGAAATCACCTCTGACCTCCATCCCACTCCTTCCCCTGTTCCACAACCTATTATGGTTGAAGGTGAACAGCATTTTGAAGTTCAGGCAATCCTGGACTCTAGGAAATTCCATGGAGCCACCCATTGCCTGGTGGCATGGACACACCTCCCTTTCTCACAAAACGAATGGGTTCACAAGAAACATGTAATTGCTCCAAAATTGACAAAATTTGTTTCATCAATTGTATCCTGACAAACCTCACTGATCGTATATTTTGTTGTCTCCCCTTCCCTATTTCTATTTCCTTCAGGTAGACTTCCCATTTTTCTAGGAGCGGGGCATGTCAGGTCCCATAAATTCCTATAGGGATGCTGTCATTCTGGTGGGAGGGGGGAGGTTTAGGGGAATCTCTATATGGGGTTTTTGTTTCTATTTCTTGCTTTGCTTTGCTGTAACTTTCGGGACCTTGGGAGGGGAAAAGGAATGTACCTCAAGCAGCTGTCTTATCTTGTCTGTGGAGAGAAGCAGCAGTATTGCCTTGGAGAACAGCGTTTATCATCCTCTCGGCTTGAGTTTCTCATAAAATCATCACACACCAGGATTGGCTCAAAGATATATTGGACTTTGGGAGGGGCTCTGTCTGCAATAGTTTAATCTAACGTTTCAAGCTGGAAAAATTGATTCCTGCCTACATCTCTTGCAGTCACAATCTTCCAATAAAAGTTTCCTTTTGAAATGGCTTTCGTTTCAAGAGTTCTGCTTTCTTGAGAAGATTGGTGAGGCAGGACCTTACACGTATCCTTTCCTGTTATTTGTGCTGCACTCACTGTGAGCACAATATTTAACTATGGCTAAGGGTGGCCTAGTATCTAAGACACTGGGCTTATCAACTAGAAGGTTGGCAATTCAAGACCCATGTGATAGAATGAGCTCCCATTCTTGCCCCAGTTCCTACCAATTTAGCTGTTCAAAAGCAAGAAAATGCCACTTTGATGAGAAGGTAACAGCCTTCCATGCACCTCAGCATATAGTCATGCCAGCCAGATGACCACAAAAGTGTCTTCAAACATTGTGGTTCCCTCATTTTGAAACAGAGATGAGCACTGCCCCCTAGAGTCAGACACAACTGGACCAGGGAAACCTTTACCTTTTAAAGACTCAATTTAGAATTGCCCTGATATTGCCCATATAATATTAGCACAGATGCTCCTTTATAGGCAACTGAATAGTGTTTGATACCTGGATACTTTTCTTCTTGTTCACATTAAGAAAAAGAAAATAAAAAAATATATTGGAGTAACCTTGCTAAATTTATTTATTAAAAATGTATATATGTATGTATGTATGTGTGTGTGTGTGTGTGTGTGTGTGTGTGTGTGTATTTCACAAGTGAACTCAAAAGCAGATTACAGTAGAAAATGTAATACAATGTATAAAAACACTGTCACTTTAATTATCATCATCTGTGATTTGAGAATGGTTATATTATATGATCATTAACTAAATTATCCTTATTATATAAGATGATCTCACTCTTTACTTAAATCTTTACCAGCAAGAATCCAACTGTTACTATAGTATAGTTAACACTTTCTATCTGTGGGAACTTTTTATGTTGTGATCCTAGAGCCCTAAATCGACCCTGCTACAGTAATAGTCGGCACAGAATCAATGCTGTCACTACAAGCTCTTGATCTCTTTTGTGGTAGAGATTCCTAAGCCTAAAATACTAGAAACGGTCAAGACTTTTGAGCTAAATTATAATTGATTCCCTTGAGTCCATCTGCAGTTGTGAATTGGCACTGTCACTTCCAATATATTTGCAAAACACTGGAATTATTGAACCAATTCTGGTACTACACCCAAGGTAACCCAAGTTTAAAATTCTCCTTAAGACAAAAGAGTGCTAGGTTCCATATCAGAAGCTGCCCCTTTAGGCCTTCCGACTCCAAGATTAACATCAGACCAACAATCAAGTAAACAATACCCCAATCAAAAAACTGCCAAAGAAACCAACAGTAAACATCCCAACTAAAGAATCTCTAAGACCACTCCACCAACACTAACAGGGCAACACACTAGAATATAAACTGACAGCAAACTTCACTCCTTACTAGTTCTGATGATGTTACCTAGTTTAGGTAATGAAACGTCTGCAAGAAAACAAGCAAACTCAGACAGCACCAAAGATCTCGCCTTTCTACTTTGCAAGAAAGTAGTGGTATTTGAGCGGAAGTTCTTCAGTTCGTAAAACAAGTAGACTTTCTATAATCTACAAAACATCGGCCTCATTTCCCAGTTCTGTTCAGGCCTAGATCACTATTTTATTTGGTTAAAATCACTCTCTTTGCATATTATTAAAAGCATCTGTTATGAGGCCAATGTGCAGTTAGCTGAGCAAAGATTTAATGATGTACCTAAATTTTTATATATTTAACCAGTATGGAGGCAAATAGCCATAATATTGTATCTACGTTGCTAAAGATATGTGGAGAAAGTGCTTAAACTGGCATTTTAGGATCATGCGTCTGACTTTTAAATGATTATATTTGTTTCAAACTTACCTTTTTATTATAAAATAAATGATGCCCACAATCAGGTAAAATATTTGTAATCCATTACATAAATTGAAAAATAGATTATGAGTTTGTGTGCATCATACAGATATGCATATACAATTATAAGTAGAAGGAAACATGCATGTCTGAAGCCAAAACTAAACCCAATGTGCTTCATTTGTATATTCCACCATATAACTCAGAGTGGCAGTGGAAAGAGAATAGATTAAGCAACATTATTTTTAAGGTACTGGTCTCAAAGATCTCTCTGATCAATAACTCAAGAAGATAGAGGAAAGATGCATGTGATTGCTGAAAATCAGAAGATTTTATCTGGGTTTGTATGGTTTGGGATATAATTTGACTAATTTCAAATATCAGCATAACCACTACAAAAAGTAGTGGAAATGTACCTTCTTATAATGTTGATGTTGCTTTGCTTCACAGCAATGAGAATACTATAGTACAAATTTGTACAGGTTGTGAACTTTATAAACGACACTTTTTTTAAAAAAATGCCTGTTCTTTTCTACATACTACATTTTGAATTATCCTGTGCTTGTGAGAAACTATTCAATAATATCGGATCTGGTTGGGTCAAACACCAGGATGGGAATGCTACACAGCAAAATAATATAGGTCTGCATTTGATCGATGCAATTCTGAAGCAATAGTAGGCCAGTGAAATGAAGGCATGAATTCTACACAGGATTTCAGAGGAAGCACTACCAAATTCGACAGGAATCTGCACCTCGATTCATTGTAGTATTTTCTGGACAGTTGAAAGCTTTCCGGAATTCCTCAAAATTACTCATAGCAGCAATAACTCTAAAGTGGAGAAAGAAAAGGTACATTTGCAAATTAGTTTAATACTGTGCCTCATATTCTTAATACATATACTTGTAGTGATTTCAGGCTACACAATCTTCATTTTGATTTTCTGTAGAAAAACATATGCTAGGATCCAATCTGGGTTGATCACTGGGACCAGCAGTTTTATCTTCTGAGCTTTCGGACTTGTACTGGAGCCTATCTTCAGGAAACTCTCTGACAGAATGAAGCAGAGTAAACACACTCTGCTAGAGAGAATTCCTTAAAGATGGGCTCCAGTACGAGCCCGAAATCTTGGAAGACAAAACTACTGGTCTCAGTGACCAACCCATATTGGATCCTGAAATATTATCCTGAGACACATTTTTTTCCCTGCATTCATGAAACATGCTAACTCAAGCTACCACTGCTATGGCATCATACCATTCCAGATAACATGTAAAATCCTTTAAAAGGTTCACCGCCCACTTCCTGGGTACATTAGGTGACAATATTTGATAGTGATTTCAGGCTACAGAACCTTCATTTTGATTTCCTGTAGAGAAACATATGGTAATTCAAGCTAGCTCTGCTACTGCATCATACCATTTCAGTTAACATATAAAATCCTTTAAAAGGCTCACCACTTTAATGTACCCGCGTACATTAGGTAATATTATTTGATAAATTAAATAATATTTCATTATTTAATTAAATAATTGAAGACAAGATGCCCAAGGCAAGACACAATCTTGTTGATGAAGATATACCATTAATTTGTATTTCATTCCAGCTTGTCAGGCATTCTAGTCTCCTGCTTGTTCCTTGCCTGCAGCAGCACATTAAACAGGGATCTCAACAATGGTGCCTGAAATTTTATCCTGATACTTTTCTTTCCTGAACATTGTTGACATATTACCAATAATTCATGTACTTTATATTAAATTTAACTTTATTTTTAATTGTTGAAGCTGTTTTTTTCATTAAAAGTGTCCATTTGATCCAGTATCATTCAAGCTTTTCAACATTATCTAAACTCCCTATTTAAAAAACAAAAAAAATTGTGTCATAATTGAATTATTATCCTTCACTGCCTAACTCATCATGTGGGGGAAGCTATATTCCTGGAAGATGTATTTTCTCATTCCAAATGGTTATCCATGTGAGGTGCTTTTAATCTTTCTCTTTCAGAAGACAGATATTCAGGGCAACAAATCTTTTAAATACAGATAAAACTAAAAGAGGATTCCCAGCACTTTTCTATGGATGCAATTACATTTCTAAAGATATATGAAAAAGCTCCACCAGTTAGGGATGAAGAAGAGAACTGTGTGAGTTGGGATTTAATTTTTGGATGATACTAAACTGGCAGGAATAGCGGGGACTTCCGGTTGGTGCCACGGTGATCCAGACAGGGAAAACCCCATCTGTTGAGCCGCCGCCGACAGGTCTGCAGACCTACCCTGTCCTGGAGGGACGGGGGAAAGAGAGGGACCCCTCGGATGGCCGAGAGGAACGCGCAGGTTCCTTGGGGCCGGAGGAAGCCCTCTGCGCTGGCAGCGGGGGAGCGGCAGCCATGGCGGTTGCCTCGAAGCCGGGGCCAACCGGGAAAGCATTGTGCAGGAGGAAGAAGCAGGAAAAAGAGTGAAGAGCTCAGAAGCCGGGTGAGTGAGATCTAATCCAGGCGGGAGCAGCGCTTAAATGATGGCTATTAACAAGTGTGTCCCTAGCCTTAAAAGTGATTTTTAAAGCGGAAAAAATGTGATTTCTATAGAAAAATAAGAATAAATATGAAGAGAGAAGATTTTAAGGGCAATTTATAACCTAAGAGAAAATATATGAGAAGATGGTTGTTGAAATACATGTTTATATAAAATTGGGAGATATGGAGGAGAATATGCTGAAAAAGCAACTATGTAATAGGCTGTGAATTTGTCAAATAAAACAGCCAAAATAATAGATCTAGGAAAGCATGCTGGTAATACTAGCCAAACAAGGGATGGAGATTTGGAGGAGAATATGCTGGAAATCAGCCAAAATAGAATATGCTGGAAATCAGCCAAATAACAATGGGAGGTATGGAGGAGACTATGCTGAAAATCAGCCAAAATAGAACTTGCTGGAAATCAGCCAAACAATAATAGGAGTTATGGAGGAGGATACTGATGTTGAGATAAATTTGTCTAATATGAAATGTGTAAAATTAAAAGTAAACTCTTAAAGCTTAAGATTCAGAGATCTGTTGAAAGGGTCTAGATATTAAGAAATATACTGTAGATAGAACTTTCACATATAAATTAAAACAAAATAGAGCTGTATTCAATTTGAAATTAAGATGTGTGGTGATAAAATTGTAAGGTAATCAATCAAATTAAGAGGTTAGAATACTTTTTTTAAAAAAATTACGTTTTGATATTGTTGTTAAAGGGTTTAATGAAGGGAAGTTGGGAATGAACCAGATATAATTTATAAATGGATATAATTTTTTTATTTATTTATTTATTTATTTATTTATTTATTTATTTATTTATTTATTTATTTATTATATTTCTCCTGTAGGACTCAAGGCGGTGTACAGTCAAGAAAAATGTAGACACACAAACATCATAAAATTGCTAATTAAAATTATTACTTAGTTTGGTCAATTAAATAAAACCCAGAATTAGATCACATTTAAAAAATCATTCACATGTTCATATGTTTAGCCCTGCCTGTTGGAACATCAGGGTCTTGAGGGCACGGCGGAAAGCACGGAGATCAGGGATATTCAGGATATAAAAATGAATTAAGGCTTTCTTTTTTAGGAAATTAAATTGGTGGTAATATAATAGAATAGTTCTGATCAAGATATTAGAATTCATGTTAAAAAAGTTTTTTTTAAGTTCTGATTTTTAATTTTAAAAGATATAATGGGAAATTGTGAATGGAGTTTTTTCTTTTTTTTTCTTTTTTTCTTTTTTTAAAAAATGTAAGCGATAGTATCTATCTGTGACCGGATCGAGACTTCGCTCTTGAAAGATATATTTTATGTTTATGTTGGAAAAAAAATAAAAAAATACTTTTCAAAAAAAAAACAAAAACTGGCAGGAATAGCCAACACCCTAGATGAAACGCTCAAGATCCAGATGGTTCTAGACAGACTTGAATACTGGGCCCTATCTAACAAAATGAAATTCAATGTAGAGAAAAGTAAAGTCTTATACTTAGGCAAGAAAAACCAAAAGTAGGGTTAGGGTTGCAGGAACTGGGCATGGCTAGTCTAGTGAAGAGAAGGACCAGGGGAGACATGATAGCAGTTGTTAGGAAATGATTATTACCTAACTTGTTGGGTTGGCAATATATAAACCATTGATATAGCTTTAAGACTGCTGTATTGCATCATAATGTGTCCTGATTGGTTAGCTCTGTAGCCAATGTCCTTAAGAGGGAGCTAGAAACATGGTTTGTTTCTTTTTGCTGACTGTTTGCTGTGTGCGCTTTACTGCTTTTTGCTGTGTTTGCTACTGTTTGCAACTGTTTATTGTGTATGACTACAATGACTGGTAAGAAGACTTTGTTATTGGATTATCCGTGGACTATTGTTTTAGTAAATACTGCTTTATACATGTATGACCTGGACTGTTATTTGGACTGTGCCTTATTGCTATTTCCTAAAAGTAAACACAACTCAGTGTATCTGCGTGTTGGCTGTGTTTATTCCTAACTACTCTCAATCGCTTTCATGTGCACACCCTTGCTAAAGGGTTGCTCTGTGAATTCCTTAACATTGGTTATAGGCCTAGGATACTGAGAGTTAGTGTGAATACACAGTACCATATTCAGACAGCTGTTTTTGTGGTTTATTGTTCAAATGAAGATGGCACAAGAACAGTCAACCAGCATATCTCTGATAACCCGGTTGGATGGAACAAATTACGTTTCCTGGTCTATGAAGTACAGCCTACTTCTGCATAAGGAAGGACTATAGGCTGTAGTTCATGATCCACCAGATGTAACTGCTTGGAATCCAGCAGACGATGAGGATGCAAATAAAATAGCCAAATTTAACCAGGAATTATCTCTTTGTATTATCCTCTTTGTATTATCGGACTGACACTAAGTGACCAGCAGCTAGTCCATATTCGTGGTGAGGAGTCTGCTGCCAAGTGTTGGGACACTCTGAAGAGGATTTATGTTCATGATACTGTGGGTGCACACATATACCTTACACGTAAACTGTTTAGAGCTCGTCTTCTGAAAGGTGGAGATATGTTAGCTTATCTGGAGTTTATAAAAGGAACTTTACAAGAGCTACATGAAAAAGGAGCTGATTTTCTCAGAGCTTCATCAGGTTTATATCATTCTTTCCTCTTTGGATGAAAGTTATGATGATTATGTATCAGAAAGAGTATGTATAGAAAGAGACAACCACAGGAAGAAAACATGTCTTCAACTGCCTATACTGTTAGAAAATGTTTTTCTTGTGGGGCTAAGGGTCATATAGCTAGATTCTGTAAAAAGGGCAAGAAACTGAATAGTGGTAGTCAACAGAGAGCTAAAAAGGATTTTAGTTTAGCTATATCCAGCTCAACTACAACTGTAAACCATGATTTGTGGGTAGTTAACAGTGGAGCATTGCAGGCTATAACTAATAGTAGAGAGAGGTTTGTTAACATGACTAAGAGTAAACAACATGTATCATTAGCAAATGGATGGAAAATGAAAGTATTTGGAGAAGGTACTGCATTGGGGTGAAATGCTCCTGGTTTGGACCGGATCGCCCGATCCGGTAGCGATGGAGGCGGGTGGTTCAGAGAACTGGTAGCAAAAATCCCCGCCCCCCCCCATGCCCAGCTGAGCTGCACAATTATCAGAGGCTTTTTTTTTTACTTTTAAAAGCATTTTTTCTACAACTTCGGCCGAAAAAATGCTTTTAAAAGTTAAAAAAAAAAAAGCCTCTGATGATCGCGCAGCTCGTCAAAGGCATTTAAAAGAAAAAAATGGTTTTTTTCTTTTAAATGCTCTGATGATCCAAACTGAGTTCCCTGATCGGCAGAGGCTTTCAGGGAACTCAGTTTGGATTGTCAGAGCATTTAAAAGAACAAAAGGGTTTTTTTTTTCAAAAAAATGCTCTAACGATCCCAGCTGAGTTGATCGTCAGATCGTCAGAGCATTTAAAAGAACCCCCCCTCTTTTTTTTAAATGCTCTGACAATCCAAGCTGAGCTCCCTGATCAGGGAACTCAGCTTGGATCGTCAGAGCCTTTTGAAAGCATTTTTTTTACAACCTCTTAGCCGAAGAGGTTGTAGAAAAAATGGTTTTAAAAGTAAAAAAAAAAAAATTGGCCACACTCACCCAGTCACATTACCCACCACCACCACCAAGCCACGCCCACAGAACCGGTAGTAACATATTTTAGATTTCACCCCTGTACTGCATATTGTTCATGTATAAATGAGCATTTACCTATGTTGTATGTACCTACATTAAAATTTAACCTGCTATGTGTGAAAGCATTGTTAAAAGCTGGGTTTGTAGTAACATTTAGGGGAGATAAATGTATGATAGAAAAAGATGGTACAAGTGTTACTGCAAAGTTAGAGAATGATTTGTTTGTTCTGAAAGATGATCCATTAATCATGGCTAATACTAACTCAGTTTACGATAGCAGGAAGCAACATGATGAATGCATTCACTTGATTTATAGGCGTTTGGGACATGTAAACTTTAAAATGTTAAAGAAAACTGTGGAATTATCTGATGGGATAAAACTAAAATCTTGTAAACAATATTTAAACTGCAATGTGTGTAGCCAAGAAAAGAATAAGGTAACTCCTGCAAACAGAGTTAATGGGTTTACAACCAATGAACCTTTAGAGGTAGTGTTGCAGATATTATTGGTCCTAAAAAACCTAGTTTAGGAGGAGCCATTTATATATTGAGCATAAAAGACAATTTTTCCTGTTATGGTTTCTGTTACCTTATGAAAACCAAAGCAGAAACATTCCAGCATTTTTCCAACTGGCTGAGGTTTGCTGAGAGGAAAAAGAAATGCAAGGTTCTTTGCCTGGTAACTGACAATGGTACTGAGTTTACCAATAACAGGTTTGCAAATATGTTACAGAAAGCTGCCATTGAACACAAGTGTTCTGCCCCTTATAGACCACAACATAATGTGTATATTGAATGCAGAGGGCAAACGTTGCAGGCTATGGCTCGAACCATGTTATCTGATTCTGGTTTGCCTGAGACACTTTGGGATGAGGCAATAATGTGTGCTAACCATGTTTTGAATAACATAGTTAATTCAACAACTGGTGAATTATCATTCACACGCTGGCATGGTAGAAGACTAGAATTAAGTTATTTGCACACATTTGGAGCCCCAGCATGGGTTCATATTCCTTCGCAATTGAGGCGAAAGGGGCAACATAGAGCAAAGAAGCTATTTTTTGTTGGTTATGAATCCAACTGCAGGTCATATAGATTTTGGTCGCCAGGTACCACTAGTGTGTACTGCAGTGCTAGTGCCAACTTCCTGGAGCATGTTGGTTGGAGTAAGCTTGAACAGGAATCTGACAAGGTAAATGATAGTGTTATTGTGGATACTCAAATGTTTAATGATAACCCTGATAATGAGATAATTGAGGAAGAACCTTTTATTACTGTAAAGGTGGAGGAGGTTATAGGGGAGATAGAAGAGGAAATATCTATACTGAGTCCTGAGGTACCTAGATGTTCAACTCGAGAGAAACGTCCACCTGATAGGTATCAAGCCAGTATTGTATGTCAGATGAACATAGAGCCATCTAACTTTAATGAAATTAAACTGTATCCTGAAAAGGATCAGATAGCTTGGAAGATAGCGATAGACAAAGAGTTGACATCATTAAAGGAGTTAGATGTTTATGAGAACGTTAGGTTACCACCAGGTGAGCATGAAATTGATTGAAAGTGGGTTTATAAACTAAAAACTGGTGTGGCTGTTACCCATAAGGCAAGATTAGTTGCTCAAGGATTTGCTCAGTCAGATAAGGACTATGATGAAGTGTTTGCACCGAGTCTGAAGGCGACTACTTTGCGAGCAGCATTAGTGTGGGCACTAAGAATAAATACAGGATAAATCATATAGATGTTGAAACTGCATATCTGCATGCACCATTACAACATACAATCTATATGAAGAAGCCACTAGGTTTGAATATTGATGGGAAGACTGATTGCTGGAGACTGAAGAAAAGTCTTTATGGCTTAAAGCAGTCTGGTTACGAGTGGAATAAATGTATTTTTAATGAGCTAGTTGCTATGGGTTTTGTAGCTAGTATAGCTGATCCATGTTTGTTCTAGAAAGAGAAAGATGGTTTATTTTCTTTATTGTTGCTATTTACTGATGACATAGTGCTTATAACAAAATCTGAACACGAAGCAACCAAAATTGTTTCTATGTTGCAAAAGAAGTTCAGAATTAGGAATTTAGGAGAAATTAAGCATTATCTTGGTCCTGAGGTAGTTAAAATTAGTAAAGGTTACAAAATTTTGCAAGCCAAGAAAATTAGCCAATTGCTGAAACGTTATAATATGAAACTCTGTAAGTCTGCTAAAACACCAATGAATCAGGATTTTAAACATAGTACTATTCAAAGTCCTGTATTTGATAAGGAAATATATCAATCCTTAATAGGCAGTCTATCATATTTAAGTAATTGGTCTAGGCCAGATATATCATATAGTGTGAACCAACTTGCTAGATATAATGCTGAACCTACTGAAAGACACTGGAAAGCTGCTAAGCGAATACTTAGATATCTGAAGCAAACGATTCATTATTCGTTATATTTGGAGCCTAGTAATGACTTAGTTTTAACGGCATATGCTAATGCAAGTTTTGCAACTGATTTACTTACTCGTAAATCAACATCAGGTATCGTGGTAATGTTGGGTAATGTTTTGATAGCATGGAAATCCATTAGACAAAAGCATATTAGTTTTATTAACTATGGAAGCCGAATTTTCATGTTTATCTTTGATATGCACTGAATTAGTATATTATAAACAATTGTTAATTGATATAGGATTGAATGTGAATGATCTGTTTATAGTTTACGAAGATAATCAATCTGCAATCAATATGGCTACTAATTTAGCTGTAAAAACACGGTCTAAGCATACTGATTTGTGATATTTAAACGTTAGACAGTGTGTAAAAAGAAAATTGATTCAGTTAGAGTGCTGCATGACTGAACATAATATTGCAGATCATTTCACAAAGGCTCAGGGTGCAATTAAGCACAAAGCATGTTGTGAAAAGTATGGTTTAAGAATGTAAGGTATTGGACTTCTGGTTTTGCTGGCTCCCGGTGAAGACGGTCCCTTTTTAAGGACCGCCAGCCCCGCCGTTTGTAGAGCCGCTTCGATCGTGAGAAGCGGCTTGGAAACTCCAGAATCTGCAGGATTTGAAGGAGAGAGTAAGCAAGGTGCAGGTCGAGCCCCTGTGAGCCCCCAGAAGTTTGCTACTGGGGGGGAAACAGGCGCGGCTCCCTTCCAACTTGCGAAGACTCCGGACGGCGTGGGACGACTCTGCTTTCTGCAGAGCAAGCCAGCAGCAGCAAACACAAAAACTGATTGAAATCAACTTTATCAACTAGCGGAGAAAAAAACTTGAACCCTGAAACCAAGAAACTGCAAGTATTTTCCTTCTTTTGTGACTTCCTGATTTGAGTAAAAATTAGAGCGAGCGGAAGCGGCTTGAAAAGATGGTGCCGTTCCAGCGTTAACAAGCTGAAAGGGAGAGTGATCTTTTAAAGCTACTCTAACAAGTTACATTGTTGCGCTGCTTGTAGCAAGCAAACAGGAGAAGAGTGGGAAAAAAAATCCTTTTTAAAGCAAGCTGAGCTCGCACTAGTCTAATTCTACTTCTAATCTGACTAAAACTGGGGGACTTTTTTAGAGGACTTTGTGGTGCTGGAAGAGGAAAAAGGATTTCCCTTTTTAGAAAATCTAACTTACGTGGCAGAATGGCTTCTAAAAAACAGGAAGGCAAGGCAGCAGGGGGGGGATCCCCCACACATAAGCCTGAAGAGCAGTTTGACTTTGAAAGTTTAAAAAAAATTATCACTCAGGCTTTGGATGATAATTTTCAAAAATCTCAATAGGAAATGGATGATAAATTTCAAAAATCTCAACAGGAAATCAAGCAGGAAATTAGTGAAATGAAAAACTTGGTGAAAGAGAATTATGGCAAGGTGACTGATAAATTATCAAATGTGGTCTCTGGCCTGTCAGAAATTATTATTAAAGTGGACTCTAAATTGGAAGAATTTAAATCAGAAGTGAATGTCAAAATAAAGGATACTGATTTTAAAATTTCTGATGTGGATAATAAGATGCAGAGAGTTGAAAACGAAATCACGATGATGCAATTCCGGTCTATGGAATTTGCTATAAGAATTAGAGGTATTAAGAAGAATGATCGTCAAGATTTGAGACAGGTTTGTGCTGATGCCTTGGCTGTGTTGTTAAAAATCAATTCTGATGAGATTTTTTATAAAATAGACAAAATTTACAGAGTGAATTCGTGGGTGGCCAGACAAAGACAATTACCTAGAGATGTGGTGATATATTTCACAGATAGAAGAATGAGAAATGATATTTTGCAAAAATCTTTTCTTTCCTCTGTGCAAGTGGAGGGAACCCAAATTGGAATTTACAAAGAATTACCGCCAAAGATGTTGAAAGATAGAAAAGATTTTGGTTTTTTAGTAAATGAATTAAAAAAATTAGAGATTCCATTTCGGTGGGATGCCCCAACGGGTATAATCTTGAAGTACCATGGAGAAAGATATCGATTGAATACTGTTGAAAAGGCGGAACATTTTTACTATACTGTTTTTAAGGAGAGATCACCATCTCCACATTCATCTACTGTGTTGGAGATAAAGGAGAGTGATAAGGAGAAGCAACCTCAGCAAGAGTTGGAAGAGCAGCTTAAGCAGGTTGAATCAGATCCAACAGAAGCGCAGGGTGCTATAGGAGGTTATCTGGAGGAGCCCCTGTTAGAATCTTCTCCAATTCTAACTACAAGAGATGTGGCCTTGGACCTAGCTCGTATGGCTGAAGCTAAAGACCAGCGAATAACTTGTGCAGTTTCTAAACAACTCAAAGAAAAACAATTGCAAGAAAGAGCTAAGGCACAACAATATAAAAAAGGAGCTAAGAGTACTACACAACAAAGTGAAGCCATGGGGAGAGCAAAGCCGATGGTCTCGGAAGATATCCGGCAATTCTGCTCGTCGCTTCAAAAAGGTATACATGACGGTTAAGTTTTTGTCTTGGAATGTGAATGGATTGAACTCACCACAGAAAAGGAAGAAAATATTTACATATTTGCAACAATTTAATAATGATATAATTTGTCTACAAGAAACTCATATTAGAACGCAAGATCAAAAATATTTGATAAATTCAAAATTAGGAACACATTTTATAGCTTCAAACTTGGAAAAAAAGAATGGCGTGGTTATTTATATAAATAAAAGATTATCAGCTAAAATTATAGAAGTAGACAAAGGTGGTAGGTTTGTAGCAATTGAACAGTACACTGTACATGGTCAAATTCTTGTGATTGGAATTTATGCTCCTAACCAACAATAGGATCACTTTTATAAAATTCTGCATACTAAAATATTGCAATGGGATTATAGATCTATTTTGATTATGGGAGACTGGAATGGAGTGATTGATTCTAAACTAGATAAAAAAAGTCTGGCGAAGTCAAGGATTAGACTACCACAAACTTTTTTTGATATGAAAGAAGATTTGGAATTAAAAGATGTGTGGAGAATATATAATTCAAAAGATCTGGACTATACTTTTTTTTCTGATAGACATAGATCCTTTTCAAGGATTGATTTCATTTTATTATCAAATGATTTACTTGTTAAAACAAAAAGAACTAAAATCTTTCCAAGAACTCTATCTGACCATAGTCCAGTATGGATAGAAATTGAGACCGGAAAAATTGAGAGAAGATCATGGAGATTAAATGAAAATTTGTTTAGATATGAAAAAAATATAATAGAACTTAAGAAGCAGATGAAAGAATTTTTTGAAATTAATTTGAATAAGGGTACCCCTATTGAAATTGTGTGGGGCGCGAGTAAAGCATATATGAGAGGGGTACTCATTCACATGAATTCTAAACATAAATTGAACAGACAAAAGAAAAGATCCGAAGTTGAAGTAGAAATAAAGAAAAAAGAACAGTTACTTATCAAAAATCCAACAGATGAATACGTGGTGCTATAAAACTTTTGAAAGATCAATTCCAAATGCTTATGGCGGAACAAGTTGCAACAAATTTACAATATGCAAAGCATAATATATTTTGTAATGCCAATAAACTGGGCAGATGGCTGGCCTATACATTAAGGAAGAAGCAGAGTATGCGGATTATTGACTGTATTGATATTGGAGGGAAAGAAATTTATCAACAAAAATTAATTAAAGAAGCCTTTGTAGATTATTATACTAAATTATATGTTAAAGATGACATACAGAATGGACTTATAGAAAAATACTTAGAAAATAAAAGAGTTACAAAAGTTACTAATCAACAAAAGGAAAGAATGAATTATCCTATAACAGTAGAGGAGATAATTGCAGCAATTAAACAACTGAAAACGGCTAAAGCTCCTGGAACAGATGGCTTGACTACAGTGTATTATAAAACTTTGCAAGCAGAAATGGTGGAACAACTTAGAGACTTATTTTGTAATATACAACAAGGGGGTAAAATACCCCCATCATGGAAAACAGCTTATATTTCTTTGATACCAAAAGAGCAAGCAGGTCCTAAAAAACCGGAGAATTATAGACCAATATCTCTTCTGAATAATGACTACAAAATTTATGCAAAAGTACTAGCCAACAGGTTGATGCCAGTAATTCAAGAGGTAATTCACGATGATCAAGCGGGATTTATAGAGGGTAGATATATGAAGGACAATGTAAGGCAAGTTATAGATTTACTGGAATATCCTGAGAAGAATAAACAGATCCCTGCAGTGCTGGCTTTCTTGGATGCGGAGAAAGCCTTTGATAGAGTGGATTGGAATTTTCTATTAAAGACTTTAAAAGAGATGGACTTTGGGGGTCAATTTATACAGGCGGTTTCAGCAATTTATCAAGAGCAAAAGGCACAGATTATTATTAATGGAAGTTTGACAACAGATTTTAAAATTGAAAAAGGAACAAGACAAGGTTGTCCGTTATCCCCTTTGTTATTTATCTTAACACTAGAAGTCTTGTTGAATACAATACGGGATTCGAATAGCTTGAAAGGTATAGTGATAAGGCAAGAGGATTATAGAATAAGGGCATTTGCAGATGATCTGGTTGTTACCCTAACACAGCCGGTGGAATCAATAATCCAGATGAAAGACATTATAAAAGATTATGGCACAGTATCAGGATTTAGACTGAACCAGAAAAAAACCAAGATGATAGTTAAAAATATGACACAAGATCGAAAATACGAACTGGAAAGGAGGGCAGGTTTTGAGATTGTACCAAAGGTTAAATATCTAGGAGTTCAGGTTGCAGAATCAAATATGAAACTGTTTCAAAATAATTATGAGGTGTTGTGGCGAGATGTACAAAAAGATATGGAAACTTGGAAAAAACTGCAGCTTTCTTTACTTGGAAGAATAGCAGCAGTTAAGATGAACATTTTGCCAAGATTTCTTTTTTTGGTTCAAATGATTCCGGTGCTTAAAAGTGATAAACAATTGAAAGAATGGCAAAGTGGAGTGAATAAGTTTGTCTGGAACGAGAAAAAATCGAGAGTGAAAATGAAAATTATGCAAGATGTTCCAGAAAGGGGAGGTCTTAAACTTCCAAACCTACAGTTATATTATGAAGCAGCAGCTTTGACTCAAGCAAGCGATTGGTTTGGAAGGAAAAAGACTGGAATATTGAATATAGAAAGCTTTGATCTTGAATTTGGATGGCATGCTTACTTATTTTATGACAACAAAGTGGATAAAGTATTTAAAAGCCATATACTTAGAGATTCTTTGATGAGAGTTTGGAAGAAGCACCGACTCAAATGGGATTACAAAATACCGCTATGGCTGGATCTTGGTCATATCATGTAGAATACAAATATGTCACTCGGGGGGGTTTTATATAAAGAGGTTCTTTTTACAGATGCGGGCAGATGGCAACTGAAGACATTAGAGACACTGTTGGACGAAGGGATTAATTTAACTTGGTTACAATATAATCAACTTCAACTGAGATGGAAAGAGGACCAAAAAAATGGTATTATGTTGCATGAGGAAGAATTGGTTAGACATATAAAAGAGAAAGGTCCAATGCATATTAAAAGGCTATATAATGTTTTGTTAGAAAGGGATTCAGAAACTGAATTGGTTAAAGATTGTATGATTAAATGGGCACAGAATTTTGCAGAACCAGTAATGTTGGAAACATGGGAGAAAATATGGGTTCAGAATGTTAAATTTACACAATCGCAGAATTTGAGGGAAAATTTTTATAAAATGTTTTACAGATGGCATTTAGATCCCAAGAAATTATCCTGTATGTATCCTAATGTTCAGCCAAAATGTTGGAGATGTGATTGTTTAGATGCTACATATTATCATGTTTGGTGGACTTGTAAGAAAGTTAAGGCTTTTTGGATTAAAATTTGGTGGGTTATGCAGAATGTTTTGAAGAAAAAAGTTCAATTTTCTCCACAACTGTTTTTATTGGGTATAGTAAAGGGTTTTACATTGGATGAAACTAAGTTGATATTGTACATGATAACAGCAGCGAGATTATTGATAGGTAAATATTGGAAAAATGAAGCTTTACCCACTATTGAAGAATGGACTTTGAAGATGGCCAGTTTTGTGGAGATGGCGAAGATTTCAGCATATTTAAAGGATCGCTCACAAGAGACTTATGAATGGGAATGGAAAAAATGGATAGATTATGTGCAGCATAAATATCAAATTAGGAAGTATCAAATAGCTTTTCATTGAAAGTATTATATAAAAATAGAAAAGTATGAATTTTGTGAAGATAAAAATTTATAAGGGGGTTTGAGGGGTTCAAGTTTTATAAAAAGGGGATTTTGATGGGATTATATTCTGTGGAAGTCAGGGGGGAGGGTTAGGCGGGGTCTGGGGGGGTTAGGGTGGGGACTGTGGGGTGGGTTGGGGGGGAAAAATGGGGTGAAAATGTAATTGTAAAACTTTTGCAATAAAAAAAAAATGTAAGGTATTATATATCGTCCTACCAAAGGGGAGAATGTTAGGAAATGATTATTACCTAACTTGTTGGGTTGGCAACCATTGATATAGCTTTAAGACTGCTGTATTGCTGTATTGCATCATGCTGTGTCCTGATTGGTTAGCTCTGTAGCCAATGTCCTTAAGAGGGAGCTAGAAACATGGTTTGTTTCTTTTTGCTGACTGTTTGCTGTGTGCTCTTTACTGCTATTTGCTATGTTTGCTACTGTTTGCAACTATTTATTGTATATGACTACAATGACTGGTAAGAAGACTTTGTTATTGGATTATCCCTGGACTATTGTTTTACTATCTACTGCTTTATACGTGTATGACCTGGACTGTTATTTGGACTGTGCCTTATTGCTATTTCCTAAAAGTAAACACAACTCAGTGTATCTGTGTGTTGGTTGTGTTTATTCCTAACTACTCTCAATCGCTTTCATGTGCACACCCTTGCTACTCAAGGGTTGCTCTGAGAATTTCTTAACAACAGTGTTCCAATATTTGAGGGGCTGCCACAGAGAGGAGAGGGTCAAGCTATTTTCCAAAGCACCCAAAGGCCAGAAAAGGACTAATGGATGAAAACTGATGAAGGAGAGATTCAACCTAGAAATAAGGAGAAATTTTCTGACAGTGAGAGCAATCAACCAATGGAACAGCTTGCCTTCAGACATTGTGGGAGTTTCATCACTGGAAGCTTTCAAGAATAGACTGGACTGCCATTTGTGAGAAATGGTGTAGGGTTTCCTGCTTGGGAGGGGGGTTGGACTAGATGACCTATAAATTCCCTTCCAACTCTGTTAATCTGTTGGATGTTGAATACATTTTTTCTTTAAATATTGGCAGGAAATTGCATTAAAAATTGCAATAGAAATTCTTGTTCTAGGAAAGGCTGATGATTTCAAAAAAATAATAACTTAAAATACTATTTCATTAATTATAATTTTATATAATAATATATTTTATCATAATTATTTAAGCTTCCTATAGTCTCTAGGTGGTACTCAAAACATTAAAAAAATAAAATACAGCATTAAAATACAGCAGAACAAATAAAAATCAGTGTAAAAACATTCACCCCACAGAAATAATGGAACTGTTTGGGTAATGAAATTGTGCTGTTGAGTCAAGAGAGTCCTATTTCACAGCATCCTAAAATGCACACGCTTTTGCTGGATCCAGAATAGAGATAAGCAAGAATTGCCTTCAATTGTATAAACGTTTGGGTGTGTGCATTTGCAAAAAAAAGAAAAAATCCTTCTTACCTACATTTCTAGACCTGATTTAATGTGTTGACATGCGGGGTCAGTTGACCCATATCTATGATTATAATGCTACACTTAGATTCAGAATACTAGAATAAACATTAATAAATGAAAATCCACAAAGCTAAATGTTACAGAGAAGAGAAACTACTACCTGGAAAGAAGAAAAACATTTTCCCCACCCAAATTTATCTCCCTTCTACTAATCAACTTCTTGAGGCTGGAAAAACAAATCTCTGGAAATGAAGCAATATAAATATCAAGATGGAAAATAAAGTGAAGGAGAGAAGTACATACATTAATGTATGAGTTCTTGCAGAACAACAGAGTGGTTAAAAGAAATTGTCACATTTCTAAACTGATCAGAATAGCTGTTTATATTAGTTTTATTATACTTGCCTGATTTTCTGTATTATGGCAATTGGGAAAAAAGGAAGCAACTGAAAATACCTGAACTGAGGGGGACTGTGAACTCCAGTGTAGATTTGTTCTCTTGCAGCTTCTGGTTTAAATGAATTGCACCTCACCTAAGATATATAGTTAGATAATTAGATAAAAGAACTGGTTAAATAATTCTGAACCTCTTTCATGATCCAGCTTGTAACTAATGACAGACGTAGTTGTCTGTACTCTGTAGCCTATGTAAATCAGAGACAAATCATGCACAAAGCCATCCAACATTGTGCTATAAAAAGGAACTTGGGCTGCCTTTTAAATTTCTTTCTCTTCAGCAACTAGAAAGCCAGAAAGAAAGAAACCATCAGTTAGGAAGCGGAACTGAAATGTACTTTACATCTTTTTGGTAAGGTATTGCAGAAAGAAGAATCTGAAGAGAGGCCTTGTAATTTGTTTCTAAGGGAAGGGACTGGTAATAATCTACAATTTATGAAAATGACATTCTTTTGGTAATCAAGCAGACTTGTCTACTCATGATACAGTGAACAGCTAAATATGTGTATCCATTCTGATTGTGTACTACTCACGTGAGCATAACTCAGAAAGAAGAGCTGATTATGGGTGAAGTCAATGCCTGGTAGTACAGCCTCTTCTTCTCCTTGTCTCTTTTCTTTGACCCATTTCCTATAGGCCTGAGGAAAGATATAATGAACACATTGAAGGCAGTGCAGGTTTCACCAATATAATATAATATTATACTGGGGTATGTGGGGGTGGACCATGTATTGGTCTGCATTTAGACAAAAAGAACTGCCTACCCGAAAAGCCTCTCGCAACCCTCCATTGTCTGCAATGTTTTCTGCCAAAGTCCTTTTTCCTTTTATCTAGGAGTAAGAATACTGTAAATGATCATGGTTTTTCAATCCACATCAAATATTTCCATATAACTGGGGGGAAAATACAAGGATTGCTAACTCTGTTGCTAAGTAGTGGTTGTTAAGTGAGACATCATGGGATTTCAACTTGTGATTATACTGTCAACTTCTTTATTAACTCTACTTGTCAGAAGCCAGCTTTGGAGCAGGCAAATGGCAATAACTCACCAGGAGAATATTGCAACCATCCTAAGTGCAAGGAACAGTTGTAAAGTTACTTTTTCAGTGTCGTAACTTTTTTTTTTTTATTGAAAAAGTTTTACAAAAACCAATTTTTCTTCCCCAAGGTGAAATCCGTCCACATTATATTATATCATACTTTACCACCCCTCTATTCTCCCCCCTGTGCACTATAGATTTCTACATAACAATATGCTATTTTGGCCCCTATATACTATGCATTTCTACACAACATTCAGGGAAGGTGAGCAACGGCTGTAAGGAGCTCTCCCAAAAGCAAATTAGGTTTTTCTTTTTTAACGTTTTTAAAGTATTTTTATATTTTTAATTCATTTTTAATCTATTTTTAATATATACTGGACTTTTACAAAGCACATATAGTGTGGCTACTGTTTGTTTTAGACATATTTTAACAATACTACAACCTGCATTCCTGGTTTAGGCTACTCCTGTGACTTCTCCTTGCAAGGCCTGAAATTCGGATTACCGGACTTGTTGACAAACCTCAGTGGAGGCCCCTAACCTCGGAGGGGATTTTGAGCTGTTTGTTTTTGGAACGAGTACAGTAAGGAACTGGCTGGTTGCAGACGCTCCTGGTAGGCCTACTTTTAATGAAACTCTATCAGCTTTTTAGTCTCTTTCTCCCACATATTTCCCCTGTGAAATAATTTAAACAATTTAAACAATTCTGAAAATAGATGATAGCAAAGAAGTGGGAGTAAAAGACAAGCCATTGTTTGGAAAGGAGATTGGTTTTTACCTCTGTGGTGCCTCGGCTGAGACCATCATTAAGGCCTACCTTAACTATGATTGCCGAGGGAGGATAAATTGTTGCGATATTTAATTTCGCTGGGAGATACTGGACCAACTATCTACCAGAATGGTAAAGAAAAGTAAGAGGCAGAGAGCTTACTCTCTCTCCCCAAAATCTATGACAGAACTTAATTACTCCAAGCCTCTTAAACAGCTTAAATTGGATGACTTTATGGAGAGGTGTAATCCAGAACCCTAATCTGAACTTCGAACTTTGTCTCTGTCGACTGTATCATTGGGAGAGGGAGATACAGAAAGGGAGCTTTCTTCCCGGATTTCAGATTTAAACTCGCCTGCTAGAATGGGTGACTTTTCAAGCTTTATCCCCTCTCCTATTTCTAGCTGTTTAAAAGAAGTTCCGACATATTTAGACCTCAGAGAGATGGTCTGTACTCAGAGTATGTTAACTGCGCACACAGTAGATTCAATATATGACTTACTGACATCGATCAAAAGAGACATCAAGAGGATCTTCCAATTCTTAAATGGCCCTCACTCTGCAGCTAAGGAGGGTGAGATTGCACACCGTCTTGACGCGCGGAGAGAGTGGAAGGGTTTAAGACCTCAACCCAAACAACAAAGCATTGCAAGTACTGATGCTAACCCTCATCAAGGAAGAAGGTTGTTAAAGAAACAAATTGCTTTAAGGATAAGGAAAATCCCATGCAATAGAGGACGATGGACTTCAAAGAAAAGGATAATCCTCTCACTTGCACAGCTATTGAAATCTGATCCTTTATTAATAGATCTACTCAGATATGAAAAACTTCCCCAGCATAGCAATTGTGTTCGACTAATACTGCATTTTGACAGCAATACTATTCCGAATGCTGTAATGAAAAGAAAAGGATCCCTGCTCAGATTTGAAGTCATTCCTACAAGAGTCTTCTCGAGTGGGCCTATTAAACCGCTTTTACAAGGACTTAACCAAACATCAAAAATGGTACCTAGGAACCACTCTGCTACCTCCAGGGTCTTTCCTCTAGAATCCGGAGAAGCTATGGAGGCAGGCCAGACCAGGGAGGTCCCACATATGAAGGCAAGCACCGACAAGCCAGAGGATGTTTTTTTTTTTTTTTAATTGAAAAAGTTTTCAAATACAAGTTTTTCCCCCTTTTTCCCCCCTCTTCCCTAACCCCCCCTCACCACCCATCCCCCCCTGTGACTTCTTCACAACATTAAGCTAATTCATAACTAATTACATAATATTTTACCATTCCCTTACTCCCTCCTCAAAATACTGACCCTTAGCATAATATTCTTATAACTCCCATTTTCACAATAATCTGCCCTTTTTCTCCTCCCCCAAACTTATAGTATATTATTACAACAACATAACATTTAATCTTTTATATATATTAATATAACATTTGAAATGTTATATTAAGCCAGAGGATGTTATAATCAGCGAATTTGTCTCTTGTCTCCAAAGGAGCAAAGGTCGATGTTAATTGAATTTGACTTATTAAGATCTTCGCTAGCAGAAGCCTGCAGTTCAACGAGAAGGCTATCCAAGTTGGAAGAACGGGGAAAGCATGCTCAGACAAGGCCTAAAGTTGTTAAGTCCGTCCAGCGGGATAGAAGGGAAGGCAAAAGACTTTTCAAAGAAACAAAGACCATGAATGTAGCGGCAGAAGTTCACCCTCCCCCAACTGTGCAACTGCCCTCACCTGTCTCATCTTCCTTAAGAACGGGGGAGGCACTTCCACAACAATCAGAGGCCACTTTTGACTCCTTTGGCACTCCAGAGAAGGCGGTGGTAGTAATTCCGGACCCCTCCACTAGAAGGGTGGAGGAAGAGACACAAGGAGTAGTGCCTTGGGCTGATTGACTAGACAACAAATGGCCAATAACTAGGGTATCTTATATCCCTAGCCTTTCCCTCCTGTCCTGGAATATAGCGGGCTGGAAAGGCATTGCAAACCGGACGGATTTTATAAAACTGATTTCAACACATCATCTCATCCTCCTTCAAGAAACCTGGCTGACTACTAATGATCCACAGATCAGTTTACCGGGCTTTGCCTCATGGCATAAACTGGCAGGCAAAGTCAATTTAAGAGGGAGGGCAATTGGGGGCTTAACCACGATGGTCAAAAGGGATATGGGATGGAAGGGTGAAGAAATTTCTTTAGACCCTCAATTCCAATATATTCTGCCTATTAGATTTTCGTTCAGGGGGATGGACTTAATCTTAATTAATGTATATATCGCTCCTTTTTCATTCCACCTTCTAGGAAGGGATTTGTGGGATGAATTAGATTCAGTATTAGCTACCTTAAAGGGACGCTTTCCCCAAGCAAAAATTATATTAGCTGGAGATACTAATGCAAGACTAGGCCCCTCAATGAAGAGCTATGCTAACCGAGGCCTGGTACCAACTGGATACTTTTATAATGAGTTCACCTGGTCCTCAATGGACAAGAGGACCAATAAATATGCCCAGAGGTTAATTTCCCTGCTGTTTATGAATGATATGCAAGTACTTAGTGGCTTGAGTGATGGGTATATATATCCCTATACTTTCTCGTCCAACAAAACATCAACCTCTATCGATTATATCTGCACTTCCTCTAGTTTAGTACACCATTTTTCAGATGTAAGAGCTATATTTAGAGAGGAAAGTGACCACTTTCCCATCACGGCTCTGGTTTCATTCTCTTCAGAAGTTAGGCCTCATTCAAGAGAGGAAATTGATACCTTAGTAAACGCCCGGGTTTATAACTACAAAAGGTTATATTGGCACAGACTTGATGTCAAATCTGTGACCACTTATTTGGGCTCAGACGAAGCCAGACACCTAGCAAGGGAAATCTCCCAATCTAAGCCCAGAGACAACACCCCAATGCCAGCTTATATAGAGCTAACTTCTACTCTTAAGAACTTAATGATCCAGAATGATAGAAAAGTAGATGGGATCTCTAGAAAGTGGTTTGATGATGATTGCCATAGCTTGAGGTCAAATCTAAGAGCCGCAGTTAGGAAAGTTAACCGATCCAGACAGGATGGTGATTATTCAAATATGGTTCAACTCAGGAGAGCATACAAATCACTCCTGAAAAACAAGAAAAGTAGCTATAATACCAGGATGTGGAAAGAGGTAGAAATGGCAGCGAAATCCCAATTCCCTACGATCTTTTGGCATAAGATAGCCGGTATATTAAAACAACGTTCCCCATTTATGGACACTGATATATCAGCAGTAAAATGGGAGAAGCACTATCTTGCTTTATTTGATGGTAATAATACAACAAATGTCTTGCAACTGGATATTCTCCAGCAGGAATTAAGGAAATGTCCGGAATGGACACCAGTTACCTCTACCAAAGTTAAACATATAATTCAATCCTTAAAGGCCGGGAAGGCCCCTGGAGAGGACTTGCTGCCTCCTGAACTCTTTAGGTCCAACATTGACTTTTGGGTACTGGTGCTGGTAGCACTGTTTGCTTATATCGATAAAGTAGGGATAATCCCTGAAGGGTGGAGGTTAGCTATAGTTTTTCCAATTTTCAAGAAAGGTGACAGAGCCGCCCCATCCAACTACCGACCCATCAGTCTTCTTAATATAATTTCAAAAATGTATACGAAACATCTGCTAAATAAAATAGAGGACTGGTGCTTGGATAAGGAAATTCTGGCAAATGAGCAGGCAGGTTTTAGATCAGGTAGGTCTATCATTGACAATTGTTTTGTCCTTTCCCACTTAATTAATAAATACAAGACCCAGGGGAAAAAGCTGTATACCGCCTTTATTGACCTTACCGCTGCTTTTGATTCTATAGATAGGAACCATCTGTGGAGGAAACTACAAGTCATGGGGATGGACCCCAGACTTATTTTGTTGATCAGGACTCTCTATACTAATACGGCAATTAGAGTCAGATATGCAGCAAATGAGGCCTCAACAAACAGCATACCGACAACTAGAGGAGTGAGGCAGGGCTGCTGCTGGGCCCTACTCTTTTTAACCTTTATATAAATGATATCCCAGCGCAGCTGGAAGATCTTCTGACGCACAGCCCCCAAATAGGCTCTAGATTTATTAACGTATTAATGTACGCCGATGACTTAGTGCTGTTTTCTAGAACCCAAATAGGAATGAGGAGACTTCTTGACAAGCTCACACGTTATTGTACTACAAACCACTTGACTATAAATGTAGCTAAATCAAAAGTTTTAGTCTTTGGCAATAAGAATAAAAAGCACAATTGTCAGATTAATGACACAAAGATTGAGCAAGTTACCCAATATACTTATCTTGGAATTGTTTTTTCCAGTGCAGGAGGTTGGAGTCCACACCATCAATACCTTTCTCAAAAGGTCAGAGCAGGAGCAAGCCTTGTATCCAAATTAAGTAAACGTATCCAACCAACCTCTATTTTACCTCTTCGTAAAGTCTTTCAGGCTAAACTTGTTCCGATCATGCTCTATGGTGCCGAAATTTGGGGTCTTACAGAGGCCCCCATATTGGAGAGAACTCAAAATAATTTGTTAAGGAGGATGCTCGGGGTAAACAATTCCACTTCAGCTGCAGCTGTCAGAGCTGAATTGGGACATTTCTCACTGTACACCGATACAATCACTAGGGCGGTAGCCTACTGGCTAAAAATGACTCAGATGGAAGCCAGCAGATCCTCAAATCCTCAAAGGTATTCCTGGCTAACCCGGCTGTCAGAAATATTGAACCGATATGGCGTAGGGTTCCCGTTGTGTGACACACTGAAGCAAGTTAAACAACGGATTAAAGATATACATGGGCAAATGGACATGGCAACCCTTTCAACTAATCATTCCCTTAAACTGCTGACAGCAGTTAAAACAACTTTCACCCTGGAAAAGTATTTACATCTAGAAATGCCATCAGTGGAGAGACAGTTATTTGTTAAGTTTAGATTCAAACTTTTAGATACCAACGTTAGATTCGGCCGTTACCGGAAAATCCCGTATGACAAAAGAACATGCATATGTGGGGTAAATGTCGTGGAGGACACGGCGCATATATTATTCGAATGTAGGCTGTATGAGGAAGTAAGAAAACAATATCTGTCCCCAATTATAAATAAATTTCCCCACTGGAATATAAGGCATAAATTAGCATTTCTGTTGAAGGCTGACTCTCCTCCCCTGGTAAGAGCTATCACTCGCTATCTTAAAAGGATGACAGCAATACGAGCCAGTTATATCGAAAAAAATTTCATTGATTGTAAGAAAGATGAGCTGAGTTAGAGAAGAGCTATCTTATTTGGGTTATCTAGTCTTGGCAACTTAGCTATTGAAATCTGATATTGTAAAATTTTAATGTCATATATCATATATTTTTAGATTGTTATTTTTGTAACTGTTTTGTCTTTTTCCCTTTTTCTTTTCTGTTTTGTTTAAAAAGGTCTTTGGGCTATTCAATAAACAAATACAATACATACACAACATTCAGCTAAAAGCTATCTGATACTTCCTAGTTTGATATTTATTCTGCACATAATCTATCCATTTCTTCCATTCCCATACATAAGTCTCCTGAGTCCGGTCTTTTAAATATGCTGATATCTTCGCCATTTCTACAAAACTGGCCATCTTCAAAGTCCATTCTTGAATTGTAGGCATATCATCCCTTTTCCAATATTGACCAATCAATAACCTAGCTGCTGTCACCATATACAATATCAATTTTGTTTCACCCACTGAAAAGCCCTTAACTATACCCAATAAAAACAATTGAGGAGAAAATTGAATTTTTTTCTTCAAAACATTTTGCATAACCCACCAAATTTTTATCCAAAAAGCCTTTGCTTTCTTGCATGTCCACCATATATGATAATATGTAGCATCTAAGCAATCACATCTCCAGCATTTTGGTTGAACATTAGGATACATGCATGACAATTTCTTAGGATCTAAATGCCACCTATAAAACATTTTATAAAAATTTTCCCTCAAATTCTGCGACTGTGTGAATTTAACATTCTGAACCCATATTTTTTCCCACGTTTCCATCATATCTGGTTCTCCAAAATTTTGCGCCCATTTTATCATACAATCTTTAACCAATTCATTTTCTGAATCTCTTTCTAACAAAACATTATAAACCCTCTTAATATGCATTGGGCCTTTCTCTTTTATCTGCTTAACCAATTCTTCTTCATGCAACATTAATCCAATTTTTTGATCTTCTCTCCATCTCAATTGAAGTTGATTATACTGTAACCAAATTAAGTTAATCCCTTCTTCCAACAGTGTATTTAATGACTTCAATTGCCATCTGCCCCATCATTAAAAAGTACTTCTTTGTATAAAACCCCCCCGAGTGACTTTATATTTATATTCCATATAATATGACCAAGATCCAACCACAACGGTATTTTATAATCCCATTTGAGTCGGTGCTTCTTCCAAACTCTCATCAAGGAGCTTCTAAGTATATGGCTGTTGAATACTTTATCCACCTTGTTGTCATAGAATAAATATGCATGCCAACCAAATTCAAGGTCATAGCTCTCAATATTCAATATTCCAGTCTTTGTCCTTCCAAACCAATCGCTTGTGTAAACGCTACTGCTTCATAATACAATCGCAGGTTTGGAAGTTTAAGACCACCTCTTTCACGAACATCTTGCATAATTTTCAATTTAATTCTTGGTTTTTTTCTCATTCCAAACAAACTTATTCACTCCTTTTTGCCATTCCATCAACTGTTTATCATTTTTAAGCACCGGGATCATTTGAAACAAATAAAAATCTAGGTAGAACATTCATTTTAACTGCTGCTATTCTTCCAAGTAGAGACAGCTGCAGTTTTTTCCAGGTTTCCATATCCTTTTGTACCTTTTGCCACAACACCTCATAATTATTTTGAAACAGTTTTATATTTGAATGTGCAACTTGAACTCCTAGATATCTCACCTTTGATACTATTTCAAAGCCTGCCTTCCTCTCCAGTTCCTTCTTTTGATCAACTGTCATATTTTTAACTATCATCTTGGTTTTTTTCTGATTCAGTCTGAATCCTGATACCATACCATATTCTTCTATAATGTCTTTCATCTGAATTATTGATTCCATCGGCTGTGTTAGGGTAACAACCAGGTCATCTGCAAATGCCCTTGTTCTATAATCCTCTTGCCTTATCACTATTCCCTTCAAAGTGCTTGAGTCCCGTATTGTATTCAACAAGACTTCTAGAGTTAGAATAAACAACAATGGGGATAACAGACAACCTTGTCTTGTGCCTTTTTCTATACTAAAATTGGTAGTTAAACTTCCATTAATAATAATTTGTGCTGTTTGCTCTTGACAGATTGCTGAAACCGCCTGTACAAACTGATCCCTGAAATCCATCTTTTTTAAAGTCTTTAATAGAAAGTTCCAATTCACTCGATCAAAGGCCTGGAGAAGTTGTAACTTTGAACAGTTGCTAAACAGGGCAGTCTTTAAACAAGGACTATCTGTAGGCAATGTTGGAAAACATATTTTTTTTTATAAATGCATCAAGTTGCTGCAGCATTACACATGTTGAAAAAGTGAAAAAATAAGTTGCCTTTTAAACCATTTTGGCTACTATGAAGCATTAGTACTTAAGTTTTCCAAGGAATCCAGTCAGTGGATCCTATTGCTTCAAATTCCATTTTTTTTCATTCTACTGGATGGATGGACGGAGGAACGGATGGATAGATAAATGGATAGAGATTAGATATAGACAGATGGACAGATGAGACAGAGACAGAAAATCAAAAGCTGTAAAAGAATACAGGTTTAACAATATCTATTTGCATTGTTATTGACAGCTATATAAATGTAAAGATGCATAGTGAATAAATAAGCAAGCATAGGTGGTTTCCAGTGGTGGGATTCAGCTGGTTCTGGGCGGTTTGGCCGAATGTGTAGTAACAATTCTGGCTGGGCCCCCCGCCCCCTGCCCCCTGCCCAGTGGTGGGATTCAAATAATTTAACAACTAGTTCTCTACCCTAATGCCTTCTTCCAACAACCAGTTCACCAAACTGCTCAGAAAGTTAACAACCAGTTCTCCTGAAGTGGTGCAAATTGGCTGAATCCCACTTCTGCCCCCGCCCCTCCTCATCTTGCCTGCTTGCCCAGCATAGCTACTGCTGCTCTCTGTCTGGCCACTTGCCTCGACCACACGGTCTCTGTGGGCCAGCCAGCTTGCCTGCCTTCACCCGGCCTCTCACGCAGCCCAGATCCCTGCCAAGCCTTCCTTCACCATTCTCCGCTGCACCTGACGTGGCCCAGCTACCTGCCTATCTGGTGAGCTTTCCTTCGCCTCTTTGCTGGCACGAACAGCCTGTTACAGGCCAAAATGGAGTGTCCCTGGCCCTGATCCGCCCATCTGGGCCCTGTCTGGGCTTTCCTAGGGCTCCCCCAGCCTGTTACAGGCTGAAATGGAGTGTCCCTTATTGTGTTCCAAGTTCTCCTTTTGGGTCTGTTCCCCTAGCGGGGACGATGCATTCCTAACATGTTTCTGATTGGCTGCCCAGTTGATAGCCAAGTATAAAATGATGATGGAGGCCGGTCTTGAGAATGTCATTTGGGAGGAGTTCGATCCTGCTCCCGAGGACGTGGACAGGATACTGAGGTGACTGAATGCGACCACATGTTTATTGGACCCGTGTCCCTCCTGGCTGGTACTGGCCTCCCGGGAGGTTACACGAGGCTGACTCCAGGGTATTATCAACGCTTCCTTGGGTGAGGGTGTCTTGCCATCAGCCTTGAAAGAGGCGGTGGTGAGGCCCCTCCTCAAGAAGCCTGCTCTGGATCCGGCTGTTTTGGCTAACTATCGTCCGGACTCCAACCTTCCCTTCGTGGCGAAGGTTGTTGAGAGTGTGGTGGCACGACAGCTGCCTGGGTACCTGGATGAAGCTGTCTATCTGGATCCACACCAGTCCGGCTTCAGGCCTGGGCACAGCACGGAAACGGCATTGGTCGCGTTGGTGGATGATCTCTGGAGGGCTCAGGATAGGGGTTGCTCCTCTATCCTGGTCCTATTAGATCTCTCAGCGGCTTTTGATACCATCGACCATGGTATCATGCTGCGCCGGTTGGAGGGGCTGGGAGTGGGGGGCACCATTCTACGGTGGTTCTCCTCCTATCTCTCCGACCGGATGCAGTCAGCGTTGGCAGGGGGGCAGAGATCGACCCCGAGGCGCCTTGTGTATGGGGTGCCGCAGGGATCGGTCCTCTCACCCCTTCTGTTCAACATTTATGTGAAGCCGCTGGGCGAGATCATCCGTGGCTTCGGGGTGGAATTCCATCAGTACGCTGACGATACTCAGCTGTACATCTCCACCCCAGGCCATCCCAACGATGCCCTTGAAGTGATGTCCCGGTGCTTGGAGGCCGTGCGGATCTGGATGGGGAGTAACAGGCTTCGACTCAACTCTTCCAAGACCGAGTGGCTGTGGTTTCCAGCATCCCGATGTAGCCAGCTGGCACCATCGCTGTCTATTGGGGGTGAGTTATTGGCCCCCATGGAGAGGGCTCGCAACTTGGGTGTCCTCCTGGATGCACGGCTGTCTTTAGAAGAGCATATGATGGCCGTGGCCAGGGGGGTTTTCATCAGGTTCGCCTGATTCGCCAGTTGTGTCCCTTTCTGGATCGGGACGCACAGTCACTCAGGCACTCGTCACTTCCTGCCTGGACTACTGCAATGCTCTCTACATGGGGCTCCCCTTGAGGTGCACCCGGAGGCTCCAGCTGGTGCAGAATGCGGCTGCGCGGGGTATTATGGGAGCGAGAGGGCGCTCCCATGTGACACCTCTCCTGCGTGAGCTGCATTGGCTCCCGGTGGACTTCCGGGTGCACTTCAAGGTATTGGTTACCACCTTTAAAGCGCTCCATGGCATCGGACCTGGGTATTTGCGGGACCGCCTTCTGCCTCCAATAGCCTCCCACCGGCCAGTACGCTCCCACAGAGAGAGACTCCTCAGGGTACCGTTGGCTAGGCAGTGTCGGCTGGCGACCCCCAGGGGGAGGACCTTCTCTGTGGCAGCACCTGCCCTCTGGAATGATTTGCCCCCAGAGATACGGAGGATATCAGATCTCCGGGCTTTTCGCCGTGCCCTAAAAACTTTTTTCTTCCATCAAGCAGGGCTGGCGTGACGCCCCCTCCCGTTTTTTGAGATATTAGATTTTTTAATTGTTTAATGGGTTTTAGTCGTAAGGTTCTTAATTTTCGGCCAAAGGGTATAATTCTTTTAAATTTTTAAATTTTGTATTGGATGTTTTTTACTCGGCTGTGCACCGCCCTGAGTCCACCAGGAGAAGGGCGGTATACAAATTTAAATAAAATAAATAAATAAAAATAAATAAAAGAGCTGTCAAACGGGCACGTTCTGTTCTGTTGCTGACTGTTGCAGTGATATTGCACTTGTTCAATAAATGTTAGCTGTTTAACTTCTATGTCACCTCAGTCCTTGCTGCACCCCCTTCGAGCACGAACAAAGCACTCTCTATTAGATAGGTGGATTGAAGAGACTTGAGACAGCTTCAGACAACAGCTCTTTATTCAGCAACTATCTACAATCCAGCAGCCAGCCTTTCAGACAGACAGCTCTTTTATAGGGAGCTGTCAGGGAAACCAGCCTATTACATTCAAGCATTCTTCCCACTTAAACAGCGGACCAGAGGGAAGACTATCCTGTCAATATCTAACACTCTCCTTCCCTCTTAGTCCACGCGTGCATAGTCCAGGAGATATGCTGGGCGTCGCCGGATTTGGCCTGTTTCAAACATGGGTGCTGGTTGGCAAATCTTGCCATCTTCAAGTGGACTGCCCCTTGTCATCATCGCTGCTGGACTCCCCAGGGGAGTAACTTCAGGAACACTTTCCCTTGCATCCGGTAAGTTAGCAGGTTCTCTTTCAAAAGGGTGGCTGGTTACCATTCGGATTGTAGGGTTGTCTCATGCTCGGCGCTTCAAGTAGATTTTACAGCGCCTCATCATTGGGGGATTGTCATGACCCAGTGGTCCATCGGGCCCTCAATTGATCACAGTGCTGCCACCACATTCAGCCGTGGTCTATCTCCACCTGGTATGAACGAGGCCTAGTGATTCCCACTATCTTTCCCAGCAGCCAGAGTGGCTGGCCCCCATAATTCCAGGCATAGATGGTGTCGCCCATGTTAAATGACCGGGGTGAGTCGGTGGTGTCTAGGGGCCTGCTGGGCGAGTATTGAGGGTGTAGCCTATCTAGGGTGGTTCTCAACCAGCCATGAGCAACTCTGCTGGACTCCTGTTTGTGAGCTGACACGGAGTGGTGTGCCACACAAGCAGATACTCATCTATTCTCTCTTGCCAATTACCGGGGCCCATCTGCACTAATGCTTCCTTAGCTGAGTGGACAGCCCGTTCTGCAAAACCATTGCTGGCCAGATGGAATGGGGAAACCAGGCCGTGGTGTATTCCCAGTCCGCCTAAAAATAGCTCAAATGTGGTGGATGTTAATTGGGGCCTGTTGCCCAATACCAAGAGGTCGGGCAACCCATGAGTGGCAAATAATTTCCTCAGGTCTTAATGACTGCTTTTGAGGTGGTAGAATGCATTAACGTGACTTCTACCCACTTCGAGTAAGCATCGGCTACTACTAAGAAAACCTGTCCCTGGAATGGCCACGCAAAATCAATATGGATGTGGGACCATGGCACCCTCGGGGCCTTCCCATTCCCTGGCTTGCGATTTCGGCAGCAATGGTCTGGTCTCCTGGCACCTTTGACAGGTGGAGACCCATTTGGTTATGTCCTTATCTAACCCGGGCCACCAAAGGTAACTCCTTCCCAGAGGAGACCCAGGAATGCCTGGAGTTCAGGCTTACTGCTAGGGGTGGAGCTTCTAGGATGGCTTTGTCTTAGCTATTGTGGGATGTATGCCGGAGCCGTCTATTAGGAACCCCAGGAATTCCACTTGGGGCACCATGACATGGCATTTGGTCTTCTTCACCTTGAGGTCAGCCCAACAGAAATGATGGAGTACTTGGCGAAGTCTGGCCATCAGCTCTGGTGTGCTGGCCACCAAAACCAGCACGTCATCAAAATAAGGCATGACCCCAGGTATTCCTTGGAGTAGGCATTCCATCAGGCTTTGGAACAACCCTGGGGCCACGCTGACACCAAATTGGATGTGGCGGCACTTGAATGCCCCTCTGTGAATGATGATCGTCTGGACCTCTGTGGTGGCAGTGTCAACAGGCAATTGTTGGTAAGCCTGCACTAAGTCGAGCTTCGCAAAAACAGTGCCACTACCCAGGGAGTGCTGCAGGTGCTGCACTATGGGCACCAGGTAGGCATGGGCTTGCAATCCCGATTAAGGGTGGCCCTATAACCCATGCAAATCTGGATTGAGCCATCGGCCTGGATGGGGTTCACGATGGGTGTCTCCCATTGAGCATGGTCCACTGGCTCCAAAATGCCTTGTGCGATGAGCCTGTCATGTTTGGTGTCTACCTTAGACTTCAAGGCGAACGGCATGTGGCATGGCTTCAGCCAGCATGGTGACACTTGAGGGTCCAGGTTGAAGGACCCTGGAGTTCCAGTGTAGGTGCCCAATTGGCCATCGAAGACAGTGGGGAATTCTTTGATGAGTGACTCCAGCTCGTTTGATCTGGAGATTGTTTGATCTGATCTCGTTTGAGTTGATGCCGTGTATGGTTAATCCTAGGGCTTCAAACCAATTAAGCCCCAGAAGACTAGATAAGGAGTCATCAATAACCACTAATGGCAGCCGACTAGAGAATTTCTTAAACTGCACCTTGAATTTCCCACTGCCCACGATGGGAATAGGGCTCCCTTTATAGTTTTTTAACAACAGGCTACACGGTTCCAACTGTCTCTTGGAAATTCTTGGCACCAGTCGCTTCACTGTGCTCCATGAGACTATTGATGTGGTTGATCCCGTGTCCACCTCCATAAGACATGGCACTCCCTCGATCTGTACATTGATATGGATTTTCTGTTTGACCGGTTGCTCAGTCTGATGACTGGCCTTCGGCTGGCTCACGGAAAATGGCATAGCAGTCATCTTGGTTTCTGTAGGGTCTCTTAGGTGTGCATCTGTTAAATGCCTGCCTGTTTGATGGCACCTTCGGTGGTTGGGCTGACCTGCAAACCTGGGCAAGATGGCCCTTTCAGCTGCAACAGTGGCAGATAGCATCTTTATAGTTGCAGGCAGCTTTAGGGTGATTTCTTCCACAACCCTTGCATTCTGTCAGTGGTGGACTGCTGTAAATGGGCCAGCTCTTTTTCCTCACCTCATTAAGGCAGTGGACATCCTCCTCCCAATCTGAATTGTCCTGTGAGTCAGCTTCGCTGTAGTGAATGGCTGTCTCTTTAAGTTTTGGCGGGCTTTGGCCTTTTGGCATGTCGGTGATAGAGAGTGTGGCAAGTTCTGTTGTGCACGCTTCATCAAAAACCATTGGGAAGATGAGGTCCGGCTTCATTATTAGCTGCTGCTTGGGGCGGTCGTCCTGTACTCAGCTCACGAGATGGTCAAGGAAATAATTATCCAAATTTATGAATTTGCAGTGCCACGCTGCTCTCCACAGAGCTGCCACATATTGATTGATGGACTCTCCTTCTGCCTGGTTCCCATGATAGAATAGTTGGTGGTGCGCGATTTGGGATGGCACTGGAGCGTAGTGGTTCTTTAACTTGTCCATAAAATCATCCCAGGTTCCTGAATGTATCGAGTGGAGTGCCATCAGTGTCATTGCAGTCTCAAACATCTCTGTCCCACAAAAACTGAGGAAATAGGAATGCTTCCAGTCGCTTGACAGGTCTGTGTAAGTGTTGGCAATGAGGAAACATTCAAAACGCGCCACATACACCTCCCACGATTCGGTGGCCAGGTTGAATGGTGCGAAGTTATGTGAAGATGCCATTCCCGCCAATTGTTGGCAATTCGTTCTGTGTGACTGAGGCCAGGATGACGTAGCGTCATTTCCGAGGGAAACCTGCACTAGTAACCACTCTTTAGTGACTCAGCTCAATCTGTTCCCTCAGCCTGCATCCCACCTTCATCGCCAGTGCTTTGTTCATGCTTGAAGGGGGTGCGGCAAAGACTGAGGAGACACAGAAGTTAAATAGCTAACTTTTATTGGACACGTTAGGAATGCATCATCCCCACTAGGGGAACAGACCTGAAAGGAGAACTTGGAACACAACAAGACAGGGCCCGATCCACCCGTCTGGGCCCTGTCCGGGCCTTCTTAGAGATCCCCCAGCCTGTTACAGGCCAAAATAAAATGTCCCTGGTCCGGATCCGCCCATCCAGGCCGTGTCCAAGTCTTCCTAGGGATTCCCCAGCCTGTTACAGATTGAAATGGAGAGTTCCTGGGCCCAATCTGCCCTCTGCACCCCATTTCCTATGGCTTTACTGCTGCAGAAGAGGCTGAATCACATGGCAGAGAAGCCAAGGTGTTTTATTCAGATGATGGTGAAGCTGTAAGAACGTGAGATTTAGGAAAACAGCTTTCCCCATCTGAATAAAAGTCTTCGGCTTCTCTGCCATGAGGCCCTGCAGGCTTAGTTTTTACTCAGTCTGGTCTGGCTTAGTTTAGGCCCAGTCTGCTTGCTGCTGACTGGCTAGTTCAAATGAGCAGCTTCAGGGATAGGGGCATGGCAGCCAATCACCAAGGATTTTGCATCAGTCCTATGAGACAAAGGAAGCTACGTCTCCTTTCATTGGCTGCTGCTGTTGCTGCCTCAATCCTTGAAGCAGGAAACTGTGCTTCCAGGTCTAGGCCTGCTGGTCACATGGCCTGAGCCGAAGTGTTTTACTCAATGGTGAAAATGTTCTCCTTAGATTTCACATTTTTACAGCTTCACCATCATCTGAATAACACTTTCGCTTCTCTGTCAGTGGGTCAGCCTCTTCTGGACCTCTGGAGATCTTCAAAAAAGTAAGATCTCAAAATAAATGGCATGATTAATATTTCCATTATTTTCAGTGGGAAGTAAAGGTAATTAAGTTAGCATGAATTAAGATTATGTTTAAAAATATAAAAGAACTATATGTTAAAAATGTCCCGGATTTGCAACCTTAGCCACTTTTGACATAAGATTGCCAGATTTAAAAAGTCTGAGTGTTTAAACATTACATGGAAATCTTTTTATAATGCTACTGTCAAGCATTGTACTGATGGGCTGTATGCTCTGTCTTGCACATTGGCAAAAAAAAATCAAAACATAAAATACAAATTAGATGGACATAATCTTGTAGATGACCCTCACTCTGTCAAGGACCTTGGAGTACTCATTTCTAAACTCAAGGTAAACTGCTCCAAACTTGATTGCAGAAAATATGACTTCAGTAACAGAGTGGTCAATCTCTGGAATGCACTACGTGACTTTGTAGTTTCTTCCCCAAACCCCCAAAACTTTAACCTTAAACTGTCTACCGTTGACCTCACCTGATTCCTAAGAGGTCTGTAAGGGACATGCATAAGTGCACCACAGGGGTGAAATCTAAAAATTTTTGCTACTGGTTCTGTGGGCGTGGCTTAATTAATGGGCATGGTTTGGTGGTAAGGTGACTGGGTGGGCGTGGCTTGTTGGTCAGGTGGGCGTGGCCAAGTCAATGTCACTTCTTTGCCCTTTTTCAACCTACAAAACACAACACAACACAACTGGCTCACCCATAATGTAAAAGCAGCTGTGCTAGACCCTGCAACAAGCAGGAACCTCACACAGCCACAAAAAGCCCAAAAAAACAACTTTCACACTTTACACACACACAACACAACACAACACAACACAACTGGCTCACACACAATGTAAAAGCAGCTGTGCTAGACCCAAAATGGCCCCTGCAACAAGCAGGAACCTCAAACAGGCACAAAAAGCTCAAAAAAACAACTTTCACACTTTACACACACACAACACAACACAACACAACTGGCTCACCCACAATGTAAAAGCAGCTGTGCTAGACCTAAAATGGCCCCTGCAACAAGCAGGAACCTCACACAGCCACAAAAAGCCCAAAAAAACAACTTTCACACTTTATACACACAAAATTCTACATACAGCTTTGTGAGATTTTGTGTGTTTGTGTAGTTAGAGTGAAACACTACAAAAACACACTAAATCTCAGAAAGCTTCACAAATATTATTTTATTTTATTTTATTTTTATTTTTATATAAAAGCAGCTAAATTTAAAACTTCCTAAACTTTAAATGGCTAGGTCTAAAAAAAGAACAACTAAAAAAAACCCCAATTAACTATTTTTTTTAAAGCTCCCAAAGGGGAAAAAAACTTAGCCAATAGAACAGGGGTCTCCAACCTTGGCAACTTTAAGACTTGTGGACTTCAACTCCCAGAATTCCTCAGCCAGCAAAGGTACAAGGCAGGCAGGAAGGCAGGCAGGCAGATAGAGCTGCTCACCGATGAGCTTGATTGCAGGCAGGGAGATTCAGTTGCTTGCTGATGCAATGGATTGCAGGGATTACAGCAAGCGAAGCAAGTGTTGCGACCAGCAGCTAAGGTAAGCAAGCTGGAGGCTGGGGGGGGGGGGGAAGGGATTTTTGCTACTGGTTCTCCGAATTGCCTGTCGCCATCGCTACCTACTTGCCTGAGCCGGTCTGAACCGGGAGCATTTCACCCCTAGTGCACCAGCATGCCTACCGTCCCTGTCCTAATATTCCTTTTTACTTACTCTTTTCATGTATTCAAATTATGTTTATACTTTTAACTGTTATCTTATAAGCTTGGCAAATAAACTTATGATTATGCTAAAATAAAGCTAGGTCATAACACACAGGAAGCCTGTAATTGGGGAGTGTGTCTGGCAAGAACAAAGAATGCTTATCTACAGGAAATATGCATGTGTAAATCTTGTAAAAGTAACAAGAGTTAGACAATTTGCAGATCTCTGCTAACAATTAGGAATACAGATGGCCTGCAGCCAATAAAATATGTATTAGATAACTCCTGGGGCATTCATTAGCCAAGGCTTAGGAATAGGGACAGCTACAGACCAATAGAACAAATTGTAGAATTATTACTAAAATGTTTATTAGATGATATTTCTTATTATCTCGCCTTGTCCTGCCTTTTCTTTTAGTGAAAATGTATAAAGCTTACTTAATCCTTTGTTCTTGGTTCTTGGCATTTTGGCCAGGAGGCCTTTTCCTTGGAGTACTCCAATAAAAAGCAATCAGAAAACCTGCACCTCGTGTCTGGTGTCCATCATTGGCTTTGGCACCAGGGTCACACCCGAATTGGGGACAACAGTACATTAGGCTTGTCAAATTTCTTGTTTTTGATCAGATTGTATTTCACAATGCTTCAAGTGTATCAGTTATTGTTTCCTTAACAAATAGTAATTAAAGTGATATGAACCATTGCTGGGCTTGTGAGAAACTGAAATTAAAAGTTGATCTGTGCTTTGATGATTAGATATGGGATTATGGAAATAATGTAGACAAATGTTAATCTTAGAGTAAGAATTTGATATATTTTGTACTTATATCTGTACCAAAGAAACTTGGAAGTCATTCTTTTTTGATTTTCCTTCTTTTTCTTTTTCTTTTTCTCTTTTTTTCTTACACTTTCACTCTTTCTTTCCTGAGTCTTTTCTTTTTTCAAATCTGTTTTTTATTTGTTTATCCCTTAGCTTTGCATTTTTTTGATGTATGAAGGATCAAATACTCAGCAATTCTACATTCCTTATTTACATGTCCTTAATGACATTATTTACATGTCATTTACAAATCATATCAAAATTTAGAATGAAATCCACTGGGAACCATCTCATATAAGGCAGGCTCTGAGTCCCTCAAACCATAAAGTGTTTATCGATAGAAGATAATATTTGTAGCTCAGGTTTGAACTGTGGGGTTCTTGATGCTCTCTGAGGTTGATGGTTTTCTTGTAGATGTTACATTACCAAACTGGGTAACATCATCAGTACTAGAAGGGAGTGGAGTTTGCTCTTATTTTCATATACTAGTGGCTTCACCCTGTCAGTGTTGATCAGCTGCTTCACAAACAGTGTTTTGATTGGTGCCAGGTCTCTAACAGCCTCAGGCAGAGAAGGGCTATTCTGTACCTCTCCCTCAAATGTTCTTTAAAATACAGAGTTTCTCAGCATTCTTTTAGGAACCTCCAACATGCAAACTGTGGTTACTCATCCTAAAATGAATCCTCTTTATCTGGAGCTTCAAAATTTGCTGTTTGCTAGGAAGATGTGTAGCTAAAAGTCAGTCTACCTTTAGTTACATCTGACTTTGGGGATATTTCTTCATAACCAAACAAAAGTGTATTTTCTGTGCAGTTCACACCCCTTGCTCATTGGTCTGGATGTCATAAAGCAAAGCCCCCATTTTGTAATTAACCCCCGTGCCCTGTTTTGGCTGACAGAGTGCTGCAGGAGGCTGAGTGCTGTCATGTCCCCTGCCCATGCCCAACCACCCAGTCATTAGGGCACAGAACTGGTTGTTAAAAAATTTGCAGCCCACCACTGCTCCAAGGTATCTTCTGATTCTAAAGTCTCTAAAACAAGGGAATTTGTTTAAATTAAGTGTGTGTGTTTGTGTTTCTCAAGAATAATGGAATAACAGAGTTGAAAGGGACTTCTGAGGTCTCTCGTCCAACCCCCTGCTCAGGCAGGAAAACTGAGGATGTCAAAATCTGAGTGGAGGGCCTGGGAAAAGTGTCAGATTAACAGAATACACTTAGAAAGGATTTTTTTTGGGGGGGGGGGCTCTACCATTTCAGAGAAATGGCTGTCCAGTCTTTTCTTTAAAATTTCTAGCGATTGAGCACCCAGAACATCTGGAGACAAGTAGTTCCATTGGTTAATTGTTCTCACTGTCAGGAAGTTTCTCCTTAGTTATAGGTTGCTTCTCTTTTTGTTCAGTTTCCATCTATTGCTTCTTGTTTTGCATTCTGCTTCTTTGGAAAATATATTGCCCCAGTGATGAAATCTGAACCAGTTAACTACTGGTTCTCTGGCTGCGCATGCACAATACCCACCACGTACCAAATGTGAGGTGTGTATGTGTGCGCGCATGCACGCACGCACACAGTGCATGCCAAAAGGAAGCATGGGATAAGTAGAACAGCGCGCGGGGGAGTGTGATCAGCTGTGGCGCGCAATCTTTGGAGCCTTTTTTTACTTTTAAAAGCATTTAAAAGCAAAACATTTTTAAAAAAGGCTCTGACGATCACAGCTGCGCTCATCAGAGCCTTTTTTTTTTAACCTTTTAAAAGCATTTTTTACAACCTATTTGGGATATACAACCTATTCGGGCTGTAAGGTTCTGATGATTGTGCGGCACAGCTGTGATCGTCGGAGCCTCTTTTTTTTACTTTTTTAAAGTATTTTTTTTTAAAAAATGCTTAAAATGCTTAAAAATGCCTAAAAAGTAAAAAAAACCAAAATTCTGATGATCAGCTGAGCAATGTGCGATCTTCGGAACTTTTTTTTTATATTTTTTACTACTGGTTCAGTGAACCAGTAGCCTTTTTTTACTACCAGTTTGGGCAAACCGAACTGAACCAGGAGCATTTCACCCCTGTATTACTCCTCCTTCTTTGTGGCAGCCCCTCAAAAGCCTGTTTTGTGACCAGCCTATCACACTCTTGGGCAAAGCATGTGAGCCATTTTCTTCTTTCAGTAGTCCATGAAAGTATATCTATAGTATGTAGATGCAGATAATGGCCATGCCCACTGAGTCACATGACCACCTAACCACGCCCACCAAGCCACACCCACAGAACCGGTAGTAAAAAAAATAGAATCCCACCACTGGTGGTTTCTCATTACGTCATCTCTTCCTTGCCTCTTTGCCTTGAAATTAAAGGAAAAAGTGAGGAAAAGCATTGGAAAATAATTAAGTCTTTAAAACCTTTGCCATCAGCCACAGTATCCAGTTGTCACTAGATGAAATCATGTATCTCTCAGTATCATGTATCATTGAAAAAGCTAAATATATCTAGTTAAAAAGATTTTTAAAAATTTACAAGCTATACAAAAAAGCCAAATATCAAAATGTCAGGATGATATATTACTGCTGATTGTTCCAGATTTAGTTTGATTGATCCAAATCAGTTTAAGCCAAAACTCCTGAACTTACATTCAACCCTGCTTTCTTCCAGTAATAGCTATTGTACTGATTGACCATGCATTTTGTTTTCTCTTTGAATTTTTCTTCTGACTGCAAGGACCACCAAGGATTCAAATTTCCATTCTTGTCATATTTGCGACCTGCATTTCCATTTTCAAAAAAACCACAAAGCATTAATAAAATAAAATAAAATAAACATACAGATTTCTTAAAATTTAACCCAGAAACATTTCCTTTAAAAGAATCACTTCATTATTTACATAAATCTTAAAATTTACATAAATATAAACAAGAATTTAATGCATGATTAGCTATTTTCACTTAAAAGATCAGAAACACTACATCTCCATATTGCTTTAGAAAGTATGTGAGGTTTGCATTTAGGTTCATCATTTTTATTCCTACAGAAATTAGGAGGGGGCTCCAAAATTAGTCATTTTTTACCAAATTTTAAGAATTTAAATAACTCACCATTATTATCAAATCCATGAGTAAATTCATGTCCAACAATTACTCCAATAGCACCATAGCTTAATGACCTGAAAAAGAAATGAATTTTTAGATCCAATAGATCACAGGTGTCAAACTTGCGGAGTCACACTGCCGTCATGTGATGTATCATGACGTTTTTCCCCTTTGTGGAACAGAGGTGGGTGTGGCCTGCTCGTGACACTTCCGGCCGCCAGTTTGACACCCCTGCAGTAGATGGAGAAGACAAAGCAATAGAATTTCCATTCAGTTCTATGTAAACAGGAAGAAATATATTTAAAGATATCATTAAAGAAAACCACTATTATTTGAAAAACATTAGTTGAAATTTAAAAAAAATTCTTAGTTTGTAAAAAGCAAATGGAAATTAGCTAATATACACAAAGAAGTACATTTAACTTCTCTGACTACATTAAACACAGTGCCACCTCAAACATGAGAAACTTAATAGTATATGATGAATGTGGTTTTATTTAACAGTCACATTGCATGTTTTTATATAAATAGATGAATCACAGTTCAGTGTTACATTTCTATCAACCATTTTCAAGGCTGCTCATAATTAACCTTTTGGAATCAATTACTAGCCCTGCAGTATCAAGGTAGATAAACTTTGTATTTGTCACAGCAGAGTGAAGACCTTCTCTTAACAACTATAGTTTCCAAACATGCAAAAAAGCTCAAGCTAATTAAATTGTCAAAAGAAAGTTGAATCTCTTTTTTTCATATAAGCCAAATATGGCTCATAAGTTGTCTTAAATCAAAACTGATGGAGAGATCTAAAGTATAAATAGTCAAATGTATTAGAATGGAGTATGCTTGCAGTAATACCAAATCGCTGGTGCTTATTATTTATGCCCTTATTGGTAGATATTTATTTGTAATATTAGAGTAAACATTATTTAATGTCATAAGAATATAAAAGCCTTTTTGTAATCTTAGTTTAAAACCACAAAATGGAAGAAGGAAGGAAGGAAAAGGGAAGATGTGCAAGTTTAGTTAAATACCAGACTAAAGAGATAAGTTTCTAAAATATTCTAAAGAAAGGAAACCCATGGTTCTCATGTTTTTAAGAACTGAAATAGCAGGAAGAAATAAAGGAATATGGAAGCAGTCCTGGAACGAAAGCATAACTTTTAGTTATTGAAGGATCAACTTTTCAATGAAGAAAGTGAACCTTGTCTGACAACTTCCAGAGGGCACAGTTTTCCTCTCACTTTATTCTCAGAAATCACTTGAAAGCTAACATTTGATGGTTTTCACATGAGCTGAATTCAAAATAGTAAGACAGACAGAAAATCATATTCCAATGAATTACTCCTGAATCCAACCAATAACAGAGTTTTAAAAGTGGGAATCAAAGAATATTCTGCCCCTGAGCGGTCAGATCTAGAGTAACAAAAATCCCGTTGCTCCTTCAATGTGTACACAAACATACATTCAATTACATGTATGTTGAAGAAAGGAAGGAAGGAAGAAAGGAAGGAAACATTATTGGAAAATAGGCCATTTTTTTCTGTTTATATTAAAACACTTCTGTTGACTGTAATACCCAAAAGATAATATGATGGCATTTTTACAACCAGACACTTTTCACAGTAATTTTAATAATGGCTGAATGCTGCAGTCTGAATCATTATAAACCCATGGCAGGGAAACATGGCTTCCTGAGGCCAGAGGCTAGGAGTTGATTAATATAAAATATAGGTACAAGTTGCATATATAATCAAGGAAATTCAGATTTATTACTTTTTTTAGAGAAATTGTGAAGTTGGTTGGGAAAGTTTTGGAAATGGAATTGAATTTTTGGAATTTGTATTGTGCTGCTATTTCATTTTCTGTTATTTCATATTTTATTTCTTGAGGACATTGAGCAGCTAAACCAATTTTCGTTAAAGGTGCAAAGCTAAAGTCTGCAATAAAATATAGTTTGTTCCTCTGCTAGTGGGTGAAACATGAGGAAATCTCTACTGGGCGAACATGTACAGAAGTTGCACATTAAACATAAGAAACAAGTGCAAGAAACAAGTGCATTGCATTTCCCAAGCTCTCAGAAAATCTCCCTCCATTTAAAGATAATTATTAATGAAATAAATAAACAAAATATAGCAGTAATTGTATGCTGTTGTTTGTGTGTGTATGTGTATTAAAACTTCTAAAAATACAAATCCATATAATAAAATACAAATACAGGTGAAACTCGAAAAATTAGAATATTGTGCAAAAGTTCATTTATTTCAGTAATGCAGCTTAAAAAGTGAAACTAATATATGAGATAAACTCATTACATTCAAAGCGAGATAGTTCAAGCCTTGATTTGTCATAATTTTGATGATTATGGCTTACAGCTCATGAAAACCCCAAATTCACAATCTCAGAAAATTAGAATATTACATAAAATCAATAAAACAAGGATTATACATAGAACAATATCGGACCTCTGAAAAGTATAAGCATGCATATGTACTCAGTACTTGGTTTGGGCCCCTTTTGCATCAATTACTACCTCAATGCAGCGTGACATGGATGCTATCAGCCTGTGGCACTGCTGAGGTGTTATGGAAGACCAGGATGCTTCAATAGCGGCCTTCAGCTCTTCTGCATTGTTCGGTCTCATGTCTCTCTTCTTTCTCTTGGCAATGCCCCATAGATTCTCTATGGGGTTCAGGTCAGGCGAGTTTGCTGGCCAATCAAGCACAGTAATCCCATGGTCATTAAACCAGGTTTTGGTACTTTTGGCAGTGTGGGCAAGTGCCAAGTCCTGCTGGAAAATGAAGTCAGCATCCCCAAAAAGCTTGTCTGCGGAAGGAAGCATGAAGTGCTCCAAAATCTCCTGGTAGACGGCTGTGTTGACCCTGGACTTAATGAAGCACAGTGGACCAACACCAGCAGATGACATGGCTCCCCAAATCAACACAGACTGTGGAAATTTCACACTGGACTTCAAGCATCTTGCAGTGTGTGCCTCTCCATTCTTCCTCCAGTCCTTGATTTCCAAATGAGATGCAAAAGTTGCTCTCATCAGAAAAGAGGACTTTGGACTACTGAGCAACAGACCAGTTCTTTTTTTCTTTAGCCCAGGTAAGACGTTTCTGACATTGTTTATTGTTCAGGAGCGGCTTGACAAAAGGAATACGACATTTGAAGCCCATGTCCAGGATCCGTCTGTGTGTGGTGGCTCTTGATGCACTGACTCCAGCCTCAGTCCACTCCTTGTGAAAGTCCCCAATACTTTTGAATGGCCTTTTCCTGATAATCCTCTCCAGGCTGCGGTCATCCCTGCTGCTTGTGCACCTTTTTCTTCCACACTTTTCCCTTCCACATAACTTTCTATTAATGTGCTTTGATACAGCACTTTGGGAACATCCAACTTCTTTTGCAATTACCTTTTGAGGCTTTCCCTCCTTATGGAGGGTGTCAATGATGGTTTTCTGCACAACTGTCAGGTCAGCAGTCTTTCCCATGATTGTGATTCCTACTGAACCAGACTGAGAGACCATTTAAAGGCTCAGGAACCCTTTGCAGGTGTTATGGCTTACTTAGCTGATTAGACACTTTGGGATACTTTGAGCCTAGAATAATGAACCTTTTCACAATATTCTAATTTTCTGAGATTGTGAATTTGGGATTTCATGAGCTGTAAGCCATAATCATCAAAATTATGACATTAGTTTCACCTTTTAAGTTGCATTACCGAAATAAATGAATTTATGCATGATATTCTGATTTTTTGAGTTTCACCTGTATATGTTTTTAAAATATGATTAAATCTGGGTTATATTGAAATCAATTTATTACAGTCTAAGGCCAAATTAAACTGTTGTATACCTCTATATGTATAATAGAAAATCAAAGCAATATGGAATGTGTGTATGTAGAGATAGATAGATAGATAGATAGATAGATAGATAGATAGATAGATAGATAGATAGATAGATCTAAAAATATAGAGAGAGCCATCCTGATATAGTGGTTAAGACATCAAGCTAGAAATCAGAAGATTATGGTTCTAATCCCATAAATCAGCTGGGTAAATTTAGGGTAGCATCTTATCTCAACCCCAGGAAGGAGGCAATGGTAAACCACTTCTGAAAAACTTTGACAAGAAAATTGCTGGACTTGTCTAGGCAGTATTCAAGAGTCAGACAGGACAGAACAGAAAATGCAATGCAATGCAAAGCAATAATATGATTAATATAATGTAGATTTCATTTCATTATATAAATATGCATATGTATTATAAAAGTATATCCAAATTTAATTAATTGTGTGATGTATTCAACAGATGGTGGTACAAAACTGGGCGACTTGGAGGGATACTTTTGAGTCCTTGTCTGAAAGAAGTAACATTAAATAGACTGAAAGGAGCAGTACAGTAACAAATGGCCTAGAGTTTTTTGAGCCATTATCACATGGACAAAATTGGAAAAACAGAAGTATGTTTAAAACCTCCAAAAAGGACTGCTGTGGGTAACACATCCAGCCTGGGTAAAGTGAAATCTAGATTATATGGAAACATATTATCCCATCTTCTACATCTATATTTCTCATACAAAGTCATTTTAAAAACTGACAGAAATCACATCTTTCAGAAAACCTCTGAAAGAGATGGACTCAAAAGCCAGCCAATCCTGAAAGGACAGATGAATGTGGGAGGGGTTGGTTGGGAGGGGGAAATCTATCTATCTATATTAAAATGGCTGTGTGTGTGTGTGTATGTGTGTGTGTGTGTGTGTGTGTGTGTGTGTGTGTGTGTGTGTTCCAGCATAACTCTGGAGTGCCTCGAGAAATTTCAACCAAACTTGGTACACAGATGACTTACTCTCTGGAAACAAATACTGTGGGGGTAAAACACCCCTAACGCCCCTCGAGGTGTGTGTTCTGTTAAGATACAGCCTGTTGTGCCTTAAAATGGCTTCTATTGTACAGCACAGTTGAGTTGCCATGGTGCTTTGTTTGAAGCAAGGTGAGAAGAGGCGAGACAGTATTAAATAACAATGTCCTTTATTAGGCAAGGCCTCAGGCCATAACAACAGCAAACACCCATTACAGCAGGAACGAATGAACCAGGCAACAATTTCTGTCATCGAAGTAAGGGATGACTCCCGGTATTCCATGTAATAGCCATTCCATAAGACCCTGAAACAACCCAGGAGCCACACTGATTCCAAATTGTAAGCAATGGCACTTAAAGGCACCCCTGTGTGTGACAATAGTCTGAGCAGCAGCTGTGGCATCATCCACAGGGAGCTGCTGATATGCCTGTGCCATATCCAGCTTGGCAAAAATAGACCCCTGACCCAAAGAGTGGAGCAGGTGCTGGACCACGGGGACTGGATAAGGGTGTGCTTACAGTGCACGGTTCAGTGTGCATTTGAAATCACCACAGATGCACGGAACCATCTGGTTTGGTGGGAATAACAATGGGTGTTTCCCACTTAGAATGATCTGTGCTCAAGTACCCCCTGCGCAATCAGCTTGTCCAGTTCCTTGTCCACTTTAGGACGTAGTGCAAAAGGCACCCATCGAGGCTTAAGCCGGATAGGGGACACGTGGGGATCAATGTTGAGGGATATAGGGTTTCCCACATATTTACCCAGGGAGTCATCGAAGACTTCAGCAAATTCAGTAGTCAAGGCCTCAAAATCGTTAGTGAAGGTAGCATGAATGCCTGTGATGTTGAGGCCCAAGGCCTTGAACCAATCAAGCCCTAGCAAACTGGGGAGGTTTCCCCTTACAACTAGTAATGGGAGGTGCCCTGAGAACACGCCTTTCTCCATTAAAAATTTGGCACACCCCAGAATGAGAATATTGTTCCCTTGATAGTCACGAAGCCTGGTGTTGCAGGCAGTTAGGTGACCCCTGGAGAAGCTAGGAACTATTTTTTGTAGTGTGTTCCAGGCAACAATGGTCTTGGAGGAGCCCATGTCCACCTCCATCTTGCAGGGCACTCCTTCTATTCTGACAGTTAGAAAAAGTTTTTTGTTGGGGCTTGTAGATGAATGGCTGATCGACACTGCAGGGTTGGTGTCCTCTCTGGTGATGGTGAAACAATCCTCTCTGGTGGCTTGGTGGCCTCTTTGGAAGCGTCTGGCTGAGCAAAGGGGGTTGTCCTGTGGGCTGGAGCGACAGACTTTAGCCAGATGACCCCTTTTGCCACATTTTTGGCAGGCTGTGGTCTTAAAACGGGACAATGAGCAAGGATGGTTTTCGCTGCAGCCAAGGCAAGGTGCTTGTTGTGGTTTTCGTTCTGTTTGCCGTTTGCTTGTTGGGGATGATTTGAGGCGACCCACATCATCTTCCTTGTCTGTGAGGTCATCGGAAAAGACATCGTCATGGTGAACTGACCAGGCAGTTGCAAGCGCGGACGGAGCCCTGCGCATCTCAGCTGCAGATTTTTCTGACATCTCATATGCGCATGCCTCATCCAAAGCGGATTGGAGGCAGATGTCATTTTTTGCTAAAAAAATGGTGCCCTGAGAACACGCCTTTCTCCATTAAAAATTTGGCACACCCCAGAATGAGAATATTGTTCCCTTGATAGTCACGAAGCCTGATGTTGCAGGCAGTTAGAGGACCCCTGGAGAAGCTAGGAACTATTTTTTGTAGTGTGTTCCAGGCAACAATGGTCTTGGAGGAGCCCGTGTCCACCTCCATCTTGCAGGGCACTCCTTCTATTCTGACAGTTAGAAAAAGTTTTTTGTTGGGGCTTGTAGATGAATGGCTGATCGACACTGCAGGGTTGGTGTCCTCTCTGGTGATGGTGAAACAATCCTCTCTGGTGGCTTGGTGGCCTCTTTGGAAGCATCTGGCTGAGCGAAGGGGGTTGTCCTGTGGGCTGGAGCGACAGACTTTAGCCAGATGACCCCTTTTGCCACATTTTTGGCAGGCTGCGGTCTTAAAACGGGACAATGAGCAAGGATGGTTTTCGCTGCAGCCGAGGCAAGGTGCTTGTTGTGGTTTTCGTTCTGTTTGCCGTTTTGCTTGTTGGGGATGATTTGAGGCGACCCACATCATCTTCCTTGTCTGTGAGGTCATCGGAAAAGACATCGTCATGGTGAACTGACCAGGCAGTTGCAAGCGCGGACGGAGCCCTGCGCATCTCAGCTGCAGATTTTTCTGACATCTCATATGCGCATGCCTCATCCAAAGCGGATTGGAGGCAGATGTCATTTTTTGCTAAAAGGCGACATTGTAGTCTCGTGTCCCTCACACCACACACCAGCTGCTCAAGGAGGGAGTCATCTAGGTTTGGGAACTCACAAACTATTGCAGCGGCCCTGAGGGAAGCCATGTAAGAGTTAATGGACTCCCCTTCCTTCTGGACCCTCTGGCGGAATGTAAATTGCCGGGACATGCGAGAGGGAGCAGGCGCATAGTGTGCCTTTAGTTTGCCCATCAGAGTGGCCCAGGGCACTGTAGAGACAGGTTGAAGAGCCATCAGAGCCCTGGCTGTCGCGAAAATTTGTGAGCCACATGCATTCAGGAAATGGGCACATTTCCTGTTGCTGGACAGTTCGGTAAAATCACTGGCCTGGAGGAAACAGTCAAAATGTTCTACATACGCGTCCCACGTCTCGGAGGCTGGTTCATATGGAGCGAAGTTTGCCTGGGTAGACATTCTTGATGAATATAATAAAGGCACGGAGTGTGATAACTCTACTGCTGCCCCAGTGAGTGGCGCAGCAGAGTAATGCTACTGTTAAAGGTAGTATTTAGCTTCCAGCTGCCTGCAATTACTGTGAGTTCAATTCTCACCAGGCTCAAGGTTGACTCAGCCTTCCATCCTTTCTAAGGTAGGTAAAATGAGGATCCGGTTTGTGGGGGCAATAAGCTGACTTTGTATAAAATATACAATAGTATGAAGGCTATTGCTTAACGCATTGTAAGCCGCCCTGAGTCTCCGGAGAAGGGCGGCATATAAATAAAAAAAAAATATATTTTTTAAATCCCATCCTCTGTCGCCAGTGCTTTGTTTGAAGCGAGGTGAGAAGAGATGAGACAGTATTAAATAACAATGTCCTTTATTAGGCAAGGCCTCAGGCCATAACAACAGCAAACACCAATTACAGGAGGAATGAATGAACCAGGCAACAATTTCTGTCAAGGTTGCTATTTATACAGCAGCTGTCAATCACGCGCACTCATTTCTCCCGCCGGCCGAGCTGTCACTTCACAGCCAATAGGCAACACTTCCGTGTTGCTGGGCAGAGGCGTGGCTACGTATGCCACACATGGTAACGGCTTCACAGTACTCCACAAGAGGGCTTCCTCTGGTAAGGGGAAAAAAAAGAGCCTGATAGTACAGTGGACTAAAGCACTGTTATTAACATCTGATGCTTGCAATTACTGAAAGTTCAAATCTCACCAGGCTCAAGATTGACTCAGCCTTCCATCCTTTCAAAGGTAGGTAAAATGAGGACCCAGATTATGGGGGCAATAAGCTGACTTTGTATAAATATACAAAAGTATGAAGGCTATTGCTTAATGCATTGTAAGCCGCCCTGAGTCTCTGGAGAAGGGTGGCATATAAATTAAAGCAAAAAATAAAAATTAAAAAAAAAATCCAACATTAGAAATTACATTCGGTCCGGACATTTTCAACAAGGCTTTGATTATTCTTGAGGACAAATGTATGGCCATGATCAATAAAACATTATTGCAACTCGGCCTGCCTGCACTACTACAAGACCGACATGACGTACTTCATGTAGATTACATACGAAAAAACAACTACAACAGCAAATAGCTTAGTGCATATATCGTGGACAAAAAGCCACTTCTTAATCAAGATCAGAAAAAAGCATACCAAATGATCATGGATTACCTAGCAAAACAACAAGGTGGTATCATTTTACTTCAAGCTTCTGGGGACACAGGGAAAACATTTTTAACTACCATATTTTCCAGCATATAAGACGACTGGGCGTATAAGACGACCCCCGAATTTTCCTGTTAAAATATAGGGTTCGGGCTATACTTGCCGTATAAAACTACCCCTCTTCCAACGCACACCAAATAAAAATTAAAAAATATCGACTGGCTCACCCACAATGTAAAAGCAGCTGTGCTAGACCCAAAATGGCCCCTGCAAAAAGCAGGAATCTCACACAGCCACAAAAAGCCCCCCCAAAAAACAACTTTCACACTTTACACACACAAAATTCCACATACAACTTTGTGAGATTTTGTGTGTTTGTGTAGTTAGAGTGAAACACTACAAAAACACACTAAATCTCAGAAAGCTTCACAAATTTTATTTTATTTTATTTTATTTTATTTTATTTTATTTTATTTTATTTTATTTTATTTTATTTTATTTTATTATTTTATTTTATTTTATTTTATTTTATTTTATTTTATTTTATTTTATTTTATTTTATTTTATTTTATTTTATTTTATTTTTATATAAAAGCAGCTAAATTTAAAACTTCCTAAACTTTAAATGGCTAGGTCTAAAAAAGAACAACTAAAAAAAACCCAATTAACTATTTTTTTTAAAGATCCCAAAGGGGGAAAAAAACTTACCCAATAGAACAGGGATCTCCAACCTTGGCAATTTTAAGACCTTAGACTTCAACTCCCAGAATTCCTCAGCCAGCTTTGTTTTGCTGGCTGAGGAATTCTGGGAGTTGAAGTCCACAACTCCTTGCCTGCTTGATTGTAGGCAGGGAGTTGCTTGCTGATGGAATGGATTCAGGCAAGCAAAGCAAGGCAAGCGTTGCGACTAGCAGCTAAGGTAAGCAAGCTGGAGAGGGAAAACTTTTTTCCTTTTATATGGCTCTGGCGATCCCAGCTGAGTTGCCTGATTAGCAGATCGTCAGAGCTTGGATCGCCAGAGCCATGTGAAAGGAAAAAAGTTTTTTCCTTCTACATGGGTCTGGTGATCCCAGCTGAGTTGCCTGATTAGCAGATCATCAGAGCTTGGATCGCCAGAGCCATTTAAGGCTCGTCAGAGCCTTTCGGGCTGGTCTGCCTGGTTACAGGAGAATGACACCCGGCGTATAAGACGACCCCGACTTTTGAGAAGATTTTCATGTGTTAAAAAGTCATCTTATATACCAGAAAATACGGTAATATAATTCTCGGCTCAGAGTGAAGTTGCTCTTCTGTCTAATACAGGATTATAAATACCTGGGCAACGCTGGGATATCAGCTAGTCTATTATAAAAACGAAGCAAGGAGCCAATCAGAAAAGCCTGGAGTGAACTCTGGGATTGCCCATTGCAATCTGGGACAACTCAAAGCAAGCATCTAAATATTGAGTCATGTACATCTCCACCCCAGACCACCCCAACGATGCCCTTGAAGTGATGTCCCGGTGCCTGGAGGCCATGCGGATCTGGATGGGGAGGAATAGGCTCAGGCTCAACCCATCCAAGACCGAGTGGCTGTGGTTTCCGACGTCCCGATATAGTCAGTTGGTGCCATCACTGACTATTGGGGGCGAATCACTGGCCCCCACGGAGAGGGCGCGCAACTTGGGCGTCCTCCTGGATTCACGGCTGTCTTTAGAAGAGCACTTGACGGCCGTGACTGGGAGGATTTTTCATCAGGTTCGCCTGATCCACTAGTTGCGTCCCTTTCTGGATCGGGACTCCTTACGCACGGTCACTCATGCCCTCGTCACCTCCCGCCTGGACTATTGTAATGCTCTCTACATGGGGCTCCTCTTGAGAAGCACCCCGAGGCTCCAACTGGTGCAGAGTGTAGCCGCGCAGGTAGTAATGGGAGCGACATTGCATTCCCATGTGACACCCCTCCTGCGTGAGCTGCACTGGCTCCCGGTGGTCTTCCGGGTGCGCTTCAAGGTTTTGGTCACCACCTTTAAAGCGCTCCATGGCTTAGGACTTGGGTACTTGCGGGACCGCCTACTACCACCAATAGCCTCCCACCGGCCGGTATGCTCTCATAGAGAGGGGCTCCTCCGGGTGCCGTCGGCCAAACAATGTCGACTGGCGGCCCCCAGGGGGAGGGCTTTCTCTGTGTGGGCACCTACTATCTGGAACGAGCTCCCCTCAGAGATGCGGAGGATCCCAGATCTGCGCACCTTCCGCTGCGCTCTTAAGACCTTTTTATTCCACCAGGCGGGCCTGGCCTAACTTTCTCCCTCTTTTTAAATAATTTTTTAATATTTTTAAATATTTTTAATATTCAAAGTTTAATTTGTTTTAAATTGATTGGGGTTTTTTAATCTGTCTGGGCCAAACTATTTAATTCAATTTTATTTCTGCTTTTTAAATTTTGTATGTATGTATTTTATTGTTGGCTGTTCACCGCCCTGAGTCCTTCAGGAGTAGGGCGGTATATAAATCAAATAAAAGTAAAAGTAAGTAAAAGTGCCACAATGGCTGGAATGCAATACTGCAGGCTGACTCTGCCCAGAGCCAGGAATTCGACCCTGAACAGCTCAAGATTGACTCAATCTTCCATCCTTCCAAGGTCAGTAAAATGAGCCAGATTGTTGGGGGCAATATGCTGACTCTGTAAACCGCTTAGAGAGGACTGTAAAGCACTATGGAGCAGGATAGAAATCTAAGTGCTATTGCTATTCTTCTGCTCAGAAATACTGGGAATGCATATTCACATCTATGCTTGTCTGCTTTCCTGCTACATGCAGTGCCTCTCAGCCCATAGATGGTTTCAAATAAGAGTTATACATCTGATCAGGAGACGGAGTTCAGCTGCTGCTGGGGTAATCTGCATTCCTAATGGCTTGTCATGCAGAAGAATTCACTGAGGACGAAGGAACTCTGTTTAATGCCAAGGAAGATCTCTTCTTAATTGAAATTATGTTTCCTACTGAACACACCATCCACAGGACCAAAATGGGGAGGGAGGAAAGGTTATATCTTTTCTCCACTGACTCTGTAGTCCAACACAAAATCAGAATCCCCCATGCTTATTTTGAATTTACTATAACAACAACACTCCATCAATGTCACTGCAGATTTTCAAGGAAACTTTTTTTTCCCCGATAATTTTTATTCAACATTTACATCTTTAACATCCTTGTTACATTTTTACAGCTTTCCGATACTGGCATCTGTAATAATATCTATAACCAACTATATATACATACATTTTATGTATTACTTACTAATTTCTATATTCACAACAATTTATACCTATCTATTACACAATCTTCTCTTATGTTTATACATTTATACATTAATTTTGGACTGTTTCTCCAACCAGTTATACCATCTATTCCATGTCTCATAATAAATCGTTTCCTCTCAGTCTTTTAATTCCATTGTTAATTTATTTGCTTCTGCACATTCTGGCACCTTTTTTATGATTATCGTATTTGATGAAGCAAATCTTTGTTTCCAATTTTGTGCAAATGAAATTCTGGTGGCCGTAATTATATGAAGTATAAGGTAATAATTTTCTTTCCTAATCTTCTCTTTTATAATTCCCAATAAAAATTTCATAGCAATTTTTCCCCTGTCATTTCCTCTAACCATTTCTGGATTTTTAACCAATATGCCTTTGCTTTGGGGCATGTCCACCACATGTGGAAATATCTTCCATGTTGATGATTGCATTTCCAGCAATTTGGTACATTTTGGGGGGACATTTTGGCCAAACTTGCCAGGGGTAAATGACACCTATAAAACATTTTGTAAATATTTTCTTTATAAGTGGCTGTTCTGCCCCAGCTACGGATCCCAAAGAATGTAGCACACACAAGCTCCGAACAAAACTCAGTTTACTTCAAAACACAGTCTTTTGCAAATGCAGGATGTTAATAAAACATTCTTAACAACCTGCCAGAAATTCCACAGATAAGATAGAGTCTTACTAGAGTTGGCAGAAAGCCCAGAAGCCAGGTTTGCAAAGAAAATTCAAACTCAATGATCAGGGAACAAACGAACGAACACACGTTGTTTCCTGCAGCTTTTTACAAGCTGTGTGCAAACTTAAATAGGCTAAGGGAGTGGCCAATTAGCCCCAAGCCTTACTCTCGAGGAGACCTCCTCCTGAGTAACCACTCCTGCCTTTTAGCAGCTCTGCGTGCTCGTGCATTGAGAAGAGCTCCTCCACTTCATCCTGGACAGGGGGGCTTTTTATCAGGTCCGCCTGATTCGCCAGTTGCGTCCCTTTCTGGATCGGGATTCCTTATGCACAGTCACTCAGGCACTCGTCACTTCCCGCCTGGACTATTGCAATGCTCTCTACATGGGGCTCCCCTTGAGGAGTACCCAGAGGCTCCAACTGGTGCAGAATGCGGCCGCGCGGGGGATTATGGGAGCGAGGGGTCGCTCCCATGTGACACCTCTCCTGCGTGAGCTGCATTGGCTTCCAGTGGTCTTCCGGGTACGCTTCAAGGTGTTGGTTACCACCTTTAAAGCGCTCCATGGCATAGGACCTGGGTATTTGCGGGACCGTCTTCTGCCGCCGATAGCCTCCTACCGACCAGTACGCTCCCACAGAGAGGGACTCCTCAGGGTGCCGTCAGCCAGGCAATGTCGGCTGGCGACCCCCAGGGGGAGGGCCTTCTCTGTGGCAGCTCCCGCCCTCTGGAACGATTTGCCCCCGGAGATAAGAAGGATATCAGATCTCCGGGTCTTTCGCCATGCCCTGAAAACCTTTCTTTTCCATCAAGCAGGGCTGGCGTGACCCCCCCCTTTTTTTTTAGTTTTTTAGTTGTTTGGCTTTTAATCTGTCAATGGGTTTTAATTCGAATTGTTTTAAATTTGGGCCAAAATATATAATTCTTTTAATAATTTTAAATTTTGTATTGTTATGTGTTTTAGTTCTGGCTGTGCACCGCCCTGAGTCCACTAGGAGAAGAGCGGTATACAAATTGAATAAAATAAATAAATAAATAAATAAATAAATAAATAAATAAATAAATAAATAAATAAATAAATCCTCTTCACTTAAAGGAGCCTCTGGAGGTTCTGAAGACCCTGACTGAATCCCTGCCTCTGGCACCACATCTTCCTCAGCCTCCTCGCTGTCCGACTCGAGCATCAGCTGCACAGGCTGCTGGCGCAACACAACACCAGCCTCTTCATCGTCGGGATCAGCAACAATCCATGCAGTCCACTGGTGGGCCACAACACTATCCCTCACCGCAGGGCCCTTCCCCTGAGTCTGTTGATCTGGATGCGGTCGGGACGGGAACTGCTCGTGAAAGGTGCGAACAAGTTCTGGAGCATGAACAGAGGCCACAACCTCCCATGTGAAGTCCTCCAGCCCATACCCCTTCCACTCGATGAGGTATTGAAACTGATCCTTCAACCACTGAGAGTCTCGAATGCTCGCAATCTTGTACTCGAGTGATCCATCTCTGTCACGGGGCGCTGGCTAAGGATGGTCAAGTTGACAGAGCGGACAAGTAGGCCATTCGGGAACCAGGAGGGATCGGTGAAACACCGGGTGTATTCTCAAAGACTGAGACAGGGTCAGGCGGTAGGCCACTGGATTAATGACCGCCTCTACAGGGAAAGGTCCAATGAACTGATGGTCCAGTTTTCTCACTGGCCGGTCTGAGGGGAGAGATGCTTCGTTGACAACCAAACATGATCCCCAACAGCCAATGGTGGTGTTGTCCGCTGAGAGCAGTCTGCGACCCTTTTGTAATCGTCCTTGGCCTTGTTGAGATACCATTTCACTAGCTGATGAACGGCCTGTAACTCAGCCAAGAATTAATCCACTGCTGGAACCGGGGAGTCAAGGGGTGTGAGCGGGAAGAAACGTGGGTGATAGCCCAGATTGGCTAAGAAAGGAGTGGTTTGGGTGGAGGTGTGCTGGAAATTATTAAAAGCAAACTCCGCGACTGCTAAGTACTGTGTCAATTGTCCTGTTGTTGATTGACAAAGCAGTGCAGGTATTGTTCCAATATTCCAATGACCTTTTCAGTCCTGCCGTCAGTTTCGGGATGATGAGCCGACGATAAGCAGATCTTAACATCTAAGGCCGACATCACCCCTTTCCAGAACTAGGCAGTGAACTGGATACCTCTGTCCGACACGACCCTATCCGGTAGACCATGAAGCCGAAAGACATGTTGGATGAACATGCGGGCGGTAGCGCGAGCTGTCGTCAATCCCCGACAGGGTACAAAATGCATCATCTTCATCAACATGTCCACCACCACGAACACAGTCGTGAAACCTGAAGACGGGGGCAAGTCCATGAGAAAGTCCATCGAGATGACACCCCACAGTCTCTCTGGTGTCGGCAAGGGCTGAAGTAGTCCTGGGGGAGCCCCCGTGGCCAACTTGGCCTGTCAACAATGGACGCAAGATGTTACAAAGATCTGGACATCATGATGGAGACAAGACCACCAGAAGGTCCACGACATGAGATTCAGGGTTTTAAACAAACCAAAATGTCTCGCCGCAGGGTTGTCATGGCACTAGGACAAAATAAGACCCCTAAGCGGCCCTGATGGAACATAAAGTCTCTCCCAGTACCTCAAGAGGTCATCGGTAGATGTCCAGGGAAAGTCGGGCCCTATTTCCTGCTTCCGAAGGTCAACAAAAGCGTCCTGCCGCTGTGCCTCCTGGATCTGACCCCGTAGGTCGACAGGTTCCTGGACAGCAGCGAACAACTTGACGGGAAGAATTGTCTGAGGCGGAAGTGGGTCCTTGACTTGGGCATAGTTGGGTTTCCTCGAGAGCGCATCTGCTCATTGATTGCGTCCACTCAGAATGTAGGTTACTTTAAAATAAAAACGGGTAAAAAAGAAGGACCACCGGTCTTAACACGGTCTTAATGGCCAGTAGCTCTTTTTCCCAGATGGTATAATTGCGCTCGGAAGGATTCAATTTCCGGGAATAGTAGGCGCAAGGGAAAAGAGCACTGCCATCCACGTGAGCCTGGAGTAACACCGCTCTGACCGCGATATCCGACACATCCTTTTCTACCACAAACTGATGCTGCAGGTCAGGATGCTTAAGGATCGGCTCTGTCATGAAGGCCTGCTTTAAGGCAAGGAACGCCTGCTGCTTGGAGTTGCCCCATAGGAACGCCACTTTCTTCTGCAGGAGTCGAGTGAGAGGCACGGTCAAAGTAGCGAAGCCAGGGATGAATGTCCGGTAATAATTGGCGAACCCGAGGAGTCACTGAACATCTTTCACCCGCCAGGGAGGTTTCCAACTTCTCAATGCCTCGATCTTGCTCTGATCCATCACGATGCCCTCGGGAGAAATGCAATGGCCCAAGAAGTTGATGATCGTCTGGTAGAATTGGCATTTCTCCAGCTTGGCATATAACTGGTGTTCTCGAAGCCGTTGGAGTCTCACTTTGCTGCTTCTCTTTGAAGTCTTTTAACAATCTCTGAGAGTTTTTTTCCTTTCTGGCACTTTTATTCTCCTCTCTCTGGTTTTTCAAGCTGCTTTCCACTATTTGTTCCCTGTATAAATCATCAGGACATCACGCCTCTAGATCCGCCATTCTCATGCAGTTTTCTTCCGTGTGTATCCGGAGGGCTCTTCTCGCCGAACGGGTGCTCGCAATGCTCCACATTCAAACTCCGAAGAAACCCCTCCACCTTGCTGATCCCTCCAGGATCTGACCTGCCAAAAAAGGCTTCAAAAACACAAAAAATTGGGTACAAACTAGTGGAGCCCCGCTAGTTTGCCCCGCTACAGTGTGACGTCACAGCCGGAAGTCCCAATTTTCAAAGAAACTTTCATTTAACAATTCATAACATGGTAATTGCCCTTAAGTCATATCCAAAATCTACACTACATTTGAATTTCTATCTTAGCCTTTTATTTTATTCTATCCTCCACAAAAGTTCATTTGAATGTCATAAAATAGTTCTTACAGATTTTATTTTTATCTCTGATAAATTCCTGGGGTTAAAATTATACATTTCAAGAATGGAAGCATCCCATTTTATGACAAGTTTATTATTTTATATTATACTGAAGACAGGTATGGCATCAGATACTGAATACAATCTTAAGAGTAAGGCTTTTCAACTTTTTGATAATATCAAGGACTGTGTAGTACAGTGGTCTAACGCACCCTGTTATTAAGCTGGTTATTAAGACCAGCTGCCTGCAATTACTGCAGGTTCGAATCTCGCCAAGGCTCAAGGTTGACTCAGCTTTCCATCCTTTCTAAGGTAGGTAAATTGAGGACCCAGTTGTGGGGGCAATAAGCTGACTTTGTATAAATATACAAAAGGATGAAGGCTATTGCTGAGCACATTGTAAGCCGCCCTGAGTCTCCGGAGAAGGGCGGCATATAAATCAAATTAAAAAAAAAAAACTATGTATGTGCAAATATAGGATAATAAGATTAAAATTTTCAGCTTAAAAATGCCTACAGCAGGGTTTTCCAACTGGCTGCCAGTGGGCTGGATGTGTCACGTGCAGACCACACTCACCCCAGTTCCGCAAAGGCAAAAATGTTGCAAAACGTAACGATACATCATGTGATGCGAGCGAGTTTGACACCCATCTACTTTCTTTTAAAAGAAAGATCAATCTGCTTGGGAGAGATAGCTGTTAGAGAAAAACTAACAGAAAGCAGAGGAATTGGGGTTTTTTTTATTTTAAAAAAATGAAGAATGTGTGAAAAAATATGAGCATTGATATCAGAATGAGACATAAATCCAGGGGAAGATCAGAGGAAGAAGGAATGTTAGTGAAAAGAAGAAATAACTTACCAATAAAGGAGAATATTTGTAGCTCAGGATTGAAATGTGGAGTCCTTGGTGCTCTCTGAGCTTGGTTGTTGTCTTGCAGACATTTCATTACTCAAACTAGGTAACATCATCAGTATTGGGACACTAGCACTGATGATTTACCTAGTTTGGGTAAGGAAAATTCTGCAAGAAAACAACCAAGCTCAGAGAGCACTAAGGACCCCTCAAAAATAACTTAGGAATTGATCTATAATAAAAGGCTCAGGAAATAGTGTCTGAATTTTACACACTAGTTCAGTAGTTCTGGGTTAATATAGTGGTAAGAGCATGTATGCAGGCTTTTGGTTCTCCATTGGTTATGGGTGCAAACAGTCAGAACATTGTCCATTATCAATAGTGTTCTTGTTGTTGATGATGCTTGGTCTTGAAAATAGTTATTGATGTGGAATAAGCCTGCAGCAGTGGAACAATCTCAAATATAGTTTGATATGGTTAGGGAATGGGATGGACAAACAAACAAACAAACAAACAAACAAATAAAATGCTGTGTCTTCTGAAGCTGGTAGCTTCCTCCACAAAATGTCATCAAAGATATATAATTCCTTATTTTTGGTTTCTTAATAAGCACACTAATGTATAAGTAGCAGTTAGCACTTTAATTTCAGTGCAGACATGCTCAATAAATGTTGATTTCACAACAAGGATTATGCAAGGATTTCAAGACCAGTAACTATCAAACTTTGACCCAGGCAAAAGATCTTAAATTTCTACTTTCTGGAATCTGGTTCTTGTCACATTTCATGATTCAAGAACTAGATTCTCAGAGATACTCAGCTTTTATACTTTATAATTCAATTTCCATTGAGACTATAAGGAGGCAAATTCTGATGATATAAAGGATTTATGGGGGAAATAATCTTATGGGGGAAGAATTGTAACAATTATTGAGACTATTAAAATAAAAAAGTGGAACCTAAGAACTATTTCTAATATTATAAATAGGAATTTTATGTTTTAAATTCCAGATACATATTTAACATTAACAGTTTTTTTTGTTTTGTTTTGTTTTGTTTTATATGTGTGAAAACTAGCAGATTCTACATGGATCCATGGCTAACAGTAGTTAGTTTTCTAAAAATATTGAACAGGAATATTTAATTCATCTCTGCCTGCAGCCTTTCATTTTATAACAGAGTATTTAAATACACAGGAGAGGAATGGAGGCTGCTGATAAGCTCTGTAAAGAAAACCTCAGTAAAGCAAATATGGGGAGAACTTCTTTTCTGGGTTTACTGTTTGATCACCTGTTAAAAAGTGCATAAGGATGAATGAAAGAGAGCAGAATGCATGGACATATCTCTAATGAACTGAAAACAAAACAAAAAAATAAATAGATAAATTTATAAATATTTATTTATAAATAAATAAATAAATAAAAATATCATGAAAACAGTTTTTTGTATTGATCTATATTTACAGTGCCCCAAAAGTTAAAGCTAATAGAACATGGCTAATTGCATATATATTTAAGTTTCCAGTTTCTTGATTCAATAAGTGTGCTAACTTTTAATATTTCATGTATTTGACTTTATTAGCATTTCACATAAAAAGTCTTCTTACCTGGGATATTCAGTTCCCCAGAAGAAAGGCTTCTGGAGTTCTCCTGCTGGAAACCCTATAGTGATTTTAGAAGAGGAATAGGAGAAGAAAGAATTCAGTCTCACCATATAAAGAAGTCTGAGATTTTCTAAGAGATTTAGACAAGGTAGAGTATCTGATACTTTCTGCACACAAGGGCAACAGTTAATCTAATGGTTTAAACAATGAATTTAAATAATGAATTTCAGTCAGAAGCATAGTATATCTTTATAGGAAGCCCTTCCTTCCTTCCTTCCTTCCTTCCTTCCTTCCTTCCTTCCTTCCTTCCTTCCTTCCTTCCTTCCTCACAGCTAAAATTCAAGTAAACAACTTACCATTGAAACACTATTATATCTCAGAACTGGTTTGTGTAGTCATTCTATTAGGTGGGTCAGGTTTTAATCCAAATTTGGTCCTAATGGCTAAACAATTTTAAATTGTGTCACATCATCAAAACAATCTCCAATACACAACTTGAATACTTTTCCTTACATAGGAATATATAAATAGTGTGTCAACCAGCTTTTTATTGAAAGTATTACAATATAAAAGTATATAAAAGGGTGGATGGTTACTTTTTATTGTTTTGCTATTGGATTTTTATTTTAGTAAGCTGCCCAGAGTCACTGAGAGTGAGTTAGGCAGCCATATAAATTTTCTAAAATAAATAAATAAATTTTGTGACTTAAAGAAATGTTTGGGCTTTTTCCATAGACTTAGATATCGGAATTACAATTCTCATCAGCCCTAGGTGGCCAAACGAAGCTATTTATAAAACATTGTTTTATACAGGTACTTATGTAGGTAGCACAAAGAAAGCCTAGGAATTACAGTAGAAATATAAGAGAAAGCCTAGAATCATGATGGCGAACCTATGGCATGCATGCCAGAGGTGGCACACAGAGCCCTCTCTGCTGGCATGCGCACTGTTGCCCCAGGTCAGATCTCCATGATGTTTCTTTCATGAGCTTCTGTTTCCCTGAAAACAATGAAACAGAAGCTCACGAAAGAAAAAGATCTTATGTCTTGCCGCAGCTGGTCATCGGGTCTCTGCTGCGCATGCGTGCATGTCCATGTCTGTGCATGCATGCACACATGTCTGTACATGTCTGTGTATGCACGCCCCTGCGTGTGTTTGCGCACGCGCACACACCTTTCCGTTTGGGCACGTACACACAGTTTGGGCACTCGGTGTCTAAAAGGTTCGCCATCACGGGCCTAGAACAACAAAAACTGCAAATAATTTCCAAAAACCTTAAATACTAAGAAATATATAGTAGAAACTCTAGATGAACAGGAAAGCTTTAATGAACAGGGAAGCTTTAATGAACAGGGAAGGGGAGAATAAAAATTTCCATGAGGAAAAAAAATAAAAAGAAAATACTCAAAACGTGACTGGATAAGCCTATAAATAAAGCTTTACTGCATATCTTATTTAAATGTTTCTTTTTAAAACCCTAAATTAATGCTTGCAAGGGGCATAGCCTTTGGGGCAAAATATAACCAGATAGTTTTGTATAGGAAGCTAGATATTGTTATATCTGAATTGACTTTATACAACTGCCGATTCTGTAAACCGCTTAGAGAGGGCTGTAAAGCACTATGAAGTGGTATATAAGTCTAAGTACTATGGCTATGGATATTGCTAAAGCTCATTGAATATGAACTAGACATTTTATAACCAAACTGTATAGCTATTTTACCAGCTCTGCATATCCTCCAATGTTCTTATACAGTACAGATGACATGGTCATTCCAGGAATGTAAAAGACCAGGAGGAAAGCCTTCTGCCTCTAACAGCTTGGGGCAGCTTAGAGCAAACAAACTTTTAGAAAACTTTTGTTTGTTGGTGTGTTTACTTTTAATGTATCAATTTATTTACTTCACTCAATTTCTACACCACTCCATTCTCATGGAATCCAGACAGTATACAGCCACAACCATAATTTAAGGTTAATTTCTAAGCCAAAATAATGCTAACTATTAACATCAACTAACCTATGTGCCCCCATACTGGAGTAGAATAATGGTCATTGTTCCAAATCACATGATTTCACTCCTTTTCCCAAAGTATACAAAGTACAGAGTTGTCAAAATGTCTAATGGTAGGAGGTGCCACAGGAGGTGCCATCACTAAGAACACTTGACAATAGGGTACCTGAAGATGGCAATCCTTCAAATGAGAGACCCTCAACAAGTCCAGATTCAACCCATAGAAGGACAGGAATCCTTCAGTCACTTTGTCTGTTATGAAAATGTGAGTCTGACAGTTGTTCTGCCAACCTTGAGCAGAAGGAGATTGAAAAGTATGGTGATTTCTTCCAGGATCCTTTCTGTAATGGTGCCTATTTAATAGAATTAAATTCTTATCAGAGATAAGAAAGGTCAAGTACCGTATTTTCCGGCATATAAGACGGACCCCCTACTTTTCCTGTTAAAATATAGGGTTTGGGCTATACTCGCCGTATAAGACTACCCCTCTTCCAACGCACACCAAATAAAAATTAAAAAACATCAGATTTGATTTCAATATGGTAATTTTAATTCAAATGCTTATGACATGCAGGTACTTAGCAGGAAAACTGTCACTTATAAACATAAGGCTGTTTGTCATCAAACATGTCAACATAAAACAGTGCAATTGGATTAAACTTTTCCTAATTCACTCTAAAGCTGAAAGGAAGGATAAGACAATAAACCCATGGGAGCTGCCATGCTGTTTGTTTTCTAAACTGTCAACCAAACTGGAACTGATGATGATAGGAGGAAGATAACAAACAATAGAGAGCCAGTGCCGGGCAAGTCCCTGGCGAGTCAGCAACGCCCATCATAACTGCAAGCTATTTTTACAGGTTTTGCTGGCGTGATAGTTTCCCTTTAAAAGCCTTCAAAATCCTCCTGTTCGTCATCTGATATCATAAGTACATCAATGACATCTTGTGATACATTTGTAAGGCAGTCATCATATGGATCTAATTCCGTATCAGATGGTGTGGTCTCAGCTTCGGCTTCCTCTTCATCTTGCCACAAGTAGTCGTCCTCCATATCATCTAATGAATTTGATATGCCACACTTCTTGAAAGACTTGATTACTGTTTCTGCATCAATATCATTCCAGGCTTTTATGACAAACTTGCACAAAACATCCAACTGTGGAGCACGCATGTTTCCTCCTTTTGTGAATGACTTTTCACCGCTAACCATCCACTCATTCCACTGTTCTCGAATGCGATCTTTAAATGGCTTGTTTAGGCACACATCCAGTGGCTGTACCAACGATGTCAGTCCTGCAGGAATAACTGTCGCATCTGTGTTTATTCTTGCAAGCCTTTGCTTGGTGCTGGGAGTTAAATGAGCCCTGAACATATCCCACACCAGTAGACTACGTTTTTGAATAAGTCCACCTGGTTGTCTGCTCCATACATTATCAAGCCATAGCTTTACCCCTTCTTCATCCATTCAGCCTTTTTCATTTACATGTACAAAACAACCAACAGGGAACTTTAGTTTCGGCATTGTTTTTCTTTTAAAAATAATCATTGGTCTCAGTTTGGAGCCATCAGCTGTGCATGCTAGTACCACTGTAAAACTGGACTTCTCATGACCTGTTGTTTTAATTAAAATTGTTTTTTCACCTTTTGGATGAACAGTTTTATTTCCAATCATATCAAAATTCATTGGAGTTTCATCCATATTTCCGATACTACTTAACGCATAGCCATGTTTCTTGCGCTGTTTTATTACATATCGATGGAAACTATTTACTTTGGCATCAAGATCTGCAGGTAATTTTTGTACAATTTTTGTCTTTTGCCTCAGAACCAAATTATGCCTTTCCAAGAATCTAGTACACCAGGAAACAGTGGCCTTAAATCTGTTGCTGTGATCTGAGTTAGATTTGGCCCACTGAAGTGCAAACAAACGTACCGTATTTTCCGGCGTATAAGACGACTGGGCGTATAAGACGACCCCCAACTTTTCCTGTTAAAATATAGGGTTTGGGCTATACTCGCCATATAAGACTACCCCTCTTCCAATGCACACCAAATAAAAATTAAAAAACATCAACTGGCTCACCTACAATGTAAAAGCAGCTGTGCTAGACCCAAAATGGCCCCTGCAACAAGCAGGAACCTCACATAGCCACAAAAAGCCCCCCAAAAAAACTTTCACACTCTAAACACACACAACACAACACAACTGGCTCACCCACAATGTAAAAGCAGCTGTGCTAGTCCCAAAATGGCCCCTGCAACAAGCAGGAACCTCACACAGCCACAAAAAGCCCCCCAAAAAACTTTCACACTCTACACACACACAACTGGCTCACCCACAATGTAAAAGCAGCTGTGCTAGACCCAAAATGGCCCCTGCAACAAGCAGGAACCTCACACAGCCACAAAAAGTCCAAAAAAACCAACTTTCACACTTTACACACACAAAATTCCACATACAGCTTTGTGAGATTTTGTGTGTTTGTGTAGTTAGAGTGAAACACTACAGAAACACACTAAATCTCAGAAAGCTGCACAAATATTATTTTATTTTATTTTATTTTTATTTTTATATGAAAGCTAAATTTAAAACTTCCTAAACTTTAAATGGCTAGGTCTAAAAAAGAACAACTAAAAAAACCCCAATTGACTATTTTTTTTAAAGCTCCCAAAGGGGAAAAAAACTTACCCAATAGAACAGGGGTCTCTAACCTTGGCAACTTTAAGACTTGTAGACTTCAACTCCCAGAATTCCTCAGCCAGCTTTGCTTTGCTGGCTGAGGAATTCTGGGAGTTGAAGTCCACAACTCCCTGCTTGCTTGATTGCTGATTGCTGATGGAATAGATTCAGGCAAGCGAAGCAAGGCAAGCGTTGGGACTAGCAGCTGAGGTAAGCAAGCTGGAGGGGGAAAACTTTTTATCTTTTACATGGCTCTGGCCATCCCAGCTGAGTTGCAGGGAACTCAGCTGGAATCGTCAGAGCTTGGATCGTCAGAGTAAAAGGGAAAAAACTTTTTTTCTTTTACATGGTTTCTGGCGATCCCAGCTGAGTTGCAGGGAACTCAGCTGGGATGGGATCGACCGTCAGAGCTGGGACCATCAGAGCCATGGTTCTGGCAATCCCAGCTGAGTTGCAGGGAACTCAGCTGGGATCGTCATAGCTGGGATCGTCAGAGTAAAAGGGAAAAAACTTTTTTCCTTTTACATGGTTTCTGGCGATCCCAGCTGAGTTGCAGGGAACTCAGCTGGGATCGTCAGAGCTGGGATCGACCGTCAGAGCTGGGACCGTCAGAGCCATGGTTCTGGCGATCCCAGCTGAGTTGCAGGGAACTCAGCTGGGATCGTCAGAGCTGGGATCGCCAGAGCTGGGATCGCCAGAGCCATTTAAGGCTCGTCAGAGCCTTTCGGGCTGGTCTGCCTGGTTACAGGAGAACGACACCCGGCGTATAAGACGACCCCCGACTTTTGAGAAGATTTTCATGTGTTAAAAAGTCGTCTTATACGCCGGAAAATACGGTATTTTATTTCGTGTCACTACATAACCGTTTTGGCGATGCTCATTCACCATGTCTGCTACATGTTTTTCGAGTTCTGGCCAATGTGGGGTGCCTCTTCTTAATGCACACTTACCCCTTGGCATACTCTTTAATGCTTTTACATTTGCTTTCCAGTCCCGAACCATCTTTTCTGTTACTCCATATTGTCTTGCAGCAGCACAGTTATTATGTTCCATGGCAAAGTTTACAACTTTAAGTTTAAAACTGGCTTCATATTTCTTTCTTCTTGCTGGTGGAGCCATGATGGGGTCTTGACTGTTATATTTGTATACTATACTGTATGTACTGTTGCTGTACTGTATGTATTGTTGCTGTACTGTAGAGAAAGGTAATGGGCTACGCTACGTGTAGTGGCAAGAGGGCTATTTTTTACCAGGTTTTTTTCCTTCACCCATGCAGCCTTGTCGAGATCGGCACAGCTTCATGAATCTGAGTTGCTGGCACTGACTGATGATGCTACCGGAGCGCCGACAACATTGACAGGAAGCTGTGCCGATCTAGTCAAGTCTGCATGCTGCTGAATGCTGGAACCAGCTGGTTGCTGAGCGGAGCTTCCCCCAGGCATCTAGGGGGATATTACCGACCCCCACTGATGGCGAGCCCCACTGGTCTGGGGAAGTCGGAGCATCGGTAATATCCCCTGGATGCCTGGGGGAAGCTCCGCGCAGCAACCAGCTGGTTCCAGCATTCCAAGGCGATTCCAAGGAGGTCCATGGTGAAAGCGGCGCCGCGGTCGACCTGGGCCAGCGCCTTGCACACCTGGCTCTGTGTCTCCATTATGAGAAGCTCCATGCGACTTCGCATGTCTCTGCCCCAGTCACGCAGCTCTCGCAATCCGCTCACCAGAGGAGCCATGAAGCGCTCGCACCGCCTTGCCAGATCTTCCTCATCCTCGTTTCCCCACGGCTTTTCTGGTTGTAATTGCTGCTGCTGTTGCTGCTGCCGCCGAGGCTGCTCCTTCATCTCTGCCCGCCGCCCCAGACCCAGCCCGGCCAGCACTGCTGTGGCTCCCGCAGTCCAAGCAACACCGATCGCTGCCACCCACCATCACCCCAATGGGAAGAACCGTCCGGCAGCGATTCCAAGGAGCTGAAGCGAACATCCTGGAGCAGCGCAGGCCGGCCTGGAGGCTTAAACCCCGGGAGCCCAGGTGCCGAACCCCACACAGCAGAAAACACATGACAGCCGGTGCCCAGTTCCTTCTGCAGCCGTCCGATCGGCGCCAAGCCAGGAAAGTGTGCTGCACACTCCCACCCTTCGCCTGATCCCAGGTCAGGTTAATGCAGAGCAGTTGCTTCCAGCTGGGTAAGAAGGAGGTTGGACTAGAAGACTTCCAAGGTACCTTCCAACCAGTGGTGGGATTCAGCCGGTTCTCTCTGGATTGGGTGAACCGGTAGCAGTGACTGCGGGAGGCTCTGCTCACCAGCCCGGACGTAATGCATGAGCACTGAGCATGCACAGAAGGCTGTGTGCATGTGCAGAGGAAGTCATATTTGCGCGGGCTCACATTTGCGAACCAGTAGGGAAGGTAAGTGAATCCCACCTCTGCTTCCAATTCTTATGCCCATCATGGTAGATTGAGGAGGATGTCTCCAATGTTCTAAGTATCTGAACTTAATACATTTTTATTCATTGTAACCATTCTGGCATATTCTATTATGTATTCCTTTTTTGGTATCCAACCTGCAAACAGGTTTTAAACCAGCAATCTTTCATACATTAAGTGAAGATCATAATCACTACACTGTTTCAGCTGTGTTGTTACAAGGATTTTTCTATTAGAATACAGGTAGTCCTTGACTTACGACCACAATTGAGCCCAACATTTGTGTAGCTTAGTGAGAGATTTGTTAAGTGAGTTTTGCCTTTTCTTGCCACAGTTGTTAAGTGAAGTAGTTAAGTGCAGTAGTTCAATTAGTAACACGGTTTTAAGTGAATCTGGTTTCCCCATTGACTTTGCTTGTCGGAAGGTTACAAAAAGTGATCACATGAGCCTGGGACACTACAACTATCCTAAATATCAGTTAGTTGCCAAGCATTTGAATTTTGTTCCTGTGACCATGGGGATGCCGCAATGATTGTAAATGTGAAAAACGGTCATAAATCACTTTTTTCAGTGTTGTTAACTTTGAACAATCACTAAATAAACTGTTGTAAGTTGAGGAAAGAGTGTCCCTGTCAGGCCTGCCTCCATTCAAAGCCCAAGAAAACCCCCGACTCCACTGAAGTAGAGAACAGGTACTTTTACTGAATTTGAAATGATAGTAGCGAAAGAAAAGCAAGATCTGAGCCAAAAAGCGTGAAAGTTACATATTGAAAGTTTCCCCAAATCCCTCCCCACAGGGAGCCAGGCTGAATGTCCAATCCCCATCCCACATGATGTCATGTGGGACACATCTTCAGGTGTTTTTGTCCATCTGGAGTTCCAGGACAGTTGGCCTTGACTGGATGTAAACAACTCCATTCAGCAGTGCAGTAATTCATGAGAGCAAACTTCCCTGTTTGAAGGGCCTTCTTAACACCATTCACTTCCCAAACCCCAATGCTATGCCCCTCCCCCACATTACTATGGCAGCCGATAGCAAGCAAGCATCAAAGGGAAAACCCATGCTGGAGATCCGGCTGACATTCGGCCTCCTGCAGTAGAGATGTTAGCCCTAAGGAAAAAAACATAAGACGAAATAGACAGGATAGCAATCTACCATACAGGGGAGTAAAATAACATTAAGACTTGTCAGGGTATTTAGTGTGAAACAGTTGTAGGAGTTTAGAGGCCCGGTCATCCTGAGCGTTCAGACTGTGAGAGAGGGAAATGTTTCCAAGCCACCAATTACTGTACTTTCCCCTTATGCTTCCTGGAATCCAGGATCTCTTTGACCTCGAAGTGTTGTTCACCTTCGATCAGGAGGGGAATTGGAGGGGCAGGTTGGTCTGGTCGAAGAGGAGATACATGCTCAGGTTTCAACAAGCTAACATGAAACACAGGATGAATCTGTCTAAGGGTTTTGGGTAGCTCTAACTGTACCATGACCAGATTTACGATTGTAACAATAGGAAAAGGTGGGTGGTCTGTAAGTACTTTGTAGATAGGAAGACCTGTCCCCTACTTGGAACCCTTTCGATATAGCTCTTTTCTCATCAACCTGTCTTTTATGGACTTGATGTGCCTTGTCTAGTGCCTTACGGGTGATGGGCCAAATACATTGAAGCTGTTCAATCCATTCCACTAAGAAATCCCCTGGGGCAGTTCTGGAATTGGTACAAAATCCTGACTAGAAGCAACTTTAAATGGAGTGAAGCTGGTGCTACTGTGGGTCAAGTTATTGTAAACAACCTGCACAAAAGGCAGCAAGTCAGTCCAATTGTCCTGCTGGTAGTTTACATAGCACCTGAGGTACTGTTCCAGAACCAAGTTTGTATGTTCACAGGCCCCATTAGTTTGAGGGTGGTGGACAGAGCTTAGACCCTGAACGGAGCCTAACAACTTCAGGAACTCCCTCCAGAAGTGGGAGGTGAATTGTGCCCCCATATCCAAAATGATGGGGTCAGGAACTCCATGTAACCTATACACATGCTGGATAAATAGTTTGGTGAGCGTTTTTGTGGAAGGGATCTTGGAGCAGTATACAAAGTGCACCTGCTTGGAAAATAAGTCTGTGATCATCTAAATGACTGTGTTCCCTCCACACTAGGACTGGCAACACTCTGGAGGATCCAGTAGGCTTCCCAGGGGGCCTCTTGGCAGAAGCACGCAAGGACAACTGGCCACATAGGTTTCTATGTCCTTTTTCAATGAGGGCCACCAGAACTGCCATTTGACTAGGTGTAAAATTTTCACGAAGTCAAAGTGTCCAGCAGCTTTTGAATCATGGTTCTGTTGCAGCACAGTCCCCCTAAGACTGGCTGAGACATATAGTTTAGCATCAATCCATGCTAGGCCACCTTGCATCGTGCAATCATTTGAGTGGGACAGGAACCAATCATCACTTTTAACAGTTTTAATTTTTCCTTGTGCTACCTTCCTGGGGGGGAAGAACTTTATGGCAGATGCTTTATCTAGATTGCCCCAGTACAATAGTGCTCGGGCAGAAGTAATCCACCCAGTTATCCCCTCCAAGCAATTGACTGTCCCAGTGGTCACCAGATCCCAGGAGAAAGCGGGCCTCAAATTTCCCAGTGACCTAAGCAAGGAGCTGAAAGGAGCACTGAAAAGTGATGACTGGTTCCTGTGATACTTTATTCCAAACAGACAGAAACACTCCAAAAGCAACATAACAGACAAACATGGTTTGGAAGTGGAACAGAAAAATATATCCTGATGTTACTTTGAAGGTGAGTGGGAAATTAATAAAAAGTGATGTCCATTTTTACTCTTCAGAAATAACAACCAATTAATTCTGACAACAAGGCAATCTGCCAACATGGATAGATCCTATATGTTTTCTGAACATTTAGACTAGTCTCCACTTTTTCACATTTGATCAAGAGCTGCTTAATATTAGTTATTGTTATTATTTTATTTGTTCAAGGTCCATGAAGAGCCTGGAGATTCTTAGTAATGTCACTCAAATATATAGAGATAAAATTGTGGAGTCCCTCCCCCCCGATTTTGGAATAGTCGGGGAGATATATGGCTGTGCCTTCAAATTAATATTGATTCATGGAGGCTCTCTAGGCAAGTCTCTGAAGTTTTCTTTTGGCAATATTTCCAAATGGCTCTACATTGCTTTTTTCCTAGGGCTAAAAGAGAATGACTGGCCTATAGTCACCCAGCTGGCTTTGTGCCTCAGGTGCAGTGGTGGGATTCAAAATTTTTTACTACCGGTTCTGTGGGTGTGGCTTGGTGGGCATGGCAGGGGAAGGATACTGTAAAATCTCCATTCCCACTCCACTCCAGGGGAAGGATATTGTAAAATCTCCATTCCCTCCCCACTCCAGGGCAAGATTACTGCAAAATCCCCATTTCTTCCCGATCAACTGGGACTTGGGAGGCAGAGAATAGATGGGGGCCTGGCCAGCCAGAGGTGGTATTTATCAGTTCTCTGAACTACTCAAAATTTCTGCTACCGGTTCTCCAGAACTGGCCAGAAGCTGCTGAATACCACCTCTGCTCAGGTGGGACTAGAATTCAAGAGTCTCTCAGTTTCAATTGATGCCTTAACCACCACACTGGACTGGCCCTCTTTAGCAAATATACCATATTTTTCAGACTATAAGACACACTTTTTTGTCTCCCAAAAGGGGGTGAAAATGTCTGTGCGTCTTATATAGTCAATATTGCCAAAACTCCACTCACCCGCCAGCCATTTTTTTGCCTCTGCATTTCGTGGCAATTTTTCAGCCTTTTTCAGGCCTTTTTTGGCCCATTTTCGGGGCTTTTTTCAGCCCATTTTTGAGGCTTTTTTCAGCCCATTTTTGAGGCTTTTTTCAGCCCATTTTTGAGGCTTTTTTCAGCCTGTTTTTGAGGCTTTTTGGTCCATTTTTAAGGCTTTTTTCAGCCCGTTTTCAAGCCTTTTTGGCCCATTTTGGAGGCTTTTTCCAGCCCATTTTCGAGGTGCTTTTTTGGCCAATCTTTTTGGAAAAAATGGCTTGAAAAAAGCCTCAAAAACAGGCTGAAAAAAGTCTTGAAAATGGGCCACAAAAGCCTCAAAAATGGGCTGAAAAAAGCCAAAAAATGGGCCAAAAAAGCCAAAAAATGGGCTGAAAAAAGCCTTGAAAATGGGCTGGAAAAAGGCTGGAAAAGGCCAAAAAAAAGGCCTGAAAATGGAGCACGCAGAGGCCAAAAACTTTTTTTTGTTGATTTCCTCTTCTAAATTTAGGTGTGTCTTATAGTCAGGTGCATCTTATAGTCCAAAAAATACGGTATGTATTCTTTAGCAATACATTAGACCTTCCTGTTCAATTATCTTTGTTCAGCCATGCTTGCCTATTGGCAATTCTATCACAGACTGAGCTTTAGAAATGATTTTATGTCTGTCTGTCTATCACAAACTCTTCTGGTTGTATCTGACACCTTTCAGCTTCTACTGAGTATAAAATCCTTCTTCACAAACCCTGCTCTTTCAATTTAGCAAGACAATCCTTAGTTTGGCTGTCCAGTTTATGCTGAAATGAAAAGATATATTTAATAATTTACATTACTAACAGAATGAAAATATTGTTCTTAACATTAAATTCCATATAAAAACTTGTGCCAAACTTAACAGGAAAAACTAGCTGGATCTGTTTATTCCTAAACCATCTAAGAAAAATCAGCCACAAAATACTATGTCAAGTCTCTGATCACATGGTCTCAAATTCAAGAAAGCTGCAGTGGCCTCAGATCAACAAAACTTTTTTTTTTTAATAATGTTTTTATTGTACATTTTCCTTTATTCTACATCACAATTTCAATTTTGCAACAACAGTATACTGGTTGTATCAGATATATGATGTTATACACCCAAACGGAACCCTTTTTCTCTTAATCATATAGTATAGTCTCTTTCTACATACATAATATTGTACGTCATAATTATATCCATTATTTCCATGGTTATACCATTGCAGTCTATACATTTAACACTATGTGTTTTGATTTATAGTTGCGTACAATCCAATAATACTATTGCTTGCAATGTATATTCTTATGTATATCTTTGTACCTGTATTTATTTCTAGTTTGTTAATCTTCTTTCATTATTAATTTTCTAATTTCTGCACCTATTATTAGCCATTTATACAATGTGTCCCATATTGAGTAATATTCTATTTCTCCTTTATCTTTAAATTCCATCATTAATCTGTCCATTTCGGCACATTCTAACATTTTCTTTATTACCATTTCATCTGTAGGTGTACTTCCATTTTTCCAATTTTGTGCGTATGTAATTCTAGTTGCTGTTATTACATGTAACATTAAACATATAATTCTTTTATTGTGTTTCCCCGGTAGTATATCTAATAAGAATAATTCTGGTTTTAGATCTATTTGTTGTGCTATCATCTCCTCTAACCATCCTTTTATCTTTAACCAATATTTTTTCGCCGATGGACAGGTTTGCCAATATGATAATAAGATCCCTGTGCCTGTTTATATTTCCAGCACTCTGGTGACATATTTGGGAACATGTTTGCCAATCTTGCTGGTGGCAAATGCCATCTATAGAACATTTTGTACAGATTTTCTTTATATGCTGTTGACATTGTCAATTTATAATTCCTTTCCCACAGTTTTTGCCAGTTATCTAATTCAATAGCATACCCAAAAAAATTTGCCCATACTATCATAGTTTCCTTTAAAGATTCTTCTTCCATTTTAAAATTCAATACGTAATTATAAAATTTCTTTATTGGTTTTTCATCCATCCCTAGCAATATCTTATCCAGTTCTTGTGGTTCACTATAGAATCCATATAAATCTATATCTTTCTTATATTTCATTTGTATTTGTATATAAGGCCACCAGTCCAAATCGATTCCCTGATTCTTTAGTTCCTGTTTCATTTTCATTTGTTCATTTATTATATCTTTATATCTTACTATTTTATCCAGATCTAAAATGTTAGAATATATTAGCGCTTCCATCGTATATAACCAGACCAGTATTTTCATATAATGATTCCGTTTAATTTTTTTCCCATACTAACAACAGAGCATTTCTGACATAGTGTCTTTGGAAGTAACTGTGTGTTTTGTTTTTCCCGTACCATATAAATGCATGCCATCCCAGTTGTAGGCATGCCTTTCTATTGTTAATATCTTTTCATTCTTTAAATTTGTCCACTCTTTTAACCATGAAGCCTGGTAGTACAACTCCCAGTCCAGTAGCCCGAATCCTTCCTTGTTTTTTTTTTTTTTTTAATTTGATTTATATGCCGCCCTTCTCCGGAGACTCAGGGCGGCTTACAATGTGCTCAGCAATAGCCTTCATCCTTTGGTATATTTTATACAAAGTCAGCTTATTGCCCCCACAAACTGGGTCCTCATTTAACCTACCTTAGAAAGGATGGAAGGCTGAACCTTGAGCCTTGGAGAGATTCGAACCAGCAGTAAATTGCAGGCAGCTGTGTTAATAACAGGGTGCTTTAAACCACTGTAGTACCAAGGCTCTTGGTACTTTTTAGTGTCCTGTAACATTTTCAATTTGATTCTTGGTTTTTTGCCTTGCCAGATAAATTTTGATATCAATCTATTTAAATCTTCAAAAAAGTTTTTCCCTAGTTTTATCAGAATTACTTGAAATAAAAATAGAATTTTCGGTAGGATATTCATTTTAGTTGTAGCTATTCTTCCAATCAGCGACAGTTGTAAATTTTTCCATGTATACAAATCTGTCCTTATTTGCTGTATTAATTTGGTATAATTGTCTTCTTTAATAGATACATATCTTGCTGTCAGCCAAATTCCCAAATATTTAAATTTTTTAGTTATCTGCATGCCCATCTTTTCTATCAATTCAATTTTCTGTTTATTTGAAAGGTTCTTTGTCAATATCTTGGTCTTTTCTTGTTTATTTTAAGTCCTGCCACTGCACTGAACTCTTCTATTTTTTTTTAATAATTTGGGTTCTGTTTCTAGGGGTTCCTCCAGAATAAATACTAAGTCATCTGCAAAAGCTTGTACTTTGTACTGTTCTTCTTCTTCTTTTTTTTTTTTTAATCTTCAGGCCTTTTATTTCCTGGTCTTGTCTGGTCTGTCTGAGTAGGACTTCCAGGGTTAATATAAATAATAGAGGGACAGCCTTGTTTTGTGCCCTTATTTATGTTAAATTTTTCTGTTGTTTCTCCATTTACTATCACATTCACCATTTGGTTGGAGTATATTGCTTGAATCATCTTTACAAAATTTTCTCCAAAGTTCATGTTTTTCAATTGTAATATCATAAACCGACAATTCACATTGTCAAAGGCTTTTTGTGCGTCCAAGAAGATCAATGCTGGTTGTTTTTCGGGATGGGCTTCATAGTATTCCAATACATTCATGATAATCCTCATGTTATTTTTCAATTGTCTTTTGGGTGGAAAACCATTCTGGTTGGGATGTATGAATTTGTTTAAGAATCTTTCTGAAATTATGAAGGCAAATATTTTATAATCAACATTTAATAGTGATATTGGTCTGTAATTTTTTATCTGTTGATGGTATGTATCTTTGTTTATTTATTTATTATTTATTTATTATTCATATTTCTATGCCGCCCAACTCTCCGAGGACTCTGGGCAGCTTACAACAAGAACAGTATGAATAATATACAATAAAAAACGTTTAAAAAAACCCCATACACACTCATGGCCAGATCTCGCAAGATCGCAGTGGCGAGATCAACGGCCCCAAGCCTGCCGGAAAAGCCAAGTTTTCACCATTTTCCGGAAGGCCAGTAGGGTGGGAGCGGTCCGGGCCTCAGGAGGTAGCTGATTCCAGAGAGCCGGGGCAGCCACAGAGAAGGCCCTTCCCCATGGACCCGCCAGCCAACATTGTTTAGCTGAGGGGACCCGGAGGAGGCCAACTCTGTGGGCTCTTACTGGTCGCTGGGAGTTATGCGATAGAAGACGGTCTCGAAGATAGCCTGGCCCTAAGCCATATAGGGCTTTAAAGGTAATAACCAACACCTTGAATTGTGACCGGAGACCAATAGGAAGCCAGTGCAGCTCATGAAGGATTGATTAATGTGGGAATACCTAGGTGCACCCACAACAGCTCGAGCGGCTGCATTCTGGACCAACTGTAGTCTCCAAACACTTTTCAGGGGTAGCCCCATGTAGAGCGCGTTGCAATAATCCAACTGTGAGGTGACAAGGGCATGAGTGACTGTGAGAAGAGCCTCCCGATCCAGGTAGGGTCGCAATTGGTGTACAAGGCGAACCTGTACAAAGGTCCCCTTAGCCACAGCTGCCAGGTGTTGCTCTAACCTCAGCTGTGGATCAAGGAGGACACCCAAATTGCAAACCCATTCTGAGAGGGACAGCTTCTCCCTCCCCAGGGCTAAGGATGGACAATCGACATGGTCCTTGGGAGGCAATACCCACAGCCACTCGGTCTTGTCTGGGTTAAGTCTGAGCCTGTTGACTCCCATCCAGACTCTCACAGCCTCCAGGCACTGGCACATCACATCCACTGCTTCACTGAAATGATGCGGGGTGGAGATATACAGCTGGGTATCATCGGCATACTGCTGATATCCCACTCCGTATTGTCAGATGATCTCCCCCAGCAGTTTCATGTAGATGTTGAATAGAAGGGGAGAGAGGACCGAACCCTGAGGCACCCCACAAACAAGGGGCCTAGGGGTCGACTTCTGTCCTCCTATCAACACCGACTGTGACTGACCAGAGAGATAAGAGGAGAACCACTGTAACACGATGCCTCCCACTCCCAACTCCCTTAGTCAGCCTAGTAGGATACCATGGTCGATAGTATTGAAAGCCGCTGAGAGGTCAAGTAGCACCATGATAGAGGAATGACCCCCATCATGGGCTCGCCAGAGATCATCCATCAGCGCGACCAAAGCAGTTTCCGTGCTGTAGCCAGGTCTGAAGCCAGATTGAAAAGGGTCCAGATAATCCATTTCATCCAATGTCCGTAGGAGCTGAAGTGCAACCACTTTCTCTACAACCTTCCCCACAAAGGGTAAATTGGAGACTGGACGAAAGTTCTTTAATTCTGCTGGGTCCAAGGAAGGCTTCTTGAGGAAGGGCCTTACAACCGCTTCCTTTAATGGTTGCGGAAAAGACCCCTCCCTTAAGGAAGCGTTACCTAAAGTCAGAAGCCAGCCTCGTGTCACCTCCCTGCTGACCGAAACCAGCCAGGAGGAGCACAGGTCCAACAAACAAGTGGAGGAACTCATTGCACCCACAGCCTTGTCCACTTCCTCAGGAGTCACAGGCTCAAACTCATCCCACACAATACGATTAAGACCTGCCCGGGTCATCTCAGTCGGATTTGCCCAATCAGAATCCAGGTCCATCCGAATCTGAGCAACTTCATCCAATAGAAACTGCACAAATTCCTCAGCTCTACCCTGTAAGGGCTCCTCTGCTCCCCCTACATTAAGGAGAGAGTGAGTCACCCTAAACAGTGTGGCTGGGCAAGAATCAGCGGATGCAATAAGTGCAGAAAAATACGAACATTTTGCCGAACGTATCGCCACTAAATAAGTCCTAATAAAGGCTCTTAAGAGTGCTCGGTCAGATCCAGATTTATTGGTCCTCCAGCACCGCTCTAGACATCTCTTCTCGTGCTTCATCTCCCGGAGCTCATCGGTAAAGCAGGGAGTTTTCCTGGTTCCACTGCTCTTGAGAGGTCGCAAAGGCACAATCCGGTCCAGTGCCCCAGACGCTGTCTTATTCCAGGCAACAATCAGGGTCTCTGCCGAGCTGTGGACAAAGGAGTCAGGTATCTCCCCAAGCTCCTTCTGGAACCCTGCAGGGTCCATTAGGCACCTGGGGTGGAACCACTTAATCGGCTCCGCCTCCCTGCAATGGGGGAGTGGCGTCCTAAAGTCTAACCTCAGCAGGAAATGATCTGACCATGACAAAGGAGAAACATCTATATCCCTTAATTCCAGATCATGTCTCCACTGCCCCGAGAGAAACACCAAGTCGAGCGTGTCCCCCCCCTGGTCGGACCCTGACTACTTGGGTCAGGTCTGTGGTTGTCATGGAAGCCATGAACTCCTGAGCCACATCTGAGGGTTCACCAAGTGATGGCAGATTAAAGTCCCCCAGCACCATGAGCCTGGGTAACTCCACCGCCAACCCAGCTACTGCCCCTAGTAGCCCAGGTAGGGATGTTGTAACGTAGCTGGGAGGCAGGTACATCAACAACAGACCCAATTGAACCCTTGAGTCCAACCTCAGGAGGAGGGACTCACATCCGACAATCTTTGGGGCAGGGATTCTGTGAGGGCAAAGACTCTTACAGACAATGACTGCCACTCCTCCATCCCTTCCCTGGAGTTGTGGCTGATGCAGTATCTGAAACCTGTCTGGGCACATCTCTGAGAGGGGAACGCCCCCCCTCCTGGCCCAGCCAGGTCTCAGTTATGCATGCCAGGTTCAGCCCTCTCCTCCAGGATTAAATCCCGAATGAGGGGAGCTTTATTAACAACAGACCTGGCATTAAATAGCAGCAGCCTGGGGCCAGTGCCCTGATTTCCCAAGTCACCAGGTATACGGGATGAGCCTTGTGAACCAAAACCAGAGGGGCCAGAACAAGTAATCGCTTCGACATAGCGAGTCCTAGTTCTCCGAGAGTGGCCTACCCCTCGGCTCCTGTCATAGCTACCTCTCCCAGTCATAACCGCAATATTCCGGCTCTCTATCTCCCCAGAGACCCCCTCCCCCTCCCCACCGGGCCCCCTCTTCCCTGGCAGGCAAGATACTTCATTCATACCAAATTGGGGGTTATATCTGGGCCCCCATCTGCTTCTGCTTGCATACTCAGCAGAGGGGCTCCATTCTTTGTCCCCGGCTCCCTCATTTTCTACAATTCCATCCCCCCCCCCCAATTCACTCCTTCTGTTTTAAAACAAACCAAACTTGAGCCCCTTGGGAGTTGGGCGGCATAGAAATGCGACAAAATTAAATAAATAAATAAATAAATAAATAAATAAATAAATAAATAAATAAATAAATAAATTCTAAATTCTAATCGATCTAAAATGCACTCTCACACACACATGTATACGTCTCCCCAGGATAGTTAGTATATCAGATCACAATGAGAGTATGGTCTAAACTTCAAAACAAATCTTCTTTTGGTATTAGTGTAATGTATGCTTCTGTCCAGTTCTGGCGATGTTTGGCCTTTGATAATGCTTTATTGCAGCAGTGACGGTCCTAGTGATTCTTGTATACATTTATAAAGTTCTGCAGGGATCCCGTCTGGTCCAGGGATTTTATTGTTCCTTTTGTCTTTTAATTGCTTCCATTATTTCCATTGTTGTTATTCTTTCATTTAACATTCTCGTTGCGTCCATTATTTTGATTAGACCAGCTTTTTCCAAATATTGTTTAGTAGTATCTTCTGGTATATTTTCTTGACTATACAATTTCCTGAAAAATTCCTGGGTTATTTTCTTTTTAACTTCATTCTGATGTTGAAGGATTCCCTTTTCATCTTGCAATTGATGTATCATTTTCTTCTCTTTTTCCTTTTTTTTAAATACACTTTATTAAGCTTTTATTACATTAAAAACATAAAAAATTATTTCACTCAACAACAGCTATTTGTGGTGTTTTTCTTTTGATGATAATTCGTGCATTATTTACAAAAATTAAATTGTGCGTATTTACATTCTTATTTTATCTATTACTTATACTTAATAACTATCTATCTTTAATCTATCTCGGTTCTATCCAGTTATACCACTGTTCCCACATATTGTAAAATATTGATGCCTCTTTATCTTTTAGACTCAGTGTTAATTTGTCCATTTCTGCGCAATTCATGACCTTTTGTATGACTAGTTTCTCTGCGGGTGTGCATGGCTGTTTCCAACATTGAGCCTAGGCAATCCTGGCAGCGGTTAATATGTGTAGTACTAGATATTTTGTACCCTTCACATATTTATTTTTTTTGAAGATCCCCAATAGGAAGAGTTCCGGTTCTAATTCTAATTGTTCGTTAGTAATTTCCTGTAGCCAATCTTTAATTTTTAGCCAATATTTTCGAGCCTCAGGACAGGACCACCACATATGGTAGTATGTTCCCTCTTCCTTTTTACATTTCCAACATATGGGGCTCATTTTAGGGTACATTTTCGCTAATCTCGAAGGGGGTAAGTGCCACCTGTAGAACATTTTATATGTGTTTTCTTTATATGCTGCTGTTTTTGTTAGTTTATGGTTTCTGTTCCATATGTTCTCCCAATCTGATAGTTTTATGTTATGTCCAATATTTTGACCCCATGCAATCATGCATCCTTTCACTACTTCTTCCTCCAGTTCTACTTCCAGAAGATATTTGTAAATTTTAGTAATATTCTTTTTGTCTGGTCCTAATAACATTTTATCTAATTGTTGTGGTTTAAGATATATTCCATAATCTTTTATATCTTGTTTATATCGATTTTGTAATTGGAGATAAGCCCACCAGTCAACTCGTAGCCCTTGTTCTTGGAGATCCTGTATTGTTTTTAACTTTCCATGGTTATCTAATAGGTCTTTATATTTTAACATTTTTTTCAAATCTAAATTGTTTGGGTGGATCATCGCTTCCATTGTGGATAGCCAAATTGGGATTTTTATGTAATGTTTCTTTTTAACTTTAATCCAATTATTTATTAGTGAATCTCTAATCAAGTGTCTGTGGAAGTATTGTTGTTTTGTAGGTCCTGTTTCCCACAGAAAGGCATGCCATCCTCTCTGCATGTCATGACCTTCTATAGTTAATATTCTTTTATTCTTCAAATTGATCCAATCTTTTAACCAAACTAATGTTGCTGCACTATAATATAATTTCCAGTTTGGCAATCCAAATCCTCCTCTGCTCTTCAGATCTTGTAGTAATTTCATTTTTATTCTGGGTTTTTTTCTCTGCCAAATAAATTTTGCTATTGTTTTATTAAGGTCATTAAAAAAGGTCTTTTCTAATTTAACTGGGATGGTCTGGAACAGGTATAGAAATTTTGGTAATATAGACATTTTTATGGTTGCTATCCTTCCTTAAAGTGACAGTTGCATGTTAGTCCATAGTTCTAAATCGTTTTTTGTTTGTTGTAATAGTTTGTTATAGTTATTCTCCTTTATCGATGTGCAGTGCGCTGTCAACCATATACCTAAGTATTTGGTTTTTCTTGTTGTTTGGAGTCCAAGTGTTCTTTCCAATTCTGTTATTTGTAGTTCTGTTAAATTTTTCGCTAGAATTTTCGTTTTCTGTCTATTAATTTTCAGTCCTGCTACAGCTCCATATCTTTCTAATTCCTTAATTAATGTTTGTCCTTTCTCTATTGGTTTTTTGATAATAAAAGCCAAATCATCTGCAAATGCTTGCAATTTATATTCTTCATTTCTAGTTTTCAATCCTTTTATTTCTGAATTTTGTCTAATTCATTCTAATAATACTTCTAGTGACAGTATGAAGAGCAGAGGAGATGGGGACAACCTTGTCGAACTCCTTTCTCTATATTTAAAATTTGGGTGTTTTCTCCATTAATTATAATTTTTGCTTTTTGTATCGAATATATTGCCATTATAATCTTTTTCCTTTTTTAACTTATACACTAACCATCTATCTGGCTTATTTGCATGTTCAAAAAATGCATGTTTTGCCATTTTTGTGCCATTTCATCTTGCACTATTAAGTTCAATTTGTGTTTTATTAAGTCCCTTTTCTCTTTTTTCTTGTTTTTTCCCAGTCCTTCTGCAATTCTGTCTCTAATCTTTTAAGCTCATCTTGTAGTATATTTTGCTGTTGTTTCTTTTTCTTGCTTCTTCTTGCTATATATGTTATCCCTAGTCCTCGCATGTATGCTTTTGCCTTATTCCAGACATTTTGCAATGATGTTTCTTCTTTTCTATTTTCTTTAAAGAAGAATTTCAATTCTTTTTCCACCATTTGTGTAAACTCCTTGTCTTTTAGGATGGTTTGATTCATTGTCCATCTCAATTTCTTCTTTTGTCCCTTCCATGTAACTTTTATGGGGTTGTGGTCTGCCCATATATTTGTTGTTATATCTACCTCTTGGATGTCTGTTCTCATTCCTGATATCATCCACTCCATATCTATTCTCGACCACGATTGATGTCTATTTGAATAGAATGTGTATTGGTTTATTTTTGAGTTTAACTGTCTCCATGCATCCTGCAAGCCTAATTCTTGTTTCATCTAGAAGAAGGTTTATTTTTTTATTTCTTTTGCTGTTTTTGTAATCTTTTTTAGCATCCACAATTGCGTTGAAGTCCCCTATTAAACATATATTTTCATAGTCCATTTCTGTTCTTCTCTTTTTGTGAAGTCTTTTGTAAAACTCTTCCTGCTTATTATTTGGGTCATATATTGCAGTCAGGAGGGTTTGTTTCTTGTTTATTAATATCTCCATCATTAGTATTCTTCCTTCTTCATCTGTGTATATTTGTTTAGATTTTAACAATTCTCTAACATATAGTGCTATCCCTCTCTTCTTTTGATATGCTAGAGACAAGTACAGCTTCCCGATTTTGGGGTGTTCTAATAGGTTGCCATGTTGTTTTTTGATGTATACTTCTTGGAGGCAGATTATGTCCAATTTTAATCTTTGTAGTTTTGTAAAGATTTGTCTTCTTTTTGCAGGGGAGTTCAATCCATTTATGTTAACAGATAGCATCTTGACCTCCTCATCCATATTTTCACTTGTATATAGGTCTTGCCCTTCTGGTTGTTCTTGTCTCTCTCTGTCCTTTTGTTCTTGCACCTTTTCGTTCTGCCTGCTCATTTTCCACCCTCACTCTTTCTTCTTGTTCTAAAGCTTTTTCTTCTGTTTGCAATTCATCTTGACTTTTACTTTCTATCTCCTTTCTATTTTCCTGATCTTCATTTGTCATAGAATGGTGTTCAAAAAATTTGTGTGCTTTATCTAGGGTATCCACCCTAATTTTTTTATCTTGCCAGGAGATCAGAATTCCTTCTGGTATCAACCATCTGAATGTCACGTATTTAATCAATTGTACAGTCAAAAATTGATACTGCCTCCTCTGTTCTCTGACTCTCCTGGGTATCTGTTTTAACATCTAGATTTCTCTCCCTTTGTACTTCATGGGTTCATCTCTTTTTCTTTTGTATACTTCATCTCTCAATGTCTTTTTGGTGAACCTCACGGGCAACTCTTTCAGTAATTTGTGCCTTCTTGCATAGTTTGTGTGGATTCTGAATACTTTGTCTATGTCTCTTTGTACATCATGCTTATTTTTCTGTAATACTTCCACCAGCAAATCTATCATCACCTCAACCAGGTCTTCCTTTTTCTCTTCAACAATGTTCTGAAATCTCAGATAAAAAGCCGCCTTTTCTATTTCAAGAAAAATTATTGTCTCTTCTAATTCTCTGTTAGCCAAGGATAGTTTTTGGTCCATTTCTTCCATTCCCCCCCCCCCCATTTGTTCAGTCCTTACTTCTACTTTCTGTATCCTCTGCTAATTCTTCATTATCATTTGCTGGATGTTCCCTATCTTTTGAGCCATCTTACATATATCCCCCTTCATCTCTTCCATTTCGCTTTTAATCTCATCATGGTTTTTGGACATGGCTTCCTGAGTTTTAGTCATGGCTTCTTGGATCGATAGTAACATCGCTTCCATATTCTGCATAGAGCTTGACTTCTCCAAGCCTAGCATGCTTTCTATCAATCATTGATTAGATGGGGATGATGTTGCTGATGAGAGCGCTGATGAGGTTTTCTTTCCTATCTTTAATATGTTTGATATGCTTGTCATTGGTAATGGTCAAAAAATATTTATCCAAAATAACAAATACAATAATTATTATTACACTGCTAGGAGTTTTTCCCCACACCCCCGGAATACCTCCTTCAACATTCTATTATTATAACAGTAGAGATCAACCGACAACTCAATAAAATATATAGAATATATATGTATATCTTTTAACCTGAACAAATAAGGATTAATAGTTAATATTAATCAGTGAAAATTAATACTTCTATTGGCTCTATTGATTACTCATCAGTCTTAAGTGTAGGCGTTTCTTCAGTTTCTTCTTTCTTCAACAATCAAATTTGTAATCCACACTAAATTTGTCCCCACTGTTGTTGTTATAGTTCTTTTGGATGTCTTTTTGCAGGTTAATATTTATAATCCACAAAGGCCCCCAAACCCATCAGGTCACTGAAGTTTTTCCAGACCAACACCTAGATGATTATACAATTTCCAAGTTCACTGAAAATATTTCTCTTCTTTTTCACTCTTCCCTATTCAAACTTAATTAATGTCCTCTAAATGTCACAAAAGTCTTTTTGTAATCTTTATAAATATTGCATCAATCACTTCACTTTTATATGCATTCCTCTTGTCAGTAGATGGTGCTCTTACTCTTTTTAATATTAAAAAAAGCTTCTTTCCAAATGCTTTAAGTTCAACCTCAGTCAAAAAAAAAAAAAGGAATAAAGATAAGTTAAAGATCTTTCAAAGTAGTTAGTCTAGGCTTTCCTCCATCTTGATCTCTGATTCTTTATAATTGTTCTGTAATTCTATTCCAGATCTGTCAATGGCTCTAACCACTTAGTTGCCGCTACTCTCATGAAGCGAAAATCCTGCTCCAGTCTTTTTTGAATCACACTTTCACACTTTTCTATTACTATACCAGGGTAAATCCATTGCAAAGAGTTAGAATTGAAAAGTTCTCACCCAGCATATCCACATTGCTTCTTGATTTTTGCCTTCCTGTCTCTTGCCTAGCTGTCACAGTTTCGGTTCGGCCATGCTGACTGTCTATTCTCCCATTGGCACCAAGGGTTTCCCTTCGCTGTAACAGGAGATCGCCTTTCTCCACACTGTCTTCGGGGCTTCCCTTCTGCCTTTGGTAACCTCTCTGGGGTTCCCATTAAGGGTCACCAGACAGGAGAAATTGGGTGGGGATAACAGAGCCCTGTTTCCCCGCACCACTTCGCTGTGACATCACTACTAGAAATCCCAATCAACAAAACTTTCAAGAACAACATGCATTTCATTCATAGCTAATTTGTTATCTAAAAATTCTGAATGAGAACAACCTCTTAATGCCTAAAAAATGGGACCCATGAAATCCTGCCCAAAAATGATTACATAAGTGGTAGAAACATCTATAATGCTAGAACAAATTCTTAACAACCTGCCTCCATTGTTCAAAATTACTTATTCTCATTACAAATTACAGTCTAAATCATATAAATATAATAAATAAGTTATATGAAACAATGGATGAAAATGAAATGTTTTCCAGAATTCCATAATAATGTGCACTGCACATGGGAACCATTGAAGTTATACACTTTAAAAAATCAGACTCAATTATTATATCTCTATGAGCAATTCATCTTGTTAGTAAACTGTAATTTTTACACTTGGATAACCCAAGCATCCAAGTTGAGGAAGACCTGTTCCCTAATTTTCAAAAATTTAGAATTATTGTTGTTTTGCCAGGATCAGAATAATAATGATGGATTTTACGCTCAAGCAGTGATATGATTTTGGGCTGAAAGGCTGTGGTGTAGTTTTCTGGTGTCCTGATGTTTTACCAGTAGCAAAACTTTTCCTGCTGATGAAATGTAAGGACACTAGAAAACTAGACCACTGCCATTAGGCTCGAAAGCTTATCACTGCTTAATTGATGGCAGGCATAAAAACATACACCACTATACAGTTTTATATTTCCTCAACAAAGCTGGGTGATATTGTAAATTACTAGACAGTGAATGGCCTTAATGAGTATGGGATTTTTTTGCTTGCTTCCTTGCGTGCTTGATTGATTGCCTGCTTGCCTGCCTGCCTGCCTGCCTGCCTGTTTGCTTGCTTTATGGATTCCTTGATTTACTAGTGACATTTGTATCAGAATCAAGAAGTGATCAAGTGCCTTATTACTTCATAAAGGTAATATTACTTGTTTCTTAGAAGGGATATTTTTATGCAGTCTGTTCGTTCGTTCTTTCTTTTTCCCTCCCTCCCTCCCTCTTTCTCTCTCTTTCTCTTTCTCTCTTTATATCCTGAATATGTAAAACCAAATGCAATATATTTACCTGCTTGTAAACATACAATGCACTTCATAGTAGTATTTTTTTATGAGGACACAGTTTCTAAACCTAGTGGGCATTTTTGTGCAGTATGAGGAAATAACAGTTTTAAAACTGAGAAGGAGCACTGCTTGTAGAAGCTGAAGGATATTCTTTTTTCTCAGATAAGTAATTAAATCATGATTTAGTCAAGTACTCACTGATCTGATTTGTAGATGAACTGTAAAAGGCATTCACTGTTGTTGGACTAGTAAACCACCTGTTGAAAAAGAAAAGAAAAGCAGATTTGGTGTTCTTGTTCTATGAACCAGAGAACATCTGGTGGCAGCGACCCTACCCGAGCTACTCGACGTCATCGCCGGGGTGGCGGTGGATACCCCCAGACTTATTGTCATGGGGGATTTCAACCTCCCATCCGCGGGTGAGGCGTCAGAGGTGGTTCGGGAGTTCATGGCTTCCATGACGGCCATGGACCTGACCCAGTTAGTTCAAGGCCCACTCACATAGGGGGACACACTCTGGACTTGATTTTCATCTCTGGTCAGTGGTTGAATGATCTTGGTAGAGGGGACTTAGACATTAAACCCTTGTCATGGACAGATCATTCGTTCCTTCACTTGGACTTTCCTACCGCTTCCCCCTGCCGCAGGGAGACGGAACCGACCAAATGGTTCCGTCCCAGGCGCCTGATGGATCCCGAAAGGTTCCTGACGGAGCTTGGGCCGTTTCCTGAGACTCTGACACACGACTCGACTGAAGAGCTGGTGGCCGCCTGGGAGAGTGTGGCCGCCGGAGCTTTGGATCGTGTCGTGCCTTTGCGGCCTCTGACTCGATGCCGATCTCAATTGGCTCCTTGGTTCTCTGAGGAGCTGAGAGAGATGAAGCGTCGGAAAAGACGCCTAGAGAGCATTTGGAGGACTAGTCATTCTGATTCCGACCGGACCCAGGTGAGGTCTTATATCAAGACCTACCTAGTGGTGATAAAAGTGGCGAAATCTAACCATTTTTCTGCTCTTATCGCATCTGCAGAGAACCGCCCAGCCGCCCTGTTTAGGGTGACCCACTCCCTTCTTCGGGGGGGAGTGCGGGAGGATCCCTTGCAGGGTCGAGCCGAGGATTTTGTGCAATTCCTGCACGATAAAGTCGCTCGGATTCAGGAAGGCTTGGACTCTGACTGGGTGAGTCCAGGGGAGGAGACGAGGGTAGGTCTTGAGAATATTACCTGGGAGGAGTTTGATCCTGTGGCTCCCGAGGATGTGGACAGGGTTCTGGGTAGGATTAGTGCCACCACATGTTTATTGGACCCGTGTCCCTCCTGGTTGGTACTGGCCTCCCGGGAGGTTACACAAGGCTGGCTCCAGGGGATTATAACTGCTTCTCTGAGTGAGGGTGCCTTTCCCGCCGCCTTGAAAGAGGCGGTGGTGAGGCCCCTCCTCAAGAAGCCTTCCCTGGACCCGGCTAAATTAGCTAACTACCATCCGGTCTCCAACCTTCATTTTGTGGCGAAGGTTGTTGAGAGTGTGGTGGCACGACAACTGCCCAGGCACCTGGATGAAGCTATCTATCTAGACCCATACCAGTCAGGCTTCAGGCAGGGGCACAGCACAGAAACGGCATTGGTCGCGTTGGTGGATGATCTCTGGAGGGCTCGGGACAGGGGTTGCTCCTCTGTCCTAGTCCTATTAGATCTCTCAGCGGCTTTTGATACCATCGACCATGGTATCATGCTGCAGCGGTTGAGAGGGTTAGGAATGGGGGCACCATTCTGCGGTGGTTCTTCTCCTTCATCTCCGACCGCTCACAGTTCGTGTTGGCAGGGGGACAGAGGTCGACCTCGAGGTGTCTCGCATGGGGAGTGCCACAAGGGTCGGTCCTCTCGCCTCTTCTGTTCAACATTTATGTGAAGCCTCTGGGTGAGATCATCCGTGGTTTTGGGGTGAAGTGTCATCTGTACGCTGATGATACTCAGATACTCCACCCCAGACCACCCCAACGATGCCCTTGATGTGATGTCTCGCTGCCTGGAGGCCGTGCGGGTCTGGATGGGGAGGAACAGACTCAGACTCAACCCATCCAAGACTGAGTGGCTGTGGCTGCCGGCGTCCCGATATAGTCAGCAGGTGCCATCGCTGACTATTGGGGGTGAATCTTTGCCCCCCACAGAGAGGGCTCGCAATCTGGGTGTCCTCCTGGATGCACGGCTGTCTTTAGAAGAGCATATGACAACTGTGGCCAGGGGGGCCTTTTATCAGGTTCGCCTGATCCACCAGTTGCAGCCCTTTCTGGACCGGGACGCCTTGCGCACGGTTGATCTGTCCCCGTCCACACAAACACACAAACACAGCCAGCCGAGGGTTAAGGAAGCACTTGGAACACACCCAGGTCTTTATCTCCAACTTGGCAGCGATATACACACCGTCTGCCAAGTGCTTTTATTTCCACAGAAAACAGAAAGATAATATACTCAGCGTCCAAAAGTCCAACAACAATAAATATTCCTCTCAGCAGTTCCGGATGAGGCTTTAGTGACTATCCAAGGTTTACTTTTGTTCATCACAAGGATCACTGGCCACCATCCTCTATTATATAGTCTCTGGGGTGTGGTCCAGTGACTCAGTTCTAATCCCTAGCACGCCTCCTGAGCTGCTGCAATAGTTTATCACGCCTTCGGAGGCATGCGTCCAGGAATGATGTCTCTCCCTCGCTCTCACCTGAGCCACCTGTCTCCCTGCTAATCTCCTCTCCCTCGGCCGGCACCTGAGACAGTGCCAGAGGGGAGGGGCCTGGAGAGGGAGGCCTGGCTGACTCCTCTTCCTCATGCTCGGAGCTTTCTTCCTCCGATGGGACAGGCTCAGAGGGCGGGGCCACAACAACGGTCACTCATGCCCTTGTCACCTCCCGGCTGGACTATTGTAATGCTCTCTACATGGGGCTCCCCTTGAAGAGCACTTGGAGGCTCCAACTGGTCCAGAATGCGGCTGCGCGGGTGGTTATGGGCGCAACTCGTTGTGCCCGCATGACACCCCTCCTGCGCAAGCTGCACTGGCTCCCAGTGGTCTTCCGGGTGTGATTCAAGGTGTTGGTTACCACCTTTAAAGCGCTCCATGGCATAGGACCCGGATACCTTCGAGACCATCTTCTGCCACCAATAGCCTCCCACCGACCAGTCCGTTCCCACAGAGAGGGTCTCCTCAGGGTGCCATCAGCCAAGTTATGTTAGCTGGCGACACCCAGGGGGAGGGCCTTCTCTGTGGGAGCCCCAGCCCTGTGGAATGAACTGCCCCCGGAAATACGTAAGATCTCCGACCTCCGGGTGTTTTGCTGCGCACTGAAGACCCTGTTGTTCCGCCAGGCCGGGCTATCAATATAATAATTTTAAATTGGGGTATTTTAATTTTTGGGGTTTTAAATCAGCCAAATTTATTTAATTATTTTAATTTTTAATCATTGTTGTGTCCTGTGTTTTTAAATTGGCTGTACACCGCCCTGAGTCCTTCGGGAGAAGGGCGGTAAATTGAAGTTGAGCGACTGTGGAAAAAGAAATCGTGTGTTGTCCCGATTGTAATTGGAGCCCTCGGAGCAATACCCAAAGGGCTACCCCGCTATTTAGAAATTCTAAATTTGCCGGACTTGAACATTTTGACTCTACAAAAAACCACCTTACTCGGAACAGCTTACATCCTCCGACGATACCTTAACAGTTCCTAGGTCCTTGGTTAGGACTCGAGCTGCTGAGCTATTAACCAGCCTCAAAGGCTGTGAATCTCACTAAAGATTAACCAATAAATAATAATAATAATAATAATAATAATAATAATAATAATCTGTCACAACCTGTTTCTGTCTCCCTTCCCCCCTCCCATCAAGTTCCTATAGGAGGGCTCATTGCTCTTTTTGGCTAAATTTGGATCTCCCTCAATATTTAAACTACAATTGCAGAGCCTGCCATTCAAAGCCACGGCAGGCATCTTATTATTCTATGTGCTAAGGAAATCAGGATCCAACTACCATATTTTTTGGACTATAAAATGCACCAGTGTATAAGACGCACCAAGATTTCAAAGAGGTAAGTAAGAACTGGGCCCATTTTTGTAGAAAATGGGGTGCATAGAGAGTTTGTGAGGCCTGCAGAGTGCTCCTGGGGGCTGGGGGAGGGCAAAAACACCCCCATTAATGGAGCACTCTGCAGACCTCCCAAACCCTCTGCATGCCCCATTTTTCGCAAAAAACAGGCCCATTTTTCACAAAAATGGAATGAGCGGGGCAGGGCTTCAGGAGGCCAAAAATGGCTGTATTTGGTGTATAAAACGGACCAACATTTCCACCCTCTTTTAGGAGGAAAAAAAGTGTGTCTTATACTCCATAATATACGGTATATAGCAAAGGATGAATATTAATAGTCTGTAAAAGTGGTTCAAACAGTGGCCCTCAACCTACAACTGTTCATTTAACAACCATTCAAATTACAATGCCCTCAGAAAATGTGACTTATGACGTATATTTACACTTATAACCATCACACCACCCTCGTAATATGATTGAAATTTGGGAACTTGGTAACCTGTCCATATTTCTGATCAATTATAGCATCCTGCAGTCACTTGGTTTGATTTGCAACATTTTTTGCCGATATCCAGAAAAAAACCCCACCCATTGGGGAAACTAGATTCACTTAACAAAAGCAGGGACTCATTTGACACACCATAAAAATTATGGTAAAATTGGGTCTGGCCCAACTTACAATTGTAATGACTTACAATGGAAATTCTGATCCAAATTGTGGTCATAAGTCAAGGACTACTTGTACAATGGAATATCAAGTAAGGTATCTTACATCCTTGATCAAGCAGGTATCCTATATTTGACATCATAGCTAAGGGACATAAGCTTCCCTTTTTCAAATGAAATTTTAGAAAATGTGTTAAGCATGGATATCAAAATATCAAAATTATAGGATTTATGTGGTTAGACAACATTTCCTTTGTATTCACCATTTTATCAGTTTTTTAAATAAACCATCATCAAATATACTTGTGTAGTATTATTTGTATTATTACAGTATTTAATATTATACTGTAATACAATATGACAGTTATTTTTATTATGCATTCTATATTTTAAATATCAGTTTCATATATAAGGCTGAGTATCACTGAATAGATATCTATTTAGTTAATACTTATAATCCAACAGACTTTATTTAGCAGGCATGCTTTGTCTTCCTACCCTGTACCCTTCTGGAAAACATTTTCTAATAAAATTATAAGATGGAAAGTATATTTCTGTAAGAGAGTAGAAGATGAGTGACATCTAGGCTGAGGAATCAGGAGAAAACATTTAGCAAGGTTGACTGCATTCCAATTTCAGAGTCATTTACAGCAGCAGCCATATACACTAATCTGAAAAGCAGACGCACAGATGCTTAAAAAGAAGTGGCCTTACATAGGATAACATGGAATGACCTAGAGTGGCAATAGGTCACTTTTATTGGAAATCTAAAATCTCATTGCACATTCCAAGTCTCCACAATGATCGCAACTTTTAGCATCATCTCTTAATCTTATTTGCTTCAATTGTCTCAGAGCTTTCTTTCAGTAAATTCTAACCTAGAGACCTCCACCAGCCTTAACCCAAAGAGGTCAAAGCTGTCTCCATGAGTTTTACAACCCTTAAGATGGATAAATATCTAGTATGCTTCTTAAAAAGTATCAACTTTTATAAATGTTGTTTGAGATTAACATGCTTTAATTTTCTATACTTATTTATATTACTTATACAAAAAATGTCCACCAGACCATTCATTACTGTACAGAGATTACAGCATTGCAGGAGAAAATTAATGGCAATAAAATTTCCCATATGCAAATACCAAACCAATAAAGAGCATCATATTGGTACCGGTGTTGGTGATAAGAGGTGACTTTTCTTGTTCTTCCAAATACTGATATAAACACATACAGATGGATTGAAGCTGCCCTAAATAATTCCATTACATACCCCAGAGTCCCCAAAATTTGTTAGAATTGTATGTACAGTACAAATACTTCAGGAAAGATATCCCATATAGATTCCCTTTTTGTTATGTTCAGATATTTAAATTAGGTTTTAAATACAGTCTATACATATGGACACTAGATGGCAATAAAAGCTAGAGTTGTCTTGATTTCTTCCTGCCATCTACTGGTTATCCAGTAGATTTCAGAGATCAGATTGGAAAATTGGAAAATAATAATGCAGGGCTTGCTTTTTAAATAGAGATTGTTAGCTAATTACAGAACGGTTTGTAAAAAAGTGCTTATCTATGTGGCTTTACTGTAACTTTTATCTTTCCAGGCTATCCTTTATTGCAGAATTCTAAGTTAAGCAGAAAATTCAGCTACAGTAAATTTAAAATGTGTAAATATTGAAAAATCTTTAGAACTTACCACTTGCCCCCCAAAAAGTTCTAAAATTCTTTCTGCAATATAATGTCTCAAGACAGTGTCATTCAATCCTGATCATTTTATTTGTTTGTTTGTTTACAAGATTTAAAGGCCACCTAACACCAGAATAACTCTGGGCATCTTACATTAAAAATAGAAAGCAATACCAATATGTATGTCTATATACATTTGATCTCTTCCCTGCCTGGGAAAGTTCATAGTTTAGTCCAAAACTACTAATGGGCATTTGTCCTGGCCTAGTGGAGGGATTCATAGCCAGTTAAATGGTAGAAAATGAAAGTAGGGTTGCCAGGTCTGCTTCCAAAAAATAGCGGACAAGCGGGGTGGGGTGTGGGGTGGGGTTAAGTAGTAAATTTTTTTTAAAAAAAATTACAATTAAATTATATATTTTCTTACAAACATTTTAACACGTATTAAAATAATCACTTCAAAATTTTACTTAAAATTCAAAATATCAAATATAATAATGTGTAAAATATTAAATTACATTTTACTTTGCTGTCGTGTGTATTTTTTATTTGACTGCGCAGCTTTGATCAATTCTTTGTGTTTAAGGAATAATTCTTTAATTTCAGTACAATGTTGAGAAATATTAAAAAATATACAAAGTTCACTTCGAACTGATACAAGCAGTCGGTTACGTTCGTCAGTCCACAAATTTCCCATGACGTTGAAAATTCATTCAACATTTGCATTTGATACCGGAATTGATGCACAATACTGGAACAGTTTCAATAAACTCGGAGCTGGCTCTTTCTTGAAAAAGTACGTCCACTTATCAAGGGATGAATCGCCCTGCAGATGAACGTAAACTTCTTCTAAGGCAGAAATTTCATCGAAGAGAGTGTTGGGTGGAAGTTCTTCTCGCCATGGTGATAATAACCAGATGTTCGTCATTTCTTCTAAAGTTGGAGGATTATTGCAATCAATTAGATTGAAACAACTTAGCGTCTCATATACTGAATCGGTGAAATTATACCACTTTTCTAGGTACGCAATGGCTCTTTGATACACGTTGATGGCTTCTTTCTTGAACTTTTGCATGGCATTCTCAGGCAAATGTTTTTTTGGCTGGAATGAATTGACGGTAAAAGTTAGCAAAACCAAGGAAACTTTGTAGTTGTTTATGGGTTTGGGGTGGCTCCCAATCGATGATGGCTTTTACTTTAAGTGGCTCCATCTCTATCTCCTCTTGAGATATTCTATACACCAGGTAGTCAATCCTTTCTTGGTGGAACTCACATTTAAAGAGTTTTGCATAGAGTTTTGCAGCTTGGAGTTTAGTAAGAACTGCTCGGACTAGTTTTATGTGTTCTGCTTTTGTTTTGGTGTAAATAAGAATGTTATCAAGATAAATCAGGACCCCTTTGTATAAATGTTCATGGAGCACCTCGTTAATTGATTGCATAAACACAGCAGGGCCCCCCCCTTGTAGTCCGAAAGGGAGTACCTTAAATTGGTAGCACCCCAGCGGGGTGTTAAAAGCAGTCTTCCATTCATCCCCTTCCCTAATTCTGATGTGGTAGTACGCCTGTCATAAATCCAGCTTTGAAAAGATTTTTCCTTTAGAGAGGTGAGTCAGCATGTCCTTCATGAGGGGGAGTGGGTACATATTTTCTATGCTGATCTTGTTTAGATTACGGTAGTCAACACAGAGGCGTAGAGAGCCATCTTTCTTTTCACGGAATAACACTGGGGTTGCTATTTTTGGTCAGGTGGGTTCGCTGAAGCCCCTTTTTAGGTTTTTGTCGATAAACGCTCTGAGTTCGTCTAGTTCTCTGGGGGACTTGCAGTACATTTTTGGTTTTGGAAATTTAGCCCCTGGTAGGATCTCAATGGCACAGTCCATGACACAATGGGGTGGAAGTTCATCAGATGCCTCCTCGCTAAATACCTCAGCCAAATCCTGGTATTCTTTGGGGATGCTAGTGGATGCAGCAGGGTGGCTGGTCATTGCTGTTTCCCTGTTTTCCTTTCCTTCCTCTTTCACATTCGTGAAACTTACATGCCCCTGGAATTTTACAGTTCCTCTCTTCCAGTTTATTTTTGGGTTTCACTTCTGCAGCCACATTAGTCCTAGGACTAGTGGCCATTCCATTCCTGGGGCTACTATGAACATGAGGGTCTCACTATGATTCCCCAGCTTAATTTGCAATGGTTCCATAGCAAAATTGACTGGCTCCCCCCCCCCCCCCGCTACAGTTCCATCTAGCTGGCAAAAAGCGATGAGGGTTTTCATTTTCCTTAGGTGATTTCCCAATCTCCCTGCCAGGGTTGCAGGGAGGCATCGGGAATTAGGTGTCGGGTGCACCGCGAGTCTAGCAATGCTGCTACTTCCTCCCCTTTCCCTCAGCTGGGGATAAAAAGTCTTAGTGGTATGATGAGTGGTTCGATTGGGTTGCTTACCAGCGGGTCGTCTTCCGGATCGCTTTCAGAGTGGCTCAGGTCCTCTTGGGGCATCGGAGATCCTTCCTCTGATTTTGGAGGGGAACGGAATTTGGCAGCCTCTCGGCTTCTCAGTGCAGTTTCTTTTCCTCAGGGGGTGGGTTTTGCAGGCTTCCCCCCTGACAGGCAATCAGTCTTTCCAAAGGGGGTTTCTGACCAGCATTCTGCTGCGTGATGCCCCTCCTTCCCACATTTAAAACAACCTGATGGCCTCGGTGCCCTGGCTGTTTGAGGTTTGAATGGCTCCCACTTCCCCTGGGGTAGGGATCTTCTCCAGGCCCTGCCGGTGCAGTACTGGTTTTGGGTCATGCCAATCTCTGCCTCCTCTGCAATCAGGTACCATTCATGCAGGCAGTTAGGGGCACCACGGGCCAGGCAGGCAGTGTACAGGTTGTCATTGAGTCCATCTTTGAACCAGCAGACTAGAATATCTTCTGGCCAGTTGACTCGGCTGGCCAGGTCCCGGAAATCTTTGGTGTATTCAGCTACAGGACAGCGGCCTTGCTTAATGACTCTGATGAGGTCACGGGCTTTGCAGTTGGCTAGGGGATCTTTGAAACAGTGGCGCAGGGCTGTCATGAATTGATCGAAGTTTCATAGCTCTGGAGCATTGGAATTGTTGAGGCTCACCATCCATCTGGCCGCTGCCCCTTCTAGGGCTAGGGTAAAGACTCACACTCATGCCCCCTTGGTTGTGAAATTCCACCTGTACTTTTGCATGTAAGTGAGGACTTGAGCCATGAAAAATCCCAACTTTTTGGGTCTCCGTCAAATTTTACCTCTAAGGGAGGAGCTTTCCTCTTTAGCTTTGGGCCCCTGGGTTGGCCGAGGATGATTGCCTGGGCTGGGACTGTGGGAGGTTGGTACCTGGCACGGTTGCTGCTCCACTGGCTTGCTCATTTGCTTAGTCAACTGCAGTTGGGTCAGGGATGATGGCTCGAGTTTCCTTGGCTACTGATCCGCCCACTCTCCTTTGTGGGCAACTCTGTACACCTCAAACATTGAGATTTTCCAGGGCTTCCATCACAATACAGTTGATGTACTGCTTCAGTCGATCATCCGCCAGTGGTTCCTCGGTCAGCTGTTCCTGATTGGAGAGGGCCTCCAGCTCCCTTTTCCATCCAGGCTTACGGCTGCAGTGGGTGAGGGTCACCCCCTTGGCTCTTCCATCCCAGCTGTCTTTTTTTCCTACACCGATCGACCATTGGGACTTTATGGGACAGCTTTGATGTCCTCAATGGGACATATGGTGCTGGTGTCTGGCTGGATGGTTGTTGAGGTTTCTCCCCAGCACTCGGCTTCTCCTTGCTCACTGCTTCATTCAGACATAGTTACAGAGTCCCCTTGGTAGAATGGAAATTAAGGGGAAAAAAATTTCTCTCTGGGTTGCAGAGTCTGCTTTATGTAAGGACCAGCTTCTCTCCTCCTTCTGTTCTGTCCCCTCCCACGAGTGGCCTTGCAGAAGCTCAAATAGCCCGGCAGTAAAAAACGCAGGCTAGAGAGATTGAAGCTGGCCCTTTAATAAACAGTTCTCTTTCAAAAGTATATCAGTTCAGTAGTTACCGGCAATGTTCCAAAGGTATATCAGTTCAGTAATTACCGGGCAATGTTCCAGAGGTCTTGGCAGACGGCCAGTAGGCTAATGCAGGAATGCAGACTCCTTTTCAAAACTCAAAACTAGCAGTTCTAAACTCCACTGCATCCAAAACGCCAACAAATTGTTCACCACGCCTTTTCGGCCTAGCCACACCCCTTTTATACTTTGTAGGATGTGGCCCTACGTCTCCTGACCACACCTCTTGGGATGTGGCAATAGCTGTTCTCTAAGACGTCTCCTATGTCTCTATCTTGCATCCAATAGGGGCTCCCTCTCCTCGTTACCGACCTCCGTTTCCTCCTCAGTTTGGCTGGGGTCCAGAGGCAAATCAGCAACTGTCAGTTCTTGCTGACTCACCAGTGAAGACGGCCAGTTTCCTCCATATCATCCTCCGGCTCATCATGAGAAGATAAATCAGCCTCCGGGGCTGGAGTCACAACACTTTCTAAGAAAGTACGAACTCTTGAGAACTTTGTATTTCAAAAGGAATCTTTTATTGAAAGGGATGAAAGCAAGTCAAAACTCAAAGCAGGCTCTGGGGTCCCTCAGGGCATGCGGTTCAGAATAAAGGAAATTAGGAACCCCTGCTCACCTTCCGATATGGATTCCAACCAATCCGCAGGTTTGAATACGAATTGTATCAGCCTCTCTGAGAAACAGATATGAAGAGTTTCTCAGGATCATTTTACAATATACTTGTTCTCCCCTTTTTCCGAAGTGTGAGATTTCTTCAGGGATTCGTGGCACCAGGCAATGGTTATAAATCAGGATAAAGTTTATACAAAGAGGATCAGGCAAGAAATTGGATACTTAGTATACATAGGAAAAGAACTAAATGTGACACTCCAAATCCCGCCCCCTTCTTCTACGAAGAATGGCAGATACATGGACCTCACATATAATTTGTTATAGATATGATAGCAAATAATCTAGAACAGGAGTGTCAAACTCAGTTTCATTGAGGGCTGCATCAGGGTTCTGTTTGACCTTGGGGGGACCGGGTGGGCGTGGCCAGGGTGGACATGGCCAGCTCAATGTCACTCATGTCAGAGGTGCCTGTGGCAGCCTGAGTGCCCTGCCAGAGAAAACAGGCTCCCGAGCTCCGTTCACAGCTGTGACGGCCTCCTGCAACCCTCTGCCAGCGAAAACAGAGCCCTCCCAAGCTCCGTTTTCACTGGCAGAGGCACAGAGGGCCGATCCTTTGCTGTTTCCAGGGCAGCTCTGCAGGGCAGATCTGAGCACCCCACAGGCCAGATCCAGCCTGCAGGCCTCGAGTTTGACACCCCTGATCTAGAAGAATCTCAGAACAACGCCTTCAGGTTTTTCTCTTAGTTTACAACATACACACATGCAAAACAATAAAGTAAAGGGCTATGATAGGTGTTGCTGTGGCTTATTGTATTACAAACACAGATTTCAGCAACATAGTGGCCTTGTCCCCCGTCTTTTACACCCAGAGAGATACACAACAGATAGATGGAAGAATCAACTGTTTCATTATCTTCCTTACACATTCTGCTGCACACTGAAATGTAGTAGCAGGACTTAAAAGAGGAAAAGGATGTAGGTTGTGGAACAACTTTAAGATCTATGTGATTGTGGAGCCCCCCTTCCCTTTGTCAAGCTAGAAGGGGAAAGAGGAAGGAGTGTTATTTCTTCTTGATTTGATCTGGCAAATATCTCCTTTTAAAATAAAAGGAGAAGTTTACTTTCATCCATTTTAAAATGAAGATTCAATTCCGTTATTTTATTGACCCTCAGTTCATAATAACTCTGCTCATTTTCATGGATAACCATCATTTATAAAAATTTTATTAGATGGAAATTCCAGCAGCACCATTCCAAACAGCCATAATTGCCAGCAGAAACTCACCTGTAGTATAGTTATCATTCCAAAAACCTACTTAGTTCTAAACCAGGCAAACCAAGTATTTTAAAATGTTATCAGTTTCAGTACAATAGATTGGGGATGAAAACTAAATTTTGTCTTAAATTATATTTCTTGTATATTAATTGTCTGATAATATTTCATCTCAATACTTCCCCAACACATCCCTTCCCAACTCACTCTGTTTTGGGGACTTCTTTTCTCAGCCAGTAGAAATCTGATTGGGCCACATGTTTGCGAGTCTGAAGGACATTGCCAAAATAGTCTATTTCTGAAAACTTCATCTGAAAATAAATATAAAGATTATGCTAATATAATTAGATTTAAACAGAGATTAACAACCTTAATATACTAAACAAGTAAAATATCAGAATTTAAATATTCTGAAAAAAATGCCTCCTCCTCCTTCTTTTCTTCATTGTGATCCAAAACCAAGTCAGCTACAATCCAAAAATATAATAGCATTATAACAGTTTAATGCAAATTATACTTCTAATAACAATTTTGGATCAGATATAATTAATTGAAACCAATATATAGAACAATTAAAGACCTCTTTCATTGATTGGGTTTGCTATGTAGTCTTTCCATTAAAATTATTTTCCAGCAAATTATTAAGAGTGCACTTCCACATAAATTTACATCTTACAAATCTACCTTCTAATGTTTTGAAATTGCCCTAGAAGCATAAGAGCATTGATTATGTGCTTCAGAGATTCCTTTATATCTACTATTCATAACTGCAGAAGGAAAGGCATTAAAATGTGTTTTGAAAAAGGTCCATTGTTAAAGATATAGGATACCTTAAAAATGTAAATGTTGTGGTTCCCTTGATTCACTGAGGTGAAAATATCATCAAAGGACTGTTGTTAAATTATGCTGAAATTCAATATATCATAATATTTCTTCAAAAAGTTCCATTTTATATATAGTTAAAGAACATGCCATGTGAAGTAGTTTGAAGATATTGCTATATATCACCTTGTTGTACAATCATATACTAAGAGGGACAAATGTCCCATGAAAAATGAATAGATTCTGACCCAGAAAGATAAGATTAGTTCCTAACACTTGTTTCAATGCTAATCAACCAGTGTCTAGACTAAGTACAACATTGGATGTACTTCTAGGTATACTATGGCTCTCAGAAAGAATAATTGTATTCTTTCATATGATTAAAAATTTTACGCTGGAATTGCACACACCATAAAGAACTGTGCTACAATTTTGAAACAAATAATTTGTTGGCTACAGGTATATGTCCACCCTGATTCCTGAAAAGAAGGGCTGCCATTCTTTTCTGAACTGCTGTGGTAGCATAATTGACATGTAAAGTTGAAAACTACTCTAGATATTTGAAACAACTATCTTATGCCATTGGTTGCCTATCTATGTACCAGTGTAATAGTGTATAATTGTCAAGTGTGAAAAATCAAGATCACACGTGAAGTTACAATTAAACTGATTTATTATTAATATGTACAGGAATCTACTCAACTAATGGCTAGCACTATCTTGTCATTAGGTAAATGTCAATGGAATTCAAGAAGGGTTGGATTTAGTCAAAGATTCATAGAGACTCTAGGCTGATTTGTCATTGACTCCACCATAAGCTCTGCCAATCGTTCTCCTACAATAATAGAGTTTTTCAAACTGAATTTTCCCCTATGAACGTTAACATCAACATATGTAGGTTATGTGTCCAATAACTTTGGTACTTTTCTATATTGTATACAAATTGGAATGCAATGCAATTCTGTTGAAAAGAAAATGGTGTTTTAACACCACACATTTTCCATTAAATCTATAAATACATAATTGCAAGATAATCAGGGGTGGGATTAAAAAATTTCAGCAACCATTTCACTGCCCGGTTGCTGGGTGGGTGTGGCCATTGGGCCGTGGCCTATTCAGCCTCCTGCAGCATGGCAGGGGGGGCACTTTTACCCTCCCCAGGCTCCAGAGGCTTTCCTCAAGCCTCCAGGAGTGTGAAAACAGCCTACCCCGGGCACCGGGGGCCCTCTGGAGGCTGGAAATGGGCTCGTTTCTGGATTTCTGGTACTTCTGGTAGGCCTGTTTTTTGCCCTTCCCAGGCTCCAGAGGCTTTCCTGGAGCCTCCAGGAAGGCAAAAATGGCCTCCCCCAGACACCGGAGGCCCTCCGGAGGCCAGAAACAGGGCCATTTCTGGACTTCCGATAGGCCCGTTTTTCATCCTCCCAGAGTCTCCACGCATGTCCTGCATTTACCTGGCATCCAAAATGGGCCGCGTAGAGACTCGGAGGGGTGGGGCGGGGTGAGTAGGGTCAGCCAGTCTATTAATCTTAATCTTAATAATAATATTAATAATATTAATAAATAATAAATATTAATCATATTTATTTCATTTAACAAGTTTATATAATTCTAATAATAATAAACATATTTTATTATATTATAATCTTTCATTATTTAGTTATTCAATATTTCAATTTGTCATTTTTATGCCAATCACCCTATTCTAAGTCATACCTTTTAATACAAATAGAATATTATTAATCTTATTTATTATATTTAGCAAACTTATATAATTGTAATAATATAAACATTTATGTTAAATTAAAATCTTCCATTATTTGCTTGTTCAACTTATAATCCTTCATTATTTAGTTACTCAATATTTCAAATATGTTATTTTTATGTCAATTGCCATATTCTGCATGTCATACATTTTAATACAAATAAAATATTTAATCATAATTAGCAACCACAAACTTTTTTTGATATGAAAGAAGACTTGGAATTAAAAGATATTTGGAGAATACATAATCCAAAAGAATTGGACTATACTTTTTTTTCCGATAGACATAGATCCTTCTCTAGAATTGACTTTATTTTGTTGTCAGATGATTTACTTGTTAAGACAAAAAGAACAAAGATTTTTCCAAGAACTTTGACCGACCATAGCCCAGTATGGATAGAAATCGAGATGGGTAAGACTGAGTGATGCTCTTGGAGAATAAATGAAAACTTGTTCAGATATGAAAAAAATATAATAGAACTTAAAAAGCACTTGAAAGAATTTTTTGAAATAAATTTGAATAAAGGTACCCCAACTGAAATTGTGTGGGACGCGAGCAAAGCTTATATGAGAGGGGTGCTCATTTATATGAACTCTAAACATAGATTGATTCGACAAAAGAAAAGATCTGAATTGGAAATAGAAATAAAGAACAAAGAACAGCTGCTTATTAAAAACCCAACAGATGAAAGAATACGTGGTGCTATAAAACTTTTGAAAGATCAATTTCAAATGCTTATGGCGGAACAAGTTGCAACAAATTTACAATATGCGAAGCATAATACATTTTGTAATGCCAATAAACCGGGCAGATGGTTGGCCTACACATTAAGGAAAAAGCAGAGTACACGGACTATTGATAGTATTGATATTGGAGGGAAAGAAATCTTTCAACAAAAATTAATTAAAGAAGCTTTTGTGGACTATTATACTAAACTATATGCTAAAGATGATGTGCAGAATGGACTTATAGAAAAATACTTAGATAATAAAAGAGTTACAAAAATTACTGACCAACAAAAGGAAAGAATGAATTATCCTATAACAGAGGAGGAGATAATAGTAGCAATTAAACAATTAAAAACAGCTAAAGCTCCCAGAACGGATGGTTTGACTGCAGTGTATTATAAAACTTTGCAAGCAGAAATGGTGGAACAACTTAGAGATCTATTTTGTAATATTCAACAAGGGGGTAAAATACCCCCATCATGGACAACAGCTTATATTTCTTTGATACCAAAAGAGCAAGCAGGTCCTAAAAAACCGGAGAATTATAGACCAATATCTCTTCTGAATACTGATTACAAAATTTATGCAAAAGTACTAGCCAACAGGTTGATGCCAGTAATTCAAAAGGTGATTCATGATGATCAAGCGGGATTTATCGAGGGTAGATATATGAAGGATAATGTAAGGCAAGTAATAGACTTATTGGAATATCTTGAGAGGAATAAACAGGTACCTGCAGTGCTGGTTTTTTTGGATGCGGAAAAGGCCTTTGATAGAGTGGATTGGAATTTTCTATTAAAGACTTTAAAAAAGATGGACTTTGGGGACCAATTTATACAGGCGGTTTCAGCAATTTACCAAGAGCAAAAGGCACAGATCATTATTAATGGAAGTTTGACAACAGAGTTTAAAATTGAAAAAGGAACAAGACAGGGATGTCCGTTATCCCCACTGCTATTTATTCTAACACTAGAAGTCTTGTTAAATACAATACGGGACTCTAATATCTTGAAAGGTATAATGATTAGGCAAGAGGATTACAGAATAAAGGCATTTGCAGATGATCTGGTCGTTACCCTAACACAGCCAATGGAATCAATAATCCAGATGAAGGACATTATACAAGACTATGGTAAAGTTTCAGGTTTTAGACTGAACCAGAAAAAAACTAAGATGATAGTTAAAAATATGACACAAGATCGTAAACACGAGCTTGAAAGGAGGGCAGGTTTTGAGATTGTACCAAAGGTAAAATATCTAGGAGTTCAGGTTGCAGAATCAAATATGAAACTGTTTCAAAATAATTATGAGGTGTTGTGGCGAGAGGTGCAGAAAGATATGGAGACTTGGAAAAAACTGCAGCTGTCTTTACTTGGAAGAATAGCAGCAGTTAAGATGAACATTTTGCCAAGATTTCTTTTTCTGTTTCAAATGATTCCGGTGCTTAAAAGTGATAAACAACTGAAAGTGTGGCAAACTGGAGTGAATAAGTTTGTCTGGAACGAGAAAAAACCAAGAGTGAAATTGAAAATTATGCAAGATGACCCAGAAAGGGGAGGTCTTAAACTTCCAAACCTACAGTTATATTATGAAGCAGCAGCTTTGACTCTAGCAAGTGATTGGTTTGGAAGGAAAAAGACTGGAATACTGAATATAGAAAGTTTTAATCTTGAATTTGGATGGCATGCTTACTTATTTTATGACAACAAAGTGGATAAAGTATTTAAAAGCCATATACTTAGAGATTCTTTGATGAGAGTTTGGAAGAAGCACCGATTCAAATGGGATTACAAAATACCGCTATGGCTGGATCTTGGTCATATTATGTGGAATACAAATATAATGTCACTCGGGGGGTTTTTATACAAAGAGGTTCTTTTTACAGATGCGGGCAGATGGCAGTTGAAGACATTACAGACACTGTTGGACGAAGGGATTAACTTAACTTGGTTACAATATAATCAATTACAATTGAGATGGAAAGAGGACCAAAAAACTGGTATTATGTTGCATGAGGAAGAATTGGTTAGACATATAAAAGAGAAAGGTCCAATGCATATTAAAAGGCTTTATAATGTTTTGTTAGAAAGGGATTCAGAAACTGAATTGGTTAAAGATTGTATGATTAAGTGGGCACAAAATTTTGAGGAACCAGTGATGTTGGAAACATGGGAAAAAATTTGGGTTCAGAATGTTAAATTCACACAGTCGCAGAATTTGAGGGAAAATTTCTATAAAATGTTTTATAGATGGCATTTAGACCCCAAAAAATTGTCGTGTATGTACCCTAATGTTCAGCCAAAATGTTGGAGATGTGATTGTTTAGATGCTACATATTATCATATTTGGTGGACTTGTAGGAAAGTTAAGGCTTTTTGGATAAAAATTTGGTGGGTCATGCAGAATGTTTTGAAGAAAAAAATTCAATTTTCTCCACAATTGTTTTTACTGGGTATAGTTAAAGGTTTTACATTGGGTGAAACAAACTTGATATTGTATATGATAACAGCAGCGAGATTGTTGATAGGTAAATACTGGAAGAATGAAGCTTTACCCACTATCGAAGAATGGATTTTGAAGATGGCCAGTTTTGCAGAGATGGCGAAGATTTCAGCATATTTAAAAGACTGTTCACAAGAGACTTATGAATGGGAATGGAAAAAGTGGATAGATTATGTTCAGAACAAATATCAAACTAGGAAGTATCAAATAGCTTTTATTTGAAAATGTTATATTAAGATAGAAATATTTTAATGTAATGAAGATGAAAAATTATAAGGGGGAGGGAGGGGTTTAAGTTTTATACAAGTTTTATACAAAGGAGGGTTTTTTTTTTACTTGATATGAGTATAGTCCGGGGGGAGGGGAGGGTTAGGCTGGGTTAGGGAGGTTGGGAAGTTTGGGGTGGGATGAGGGGAAAAAAAAAAAGGGGGTGAAAATGTAATTGTAAAACTTTTGCAATAAAAAAAAATAATTAGCAAACATACATTATTCATATTGAATTATAATCTTTCATTATTTATTTAATCAATAATTCAATATATTATTTTTATGCCAGTCGACATATTATTTAAGTATACTTAGTAATACCGTCATTCAAATTCTAATTTCCCCTCTTATTATTACTTCTCCTTATTATATAAGAATGTGTATTCTATTTACAGAAAGAAATGGAAAAATGGAAAAAGTTACAACTATCACTACTGGGAAGGATAGCAGCAATAAAAATGAATGTATTACCTAGGTTTTTATTTTTGTTTCAAATGATACCAGTGCTTAAAAAAGATGGAAATCTGATGGAATGGCAGAAAGGGGTTAATACTTTTATTTGGGCTGGGAAGAAACCAAGAGTGAAACTGAAAATTATACAGGATATACGTGAGAGAGGAGGTCTTAAAATGCCTAATTTAAGATTGTATTATGAAGCTGCAGCTTTATCACAAATTAGTGACTGGTTCAACTTAACTGAAGAAAGAATGTTAAATATAGAAGGTTATGATTTGTTATATGGATGGCATGCTTACTTGTTGTATGAAAAAAAAGTGGATAAAGTGTTTAAGGGTCATATACTTAGAAATGCATTATTGAGGGTGTGGAAAAAGTACCAATATAAGCTGAATTACAAGAAACCTATATGGGCAAACCCCAGACATGTAATAGAAAATATAAGTACAGAGCAAAGAATAGAGGTGATTACTTATAAAGAGCTTCTTCTTTTGGAAAGGGGTAAGTTGCAATTGAAATCTCTAGAGGAATTAAAAGAAGAAGGGATAATTTTTACTTGGTTTCAGTATGGTCAGCTCCAAAAATTGGGATTATGCAAAATGAGGAAAATTTGGTGAAACAGATTAGAGATCAAAGTCAGATGCATATTAAAAGGTTGTATAATGCATTATTGGAAATAGACTCAGAAACTGAATTGGTTAAAGATTGTATGATTAAATGGGCACAAAACTTTCAGGAACCAGTGATGATGGAAACGTGGGAAAAGATTTGGGTCAGAAATGTTAAATTTATGCAAACACAAAATTTGAGAGAGAATTTTTATAAAATGTTTTATAGATGGCACTTAGATCCTAAGAAATTATCATGTATGTACTCGAATTTGCAAGCTAAATGTTGGAGATGTGAATGCAATGATGCAACCTATTATCATATATGGTGGACTTGCAAGAAAATCAAGGCATTTTGGATAAAAATTTGGTGGGTGATGCAGAACATTTTGAAAAGAAGGTTGAAATTTACTCCTCAATTGTTTCTATTGGGTATAACTACAGACTGTACAGTTTCAGAGACCAAATTGATTTTGAACTTAATATCAGCAGCTAGGCTGCTGGTAGCTCAATATTGGAAGAAAGACTCTTTGCCTACTATTGAAGAGTGGACATTGAAAGTAACAAACCTAGCAGAAATGGCGAAAAACTCGGCGTACTTGAAGGACCACATGCAAGAAAGATACGTATCGGAATGGAGAAGATGGATTGATTATATTCAAAATAAGTATCAGACAAGAAAATATCAAATAGCTTATGAATGACTGTTAGTATTAGAAGTATTTGGTTATCGGTAGTAGAGTTACGGTTTCAGTGGGGGAGGTAGTACTTTGAGGATAAGTAGATTAATCTAGTTTATGTTTGACTAAATGAAATACCTTGTATTTTGCTCTGGGAAGTCGGGGGGGAGGGTGGGATGAAGGGGGGCAAAGGGTGGGGGGAACGGGGGGGAAATTCTTTCTTTTTTGTAAAACTTTTCAATAAAAAAAAGAATGTGTATTCTATTAATCCCCCTCTCTCTAGTTTCCTTCCCTATTCTAACTTTAATTATGCCACTACTGTATTTAAACATATTCCCTTTCTAACCATCATCTCTTACCCACTTTAAAGCTTTAATTGTTCATTTCTTAGCTTGCCTTCCATATTTCTCTCTTGAATCTTTGTTTCTGTCTGCTTCTACATCTTGGCTACTCATTTTAAACATTTCCCCTTTCTCTGCCCTTCTCTGTTGTCTAGTTTCCAAAATATCTACTCTTGCCCCTATCTCTCTCCCATAAGAATCTTCCTGGTTCTCCGGTTCCTTTTTTAATTCCCTTGGAACACTCTCCCCTTGGCTTATGTCATCAATCCTTATTATTTTTGTTATTATCTCCTTCTTATCATCTTGTTTCATTTGTTTTGTCTGTTCCATTTTTTCATCTACTCTTTCAGTTAACTCCTCCTCTTCCTGGGCATCATGATCACTCATTGTCCTTTGTGTTATATTTCCTGGCATTCCATCCATGCTCTCTATTCGGTTCATAATTTCCTTAAAATGTCTTATCAGTGTCACCCTTGTACTTTGAATTGCTGATGCCATCTCTTCCCAAATTCCACTCCTTTCTCCTTGATGAAACATCTTGCTAATAATCCAAAGACCATATATTCAAACCTATAGTCACTTCTCAAAAAATTCAATATTCTTAGTTCTTTGTATCCCAAAGTTGATCAACCTGTTCCTCTGGGTAGTCCCATAAGTTTTCCAGAACTTCCTTAGGTCCCTCTATAAATTCAGTCTTGTATTGTAATCTTCAGGGGCCATTTTAATGATAATGTCTTTCTTGTTATCACATTTAAATCCCCAGTAATCAAATATTTCCAAGATTTTGGGAGTATGTTATTCTTCTTTTTGTCAGCAGGTGGCACTCTTAGATTGGATTTTAATATTAACCAGTTTTTCCATTTTCCCACAATGTAAAAATAGCATTGTTTTTTTAAATAGATAATTCCAGCATTTCAAAATGCCTATCCAAAGCAGTGCCTATCCAATTTGAAAATCCAATTTTCTGTATTTTAATGATTTTTCTGCCTTTTCCCCTTTAATTCTTATTCCTTCAATTTCAAGCTTAAAGTTTTCTCAAAGTGCTAGGTCACTGCTACTTTTAAAAATAGTTGTGAGCCTCTCTTTTCCTGGATATTCTTTTGGGGTTAATATTTGAATAAAAAGAATTCTCACCCAGTTCACACACTGTTCACCAAAGTCTGCTCCTGCACTGTGCTTAGATGGTCATCAGCTGTCCCAGCTTCGTGGCAGCCATCTTAGACTGCCTCTTCGCCTCATCTTGGCATGGAGAGAAAAAAGCCCTGGGGCTCAGCAGGAGAGTTGCGATCTCTCCTGCGAACTCTCAGAGTGCCCCTCCTTAGCTTCGCCACCCCTACAAGGTGTTTTTGGCTCCTTTCAGAGCCCACAAACAGGGAGAAGCCAGCACAGGAATGGAGAATTCCATTCTGGACTGGTAACACTGTGAAGCTCCTAAATATTTTTTCACATTGAGAAAATGACTTCAAAACATGACTTCTGGCAACTTAAAAAAAAAAATTAGAAATACGATAAGGTCACAGTTTCTAACTCAGATCTGCAGTTAATAGTATCAATAGTTTGGTACAATTTTCAGAATTGCCAAAAAAACCTGCTTTAAATCAAGGGCAGTTGAAAATATAATAGAACAGAATAGAATAATAGAGCTGGAAGGGACCCTGGAGGTCTTCTAGTCCAGCTTCCTGCTCAAGCAGGAGAACCTATACAATCTCAGACAAGTGACTGTCCAGTCTCTTCTTAGAAACCTCCAGTGATGGAGTGCCCATGATTTCTGAAGGCAAGCTGTTCCACTGGTTAATTTCCCTTACTGTTAGGAAGTTTCTCCAGAATCCCAGGTTGCTTCTCTCTTTGATCAGTATCCAACCATTATTTCTTGTCCTGCCCACTGATGCTTTGGAGAATAATTTGACCCCCTCTTCTTTGTGGCAGCCCCTCAAATACTGAAATACTGCTATCATGTCAACCCTAATTCTTCTTTTCTTTAGAGTAGCCAGACCCCAAATCTGCAACCATTCTTCATATGGTTTAGTCTCCAGGCCTTTGATCATCTTTGTTGCTCTTCTCTGAACTTTTTCCAAAGTCTCAACATCTTTTTTGTAATATGGTGATTAAAATTGGTTGCAGTATTCTAGGTGTGGTCTTACTAGGGGTTTGTAAAGCAGCACTAATACTTCATGTGATCTTGATTCTATGCCTCTATTTGTACAACTCAGGATTGTATTAGCTTTTTTGGCTGCTGCTGCACATTGCTGGCTCATATACAAATGATCATCCACTAGGATTCCCACAGTTACTGTTTTTATGCCAGGTTTTGCCTATACTGTACTTATACCTTTGACTTTTCCTGCCTAAATGTAAAGCTTCGCTTTTCTCCACAATAAAAATCATTTTGTTGGATAGGGCCCATTGTTCAAGTTTGTCAAGATCTTTTTGGATCCTGAGTTTGTCTTCTGGGGTGTTGGCTACACCTGCCAGTTTAGTATCATCTGCAATCAGTTGCCTTTTCATATTTACAAAACCTATTTATTGAATTGACCTATAAAAGCCTACGGTAGATGTTAAACTGAAAGACATCTAGCAAAGATGTTTATGCAAAATGATTCCCAAGTAATTTACATTATTCTGAATGACATATGAGCATACATATTTCATTGAAAAACATTATTAAGCACATAAGAAATAGAAATATGAAAATATTTAAAGCAGTTAAACCCAAATGAACATTTCAGTGCAGACTTTATTTCAAGGAGCAACTCCTTGGAAATTATGAACTTAAAGCTCCACTTTGATGCCAATTAAAAGTTATTCTTTCTCTCTCTTTCTTTTTTTTCTCTTTCCATTATTTATCCCAGCTTTGACTTCTATGCATCTTCACCAGTTCTTGTGAAAAAAATTGTCAGCAACAATGCAAACAGTTAGCTTAGTACTGTTTACATCAGGGTGTTAGAAGTTTCTAATCTTAGATGGCTGAATTGTGTTCTACTTAGTGATGTTGTTTGCTTGGCTGAATTTTGGCTTTTCCTTACAAAACATTGGTGACTCAATGAAGCTCAAACAGATGTATTTGGCTTAATATCAATCTTCTCTGCTAGGTGACTTGATTCTTCTTTTTATGTACATGCTATTTGTAACACCTGGTTTTCTATCTTTCGTTCTATAAAAATTTATAAGCATTTAAAGGTTTACTTCTACTTTATCTGTTTCTCTTCAGGTATATTTAATTTGTCCATTTTTAAAACTTTGCCCTTATGATTGGCAAACCGCAGGTTTAACAGATTTAAATTATTCAAGTTTATGTCTCTATGTGTTTCTTCTCCTCATGATCAAGGTACATTTCCTCACCATGACCTGGTGGTGCTGGAATCAATTCTTAGAAGACATTGCTTCTAATCTACTAGTCACCAACTGACTACTAGGCATGGGTTTTAGCCTTACAAAGATGTTATCAGTTATGTATAATAGGCTATTTTCTATCTGGCTGAAAAGGTAATCCTTTGCTCTTTTATTAAGTATATCAATATTAACCCTTTCTACTACCTTATATTGTTAGAATATATCTATGCTACCTTTTGTAAAATGCTGACAGTTTCCTAGGTGGAAAAACAGAACCTTCCAGTCTAACTTTGGTCAATATATTCTGTTCATCAGAAAGAGGAACAATGTTTGTCTTTTGTATGTTCAATGCCTCTCATTTTTAAAACAATCACAATCATTCCAACAGAATGAACCTTTGTGACATATTTTGAATGAGTTATTGATGGGCATATCAGCATCAAGGTTCATCATTCCTGGTAAGGGAACACTGATTGGAAGAATTGAGTGTATGCATATTTTTTGTTTGTGACTATTTGTAACAGGAAGATTAAGATTCATTCAGCTTACAACATATGAGTTTAGAATAAGCAATATTGATAGAAGGATACAAATTGTTCAAAAAAACCCAGACCCCATAAAGGAGGAGGTGGAGTTGCACTGTATGTAAAGGACTACTATAATGCATGAAACCAAAGATGAAAACCTCCTAGAATGCATATGGGTTTACATAAAAGAAAAAAAGAATGACATGGCCATAGGTGTATACCACAGGTGGGCTCTACTTACCTTTACTACTGGTTCGCAATGGGAGTGTACACTTGCTTTGCTCGTGCGTGTGCTTCTGTGCATGCGCAGATCATCAAGTATGACATCCAGGCGGGTGGGTGGAGCCTCCTGCTGCTTTTACTACCAATTCTAAAGAACCAGACAGAACTGGGAACAACCCACCACTGGTATATACCCGTGATGGTGAACCTATGGCACGCATGTTGCCGACCAGCTGGTCTTTGCAGGTGCCGGAACACTGGAAAACAGCCTGAAAATGGCCCCCAAAACAGGCCAAAATGGCCAAAAAACAGGCCACTTTTTGGGCTGGTTTCAGGCCATTTTTGGGCCAAAACCAGGCCTGAAAATGGCCTAAAAATGGCCAAAAAACCCAGGCCATTTTTGGGGCCTTTTTCAGGCCCTTTTTGGGCCATTTTCAGGCCATTTTTCAGGCCTGTTTCCAGGCTAGTTTCAGGCTATTTTTGGCTCGAAAAATCTCCCCTTCAGTAAAGTAAAAAAAGGCTTAGGATAAGAGGTAAAAGCCGGTGATACTCAAACCGGATGGAACATTCTTTAACTGAGCATGCCTCCCTGACTCTCAAGGCTAGGAAAAAAATATGGTTGAAAAGTCCATTGATTAGAAAACCTAAGAGTTGAAGGCCTACAATTTAAAACCTGGTATAGAGAGGCAGGCAGGCTTCTCTTTGAAGATGAAATACATCTTAGGATACTTATTCATCAGTTTGTTTCAATTAAAAATATTTGGTTCTCCTGAGAGGTGATGATGCTTAACAAAAGATGCCATGTAAATAATGTAGGCAATTAAGTGGAACTCAAGAAATATACAAAGTAACATGCATAAATGAAGCTCTTAGAAGTTATTACTCCTTTACTTCTAGTGGGAATTAATTGTATGCATAGTATTAATATATCCTGAAATTATTACATTTGGTTTGATTTATAACACAATCTCTCTCTCTCTCTCTCTCTCTCTCTCCCTCCTTTCCCTCTCGCTCTCCCATCTGTCTAATTCTGGCCTATGAGAAGATAAAGATTTATTTATTTCCAGGGTGCACCAAATATGAATGTAGCAAAATAGTTATTTTATTTTAAATCAAATCCCAAAGTCATGAACTTATTTCAAAAATAATAGAATTGTATCAACACGGCCTCACCGGACAGATGGGCTTTATCATTTCTCTAGTCATTCCTTAAAGTGCCTAAGAAAGGAGAGAGCCACCACCCATTTCACTACATGCTTATTATACTGCCAAAAAGCTTATTATCAAATTTGAAGCAGGGCTGAGACAAGAATGAGATAAGGAAGATAGGCTGCATAAGGGAGAGGAGGTTCTATAATGGGAAGATGATTGGATTTAGCACTAGACTTGTGTAATTTATATTTGTAATACTCTTTGTAATACTCTGGTTAAATCTTGAACATTCTACATGTTGAATGAGCATATGAACATACATGCATTTGTCATTTATATTATAATAATAACCACAACAAGTAATAATTGAAAATAATAAAACAAAACTTACTGTTTTGATTCCTTCTATAATATATGTATCATTCATTATAAATCCGGGATAACCCACTTTTGCCAAAACTGCTTTTGCCTTTAGAAAAAATAGATAAACATTACAATGACAAGGATGATCATTTAAAGTAAATTTTAAATCATATGGTACCCTTAATTCCACTCGTGGTTATTTTTGCTTTAAAAACAGGAAATCTATATCTTTCAGAATGTAATTTGGACTTCCGATTGAGGCGTGGGTCGAGGTGGCATGGAGAAGGAGCGCTCCGTATTCTGTGCTGATTTTTCAGTGTTTCAGGGCCCGTTATGGGAAAAATCGGACCTGGGGTGGACCAATAAAAAAGAGGGATATTTCGGAGGAAGTGGTGCGGAGAGGTGCGGTCTCCCGCCGCTCTGAGAAGAGCCCTTATTCCGGACGCAGGAAGAAGAAGGCCGATTGGCCAAACCAGAGACTCAACGTCTTAAGTACAAAAGCAGGAAGCGAAAGAGTAAGTACGGGGTGAAGATTGGTGAGCAGGAAAACAAAAAGTTGAAATAATTCCATTGAGGATTACTGCGAGGAGGGGATTAACTTTAGAGTCCAGAGGAGCAGCGGAAAGGCAGAGAGACTCAGAAAGGTGCAGGCGGCAAATAACGAGGAGAGCGAAGTGACTCAGCGAAACCTGTCATATCAGCTTTATACAGAGAAGAGACGTTTGGAAGAGAGTGTAAGCAGAGAAAAGTAACAAGAGAAAGCAGGATGCTGGTTTTCGTCAGATAAAGCTGCACTGACGGAGAAAGACAATATAGGTAATAACTGATCTGATACAAAGAGAAGCCAGAAAGTTGAGATCACCATTTTGGACAGTAATAGTGAAAGACTGTGTGCTTTGTTTCCTGTCTTTAAGAAGATTTAATCTCCCTTGGACTAATATTGGTGGACCCTGGAGAGCTGCAAAAGTGTGATTAGAGAAAATAACAGAAGAACTTCATAGTGAAAATCTATATATATTCCACATATATTTTACATATATCTTAAATATATTAACTATCAATATTAACGATATACTGAACTATTAAGTCTTATTGTTTAATTGTTATATTTTATTCTTAATTATTAACAAGATCAATTTAACTTAAACGGTATTAATTTATATATACATATACTAACAAAGTACTATCTATATATCTAATATTTTGGTTTTTATAGTATTACTTATTACATCGCTTGCTAGATAATTAATTAATTAATTAATTGTTTTAAAGATAGAATATTATAACATTTAGTATAAATCTGTATTATTAATATATTTTTATAGGATATATAGTATTTATAGTATATAGTATAATCAATTGAATCAAAATTAATTGGAATCATAGTGATAGTGATATAAAGTAAATTAGTAAGGTGATATAGATTGAGATTTTATATTTGAGTATATATTTATCGTAGGAATAATAGAAATAGAGGATTTTTAAACTTATTTAAAAATTTTAGTACCTAACAGTACATAGAATTGATTGAGAAACGGATGCTGATTTGGGAAAGAATAGACAGAATTTTAGAAAAACAATACAAAATCCTGAAAGAAATGACATCTACAACAGTAAACACAGTAATAGCAGGAAAGAAGGCTACTTCAACACCAATTGGACTAATGGCCTCTCCAGCGACGCAGAAAACCATAGAAGGGATCTTCTCGACTGAAAAACAAACCCCCACTATGAGTAGGCAGACTGTCCAGACCACGTTGGCAACAATACAAGAGACTATGTTAAAAATGCAAGAGTGTATGTCCAGAAACCATGAGGAAACCAGGAGAGATCTGGATGAAATTAAAAACTCTGTTAAAGAAGATATACAACAATTAGATGGAAAAATGGACTCCATTCAGGAGATAATTACAAAAAATGATCAAAGGATTACGGCCATAGGAAAAAAAACAGAACGAACAGAAGAGAAATTGGAACTATTAGATAAGAAAATGACAGGTCTCAATAAAGAGCTTGAAAATACTGTGGCACAATTAGAAATGGAAAGGGCGGCATTCTATCTAAGATTTCAAAATGTAAGAGATGAGGACCTGACATTAGTAATGGCCGAAATCATAGCTGAAATTTTGCAACCAGATAAAGATGAAATTATCAATGAAATAGACGAAGTATTCAGAGTAAACACTAACTACGTGAGACAACATAGACTCCCAAGAGAGGTCCACGTACGATTTGTGAGAAAAAAGGTCAGAGACATTGTTTTCAAAATAGCTAAAGAAGAACCTATATATTATAAACAAAAAGAGTTAATAACATTAAAACAAATACCAAAAAAAATTAGAGAGTGGAGGAAAGATTGCGGATTCCTCACTGCACTATTAAATAGAAAACAAATATTATTTCGATGGTTAATGCCGAAAGGAGCACTAGCCACGTGGAAGGGGAAAAAGATAAAAGTTGACACTATAGAAAAGGCACAAAATTTATACGACCAGGTGATAGAACTAGAAGAAACGGATGGCAGAGGAGAAGAGGTGGGAAGGAGAGTTAAATCAACATTAAGATGAGAAGACCAAGCAATTTCACGTGAGGAGAACAGTAAAGAGAAAGAAAAAGAGGAAGAGGGGGAAATCCAAGAAGAAGAAGGAGTAACGACAAGGGCACAAAATCAAGCTAAGAAAAGGGACAGGAAGTAAAGGAATAAAAAGGAACAAGAACAACTTTTAAAAATGGACTGAAATCTGAAAATTATATCACTAAATATAAATGGACTTAACTCTCCTGTCAAAAGAAACCAAACATTCAGGAAATTAATTAAAAAAAGCAGATATTGTGTGCCTTCAAGAAATCCATATAAGAAAACAGGAAGAAAGGTACCTGGAATATCCACGGTTGGATGAATCAGGTCAATCTTATTATTAGAGTGAGAATAGTGCATGACAATTTGGAAGAACATTGAGGCAATCCTGACAAATCAGAAGATAATTTTAAAAGAAATGACAAGCATTTCATCGGCAGTATTCAAAGCCGGAAAGAAAACATCATGTAATCCTGCACTAACAATGTCCTCTCCGGCCCCACAAAAATCCACTGAAGCGCTAACTAAAGCGGACAAATCAGCAATTTTACCAACCATCCAAGCGATACAGGTGACCCTATCAACAATTCAAGAAACTATGCTTTTGCTACAAGAAAAGATGACTAATAACCATGTAGAATTAAAAACATTCCATTGATCAGAAAATGAGTGAGAGTCAGGAGTCCATTCACAACAATGAGGAAAAGATAAAGAAGGTCAAGACAAGGGTGGAGCAGAATGAAAGGAACCTTGACTCGATGGATCAGAAATTAATGGCCCAGAATAGGGAGTTGGAGGACTCTATTATCCAGCTTGAGATGGACCGGGCTGCCTTTTACCTTCATTTTCAAAATGTGGTAGAGGACAAGGACGAAGATTTGGGGAATGTTATGGTGGATTTAATAGCTGGAATATTACAACAGGACAAAGACGATATTATAAAAGAGCTGGACAAAATTTACAGGGTCCAAACCAACTATGCCAGGAGGAATAAGCTCCCTCGAGAAGTCCACGTCAGATTCGCCCGGAAGAAAGTGAAAGATGTGTTATATAACATAGTAAGAGAAGAACCTGTAAGTTTCAAAGGTTTCAAAGAGGTAATAGTATTGAAACAAGTTCCAAAGAAGGTTCGAGACATGAGAAGAGATTATAGGTTCCTGGCGATTCAGCTAAACAAGAGAAGTATCCCCTTCAGATGGATCTTACCAGAGGGAATGCTCATTACCTGGCAAGGGAAAAGAATCAAGATCGATAGCCTTGTCTCCGCACAAGAACTTTTGGACCAGCTGAGGGGTGCAGAGGAAGACCAAGGTAGTAAGGAGGAATTAGATATAGCCTCCCAGGAAGAAATCAACGTACAGTTAAGAAAATCCAAAGAAGGAACACCAGAGGAAAAGGAGCTAGAGGAGAAGGAAATCAAAGAAACCAAAGGAAAGAGACAAAGACCACAAAGAGCAGTAAGGGCAAATAAGAACTAGGTAGTTAGTCGGACAAATAGAAGGTTGGAAATTGCTGTCTGTAAATGTTAACGGTCTAAACAATGGAGGGAAGCGGAAGCAAATATTCTCAAAACTAGTTAAATCCAATTCGGAAATAATATGTCTCCAAGAAGTCCATATAAGGAGAGAGGAGAGGAAATATTTGGAATTTGTGAAATTTGGCAAAACCTTTACCTCTCTAGCAGAGAAAAAAAAGGGGGGAGTAGCGTTATATGTAAAGAAAGGAATTATTGCTAAATTTAAATATTCGGATGATAAAGGGAGGATATTGGCAACTGAAATCAAGAGGGGCAGTATTCCAATTTTAGTAGTAGCTATTTATGCTCCAAATAGGAATTTAGGAGAATTTTATAGGAAATTATGCCACAAAATAGGTGAATTGGGACATAGAAACATTTGCATTATTGGCGATTTTAATGGGGTAGTAAACCCGGAAATGGATTATAAGAGTGGGATAGCGAAAAAGAACAAAAGGGAAAGACTCCCCAAAACCTTTTTTGACTTAGTCGATGAGCACAATCTAGTAGATCTCTGGCGAGTATTACATCCAAAGGATAAGCAATTTACCTACTACTCAAGCCCTCAGAAGTCCTGTTCAAGGATTGACATGGTATGGGTCAGTAGAAGCTTGGGGTTAGAAATCAACTCGGTTGAAATCGCCCCAAATGTGTGGGCGGATCACAACCCATTAGAGATAAAGTGGAAGAGCCCAAACAGGGCTAAACGAAGGAGATGGAGATTAAATACTCATATTCTTAGAGATGTAGGGTTTACTAAAAAGCTCCAGAGAGATTTACAATTGTTTTTTGAGGAGAATGAGAACCAGGAAACGCCCTCAACATGCGTTTGGGATACAATGAAGGCTTATTTGAGGGGATTAGTAATATCATATAATATATATAACAATAAAGAAAAAAGAAAGGCTCAGAAGGATCTGCTAATCCAGCTGGAAGAAGCAGAGAAGAGACTACAACGAGATCCCAGTGATACTGAAAAAAAAGAACAATGGATGACAATAAGACATAAATTAAACTTATTAGAACAGGAAGAATTGGCAAAAAAAAATCAAACAATCTAAACAATATTATTTTGATAATGCAAACAAGCCAGGTAGATGGTTATCGTATAAGTTAAAAAAAGAGAAGGAGAAGGGGATTACAGATTGCTTGGAGAATCGGGAAGGCAAAATATTAGAGGAAGAGGATGAGAAACTCGAGTTCGTCAGACAATATTATGAGACATTATATAGAGAGGAGGAAACCTCAATTGATACTATTAATCAATATCTCGCCAAAGGGGAACTACCACAGATAAAGGAGGAGGAAAGGGAAATGTTAGAGAAATTACAATAGAGGAATTGAAGGGGGCAATATCCAAATTAAAGAGCAATAAAACCCCTGGCCCTGACGGCCTCCCAGGAGAATTGTATAAAAACCAGGAATTGGAAGAAATACTTGTACCGAAACTTCTGGAAATATGCAACGAGGCCCTGAGAGGCTCCAGGATTCCAGAATCGTGGAAGGAGGCGTTCATCACACTGGTAGGAAAAGAAGGTACCGACCCCAAGCAAATAAAGAATTATAGACCAATCTCCTTACTTAATACAGACTATAAAATATTTATGGGAATTTTAGCAGGTAGGATGAAGATAATACTAAATAATTGGATCCACCCCGACCAAAACGGGTTCCTCCCTGGAAGACAGATCAGAACTAATATGAGAGTGGTTATGGATGTTTTGGAGTATTATGAAATACACTCCGAGAAACAGTTGGCCTTGGTCTTTCTCAACGCCCAGAAGGCGTTCAATAACCTAAATTGGGGATTTATGATCCAGCAGATTAAAAGAATGAATTTTGGGGAATGCTTCGAGAATGCGATAAAAACAATTTATGACAAGCAGAGTGCAAATATTGTACTGAATGGAGATATACCAAAACTTTTCGGATCGGTAAAGGGGTTAGGCAAGGTTGTCCACTCTCGCCACTCTTATTTATATTAGCTCTGGAGATACTGTTAAGGAATATTAGGCAAAACAACGAAATACGCGGACTGGTAATTAGGAATGAAACCTTCAAAATTCAAGCTTTCGCTGACGATGTAGCGTTGATTATGGAGGACCCGTTAACGACTGGGCCAAAGATATTGAAAGAGATAGATGAGTACGGGAAGCTATCTGGATTTAAATTAAATATGACAAAAACTAAAATGTTAACAAAAAATATCCCGAAAAGAGAACAGGAAATATTAATAGAAAAATTGGGCATCCAAATAGTTAAAAGGATAAAGTATTTAGGGATATGGATTACCGCTAGATGCTCGACCTTGAAGGAGGACAATTATACGCCATTACTGACAAAAATCAAGCAAGATTTGGATCTTTGGGGGAAGCTACAAATATCGTTTCTAGGTAGGATAGCCACCATTAAGATGAGCATTCTCCCCAAATTAATATATTTCTTCCAAACCACTCCAATTAGCATTGACAAAAAATTCTTTTTGGATCTAAACATGATAGTAAGGAAATTCATTTGGAGAGGGAAAAAACCGAGAATTGCGTTACGTTCTTTGCAAGAAAAAAGAAGTAAAGGTGGATTTGGGCTCCCAGTTTGGGAGATATACCACAGAGCTGCCAATTTAGTATGGCTACGAGAGTGGGCCACATTAAGAAACAAAAGAATTTTACAATTGGAAGGGCATGATCTGCTAAGAGGCTGGCATGCCTACCTTTGGGATAAAGGAAAGGGGGCAGGGATATGTTTCCACCGACACAAAATTAGAGATACATTAATGAAGACATGGAAAGAAATTAGGCGTAAACATTACTTTAAAATCCCCAAATGGATCTCTACAATGGAGGCAATGATCCACCCAAACACAATAAGCAGAGAGAAAATGTTTACATACCAAGACATTTTAGATAACAGCGGCAACCTCAAATCTAATGAGACATTGAAAGAGCAAGGGATCCATATAGATTGGTGGCCCTATTTACAGATAAAATCCCGATACAGGAAAGATAAACAGGAAGAGGGAATAGAAGCGGGAACAAATAGCTTTGATAAGATATGGCTGGGCAATGAGAACAAACTATTAGCTAAATTATACTCCTACCTGCTCGAATATGATAGAGAAGGAGAAATACTCAAAGACCAAATGATCGCTTGGGGAAAAAATATTGATTCAAAGATAAATTTAGAAGATTGGGAAGAAATATGGAACAGCAATCTTAAATTGACAAGAGCAATAAGCTATAAGGAGAATCAGTAAAAAAGGCTGTACAGATCCATCTAGAATTGCAAAGATCTATCCAAATGCAAGCCCCAAGTGCTGGAAATGCGGCTATCATCAAGGTACCTTCTACCATATGTGGTGGACGTGTCCAGAAGCGAGGAAATTCTGGAAAAAAATACAAAAATGGGTCCAAGAAATATTAAATGAGGATATTAATTTTCTACCTGAAATCTATCTCCTGGGAGTGCTAAAACAGAAATTTGTTAAGGAAAAGAAGTATTTGATCATCCATATTGTCACAGCTGCCAGACTCTCCTATGCCAGTTGCTGGAAAGAGAAAGGATGCCCGACTGAGGAACCGATAGTCAATAAAGTATTGGACTGTGCAGAAATGTGCAGATTAACGTATGTTTTAAAAGGAAAGAAAGACTCAGAATTCTATACGATCTGGGATCTGTGGTATAGGTGGTTGAAAAATAAATGCAAAAGTTAACTCTCATCAGGATAATGTATAATTTTTAATTAATCTATATATTATTGTTGTATTATGTGTTCAATTTTACAAGGTTTACGTATAAACTGTATAATACCTAGATAATTGATTAGATTCCATATATGTAAATATACAAGATGACTACACGTTGCCGAACCGTAGAGTTTGAAATGTAATATATTCTTTACTCAATAAAATTTCATAAAAAAAAAAAGAAGAAGTAAAGAGAAGGAACACCGAGAAGAAAAGGGGGTAAGAACAAGGATTCAAAGAAGGCAGTGAGTGGTACAAAATTAAGAATGGAAGAGGAACTGAAATTAATATTGCTAAACGTGAATGGTTTAAATTCACCATCCAAAAGAAGACAGATATTTTCAATATTAGTTAAACAAAAAGTAGATATTGTGTGCCTCCAGGAGGTGCACATTAAAAAACAAGACGAAAAATATTTACAACATAATAAATGGGGAAACTTTATTCAACATTGGCAGAAGAAAAAAAAGGAGGGGTAGTGGTATACATCAAAGAGGGGATAATCCCATCGACCTGTGCGCTCCCACAGAGAGGGCCTCCTCGGGGTGCCATCAGCCAAACAATGTAGGCTCGTGACCCCCCAGGGGGAGGACCTTCTCTGTGGCGGCACCTACCCTATGGAACCAGCTGCCCTCAGAGATAAGGAGAATCCAAAACCTCGGTGCCTTCCGCCGTGCCCTTAAAACTTTCTTTTTTCAGCAAGCCGGGCTGGCTTAACATATTTTTAAATTTTTAATTGGTTTGTCATTTTAAACTGGGGCCAAATTAATATATATTCTTTTAATTGTTTTTAATGTTTGTATTGTATGTTTTTATCTGGCTGTACACCGCCCTGAGTCCCTTGGGAGAAGGTGTGGTATATAAATTCGAAATAAAATAAATAAAATAAATATAGAGACACAAGAGGAAGAATATTAATAATTGAAATGTTAATGGGTCAAAAAAAATGTTAGTTGTTATATATGTGCCCAACCAAAGGGATTTTTATAAAAATGTGTATGATAATAGAAATAGGGAATGACAATGTTTGTTTGATTGGTGACTATAATGCAATAGTGGACATTAAAAAGGATTATGCAAATAACTAAAAAACAAAAATAAAAAGGAATACCTTACCAAAAGTTTTTTTTTTTGAAATGGCAGAAGAATTAGACTTATTAGATATATGGAGAACCCGAAACCCAGAAGAAACAAAATTCACCTTCTATTCTAATCCCCACAGATCATGGTCAAGAATTGACATGGCCTGGATAAATGGAGACTTAGTTAAAGATATTGAAACAGTAGAGATTATGCCAAATACTTGGGCCGACCACAATCCTCTCAAAATAATATGGAAAGGACAAAAAAGGAAGAAAGGTAGATGGACATTGAATCCACAAATTTTAAAAGAAAAAGAATATATCCAAAAGATTTTAAAAGAATTGGAATTATTTTTTAAAGACAACAAGAAACACCACACCTCATTACAAAACCTCTGGGATACCACAAAAGCATATTTAAGAGAGAGTACAAAAGCATATATTGCAAAAAGAAATAAAGATAAGCGGAGAGATTATAACATATTGTCCGGGGAAATTAAAAAGTTAGAAAATCAATTACAAACAGATTCTGGGGACGAACACACTAAAAATAAAATGGCCCTAGTTAAACATAAATTGAATATTTTGGACCAAAAAGAATTGGCAATAAATTTAAAATTCGCAAAACAAAATTATTTTGAATATGCTAACAAACCAAGGAGGTGACTGGCCTATCAATTAAAAAAGGAAAGAGGAAAAAGAATAATACATCAGCTACAGGATGAAAATGGAACAGTGGAAAGTAATATGGAGAAGGAAAAAAAATTACACAAGAATTTTTTGAAAAGCTTTATAGACAGGAAGAAGTAGTACAGGGGAAAATAAGTGATTATTTGAAGGAAGAAATTGCGTTCTCATTGAGAGAAGAAGGGAAATACTAAATAAGGAAATAACAATATTCGAACTTAAAGAAGCAATTTGGAAGCAAAAAATTAATAAGACCCCAGGACCAGATGGGTTGCCAGGGGAAACTTATAAACACTTAGGAGATTCGATAGAATTATTACTATTGGAAATATGTAATGAAGTCTTGAGGAAAGCAAAGGTACCAGAATCATGGAAAGAGGCATACATTACCCTGATCCCTAAATAAGGCACTTTCAATAAACAAATTAAGAATTATAGACCAATCTCACTGTTTATTTATTTATTTATTTATTTATTTTATTCAATTTGTATACTGCCCTTCTCCTAGTGGACTCAGGGCGGTGCACAGCCAGAACTAAAACACATACCAATACAAAATTTAAAATTATTAAAAGAATTACATAACTTTGGCCCAAATTTAAAACAATTTGAATTAAAACCCATTGACAATTTAAAAGCTAAAAAACGAAAAAAGACTAAAAAAGACTAAAAAGGGCGGGGGGGTTCACGCCAGCCCTGCTTGATGGAAAAGAAAAGTTTTCAGGGCACAGCGAAAGACCCGGAGATCCGATATCTTTCGTATCTCCAGGGGCAAATCGTTCCAGAGGGCAGGAGCTGCCACAGAGAAGGCCCTGCCCCTGGGGGTCGCCAGCCGACATTGCCTGGCTGACAGCACCCTGAGGAGTCCCTCTCTGTGGGAGCGTACTGGTCGGTGGGAGGCTATCGGCGGCAGAAGGCGGTCCCGCAAATACCCAGGTCCTATGCCATGGAGCACTTTAAAGGTGGTAACCAACACCTTGAAGCGCACCTGGAAGACCACTGGAAGCCAATGCAGCTCACGCAGGAGAGGTGTCACATGGGAGCGTCCCCTTGCTCCCATAATCCCCCGCGTGGCCGCATTCTGCACCAGTTGGAGCCTCCGGGTGCTCCTCAAGGGGAGCCCCATGTAGAGAGCATTGCAGTAGTCCAGGCGGGAAGTGATGAGTGCCTGAGTGACTGTGCATAAGGAGTCCGTTAAATTTGGATTATAAAATTTTTATGAATATGGCAGAACGGATAAAAAAAATACTAAATGAGAAGATACATACAGGCCAAAACGGATTTCTCCCTATGAGACAAATTAGAAATGATACTAGAATAATAACTAATGTACTGGAATATTTTGAGGCATACCCAGAGAGACAAGCGGCCCTTGTCTTCCTGGATGCTCAAAAAGCTTTTGACCAAATGAATTGGGAATTTATGGTCCAACAAATTAAAGCCATGAAATTTGGAGATGAATTTCAAAAGATGATTGACTCGATTTACTCTATGCAAAAGGCAAGGGTAATAATAAATGGGGAGACCACAAACCTATTTAAGATAACAAAAGGAATTAGGCAGGGCTGTACAATGTCACCTCTGCTCTTTATCCTGATCCTAGAGACACTACTACAAAGAATTAGGCTAAATGTGGAAATAAAAGGAACTAAAATTAAACAGGAAGAATTCAAATTGTAGGCATTTGCAGATGATATGGTATTTGTCATAGAGGACCCATTGGAATCTGGACCGATATTATTGCAAGAGATAGAGAAATATGGGGAGTTCGCAGGCCTCAAAATTAACAAAAAATACCCTAAAATGTTAGTTAAGAATTTATCGGAGAAACAAAAGGGAGAACTTGAGAAAAGAATGGGGCTTCAAATTGTTAAAAAAGTGAAATATCTAGGTGTTTGGCTAGGAGCAAGATGTTCAGCATTAAAAAAGGATAACTATACAAAATTAATACAACAAATAGGGAAAGATTTGGAAAGATGGGGGAAGTTACAACTGTCATTATTAGGGGAAAACGCAACAATTAAAATGAAAATCTCTAGTATTGAAGCTTGAGTGGCCCAGCCCACTGTTGTGGCTGAACTTCTAATAGAATGGGCCGGAATGTGGGCCAGAATAGGCTGGGCCTGATGGTCATAAGCCATAGAAACACAGATTTTTAGCCAGCAACCTATGGTAGATGGAGAAACCTTCATGCCCAGAGACCTGGGCTGAAAAGAAACAAATAACACCTGTTTTGTGGAACGGAGCTGTCCGGGCGATGTATATACGCAGGGGCCTGCGCACATCTAAGGTGTGCCACCGACGTTCCCTAGGATGTTTGGGATTTGGGCAAAAATCTGGTAAGATAACCTCCTGGGCCCAGTGGAACCAGGAGTTGACTTTTGGCATGAATGTCGGGTCCAGTCAGTGGATGACTCTGTCAGGATGTATAATACACAAGTCCTTCCATACTGAGAGAGCCACCAGTTCTGAGATTCCTCGAGCAGAAGTGATGGCAATGAGAAAGGCGACCTTAAAGATCAAAAGCCTGAGGTTAGCACAACTCAACGGCTCGAATGGAGAGGACATGAGTGCCTGTAAGACAAGGGACAGATCCCAAGAAGGGTATCTGGGAACAGGCGGTGGTCACAGATTGGAAGCCCCTTTTAGAAAGTTACAGATCCTTGGATGATGAGAGAGGGTGGAAACTCCCTTGCAGGACAGAATAGTTGCTAAGCGGGCTACTTGTCTATGGAGGGTATTAACCGCTAGTCCTGCCTCCAACCCTTCCTGCAGGAAGTCCAGTACCTGTGGTACAGATGCCGAGGTTGGAACCAGTGGTTGTCTGGTGCCCCAGCAGCAAAAGAAGGTCCACATAGCATTGTATATATGGGTTGTCAACGGACATTGGGAAGCAAGGATGGTAGAGATTACCTTCCTTGAGAAGTGGTCCCTTTTCAGGATCTCCTTTTCAAGTGCCAGACAGCTAGCTGAAGCCATTGAGGGTCTGGGTGGAGCATGCCCCCCTGGCTGAGGGAGATTCAGTCTGGAGGAATCCTCCAGGAAGGTGATATTGATAGGGTCAATAGTTCCGCAAACCAGTTCCGTCTGGGCCAGTGAGGAGCTACGAGAAGAACCTCTGTGCCTTCCTCCAGTAGCTTCCTGATGACTCTTGGTATTAGATGTATCGGTGGAAATGCGTACAATAGGTCCTGGGGCCACGGACAATGGAGAGCGTCCATCCCTTCAGCCACTGGTGATTGGAATCTGGTGTAGAACCAAGGAAATTGAGCATTCGCTGAGCTGGTGAAAAGGTCTACTTAAGGTGGGCTGAATTTGTTTGACAGCTGGCAGAACAGATCTGAATGAAGTTTCCATTCTGCCTGATCGATGGTCTTTCTGCTCAACCAATCCACTTGGGTGTTGGAGGCACTGGAGATGTGCTCCACCCACAGGGAGGACAAGTGTTTCTCTGCCCATAGACCTATCGCAACAGCCTCGCTCATCAGTGCCCTGGATCGGATACCTCCCTGGCGGTTCACATGTGCTTTGACTGTAACATTGTCTGTCAGTAATAGCACGTGTTGCCCTGACAATTGGCAATGGAAGTGGTGAAGCGCCAGGTGAGCGGCTCTCAGTTCCAGCCAGTTGATGTCCTTGAGGAGGTCATGTGGAGACCACCGACCTTGGGTCACTCAAGATGAGCGCTCCATCCAAAAAGACTGGCGTCTGTGGTCAGGGTCAGTCGAGGTTGCTCCTTGAATGAGCAGCCCCATTCCAGGGCTGCCGATGTCCACCACTCCAATGATCTGAGTAGCCTGAAGGGAACTTTGACCCATTTGGGGGAGTTGCTGAGGCCCACCCATTAACTTGGTAAGAGAAACCATTGAAGAGGACGGGAGTGTAACCTCGCCCAAGGAACTATCTGTAGGCAGGAAATCATTTTGCCTAACAATTGGGAAAGAAACATCAAGGGGACCCTTCTGAGGGTTCTGACTTGCCTTATGGTGGAGCGGATGTTGGAGCAATGCTCCTGGGAGAGGAAGACGAGACTGGCCTGAGTGTTAATCCATGCTCCCAGATGGTGGAGGGGTTCATATAACTCTTCTCCCAATTCACCGTAAACCCATGGTTTTGGAAGGTTTAAATAGTGGTCTGAAGATCTAGACTCGCCTGTTGAGCGGACAAAGACAGAACTAAAATGTCATCCAGATAACAACAAACTATGGGTTTCATCCGTAAGTGAGCAGCCAGCATGTCCAGAGGTTTTGTGAATACTCTGGGGGTGGATGCAAGTCCGAAGGGCAGAGCTTTGTATTGGTAATGCAGTCCTGCATAGGAGAACCTGAGGAATCTCCTGTGGAACGGTCTGATGGGCACGTGCAGATAAGCTTCTCGCAGATTGATTGATGTCAAAAGATCTCCCTGTCTTATGCAACCCAGAATGGTGTGGAGTAATTGCATTTTGAAGCATTTGTATTTGATGTGTACATTCAGTTTTTTTAGGTCAAGGCTGGCTCTGCATCCACCCGATTTCTTTTGCACCAGAAAGAGTATTGAATAGAAGCCAAACTCCTGGTGTTGAAGAGCACAAGTTCTATGGCCTGAATGGCCAGCAGATGCTAGATTTCGGCTTCCATCAGAGACCTCTTGGTGGGATCCCATGAGACGGAGCATTGGATGAACCATCAAGGGGGTTTGGAACTGTACTCTAGAGTGAGACCTAGCATTATGGTTTGTAATGCCCAGGCGTCAGTGATCATGTGTCACCAACAGGTTGCAAATCTGCTCAGGCGACCGCCAATAGGGCGTTTGTCGGGACAGTCATTTGGACCAATGATAAGGTTGGTAGCCAGCTCCCCGAAAGGGGCATCTATTCTGTGCTTGTCTGGAGCAATCCTGAAAGGAAGGCCTGTCCTGTGGCCTGTCCGCGGTTGGTAGGAAGGTCCTTTGGTAAACCGGGTTCTGAAACATTGTGTCAGATGCACAAAAGGGCTGCCTGTGGTAAGGATACCCAATTCGTCTGTCCATTCGATGAGAGATGTGAAGAAGGACCTTCCTTTTATCTTTACCCTCCACCAATATAGGGTCTAAGGCTTCCCCGAAGAGAGAGCCGCCCTTGAAAGGAGCCACTGCTAGGCGCCATTTTGTTTTCATGTCCATCTGCCATTGCCTCAGCCATAAGAGGTGTCTGGAGGTGACGTTGGACACTAAGGCTCAAGAAGCAAACTTAGCAGAGGTGAGGGTAGCATCTGCTGAATATTCTTGCGGCAGTAATTAGCTTATTTAAGTCCTGATGCAAGCAGGTGTCCTCATCTGCCCTGGATTGCATTTGACATAGCCAAATTAGAGAAGTCTGAGAAAAGAATTTGTTCCACTGTGGCAGAACAAATGGCCCAGGTGGCTTCTTGGTGGGTCTTACGAGCAGTAAATTCCGGCCTCCGGTCTTCCATTTTCAGACCCTCAGCTGAATCAGAAGGAAGGATGTTAGGTGATGCCAAACTGGCCATCAGATCATCAATGGTTGGAAGTTTGAGGAGATCCTCAAGTTCTTGTTCCACCATATACATTTTCCTATCCATGCCACTAGGGGCAGAGATGGAACATGGCTGATTCCACTGTCATTGTATGACATCCACAAAGAGCTTAGGGGATGGAACTGCCTCTTGCTCTGTAACAGGCTTGGTAAAAAGATCCCTCAGGTTGCACAATAAGTGTCCCCATATTGGTTGTTGTCTTTGCCTTGTACAATACTGTTTTAAATAAGTCATGATGAAACAGACTCGTGACAGGGGGCTTATCAGGAATGACCCTTTCATCCTCAGAAAAATTATAATCCAGCAACTCCTCTTCTTTGCCATGAAAGAACATGTCACTTTGCTGTGAAGGTGAAGAAGAACAAGAGTCTAGAATATACTCTCTGTCCGAATGACAGACTGGAGGAGTGGCTCTTGGATTTGGATCTGTCGCTACAGTGGGGCTAAAAAACCCTGTTGCAGAAGAGCAGCGTCAATGCTCCTGGTAATAGTTTGGGCAAGTTGGACATGTTGCACAAGTCTTGTGACAATGCAGTGCCATGGCCTTCCTCCAGTTGGAGCCCTGCCGCAGTAGGCGTAAAGGTAGCAGAGGCATGGGAACCCCTGTGCTGCTGAGAGGATCCTGGTTCAGGAATGGCTATGCCCAAAGGAGCCTCCATATCTGCAGCCTGCAGTGGCTGTATGCTAGTGGAGGCAGTGGGACACCAACCAAACTGACCTGTTTGGGAATCCAGAGTCAAAGGGTTCTTGTTTAATGCATCAGTTGTTTCCCTGCTGAAAGCAGGAGTGGAATGTGGCTTGCTAGCCTCTGCCTTTTTCTGGGCCTTATCAAACTGTTTATCCCGTTGTCGCCTCATGGCAGCCTTATCAGCTGCTGATGAAGTTGAGGGTTGAACAGAGGACTGGGATCTAGTAACTGGTACTTTGGATCTAGATTTCCCCTTTTTTGTGACTGGAGCCTCCAAGGCTTGATGCCTAATGGAGGGAGAGGCAGAGGCATGAGAAGTAGTTCTACTGCGGGACACCATTTTGAAAGCCACAAGGTAACAGTGAATCAGCCAAATAATTTCCTCTTTGTAAAATCTCAAGTAATTGTTGACAATTTCTTTGCAATCACCTCCCTGGTGTACACAAACCCCAGTATGGAGGGCAGTTAAGGGCTTTAATCATGCCAAGCTGACACCATGGCTTGCAAGCAGAATAGAATAAAGGCTGGGGGGGGGATTCCAAAATGGCGCTGAGCCTTCACCAAGGGTTTTAAGTGTGAATTGTAACACAGCCTGCCCAGGGAGCTGGAATCCGACACCACGGATCCTTGCCCAGCTAACAGAGGTGTAGAGCCGACACCATGGCTCTCCCCACGCCAATCCACCACCAAAAACTCACAAGACCAGGTCCGGAGAGATCGAAGAAGAAGCTGAAGACTCCCAGCACTGTGCAGGCCTCTCCACAGTAAAAAATGCCGCCACAGAGCCCTGCGGCTCAGCTGTTCGGCACTTGGCTTGGCACGGTGCCAGAAACTGTTCCCCAGCCAAAACGAAGCAGATTGGCAAGAAATTCTTTTACTGTGAGCTATTTAAAGCAATCCAAGCAATGGAGATAATCAGAATATGTCTCTCTAGGCCGACTGAGTTAACAAACCGGAGCTAAACAGGAAAGAGAAGGCATGTCTAAACAAATTACAACTGAGTCTCTGGCCAATCAGACAAGGTTATCACCCATTATTTTGGACTCTCTAAGCAGCACACAGGAGAAAGGTCTGCTTTGGGATTCTGATTTAGATAAAATCAGATTAGATTTACACCAACATTTCTCAATCATCTCTCCTTCAAGTTACACAATCCCTTCTGATTAACCAATTGTTGGGTAGGTCTAATGAGAATTGATTTCCTTTCCTGCTTATGATGCTAAGAAACTTGAAATACAAAGCATTGCAACCACTTCAGTTTGAACAAAAATATCTATATCGTTTTAGTCCATGACACTTTTGCATCTGTTCACTCGTAAGCTCGATTTATCCATTCTATTCTTCACTATTCCTAACACTGCATTTTCTTTCACAATTTACAATTCTAAAAGTTAGGAGAAATTCTTTTTTTTTAAAAGTAACATTCTAAGACATTCTATAATAATTATGCATTGATATTGGTTTAATCTGTACCTAGGCAAATTCAGAACATGTAAAATTGGATTGATAATTTCCAGTGTGTATAACAGATCAGGAAGAACAGCTCAGTGTCAAGTTTAAAGCATGTTGCAGCCATTTTCGCTTCTCAGCTTGCCACAGAACCAGGAGGGAGGGAAGGGCAGGGTTGAAATGCTAGTACTAGGCAACAAGAAATTGTCCCATGGGAACCAAAGTCATCTAAACAGATGTTCGGCAAAGACTTGGATAGTTTTCCATAAGAACACTTCTAATTGGACAATATGACCTGATCTAATGGGTTGGAGGAAAGAACCTATTCTTTAACTGTCAAAACCGTGGGAATTAGGTAAAGTCGGTTTTGCATTCCTGTTGTGCCAAAATGTACGCAATAAAGTTTGCCTTAAAATTGGATTGAACTGAAAAATAAGAGGGTTCTGGCCGTAGAAGGACACGACCTACAAGTGGGGATGGTATGTGTTCCTATGGGATGAAAAATTTAAATCACACAGTTATTTCCAAAGACATATAATTAGAAATGCCTTATTACAGACCTGGCATAAAATAAACAAAAATCATTATACAAAAATTCCAAATTGGTTGTCCACAATGGAAGCATTGAAATATCCAAATTTAACAGATATAGATAAAGTAATAAGGATTTGATAAAGGAACAGGGAAATTTGAAAACCAAACAAGTATTGGAAGACCAGGGTATAGATATAGACTGGTGGACATACACACAAATTCAGTCCAAATATAGAACCGATATAAAATTACATGAATTCCAAAAAGAACAGCAAGAATGAGATAGAATCTTACAGGGAACAGATGAAAAATTAATTAGCAAAATATACAAATTTTTAATGAGATATAAGATGGAAGATAAGGTGGTAAAAGAGACAATGATAAGCTGGGCAAAAATTTTTGGATACAGTATAGAACTGGAGAACTGGGAAAAATTGTGGGAAACAAATGTGAAATTGACCACGTCAGCGGCATACAAGGAAAACCAGTACAAGATGTTTTATAGATGGCATCTCCCACTGGTGAGACTCACCAAGATGTTTCCAAATACATCACCGATTTGTTGGAAATGTAAGAAATCTTATGGAACATACTATCATTTATGGTGGACGTTCACATCTGCAAAAAATATTGGACTAAAATCAAAAAATGGCTTGAAGAGATAACTGAACAACAGATAGACTGGAAACCGGAATTATTTTTATTGGGAATACTCTCCAGAAAATATACCAAAGAAATACAATATCTAATTTTACATATTATAACGGTAGCCAGAATAACATATGTACAGAATTGGAAAAGTAACATTATACCAAAAGAAGAAGAGGTGATAAGAAAAGTTTTGGATTATGTGGAGATGGACAAATTAACTAAAGAGATAAAAGAAAAAGATGAAACAGAATATTATCTAATATGGAATAAATGGTATAAATGGTTAGAGGTCAGGAATAGTAAGAATGCCACTAAACAGATAATGTATGTAAAGTAATATATAGATAGGATAGAATAGTATGTATAACAGATAAAGAACTATATACATAAATAAGGAACAAGAGGACCACAAATATAATTATATGTAAAGAAGGGGAGGGGGGAAAGTGTGAACTTTAGAAGAGCACCGATAGGAAACTGTTGTAAAATGGAAATGTATGTTTCGTGTTTGTTTCTGTTTTTGTTTTTAAAGGAAAAATAATAAAAACATTTTTAAAAGATTGGCTCATCTCAGATTTGCTGGCTTGGTTGGGTTCATCAGTCAGAACCTTGACATTAAACCAGCTGTGCCTTAAATCCAACTAACAAACCAAAATTGCGGGGTTCTGAGCTCTGGCAGCCAGTCCGGTCACCTCCAGAAGAGCTATGAAGACTCAGGGAAGATCGCTGAAATGGAGCACAGAGAGGAACTGGCGGCAAAGCTTGGAGTGAGGCCAATAAAGGAAGTCCAATAAAGACAGACAGCCCAGGGTCTACCTTCCTGGACCTGGCTGGGCTCCAGGACACTGGTGTGCTCCCCACCCCATGGATCCTCCGCTGATGAAGGCTACATTAGACAGAAGCCCAGAGAAACTGGCTTTCTTCCTAAACCAGGTCTGGGCACACCTAGACCAGTACATCCTGGCCTACCCCGATTATGTGACAATGGTAAATACCATTGTCACTAACCTCAAGGGGAAAGCAGCGGAGTGGGCGATGGATCTCCACAACAAAAAGCCGCTGGAATTGGGGGATGCTAATGCTTTGCTGGCAGAGCTCAGAGCCAGATTTGAAGATGACACCCAAGTCCAGTGGGCAGAGTCAGAGATGCGAACCATCAGACAAGGGAATTCATGAGTTCTGAAGAATCGTGGGTAAACTGAGGCACTGAGGCTGGACCAGCATATCCCTGATAACCCGGTTGGATGGAACAAACTATGTTTCCTGGTCTATGAAATGCAGCCTACTTCTACGTTAGGAAGGGCTATGGGATATAGTTAAATTAATCCACCGGTTGTAACTGATTGGAATCCAGCGAATGATGAAGATGCGAAGAAAATAGCTAAATTTTACTGGGATAATGAAAGGGCTCTTTGTATAATTGGACTGATACTGAGTGACCAGCAGCTAGTCCATATTCGTGGTGAGGATTCTGCTGCCAGGTGTTGGAACAATTTGAAGAGGATTTATGTTCGTGATAGTGTGAGAACACACATACATCTTACACGTAAACTGTTTAGAGCTCGTCTTCTGAAAGGTGGAGATATGTTAGCTTATCTGGAGTTTATGAAAGGAACTTTACAAGAGCTACATGAAAAAGAGCTAATTTTCTCAGAACTGCATCAGGTTTATATCATTCTTTCTTCTTTGGATGAAAGTTATGATGATTATATGTCTTCACTGGAAGTTTTGACCAGAGATGAACTAACATTGACTGACATAACCGGAAGATTGTTAGAAGAGTACAGATGAAGGCAAGAAAGAGACCAACTGAGAGAGAGACAACCACAGGAAGAAAACCTGTCTTCAACTGCCTATACTGTTAGAAAATGTTTTTCTTGTGGGGCTAAGGGTCATATAGCTAGATTCTGTAAAAAGGGTAAGAAAATAGATACTGGTAATCAACAGAGAGTCAAAAAGAATGTTAATCTAGCTATATCCCGTTCCACTACTGTAAACCATGATTTGTGGGTAGTTGACAGTAGAGCATCACAGTCTATCATTAAAAGTAAAGAGAGGCTTGTAAAAATGACTAATAGTAAACAACGTGTATCATTAGCCAATGGATGGAAAATGAAAGCATCTGGAAAAGGTATTGCATATTGTTCATGTATAAATGAGCAGTTACCAATGTTGTATATACTAAACTAAAATTCAACTTGCTATCTGTAAAATCATTGATAAAAGTTGGATTTGCAGTAACCTTTACGGGAGATAAATGTTTGATAGAAAAGGATGGTATAAGTATTACTGCAAGTTAAAAAACGATTTGTTTGTTCTGAAAGATGATTTATTACTCATGGCTAATGCTAGCTCAGTTTATGATAACACGAAGCCACATGATGAATGTATTCATTTGCTTCATAGGCATTTGGGACATATAAACTTTAAGGTGTTAAAAAGAACTGTAGAATTATCTGAGGTGGATAAAATTAAAATCTTGTAAAAAATACCTCAATTGTAATGCATGTAACCAAGAAAAGAGCAAGGTAACCGCTGCAAACAGAATCAATGGATTTACAACTAATGAACCATTGGAGGTAGTGTTTGCTGATATCATTGGACCTAAAAAACCTAGTTTAGGTGGAGCCTGTTATATATTAAGCATAATAGATCATTTTTCTCGTTATGGTTTCTGTTACCTAATGAAAACTAAAACAGAAACATTTCAGCATTTGTCAAACTGGCTGAAGTTTGTTGAGAGAAAACAGAAACATAATGTGGTTTGCTTGGTAACTGATAATGGTACTAAGTTTACCAATATAAAATTAGAAACTAAGTTATGGGAGGCAGATATCGAACATAAACATTCTGCCCCTTATAGACTGCAACATAATACTTATATAGAATGCAGAGGACAAACACTGCAGGCTATGGCTCGAACCATGTTATCTGATTCTGGTTTGCCTGAGACACTCGGGAGTGAAGCAATAATGTGTGCTAACCATGTTTTGAATAACGTAGTTAATACAACAACTGGTGAATTACCATTCACCATTGGCATGGTAGAAAACCAGAGCTAAGCTATTTGCATACATTTGGAGCTCCAGCATGGGTTCATATTCCCTCGCAATTGAGGCGAAAGGGGCAACAAAGAGCCAAGAAATTGTTTTTTGTTGGTTATGAATCTAACCACAGGTCATTTAGATTTTGGGCGCCAGGTACCACTATAGTGTCTATTGTAGTGCTAGTGCTAAGTTCCTGGAGCATGTTGGTTGGAATAAACTTGAGCAAGAAGGTTACAAAAAAGAGGATAGTATTATTATTGATACACAAATATTCAATGATATTCCTGAGGAATATCAAATAGCTGATGTAGAACCTATTACTGTAAAGGAAGAAGAGGTTTTAGGGGAGGAAGGAGATGAGGCACCAGCTACGAGTTCAGAGTTACCCAGACATTCAACTCGGGTTAGACATCCACCCGACAGGTATCAAGCTAGTGTGGTTATGTTAGGTATATAGAGCCTTCTAACTACAATGACATTAAACTATATCCTGCAAAGGATCAAGTAGCTTGGAAGGAAGCTATGGATAAAGAACTTAAATCATTGACTGAGTTAGATGTGTATGAGAATGTGAGCATGCAATTGATTTTAAGTGAGTTTACAAACTAAAAACTAGTGTAGATGGAACTGTTACACATAAGGCAAGGTTAGTTGCTCAAGGTTTTTCTCAGTCTCATAAAAACTATGATGAAGTTTTTGCACCTAGTTTAAGAGCGATCACATTGCGAACAGCATTAGTGTGGGCAGCTAAGAATGGCTACAAAATAAATCATATAGATGTCAAAACTGCATATTTACATGCACCTTTACAGCACACTATCTATATGAAAAAGCCACTAGGTTTAAGAACTGATGAGAAGACTGATTGCTGGAGACTAAAGAAAAGTCTTTATGGCTTAAAGCAGTCAGGTTATGAGTGGAATAGATGTATAGTAAATGAATTAAATGCTATGGGTTTTGTTGCTGGTATAGCAGATTGATGTTTATTTAAACAAGAGAAAGATGGTTTGGTTTCTCTTTTACTCTTGTTTACTGATGACATAGCAATTGTTACAAAAACTGAACAGGAAGCAACAGAACTTATTTCTGTGTTGCAGAATAAGTTCAGGATTAGAAATTTAGGTGAAATCAAGCACTATTTGGGTCTTGATATTGTAAAAACTAAGAGAGGGTACAAACTGTCACAAGCTAAAAAAAGTTAGCCAATTGCTTAAACGTTACAATATGGAATTATGTAAACCAGCTAAAACACCAATGAGTCAGGATTTTAAGCATGGTAATATTCAAAGTCCTGTATTGGACAAGGAAATATATCAATCCTTGATTGGTAGTCAATCTTATATTAGTAATTGGTCTAGGCCAGATATATCCTATAGTGTAAATCAACTGGCTAGGTATAACGCTGAACCAACTGAAAGGCATTGGCAAGCTGCTAAACAAATACTTAGGTATTTGAAACAAACAATGCATTATGCGTTACATTTGGAGCCTAGTAATGATCTTGTATTAACTGCATATGCTGATGCAAATTTTGCAACTGATTTACCTACAAGTAAATCAACATCAGGTACTGCAATATTGTTAGGTAATGCTTTAATAGGCTGGAAATCCAACAGGCAAAAGCACATTAGTTTATCAACTATGGAAGCTGTTTATCTTTAATGTGCCCAGAACTAGTATATTATAAACAACTGTTTTTATTTATTTATTTATTTATTTATTTATTTATTTATTTATTTATTTATTTATTTATTTATTTAACACATATTTATATGCCGTCCTTCTCCCAAGGAACTCAGGGCGGCAAACACAAGCTAAAAACATACAATGATAAAAGAAGAATCTAATTAAAACCAATTAAAATCAAAATAATAAATAATAAAACCCCAGAATCAAAACTCAGCCCATTTGTTCCATCAAGCCCATTAGCTATAGGCTTAACTGTAAATGATCCATTTGTAGTTTATGAAGATAATCAAGCTGCAATTAAAATGGCAACTAATTTAGCTGTAAGGACACAATCTAAGCACACTGATATAAGATACTTGAATGTGAGACAATGTGTACAGAATAAAATGATTCAATTAGAATACTGCATGACTGAAAATAATATTGCATACCATTTTACAAAAGCTCAGGGTGCAATTAAGCATAAAGCATGTTGTGAGTGTTATAGTTTAAGAATGTAAGCTATTATATATTGTCCTACCCAAAGGGGAGAATGTTAGGGAATGGCTATTGCCTAACTGGTTGGGTTGGCAATATATCTAAACCATCAATGCATGTTTACAGTCAAAATGTATTGTATAGTTTTAAGACTGTAATGCTGTATTGCATCATACTGTATTCTGATTGGCTAGCTCCGTAGCCGATGTCCTTAAGAGGAAGCTTGAATCATGGCTTATTGTCTTATTACATTATCATTGCTACCTCTGCTCCTCTCTGCCTGTTCTCTCTGCATGATCATTGCTTGATCATTGCTACTTGTTGTTTTCTACAGTTTTACTGATTGTTTTACTGCTGTACTTGTTCTTGTTTGCAACTCCAAAAAGAACTGTTGTATTGCATATGACTACAACAACTGGTAAGAAGACTTTGTTCTTGGAATATCCCTGGATTGACATTTTAACTATCTTTATATGTGTATGACCTGGATTGTTTATTGGACTTTGCCTTACTTTTTCCTAAAAGTAAAAGAATATCACAATTCAGTCTGTGTATTTACAGTGCTTATTCAGAATCACTCTCAGCTGTTTCTCATGTGCACACCCTTGCTACTCAAGGGTTACTCTGCGCATATTCCTCAACAAAATGTCTAAAAGCAATAAAACCTCAGGTGAGGATTTTCTACCAGCAGAAATATTTAAGAACGCTGATTAGTGGAGTACATTATTGGCAGGTCTATTCACACATATAAATAGTACTGGAAGATGGCAATAGTGGTTCCCATACAAAAAAGGGAATAAAAAGGATCCTGGTAAATATAGATCCATCAGCCTGATCAATATCATAGGAAAAATATATGAGAGGTTCCTTCTGTACAAAATGGAAATCTGGGCAGAGAAAAATCATATTCTCGTAGAAGAACAAGCAGTTTTTAGACAAAGCCAATCTGCCATTGACAACTGCTTTGTTCTGAACCATCTAATTACCAAATATGCCTATAAGAGGAAACCCCTATATGCAGCCTTTATAGATCTTACAGCCGCATTTGATATGGTAAGTACAGATGTACTTGCCAGACCTGGAAGCCATCTTTTACATTTGGGCCTTCAGGCCTGCCACATTTTCTTCTGTGGGAAATTGGGAGGGGAGATTACATAGATATGTCATCAAAATAATTCCTTTCTCAGAGAGTCAAGGACGCCTTGCCCTGGCACCTGGAGTCGGATGACTGAGAGGTGTTTCCAGTTTGGACGGTAACAGTAACAGAGTTAGACCATGTGATGGACATGTGGGTGCTGGGCAGGGACTTGAACTTTCACTTGGGTGGGGAAAAGCTGGAAGCTTTCAGATTTGGGTTTTCCCAGATGTGCCAATATGACATCTTCCATAAAAAGGAACTTTGAGGAAACTCAGGCCTCGGAGTCTTCTTTCATTGGGGGCATTACTTGGAACCCTGACATTAACCCGAATCCCCTTTTTAACTAAAGCAGCTTCCCCAAACTTCAGGGCACTGTGCAGGGTCCTGAGCCCGATGCGTCAACCCGAACTAGGCGGTGCAAAGACTCAGGGAAGAGGAAGACCATGAAGGAAGTAGCAGACAACTGCAGCCCCAGGTCATGGTCCCACAACAGGTTCCAGCCCAGTAGCAAGTGCCACTGATCCCACAACAGGTTCCAGTCCAGCAGCAGACACTTGGTCAACAACCTGTGGAAGCCCAGCAGCAAGCCCAACCCACTGCTCCTCCCCCTCGGTTTCGAGCGACATTTGATGGAACCATTGGGAAGCTAGCCTACTTCCTTAACCAGGACCTGGGCCCATATTGACCAATATGGAAATCAATACCCATCTGATCAGGAATTGATTTCTGCCATTGCTGATGGCATGAATGAGGGAGAAGCATCGGAATGGATAGCTAAGCTTCATAACGAAGAAGCCGGTGAGTTAGAAGATGCTAATGAGTTCATCCAGCTCATGCGGACCAGATTCAGCAATGTTGCCCAGCAAGTGGAAGCAGAAACCCAGATCAAAGCCTTAAAGCAAGCTGGCAGGCCCACAAAAGAACTAATCTGGGAGTTTCAGAGACTGGTTGGGAAGCTACAAGACTGGCCAGAACGCCTATTGGTGCACACCTTCAGGGAGGCTCTGGATCCAGACCTTAGGCAAGCCTGTGGCATCAGGGAAGTACTGGAATAAATACAACTGTGGTACAACATGGCTGTAGTTTTGGACCTGGAGATTCATCCCCACAGGAAACCAACTGCAGACAAACCAGCCAGGAAACTCCTGGGAAGTCAAGCCCAGGTGAAAAAAGCTGAGGGGCCACCTCCTACACCAGTGGTGGCAAACCTTTTACTCATTGAGTGCCGAACAGGTACACGCTTTGCTTCGCGCGCATGCTATCCACACTATCATGCGGCTGCTCCCCATGTGCTGCGTGTACAATTGCACCACCTATGCATGCATGCAGGTTTTGTGTGGCTCCCCCCATGTGCTGAGCACACAATTGCACCATCTACACATGCACGTGCTGTGCGCAAGTACTCTCGCGCACATGCAAAAATGTGCGCGCATGCACAGAATAGCTCCAAAGACCAGCTAGATCCCCTGAATTGCATGCATGTGCACTGGAGGCCCGAACAGCAGCTGGGGCATGCATGCTTGCACAGCTGCAGGTGAGTTGGGCGACAGCTCACGTGCCTGGAAAGATGGCTCTGTGTGCCCCCTTGGGCATGCATGCCATAGGTTCGCCATCACAGTCCTACACCATCTGGAACTGTCAAGTGCTATGGGTGTGGCCAACATGGGCACTGGGCTACGGAATGGTTGGCCCTGGCCCCAGTTCCCTGAGCTTGACCTCCTCCAAGGAGGACCCTGCGGAAGCTGCCCAATAGAGGACAGTTTGCCAGACAGCCTGTGGAAGTTCCACTTCTCCCAAATGAAGCTCAGAGAACTGCAGCCAGCAAAACTCCTCCAATCCCTGCAGTAGAAAGCAGCAGCGGCAACAATCCACCCCCTTACCATCCAAACTAAGATAACAGTACCAGAGACAGGGGTCCAAGGGGAAGTAGGAGCTGTCATAGACAAGGGCTGCACTCGATGCTTAATCAGCCTTTCCATAGTTAAACAGTTAGGAATATGCACAAGACCCAGCACACCCCATCCTCTTTGAGCAAGTGGATGGGACGCTAATTGGCGGGACCCCTGCCACACTTGTCGCTGAACTCGTCTGACTAGAGATGGGCTGCCACCGAGAGTTCATCCGGTTTGTTGTAGCCCCAAAAATGACTGAGTCGATCATACTCAGTCCCATATATCAGACCTACCTAGTGGCGATAAAGACGGCAAAGTTTAATTACTTTTCCGCCTCTATTGCGTCATCAGGGAATCGTCCGGCCACCCTGTTTAGGGTGACCCGCTCCCTGCTCCATCCGGGAGTGCGGGAGGATCCCTTGGAAGGCAGGGCGGAGGATTTTGGACAATACCTGTATGACAAAATCGCTCAGATCCAGGGGGATTTGGACTCTGACTGGGTAGATCAGGGCAGAGTGATGAGGAATAGTCTTGAGAGTGTTATCTGGGAGGAGTTTGACGCTGTGACTCCCGATGATGTGGACAGGATTTTGGGGAGACTTAGTGCGGCCACATGTTTACTGGACCCGTGTCCCTCCTGGTTGGTACTGGCTTCCCGGGAGGTTACACGAGGCTGGCTCCAGGGTGTTATCAACGCTTCGCTGAGTGAGGGCCACTTCCCCGCTGCCTTGAAGGAAGCGGTGGTGAGGCCTCTCCTCAAGAAGCCGTCCCTGGATCCGGCAATATTGGCCAACTACCGTTCTGTCTCCAACCTTCGCTTCATGGCGAAGGTTGTGGAGAGTGTGGTCGCGTGACAGTTCCCACAATTCCTGGAGGAAACATCTTATCTAGATCCATTCCAGTCAAGTTTCAGGTCTGGGCACAGCACGGAAACGGCATTGGTCGTGTTGGTTGATGATCTCTGGAGGGCTCGGGACAGGGGTTGCTCCTCTGTTCTGGTCCTGTTAGATCTCTCAGCGGCTTTTGATACCATCAACCATGGTATCATGCTGCACCGGCTGGAAGAGCTGGGGGTGGGAGGCACCGTGTTGCGGTGGTTCTCCTCCTTTCTCTCCGACCGGTCGCAGTTTGTGTTGGCAGGGGGGCAGAGGTCGACCTCGAGGCCTCTCATCTGTGGAGTGCCGCAGGGATCGGTCCTCTCGCCCCTTCTGTTCAACATTTATGTAAAGCCGCTGGGCAAGATAATCCGTGGCTTCGGGGTGAGATACCACCAGTGATGACACCCAGCTGTACATCTCCACCCCAGGCCATCCCAATGATGCCCTTGAAGTGATGTCCCAGTGCCTGGAGGCTGTGTGGATCTGATGGGGAGGAACAGGCTCAAGCTCAACCCTTCCAAGACTGAGTGGCTGTGGCTCCCGGCATCACGATATAGTCAGTTGACTCCATCACTGACTATTGGGGGCGAGTCTTTGGCCCCCACAGAAAGGGCTCGCAATCTGGGAGTCCTCCTGGATATGCAGCTGTCCTTGGAGGAACATCTGACAGCTGTAACCAGGGGGACCTTTTGTCAGGTTTGCCTGATTCGCCAGTTGCGGCCCTTTATTGATCGGGATTCCCTGTGCACAGTCACACATGCCCTCGTCACCTCTTGCCTTGACTACTGCAACGCTCTCTACATGGGGCTCCCCTTGAAGAGCACCCAGAGGCTCCAACTGGTCCAGAATGCAGCAGCACGGGTAGTGACGGGAGCAGCACGGCGCTCCCATGTAACACCGCTCCTGCGCGAGCTGCACTGGCTCCCAGTGGTCTTCCGGGTGCGCTTCAAGGTGCTGGTTATCACCTTTAAAGCGCTCCATGGCATCAGGCCTAGCTATCTTCGAGACCGCCTGCTGCTACCGACGACCTCCCATTGTCCCGTGCGCTCCCACAGAGAGGGCCTCCTCAGGGTGCCATCAGCCAATCAATGTAGGCTGGTGACCCCCAGGGGGAGGGCCTTCTCTGTGGGGGCACCTACCCTCTGGAATCAGTTGCCCCCAGAGATAAGGAGAATCCAAGACCTTAGTGCCTTCCGCTGTGCCCTTAAAACCCACTTTTTCCAGCAAGCCGGGCTGGCTTAAGAAGAAATTTTAAATGTTTTAATTGGTTTGTATTTTTAATTTTGGGCCAAATTTATATATATATTTAATTGTTTTTTAATATTTGTATTTTATGTTTTTTAATTCTGGCTGTACACCGCCCTGAGTCCTCAGGGAGAAGGGCGGTATATAAATTTAAAATAAATAAATAAATAAATAAATAAATAAATAAATAAATAAATAAATAAATAAATAAATACTCGGCCTTGCATGGCTAGACAAGTGGGGTCCAACTATAATCTGGGAGGATGGCTATAGAAATCTAAACTTCAGCATCAGGCCACTGCTGCCTGTAGAGCAGGACCCGCGCCAAGGAGGCCTGGTCCCTAATGATTCAAAAGAACCTGAACCTGCGGCTCCTGCCACTGACGGTTACCTGGCAGCCAACAAGTGCCAGAGGAATACAGAAACTTATTGGGGGTTTTCAGTGAGGAAGACTGCAACTTCCTTCCCCCTCATCACTCAACTGATTGTGCGATAGAGTTTGTGCCAGGGGCTAAACTACCCAAACTTAAAATGTACTCCATGACTCCTAAAGAAATGGAGGAATTGAGGAAATACATCAACGCCAACCTAGCATGGGGTTTCATTCAGCCCGCAAAATCCAAAGTAGCAGCCCAGTGCTCTTCAAAGAGATGGGGGGATGAGGCTTTGCATTGATTTTTGTGGAATTATCACCATATGCATGGAGAACACCTACCCCCTACCCCTCATGAAAGACACTTCACTTATTGAAGTGCAAGGTGTTCACCAAATTGGATTTAAGGGAAGCGTACTACCGCATAAGGATCAGAAAGGGAGATGAATGGAAGGCTGCATTCAACTGCCCCTTAGGTAGCTTCCAATTCAAAGTCATACTGTTCAGATTGCAAGCCTCCCCTCCCCCCCGCAGTCTTCATGCAACTAATCAACAAAGTGCTGCATGAACACCTGTACCAAAGGGTCCTCATTTACATTACATTTACATTCTCATTTTTAGTGAGACCCTTGAAGAACACGTGAAGCTGGTATGGCAAGTACTGAAAAAACTCTACGCAAAACTGTCAAAAGTGTGAATTCCACAAAACTTTCCTAGATTATCTAGGCTACTGAATCTCTAGCAAGGGAGTAGAAATGGACCCAGGAAAAGTAAAGGCAGTGCTCGGCTGGCAGCCCCCATGCACTCACAGACAACTTCAAATTTTTCTGGGATTCATCAGTTTTTACAGGCAATTGATCCTGGCTTTTGCAGAGGTTGCCCTACCCCTGACCAAACTGTTGAAAATGGGGTCTCCCCGATGAAGCAAAAGCCTAACCAACCATTTGCTTGGACAATGGACTGCCAAAAAGCCTTTGAAAAGTTAAAAGGCTTTTCGCCCAGGAGCCTATCTTTCAGCACCCAGACCCAGAGCAGCAATTCATAATACAAGCTTATGCCAGTGATGTAGCCATGGTGGCAGTGCTCCTGCAAAGGGACAGCAAAGGACAACTCCTGCCTTGTGCCCACGTGTCGAAAATACTCACTGACACTGAAATACGATACATCATTTGGGAGAAAGAAGCCTACGCAGTCTGCTGGGCCCTACTCTCATGGAGACATTTCCTAGAAGGGGGGGGGGAATGCCTTTTGAGGTCTGGACTGATCACAAAAACCTCAAAGCCCTGAAGACCCCCCAGGAAACTATCTCCCAAATAAGTACACTGGGCACCGTACTTTAGACGATTCAAATTCGAGCTAAAGTACAGTACATACCGGCAGGAAAAAACCTATTAGCAGATGCCTTGTCGAGAAAACCACAGTTTGACAGCCACCAGGAGGAAGTAGCCCACGTCATCATTCTTCCTGCGCAACCGGCAGTGCAAATTACCACCAGAAGCCAGACCAGTCAGCCACCTGACCCCAGCCAGGACAAGCTGACAGCCACACTGAAAGATACATTACCAGCAGACCCCTGGCTCATGGACAATAAAGATGTCTTAACTATGAGGGATGGACTAACATGGAAAGAGTCCAAGCTATATGTGTTGAGCCCTGGCCAGGACTCAATGCACATGGGGGGGGGGGAGACTGGGAGATGCATCGGCGGAAGCTACCTGTAACGGAGCTGGGATGGTGGAGGGCATCCGATTTGGGCAGCAGACAGACAGATGGCATTGAGAGGCTGTTAATAAGGTATTACTAGCAGCTAAATTGCTAGCAGCCAAATTGGAGAAGTTGATAGTAGCCAAATTGTTTGTGAAAGTATTAAAATGTGAGTTTCACCAAACGAGATAAGACTATCTGGGATACAGAATTTCAGGGGAAGGGGTGGAAATGGATCCCCAAAAAGTCCAGGCAGTGTTAGAATGGCAAGCCCCAAGGACTAGGAAACAGTTACAGAGCTTCCTCTGTAACTGTTTGCCAATTTCTATAGACAGTTTGTTCCCTCCTTTGCTAGGGTGGCTTTGCCATTGACGGACTTATTATGAACCAACCCGCAATAGCAAAACCACGACCAGGGCAAACGTTATGGTGGACTACTGACTGTCAAAGGGCTTTTGAGGAACTAAAGGGGCTTTTTGCTCATGAGCCAGTCCTCAAACACCCTGATCCCACGCAAGCCTTTGTAGCGCAGGCAGATGCCAGCAATGTGGCTGTAGGGGCCGTTCTCTTGCATAAAAATGGCCAAGGTCAATTGCAGCCATGTGCATATACCTCCTGAAAACCGACACCAATGGAACGAGGGTGGTGTCAGCTCCAGCGGACCAGTCGGCTGGCCCGGAGCTGCCATTCAGCGGGAGCTGCGTGTCCAACATCCAGCACAGTCACCATCCCACCAAGCCCAGCCGAAACATTGCCACGACATCAAGAGATGTAAGCTCTGTGGCCACGCCCAACCCCACCTGTGCCAGAAGCAACCAGCCCGAGAAACCTTGCTGAACTGCCAGGATGCCACATGGCTGCCAAACAGCTGAGGGGCATGGCAATGACATCACCCAGGATGGCAGAAAGGGCCAAAAGAGGCCTGAAAGGCAGTGAATGGAGACTGGAGGAGGGAGAACCCAGCCGATTAGACAGGAGGTTTTGGAAGGCAGGCAAGTGTAACTATTATGCTGGCTTAATGTTGAGAGCAATTACTCTGGGACACGTGGGAGGAAAGACACACGTGATTGGGTGTTGGGAGGGGTGGTGTTTTTGTCTAAAAGGTAGCAGGGAACACAGGCATGTAGCCCTAACAAAAGATTCAATATTTATTTATTTATTTATTCAATTTGTATGCCGCCCCTCTCCAAAGACTCAGGGAGTCTGAATAGAGATTGTCAGTACGTGCCAGGAAGTTAATAAAAGAAGGCAGCAATAGACCCGATTTGTGTCCTTTCTTTTGCATTCTGTCTGGAACCTGACAGAATTGTTAGGGCTTTATATATACTCAATGGCTGAAGGCATGGTGCCGGCCTTGGAGGCAGCTGACCTTGAGGACTCAGTCAGCCCCACTGAAGTAACTATGCTAGAAGCCTCTCCTTCCACAGAGGAGACCACCAAAGTTATCAGGCCAAAGGAAAGGTCTGGGGAAAAAGCCTATAGAAGGTTCACTGCAGGCAGAGGGAGCAGAACAGGTGAACCAAAGGAGTGGTGGTTGGACAATACCAGGGCAGAGGACTTTTGAGGCCGCCCACCTCCAGGACCAGTGCTTACCCCATCGGGACAACATTTCACACAGTGGCGCAAATGACTGATCTCTGAAGATGACGAATGGAGTTATTCCACAGCAGTTGAAAATCAAACCATTGAAGTGCTCCAGGAAATGTATGGGGCAGCAGGGTTTCGAGAACAGGGGCATGGTAGTGTTTGGCAGAGGCCTGGGGTGGAACCAGTGGTGAAATGTAAAATTTGTTATTACCGGTTCTGTGGGTGTGGTTTGGTGGGGTGGGTGGGTAATGTGACTGGGTGGGCGTGGCTAACTTTTTTTTTTTTTTTTACTTTTAAAAGCATTTTTTTCTACAACCTCTTCGGGTTGTAGAGAGGTTGTAAAGAGGTTGTAGAAAAAATGCTTTTAAAAGCCTCTGACGATTCCAGCTGAGCCGTGTGATCATCAGAGGCTTTTTTTTTTACTTTTAAAAGCATTTTTTTGGCCAAAGAGGTTGTAGAAAAAATGCTTTTAAAAGTTTTTAAAAAACAGCCTCTGATGATCACGCAGCTCAGCTGGGCATGGGGAGGGGACACAGGGATTTTTGCTACCGGTTCTCCGAACTGCCTGCCACCATTGCTACCGGATCGGGCGATCCGGTCCAAACTGGGAGCATTTCACCCCTGGGTGGGACCTCCCCCCTCACCGCTCCAGGGATAGGCCATATGATATCTCAGGGAACTTAAGAACCGTGGGTCAGAAGACCATAGCAGGGGAACGTAGAGCAACCAGGGGCCCCTATGAACAACTAGGTGGGGGTGATAGGCCCCGAGGGTATGAAGAGCAGACGTCCGACCTCCTGATTGGCCAGCAAGTGCACCAGGGGCCAGTGTATATGGGACGATGGGATCTGCCTGCCATGAGGGCATCATTTGATGGAAGATCCGAGACAGTGGCCCTGTTTCTTGGGCAAGTACTCAACCATTTTGATCATTATGGCAGATTGTACACCTCCCAATGGGACATGATCATGGCAGTGACTACAGTCATGGAGGGAGAAACCACCAAATGGGTGGTGAATTTATATGGGGACTGTGAAGCCGAACTGAGGGATTTGGGCCTTTTCCTGTCCACCATACAGGAGAGGTTTGAAGACAATACGAGGGCACAACAAGCTGAAGGAGAACTATTAAAGGTAAAGCAGAGAGGGAGGCCCATGGTACAGTATATCAGAGAGTTCAGAAGGATTGCTGGGAAGGTGTGGGGGTGGCCTTAATGACTGGTAGTGCATCAGTTCAAGGCCGGGTTGGACCGGACATTGCAGCAGGCTTGCGCATGTCGCGGCTTGGCACCCAGATTGGCGTCCTGTCCCAAGCGGCCACGGAACTAGACATCGAGTTTAGGGACGATCAACAAAAGAGGGAGTGGATTCCGCGAGGACAATGTCCACCACCCCATCCACCCAGCACTAGCACTGTCCCAATAGCACAGACTTCCACCACTCCAGTTCCACAAGCGACTGTAATCCCAACAGCCAGACTGGTGATGACGTGTTTCCAGTGTGGTAGACCGGGACACTGAGCAGCCAACTGCACCGATGAAAGTACCAGGTCACAGTCGGGTCCAGGTAGTACCAAATGGAAAGACCATAATGGGAGGACTGCCAGAAAGACCATTCGAGCCACCCTGGAGAAATCCTGTGGAATGCAACAGAGGATCCAGGCCCAGTCAATGCCAGTAGAAGAGAGTACCACACCCGGCGACAACACGGATACCAGGGGTGAAATGCTCCCGGTTCGGACCGGCTCGGGCGAGTAGGTAGCGATGGCAGCGGGCAGTTTGGAGAATTCGTAGCAAAAATCCCTGCCCCCGCCCCCCATGCCCAGCTGAGCCACGTGATCATCAGAGCCTTTTTTTTCTTTAAAATGGCTCTGAGGAACCAGGCTCTGACGATCCCAGCTGAGTTGCCTGCTAATCAGGCAACTCAGCTTGGATCGCCAGAGCCATGTAAAAGAAAAAAACTTTTTTCCTTTTATATGGCTCTGACGATCTGCTAATCGGTAGCAAAAATCCCTCCCCCTCCCCCCCTCAGCCTGCTTACCTTAGCTGCTGGTCGCAACGCCTTGCTGTAATCCCTGCATCCATTGCATCAGCAAGCAATTGAATCTCCCTGCCTGCAATCAAGCAGGCAGGGAGTTGTGGACTTCAACTCCCAGAATTCTTCAGCCAGCAAAGCTGAGGAATTCTGGGAGTTGAAGTCTACAAGTCTTAAAGTTTCCAAGGTTGGAGACCCCTGTTCTATTGGCTAAGTTTTTCCCCCCTTTGGGAGCTTTAAAAAAATAATTAATTGGGGGGGGGGTTTAGTTGTTCTTTTTTTAGACCTAGCCATTTAAAGTTTAGGAAGTTTTAAATTTAGCTGCTTTTATATAAAAATTAAAATAAAATAAAATAAAATAAAATAAAATTTGTGCAGCTTTCTGAGATTTAGTGTGTTTCTGTAGTGTTTCACTCCAACTACACAAACACATAAAATCTCACAAAGCTATTTGTGGAATTTTGTGTGTGTAAAGTGTGAAAGTTGGTTTTTGGGGCTTTTTGTGGCTGTGTGAGGTTCCTGCTTGTTGCAGGGTCCATTTTGGGTCTAGCACAGCTGCTTTTACATTGTGGGTGAGCATTGGTGGATGATCTCTGGAGGGCTCGGGATAGGGGATGCTCCTCTATTTTGGTCCTGTTAGATCTCTCAGCGGCTTTTGATATCATCGACCATGGTATCATGCTGCGCCAGTTGGAGGGGTGGGGGTCACTGTCTTATGGTGGTTCTCCTCCTATCTCTCTGACCGGTCACAGTGGGTGTTGGCAGGGGGGCAGAGGTCGACCCTGAGGCACCTTGTTTGTGGGGTGCCGCAGGGGTCGGTCCTCTCACCCCTCCTGTTCAACATTTATGTGAAGCCGCTGGATGAGATCATCCGTGGTTTTGGGGTGGAGTTCCATCAGTACGCTGATGACACTCAGCAGTACATCTCCACCCCAGACCATCCCAATGATGCCCTTGAAGTGATATCCCGGTGCCTGGAGGCCATGCGGGTCTGGATGGGGAGAAACAGGCTTCGACTCAACCCTTCCAAGACTGAGTGGCTGTGGCTTCCAGCGTCCCGATATAGCCAGCTGGTGCCATCACTGGTTATTGGGGGCAAGTTACTGGCCCCCACGGAGAGGGCCCGCAACTTGGGTATCCTCCTGGATGCACGGCTATCTTTAGAAGAGCATATGACGGCCGTGGCCAGGGGGGCTTTTTATCAGGTTTGCCTGATTCGCCAGTTGCGCCCCTTTCTGGATCGGGACTCCTTATGCACGGTCACTCAGGCACTCGTCACTTCTCCCCTGGACTACTGTAATGCTCTCTACATGGGGCTTCCCTTGAGGAGCACCCGGAGGCTCCAACTGGTGCAGAATGCGGCCGCGCGGGGGATTATGGGAGCGATGGGGTGCTCCCATGTGACACCTCTCCTGCGCAAGCTGCATTGGCTCCCAGTGGTCTTCCGGGTGCGCTTCAAGGTGTTGGTTACCACCTTTAAAGCGCTCCATGGCTTAGGGCCTAGGTACTTACGGGACCGCCTTCTGCCACTGGTAGCCTCCCACCGGCCAGTATGCTCCCACAGAGAGGGCCTCTTCAGAGTGCCGTCGGGCAGACAATGTCGGCTGGCGACCCCCAGGGGGAGGGCCATCTCTGTGGCAGTACCGGTCCTTTGGAACAACCTGCCCCCGAAGATACATAGGATCCCAGATCTCCGTGCTTTTCACCGTGCCCTTAAAATTATTTTATTTCATCAAGCTGGGCTGGCTTGACCTTAGATATTTTTAATTGCTAAATTGGTTTTAGTTGGGATAATTTTAAATTTTATTGGGCCAATGCTAGTTTAATTCTTTTAAAATTTAAAATTTTGTTTGCGCTGTTTTTATCTTTGGCTGTGCACCGCCCTGAGTTCAGCAGGAGAAAGGCGGTATAAAAATCAAATCAAATAAATAAATAAATATATATATCCCTAGCAGCCTACGGACTGCTGTATTGAAATGTTGCCATGAAGCCAAGCTGGCTGGCCATTTCGGTTTTCTGAAGACATTGCATCTAGTAAGGAGACAGTTTTGGTGGCCTCGGATGTGGGTGGACATTGAAGAACACATGAAGGGGTGTCCAATGTGCATGTCGGCCAAACCAAGGACAGGAAAGCCATTCAGTTTGATACAGCCAGTGGCTGATCCTCAGCGTACATGGGATGAAATCGCTATGGATTTCATAGTCGACCTCCCAAGTAGCAACAGCTATACTGTAATCTGGACAGTAGTGGATCTGTTCTCGAAACAGGCTCATTTCATGCCATGCAAAGGGATACCATCCATGCGGTGACTAATGAGCCAGTTTCTCCAACAAATCTATTGCCTTCACGGGATACCAAGATGCATCATATCGGACAGAGGTGTGCAGTTCACCGTTAAATTCTGGAGGGAGTTCATATGTCTGATAGGATCAGCTCAAGGGCTGAGTTCAGCGCTTCATCCCAGCAGTTGAACGAGCCAATGCTATGATGGAACATTACCTGCAGTGCTACATGTCCTGCCAGCAATTAGACTGGTCAAGCCTCCTACCATTCGCGGAGGTGGCTTATAACAACATGGTGCACCACAGCACAGGCCTGTCACCTTTCTGGGTGTTGTATGGTATGGAATTTCTGGCGATCCCAGAACTAGAACCAGAACCTCAAACCACAGAGACCCCAACAGGATGGGGGGAGAAGATTTGCATGGTGTGGCTTCAGGTGAAGGCAGCCTTACGGAGGGCTGCAGAAGAATATAAATTGCAGTCAGATAAGAGAAGGGCAGATCATAAGCCTTTCCAGGTGAGGGATCAGGTTTACCTGTCCACAAAATACCTGAAACTCAGAATATCCAGTAGAAAACTGGGGCCAAAGTATTTGGGACCGTTCACAATAACCTGAGTGATCAACCCCGTAACAGTTGCCCTAAAGCTGCCACCACTACTGGGTAGAATACATACTGTCTTCCACAGTAGCTTTTGAAACCCGTAGCAACTGAATGGATCAGGGACCCCCTTAATCCTCTGGGTCCAGTACATACGGACCACTACAAAATAGGCAGAATATTGACTCCAGACTGCATAGGGGCAAGGTCCAATACCTAGTGCAATGGAAGGGGTACCCATTCACCAGTTCTACTTGGGTGGCAGTGCCAGACATCCACGCTGCACAGCTACTAAGGCGATTTCACCACAAATATCCACACAAGCCAGGGGGACCAGGTTATGCAACCAACAACACTAACACTTCTGCTTTCTCCCTTACAGGTGGATCCCTTGTAGAGGGGAGCCACCTGTCGAGCCCTGGCCGGGACTTGACACACATGGCGGCGGGGGGGGGGAGACTGGGAGATGCAGCAACAGAAGCTACCTGTAATGGAGCTGGGATGGTGGTGGATGGCCAATTCAGGCAGCAGACAGATGGCCGGCATTGAGAGGCTGACGGCGAGGCATCGGGACCCTGTCAGCAAAGTTGGAGAAGCTTCCAGCTCCCGGCATGGCATGTCGACTTGTGATGACGTCCCAGAGCACCGGAAAGCCGCGTAAAGGCAGGAATTATGAAAACCCCAGCGAACAGCTGAGGGGGGGGGGGCAGTTTCAGATGCCGGGTGATGGTTAATCAGGACTAAATGGATAAATAGCACAGAGAGGCAGTTGCTCTCAGCGCTGACTTTGACCCGCTTACACAGCCTTTCGGCTGTGTTCAGCAAATAAAGCTTTGAGACCATCTTCGTCTGCTGGTCTTGTTTTTGAACCACACAGACCTGGAGATGACAGGCTGTGAGCTTAAGACTGGAAGTATTACAGCGCAGTCACAACTCAAAGCTGGCTGGTCACTTTGGGTTTTTGAAAACCTTGCACCTCCCTAGAAGGTAATTCTAGTGACCAAAAATGAAAGTGGGTGTGGAAGATTATGTAAAGAGCTGTGCCACCTGTGCAGCCATGAAAATGAGGCCAGGAAAGCCCCCTGGATGCCTTCAACAAGTAGCAAGCCCCAGAAAACCTTGGGAGGAAATTGCAATGGATTTTATAGTCAAACTTCCAGAGAGTGGGGGGAACACAATAATCTGGACAGTCATTGACTTATTTTCCAAGCAAGCCCACTTTACTGCTTGCTCCGGATTGCCTTTTGTGAAAAAACTGGCAAAGCTGTTAATCAAACAAATCTACTGCCTACATAGAATACCCTGCCAGATCATCTTAGATTGAGGAGTCCAGTTTACAGTCAAGTTCTGGAAAGAGTTGGGATTCAAACCGGAAGCGTCGCGGCGAGACAATTGGGGAATTAGCAGGCTCTGATGAGCTCTCCGAAAACCCGGACTGACAAACTGCTGCCGAGGAGTCTTCAGACCAGAACCATCCTGTAGGGATGGGGAAGGAGAGGCACCTCGGAAGACCAAGAGGAATAGGCAAGTTCCTCGAAGGTCAGAGGAAACTCTTTATGACTCGGCAGCGGGGGACGGTAGCCATTGCGGCTGTCACGAAGCTGAGGCAACCAGATTAAGCATTGAGCAGGAGTGATGAATGGAACAGAGTTTTTTGAAGGTGGGTGAGTGACAGCCAACCCATGGTTGAAACAATAAGGAAAAAAAATTAACTTTAAGATCCCTAGCGATAAAACAGTGGCTAATAAGCACGGGGGGTGGGGGGAGAAAAGAAGATTTTGAAGTGTAATCTTAAAGGGACAAAAACCCGATGGAAAATTGACTTTTGAACAAAATTATTTGGAAATAATTTGGAAAATTTTAAATAACTAGAGAAATTGCCCCAAGATTGGTTAAAGGATCGGAAAAAAATAAATAGATCCTTTTTTCCCCCCTTTCTTTTTCAGTTTTAAAGAAAAACAAAAGAGAATGGACAATAAGCCCTATAACAGAAGTGTTGTATAAATAAAAGAAAAAAAGGAAAAGAGAAGTGAGAAGAGCTGTTTAAATTCGGACTGGACTATACAACTGATTTGATATTTTTAAAGTTAAAAAGAAAAAGAGAAGCTAAGTAAGATTGTTAATGTAGATTGAAACAAAATGGATATTTATTAGACAATCGGAAATTTGGATTGCAGAGAGAAACCTTCAGGAGTAAAAAGAAATATTGCAACTTGGTCTTTGTTTTGGAAAATTGTGAACATTACAGATAACAGCTGTGAGAACTTTTGGGGAGGATTTCTTTGTCTGCAAGTTGCTTGACTTTGGGGGGAAAAAAGAATACGACGGAACTTTTAAAATCAGAATAATATTAACTCAAAAAGAATAAAATGGCGCAGGAAATTAGATAACCAAGTCTGGGAGACAGATAGCCTACAAAGTTAGCTAAGACCCCGCCTCCTGGGAGTCTGACCACCAATCAGAGTGCATTTCTTACACAGGAACAGGAAACTCTAGGGTGGAGCTCAGAGAGGACATAAAACCAAGGCACTGTCAGCATCTCTGCCCTTTTCTGCTCAGGAACTCAAGCCATGTGATACTGTCCATCATTAAACCATCTTTCCAAACAGTCTCCATGAATCCAGTGTCTTTTTCCCCACTTGGAACTGAACCCAGAAGGATATTTCTTCCAACACAGCTAAAAAGCATTACATTTACTGTTTTTCATCCAAGAACTCTGAAGTTTTCTTTTAAAAGAACTGTAGAAAATTAAATCCTACCTGTTTTTATTTCATCATAACTTGGTAGTGATTCAGATACTGCCTGTATTATGAGTGCCCTCAGGAAAAATATTTGCAAGCCACTTCCAATCCAATCAAACAAAAGGAGAAGAGACATTTTCTTCCCTTTTGCCTCTGACTATTCAAGTGTTTTTAAAGTGTCTTATTACCTTATGCTTAGCATTTGGATGAGTTTTCCCTGAAAGTATAAATGATGAATTATAAAATAAAGTCTCCAAGAAGCCCCCAGAAATCTATGAATAGACATTTATAGCTGCATATTTTCCTTATGTCACACAAAATATTGAAAACATTATACATCAAAAAATGGTTTCAAGCTATTAGGCAACATATGCGCTTCCTGGAAGATCAAGTATTTGAAGGCTGCTTCACATAAAAGAAGCCCCATGTGGAAAAAGACCACAGCAGAGTCAATAAGTTTCCCATATCAACAAATCAGTTTATCATAGTTGCAAGAAGGAGTCAAATAAGGCACAGTAAATTTGTTTTTTGGAATTTTCTTCCCACTTTAACAGAAATACAGATGAAAGAAGATAATACAGATCTTAGAATGGGCTTGTTCTTATTGCAGATGAGAGCCATTAAATTCTATTTTTAGACAACAAAAGAAATTATCATCTGTTTTAGTGCAAAAATGGTAACTAATATCAATGAAAATATTGCATAATTGTTTGTTAAAATTATTAAGAATGAAAGAAACAGAAGTGGCTAGATATCTCAGGATGCATGAGTTTACAGAAATTAAAATACTTAGTTACAAACAGACAATCCTGGAAATTATTTTCTTCAGGTTACAAAGGGTTGGAAGGAATTGAACAACTACTACTACAAACTCCATTTTTACAAAATATAAAACATATCAATAAAAAACATGAAAAAAAGAGAATAGTTTTAAGAACTATTGAAGCATCAGAAAAGGTAAAACAAAAGTTATAAGTTTGGCATATATATTAAATTTCATGAGCTAATAATTACAGTGTGTGCACCGTAATTTCTGACTGAAAATACTTGAGACAATTACGTTGGTACTTTTAAATTATAGATAACATGAGGCTTTGGGAATTGAACTTTTAACCACAGTTGCTGAAAATTGGTGGTATAATTTTATGTCAGTTTGAATGAAAAACATTAAAAACTGTACTGTGTGCTTTAACACAGAATAACATCCAGCCTAAAGAACACACACTTCCTACTTTGTCCTCCCCCATTATTGCATAGTGGTCCCCAACCATGCAAAAAAAAATGTTAAATGTAAACCTCAGCCTTAATATTCCCCACACCATCTTAAATTGAAATTTCAAATTTGATTTTTTTACTTAAGTTATACAGTGTTAAGCATTCTTCTTTAATATAATCAAACATATTGCACGGTAATAAGTTCTATTCAGTAGAAATTGTACTTGACTGTATTGGCAATATTGTAATATATCAGACATACAATGACCCAGATATATTTTATTTTAAACCATTTCCATATTTTTATAAGGTATACAAATAATAAACAAATAAAATAGTTGAAGACTGTGTTATAATTACAGATGTACAATAAGGGGCAATCCAATAATTCCAATCAATTCCAGGCATTGAATAATGTCAGAAGAGAAGTCTTGAAGCCTTACATTAATAATTTCTCTCCCGAGGAAAACTATTTATTTAAATATAATTATTAACTTTTTCTATTTAAATGCAAAATGAAGAATCAAAGAATTACCATGACTATAAAGAAGATTTAACTAAGTATAAGATGCAAATCATAGAACTTTGCAATAAACATCCAATCATATTTTCAGTTCTTTTTCTTGTTATGCATTCATATATAATAGTATCAACTGTATTTCAACATCCTTACCTTTTCAACAGCTTTTCTTTTTGTATCCAAATCCATCCAGTCATTTTCATTTTCCAACATGTCTATAAAGGCCCATCGAATTCCTTCAGTCAGCTCTGCCATCTGAAGGAAACATTATCTCCTTGAAAAAGGTGCTATTTTCAATCCAATACCACAAGGGGAAGAAATCTACATGGACAAACATGTTTCTGTGCAAATTGTGAGCGTGGATGCATTTGTGCATTTAGTTATACATTCATATTTGCATTATTTAGCTCAACATGTTCAACCAATAACATGGACAAATTGAACATTCTTCAAGAATAAAAACTGGTTTAGAGTAATAGGTCTATATGACCCTCAGAGACCCTAATGCTAAGGTGACCAGATTTTAAGATTGGTAAAGAGGGACACCATTGTGGGCGTGGCTTACTTTGTGGGCGTGGCTAGCTGGTCATGTGACTGGGTGGCCGTGGCTACCTGGTCATGTGACCGGGTGGCCATGGCTATGTGTATAGGGACTACTCAGAGGGCTGAAAAAAGTCATTTCTGACAGGTCCTCGCACTTTTGACTGGTCCTCACACTTATGACCATCCTCACATTTATGCCCATGCAGCATCCTTAACAACCATGTCACTCATTTCACAACTGCTTCTCTTCACCATGGTGATAAGATAGGGCAAAAAACGTAAAATGTGAAGACAGTCGTAAGTTCAAGGACTGGTCAAAAGTGTGAGGACCAGTCAAAAATAACTTTTTCAGCCCTCTGAGTAGTCCATATGCATAAAAGGATACAGCAATAGAGAGGGATGAAGAAAGGGAAGGGAAATTAGAGTAGGAGTGAGGGTAAGAGGGGGAGGAAGAGAGGAGGAGAAGGAGAAAGGAAGAGGAAGTAGGGAGGAGAAGAAGAGTGGGGGAAGAGAAAGTAAGAAGGAAAGAAAAGAGAGAGGTGGTAGGTTTGAGGAGAAAGATTGCTGTACAATAAAAAAGATGAAAGGGAAGAAAGCCAATCCCAAACAAATATAAAGATATTAAGATAAAGAATGAATGGTTAAAATTTAAAGAATAAAAGAGAACAAATATGAATAAATAGCAGTAATTAGAAACACACATACAAACATACAACGTATTTTCTTTGAACAGAGTATTTGGCCGTTTCACAAATTTAAACAGTGTTTAGTCACTTCAATTAAATTTACAATTTCTATATTTCCTTTTTGCCATATTTATTCCTCATCTATTTTTTTTAAAAAAACCAGTATTACCCTTCATCCTCATCTCTAATCTTAATCAAATTCAATTTTTCCCTTCTATTCTATATTATACCCCTTTCCATTGTCATCTATTTTTATATCCATCCTCACATGGTTTAATTATGTAATTATGTAATACAGTTGTTTAATACAAATTCAACATTTTAATATAAATCAATTAGTTATAAAACTATCTTTTTTGTATATTAATCAATATGAACATGAATATTCCAATTATTTCCATGCAATCCAATTTCTTACAAATCAATTAATTATATTTACCAATAATAATAAACCAAATAATTTCCCCCATATATTCCTCTGAACCACAACTTAACCATTTCTGCTTTCAACACAATATACAATTAATAGTATCTCAATTATTACAATTCCCTAGTTAAATACAGCTTTTTTTTCTTTTGTGTTTTAAAATCTTGAATCTCCTCTTTTTCCCTAAATTTCCCATTGTTTGCAGTTTTGCACCTACCTTTTTTGGTGAGGAAAAAGAAAAAGAAATCTCTCTGCCTCATTTTGTCACGTTGCAGCAAAGACCCTGCTTTAATTTCAATTTTGCTTTTTCAGCATAGCTAGGGGGGAAAAAATCTGCTCCAGGAATTTACCTCTTTGCAGCTAGCTAGCAACAGAGCCCTCCGCAAAACAGCTGAGAGCAAATCAGCTGAGAGTCCGGAGACTGATCAAATCAATTTATGGTAATTAACCTATGCTGAAGCTAAAAGGGGCTGTTTTTTCTATTTTTGCAGGCACCGGTCTATTCATTTGTTTTCTTTTAACACTGATCAGCTGTAGGGCGGCCCTTTGAAGCCCCATGGCAAGAATTTAAAGTTTTTTCCCTCTAGCCATCAGCTGGGACTCAGGAGGCAGCAATAGATTGGGAGTGGGCGGGGTAAGCGAACGGCGAACGGCAATCCAACAGAGGCAGAGGGTGAGGGTGAGTGAAGGCATGGGGGGGCAAGAGAGGGCTTTGGCGACCCCTGTGAAATGGCCATTCGACCCCCAAAGGGGTCGCAACCCCCAGGTTGAGAACCGCTGCACTAAACCAATGCAGAAAACTTAAAACAGCCATTCCCCTTTAAAAATAGAAATCAAAACCCCAAAGCAAAAGCAGCAGTTGAGAGGGAAATTAAGAGCAGCCGCTCAGGCTAATTGAAAGGTTGTTACAAAAAATAACAAAGCCTGATCACAAGAGCATCCTAGGAAACACTTGAATGAGGCCATAAAGATAAGTGGGAAATAACCAATTCACACCAGAACACCTCCTTCTTGCCTCCTTGACAGGATTAACCCCTTAAGATAGGAAAAACAAAAGACCCAGGATTAACCCATTAAAGCAGGAAAAACAAAACTCAGGGGAATCACCTCAGCTGAAGGCACACCAAAACCCATCAAACTGCAGGAGCTTCAAAGGAAAATTGCCATATTAGGGGGGATGCACTTCCCCCCCATAAAAGAGGGTGAAAATGTGGGTGTCTTATACACCGAATGTTGCCCAGGCCACCTGCCGGAAAATGGGGTGTGCGGAGGCAGCAATAGGCTATTGGCAATATGGCAATCCCTGCAGCCTGAAACAACTGATCTTCGGGAGGCCGATCCAACCAACAATCAGCTGCTTGTGCTAATCAGGCTGTGCTGAAGCTGAAGCTGAAGCTGAAACAAGCTGTTTGCTGCAAGGAGATTTCTTCCAACAAGAGATGGGACAACTATTTTTCTGAAATGATATAAGGCAGTGTTGGTGAACCTTTTTGGCACTGAGCACCAAAATAGGAGTTTGTGCGCATGAGCGCAGGAGCGCCAGAAACCGGAAGAACAGCCGCTCATGTGCATGCTGGGAAGATGATCTTCTGATTTCTGGTGCACGCATGCACACTGGCCACCTGATCTTCTGGTTTCTGGTGCGCATGCACTCATGAAAACAAGCTGGTTGGTGTGCATGCACTTGCCGGGAAGATGACATTCCAGTTTCCAGCATACGCATGTGCGCCAGACATTTGGTCTTCCAGTTTCTGGAATGCTTGTGCACTCAAAGACCAGCTGGCTGGCATGCATGCATGCGCCAGAAACCAGAAGATCATCTTCCTGGCACTCAGATGTGCACCAGGTGGCTCCTCTTCTGGTTTCCAGTGCTCCCGCGCATGTGAAGACCAGCTGGCTGGCACACCGGAATCTGGAAAAGCAATGGGTGATGGCTCACATGCCCAAAGAGATGGCTCTGTGTGCCATTTCCAGCATGCGTGCCATAGGTTCACCACCACGGATATAGGGTCTTCTGCTCGAGCAGGGAGTTGGACTAGAAGACCTCTGAGGTCCCTTCCAACTCTATTATTCTATGTTCTCTATGTTCTAAATTGGGTGCTTCACAGCAGAAGCAATACAGCTGGCTGGACCCCACATGCATTAAATTCAGGGCCTGTATGATCAAGCTGCATCATTGTCCCATCCTGTATCTTTTCCCCCAAGGAAGAAACAAGAAGTAGCCAACACTGCAGCAGCTATAAAAAGTCTTGGGGAACTCCAGGGAGTAACAACTGATCACAGAAGTGTTACTTAATACCCTTTATAATGAAAATGTATGTAATCTTGTCCTCCCTGAAGAAAAGAGGTTAATCCCATCCCTAGATGGGTGATTGATGGGTTTCCTGGGTGTTTCCCTGCCCTAATCCTGTCAGTTTCTGTTGTTTATTGACTTTATTCAAGATGTGTGTCGGCTGCATTCCATCTGCAACTAAGTAGCCTATTAAGTGGTTCTTGGCTGTCTGCCCGGAGTTATTAACTGAAGGGAGAGAGGGAAAAAAAACTTCTCTTGCACTTTATTTTCAGCCGGTTCTCCGAACTGCACAAGCAATTAGCTAATGGTTCGGATGAACTGGTGCGAACTGGCTGAATCCCACCACTGGTTTTTACCCTGCATTGTATTGCCAGCCTTAAATTTCAATTCTAAGAAAACAGACATCATAGTATCAAAACCTGTCTAAGACTGATAAAAATTGCAAGATTGTTATTAAAATATATTTAGGTTGAAAAAAAAATATGTAAAACATCAAAGTCAGATTTTCCCCTAAATATTAATCTGAAATGTGAAAACAAATATTGGCAAAATACTCAGAAAAAATGGAGTAAGTGATAGATGAAAGTTCTAAATTCATCTAAACCAGGGGTGTCAAATTCACATCATGACGGCGGTGTCACATGGTGTATCGGGACTTTTTCCCTCTTCACTAAACTGGGTATGGGTGTGGCCAGTGTGTGACACATCCAGCCCATGGGCCAGAAGTTTGACAGCCCTGACCTAAACCTAAAAAATAGGTTTAGATTAACATTATTGCATTAAACTGTGAGGGATCTCACGAAGAACAATAGTTCGTTGAGGGCGCTTCCAAGAAAAGGTCAGCACGCAAGGATGCAATCAAATTAAGTCTTTATTTAGAAGTAAAAGTAGAGTAAAATAAGTTCCCAGGCATGGAGGCATCCATGCCTGGATTGAGCCCATGGGTCAGTCCCATAGGAGACTAGAACAAGAGCAGGGAAAAAGGGAAAAAGGGAAAAAGGGAAAAAGCATGGAGCAGCCCCTGTGCAGGTGTTCTTTTTCCCAATGGGGCTGCAGGGGCTGGAGCCCCTTGACCCACCCAAAGGTGCCTCTTTGCCCCCATCTGGTGGCCTTTGAAGAGACTGCCATGGCTGGCACAAAACACCTAACAATTCCCCTTCTTGCCAGCCAATGACAGGTTCCGGTGAACGTGTGTGAGAGGGCGAGCAGGTGTTCTGCCACCTCTCCTGTTCTTTAATGGGCAGCTCCTGGATGTAAGAGAAAGTCTTTGGGGTGACCATGACACTGTTGATGGATGCGACATGCCCAATGTCAATTCTCTTAGGTGGGGGCCCCTTGTCAGACCGCTTTGACCTTCTGACCTCCTGCCACTCATCAACCTTTTCTTCTGTGGGTTCTTCGCCGACTGGCTGTTCACGACCGGGATGTGGAGGCCCTCGGTCCCAGGCGTTGGGCATCATGGGCCTCTGGAGCGTTGCTGGAGGCGAAGAGTCAGGTGAAGATGGTGTGTCTTCCCCCTCAGGACTGGACGGCTCATCCTCCTCATCTGGACCAGGTAGGCTGACCTGTTCCTCGCTCTCATCAGTGGCAGGGTCTGTGGTTGTCTCAGGTGGTGTCATGGTTGGTGCAGCTTTGCTGGGCCGGTTAATGTATGGACCCAGATCATTTGAGTGGATCTGGGTCCAATTGGAGTCCTCTTCGAAGGAGGCAGATTGGGAGGTCACAGTCCTGCCCCCTTCTCCCAGGAATCGGTAGGCCTTGGAGCCAGGGGCATAGCCCAAGAACCTCAGTCTCTGGGAGATGGATCTCCCCTTCTTCTGCAGCTGCTTGGGGATGTGCACCCAAGCGTAGGAGCCAAACACACGCAAGTGTCCCAAACTTGGCTTCCTACCATGGACCAGAAAATATGGGGTCTGGTTCACAATGCTGCTCCAGGTGCGGTTCAGGGTGTAGTTGGCGTAGTGTACCACCTCCGCCCAGTACGATTCCGCAACCCCAGCATCCGCAATCAGGCTGCGCACCATGGTCTGCAGAATGCTGTTACATTTTTCTGACACACTGTTCTGCCCAGGAGAAAAAGGTGCTATACGAAAATGGTGTATGCCCTTGTGCCTTATCCAGTCCTGGAATTTTCGGGACATGAACTCAGCCCCACGGTCGCTCTGCAGCTGCGCGATCTTTGTCTTGTACTGAGTTTCCACGTAGTTGTACAATGATTTTATGGCATCAAAGGCTTCAGACTTTTCCGTAAGGGTATACACATGGCCATACCTCAAGAAGTCATCAACGGCAGTGAAGAAATACTGCCTCTTTCCTAGGAACGGTGTAAATGGCCCAACCCAATCAACATGTATTAATTGATATGGGTATTGTTACGCAGTGACACCTTAGGTATTGGGGCGGCCTTCCTCTTTGCCCTCTTACAGATGGCACAGTCCAGAAACACCTCACAATCCTGGAGATGAATCCCCTCAGTGAATTCCCCCATCTTTTTAATCACTGGGAAGCTCGCATGGCCTAACCTCCCATGTAAGAGGTGGGCACATTTAGTATGGAGCGGCTTTCCCACTGACACCCCCTTGGCTCTGGTTGCCTTGGGCAGTGCTGGCACCTTAGGCCCTTTTTTGGGCTTATCTGCCTTAGGTGCCTGCTGAGGCTCGGGTTTCTTGCCTGCATTGGCCTTGGAAGGCCGTGGTGCTGGTTGAGGCAGCATGGGCGCAACTGCCTCAGTCTTGTGCATCTTTGACAGCCTGGGAGCTGGCTGTGGAGACTTTCTCTCTCTCTGCACGCAGGCCCCTTCTGGGGTGGCATCCTGTGAGCTGTCTCCTGTGGCTGGGTACTTGGGGGAGAAATATGGCAAACCATTTATAATGGTAACATTCCCAATGACCCTTTTGACATGACCTCCCCCTTTGCGAAACAATACCTCCACCCTGCCATCATCACATAGCTTGGTTATGCTTAACAGGTTATTGGCTATAGAGGTAGCATGTAATACACCTTCGACATTGCCCAGCCCTGGTACAGAGACAGTGCCCTCCCCAACAACCAAAGCATTGTTACCATTTGCAATCTTAACGGAGGAGTTAATTCTCCTTAACCTCTTAAAGCCTTGCCTCAAGTTAGCAATGTGAGATGAAGCCCCAGAGGCCAGTAATCAGAGGCCAGTAGGGCCATCAGCCTTTGTGGCAGGGGTGAGGTAACTAGTATACAAAAAATTGCCCTTAGCACCACCTTTGCCCCCGCCAGGCCCCCTTCTCTGCCCCCTGCCCCTTCCTTGATTGGAACCACGCTTAGATCCTTGTTGGTAATGGGGGCAGTCCTTCTTCAGACGCTCCTCAGAGCCACAGATGAAACACTTGGGTAGAGCGTTAACCTGCTCTGAACTCTGGTGCCTTCTGTTGATGCGATGAGTTGTGGCCCCGGTGTACATCTCTACGCCTCCTGTCTTCCTCATTGAGCCTCCCTGTGAGGTAGGACAGAGTCATGGCTTTCTTTCTGATTCCCTCTAGTGAGACAATAAAATTGCCCCAACTTTTGTCCAGGGATGCCAGAATGACAGTGACCATGTTGGCCTCAGTCATGGGGTAATCCCTGAGCACCAGCTCTGCCCTGAGTGCCTTCAACTTTCCCAGGTGCTCAGCCATGCTAGCCCCAAATTTTAGCTTGGTGTTATAGAACTCCATTGTGAGTCTTGTGGTGGAGCCCAAGCTATCACTATTAAATAAGCTATATAACAACCCCCAAATTTCACCAGCTGTGAGCCCATCTGGAATGCTAGGGTACAATTTAGCATCCAGTGAGCTCAGTAGAGTGGTATAGGCTCTCCTGTGGTACCACTCTTCTTGAAGTCCCCAAGGTAAAGGTGGGGGGTCTAAAACCATTTCTAAGGTCCCCTCTTTTAAGAGACATACCTGTATCTCTTTATTCCATATGTTAAAATTTTCCCCTCCCAGATGTAGCTTCTGAAAGTTATTTGGGAGAATAGACACAGCTGGGGCAGAAAATGCTGATGTATTCTGCTGTCCTTGGTATCTCTGCCTTGGTTCCATTGAAGTAAATGGGAGAGGGATCCCTCTGCTGGCCGGTGTAGGTATTTTTCTCTGATTATTTTTCTCCTTTTCAGATGGAGCCAACTGAGCATGCTCAGAACTCATTCCAGCCCAGGAGCTGACGGGAGCGGACCTCTCTCTCTGTGCTTCAGGGCCAGGTCTGGGCCCAGGCCTGTGGAGCTCTGAAGAGTCTTCTGGAAGCCCCCCTGGTACTGGAACACTTACCAGGGGTCGAAGGCTGCAGGATGGGGCTGGAAAAGCCCGAAAATGCTGAGGATCACCTGGAGGGGCCCACCGCTGGTCCTGAAGATTCCGGAGGAGGCAGCCATTTTGGGAGGTGTGAGGCTCAGCTGGAGGCCCTCTGAAGTCATCCAGGTGAGTCCTCCATTGTCTCGGTGGGGGTGTTGGGAAGGCTGGAGACCCCAGAGGTTCTTCTGGGGCTCTCTGGAGGCGTGGGTCCTGGCTGGGGGGCTCCGGATTGGACGCCTCCCCTCACTGGTCCCCTGGGGGTGTTGAGGGAGGCTGGCTGCCCCTGAGGTTGAGGCCACGGTCATCATGGCCTCCAGGGCTGCGACCAGGACTTGGATTGCAGCCCTGATGCCCGCTGCAGCAGGAGCGGCTGGGCAGACTTCGAGGCTTGCCTGGGGGGGGGGCACGAGCAGTTTGCATGCTGCTTTGGCTGGCTGCCATCGGTTGCTGGGCCTCGTGGCCTAGCTGAGGCCTAACAAGCCTCGCTGGAGTAGGTGGCCTGGGGGCCGCCATGTTGCTTCCGGTTGGCCCCGGAAGCTGCAGGTCGCGATTTGGCGGGAACTTTCCCGCCAAAAGCTCCAGGGCCCTGGGGTCCCCCAGGGTGGCTGGCGCCATGTTGGGGAGCCTCCTGAGTGCTGGGGAAGGACTTACCCGGTGTCCAGAGGCCCCCTGCGCTGGTGTCCCATGTGGCTGGGCTCCTGGAGTCCCTCGGGTTGCTAGGAGCATTCGTAGCAGCTCTCTGCATTCCTCACCACTGAGCTGGTCTATGCTGGGGGTGGCCTGGTCCCTGGCCTCCTCCCCGGTGTCTTGGAAGTCCTGGGTAGACTGCTGGCCTGCCATGCCTTCCTCTGTGGCTTGCAGCTGCAAGGAAGCATGCGAAGGGGTCCCTTGCATTCCGCTGGGTCCTCTGGGGGCATAGAGATCATCTGTACCCTCCTCTGGATCGAAGCTCGCATCACGGAATGGATGCAGGGTTGCCAACCTTGCTTGGAGACTCCTGGTCATAACCGGGGAAGTCCTACCATCCATCTCTTGGGAGTTCTTGCTGGAATCTCCTGGCATCTTGCTTCTGCTGGCTTGGAAGCATTGTCTCAAACCATCCTCTGCTACCACTTTGTGAGGGATCTCACAAAGAACGATGGTTTGTTGAGGGTGCTTCCAAGAAAAGGTCAGCACGCAAGGATGCAATCAAATTAAGTCTTTATTTAGAAGTAAAAGTAGAGTAAAATAAGTTTCCAGGCATGGAGGCATCCATGCCTGGATTGAGCCCATGGGTCAGTATCATAGGAAACTAGAACAAGAGCAGGGAAAAAGGGAAAAAAGCAAAAAGCAGGGAGTAGCCCCTGTGCAGGGGTTCTTATAGGGGCCCCTGGCCCCTCCCTTGCCCATGTGTGTGAGGGAGCCGGAGGACCATTAACTCTTCCCAATGGGGCTGCAGGGGCTGGAGCCCCTTGACCCACCAGTGGGATCAAAGGTGCCTCTTTGCCCCCATCTGGTGGCCTTTGAAGAGACTGCCACCTAACATAAACTTCCATTAATATTATAACAGAATTGTTGGTCTTCAAGGTGCTGCAACACTTCTGTTTTTGTTTCAATTCAGCTACCACCCTGGAAACTGCTAGCTGAAATTGTGTTTTTATATTGATCTATGTAAAAAAAGAATGCCCATCTCTAAATGACCTAGGGGACTTGCAGCATCTTATTTTTATGATTCATTAATGTCTTTTTAATATCACATTATTTTGATTTAATATGGAAGTCAGTACAGATCTAAGACAGAATATGACTGAGCATTCAACAATCAAGAGTAAACTGCATCCCAGGGAAGAAGTTAACTCAGAGAATATTGATGGCAGAGTAATGTTTCGATTAACTTTGTGCATTAATGAGCTGAACTCCCTGAACTCAAACGTTGTCAGTTCATATTCTAGATTCTACAATTGGGCTCTGGGGTATATTCTGATTTTTATGCACATCTGTAGCAATAGTGCTTACAGGAAGAATGTACTTATACCTTCAGAGTTCTTATCAAAATTATTGAGGCATAGCCATTCACGCTGCTTAGGCTGTTGATCAAATATATTGCTAAATTTAGATAGCAATAGCACTTAAACTTATATACCACTTCACAGTACTAGATTGCTCCCGGTTCGCAAGAACTGGTAGTAAAAATTCGTAGTAGTTCGGAGAACCAGTAATAACATTGGCTGGCCACGCCCCCGAACCGGTCCCCGGCCAGGTCGCCACTCGGTTACCCTGCCCACCTCATCAGAGGCTTCCTTTTTTTTTTTTAACTTATAAAAGCATTTTTTCTACAACCTCTTCGGCCAAAAAAATGCTTTTAAAAGTAAAAAAAAAGCCTCTAATGATCGCGCAGCTCAGCTGGGATCGTCAGAGGCTTCTGAAAGCATTTTTTTTGCAACCTCTTCAGCTGAAGAGGTTGTAGAAAAAAAATGCCTTTAAAAGCCTCCGGCAATCCCAGCGGAGTTGCCTGATCGTCAGAGGCTCCTAAAAGCATTTTTTTCTGCAACCTCTTCAGCCGAAGAGGCTGTAGAAAAAAAATGCCTTTAGAAGCCTCTGGCGATCCCAGCTGAGTTGCCTAATCGTCAGAGGCTCCTAAAAGCATTTTTTTTTCTGCAACCTCTTAAGGTTGTAAAAAGTTAAAAAAAAAAAAAGTTGGCCATGCCCACCCAGTCACATTACCCCCCACCAAACCACGCCCACAAAAAAAGCCATGCCCACAGAACCGGTAGTAAAAATTTTTTAAATCCACACCTGTTTACAACCCCCTCTAAGCGGTTTACAAAGTCAGCATATTGCCTCCAACAATTTGGGTCCTCATTTTACCCACCTCGGAAGGATGGAAGCAGTGGTGGGATCTGCCGGTTCTAGGGGGTTCGGCTGAACCCTTTGTTAAATTGCTGGCTCACCCCGCCCCTCCGCACCACTATTTATTGCCAATAAATAGTGGCGGGCAAGGGGTGGGCGAGCCAGCAATTTAACAAACGGTTCGGTGTCTTTTTGTAATTTTATTGGCCCGTGGAGCTTCAGCATAGGCTAATTAGCCCTTGCTTAGATCAGCTCCTGACTCTCAGCTGATTTGCTCTCAGCTGTTTTGCTCAGGGCTCTGCTGCTTGCTTGCAAAGAGTGCTGATTTTTTTCCCCCTAGCTAAGCTGAAAAATGAAACTGAAAGTAAAGCAGGCTGTTGGCTTTGCTGTTGCTGCAAAGTTGGAAAATTAGGCAGGCAGATTTCTTTTCTTTTTCCTCACCAAAAAACATAGGTGCAAACAATGGGAAATTTAGGGGAAAAGAGGAGAGTTCAAGATTTTAAAACACAAAAGAAAAAAAGCTCTATTTAACTAGGGAATTGTAATAATTGAGATACTATTAATTGTATATTGTGTTGAAAGCAGAAATGGTTAAGTTGTGGTTTGGAGGAATATATGGGGGAAATTATTTGGTTTATTATTATTGGTAAATATAATTAATTGATTTGTAAGAAATTGGATTGCATGGAAATAATTGGAATATTCATGTTCATATTGATTAATATACAAAAAAGTTAGTTATATAACTAATTGATTTATATTAAAATGTTGAATTTATATTAAACAACTGTAATATTACATAATTAACCAATGTGAGGATGGATATAAAAATAGATGACAATGGAAAGGGGTATAATATAGAATAGAAGGGAAAAATTGAATTTGATTAAGATTAGAGATGAAGATGAAGGGTAATATTGGTTTTTTACAAAAATAGATGAGGAATAAATATGGCAAAAAGGAAATATAGAAATTGTAAATTTAATTGAAATGACTAAACACTGTTTAAATTTGTGAACCGGCCAAATACTCTGTTCAAAGAAAATACATTGTATGTTTGTATGTGTTTTTCTAATTATTGTTATTTATTCATATTTGTTCTCTTTTATTCTTTAAAGTTTAACAATTCATTCTTTATCTTAATATCTTTATATTTGTTTAGGGTTGGCTTTCTTCCCTTTCATCTTTTTTATTGTACAGCAATCTTTCTCCTCAAACCTACCACCTCTGTCTTTTCTTTCCTTCTTACTTTCTCTTCCTCCCCTTCTTCTTCTCCTCCCTACGTCCTCTTTCTTTCTCCTTCTCCTCCTCTCTTCCTCCCTCTCTTACCCTCACTCCTACTCTAATTTCCCTTCCCTTCCTTCATCCCTCTCTATTGCTGTATCCTTTTATGCATATGGACTACTCAGAGGGCTGAAAAAGTTATTTTTGACTGGTCCTCACACTTTTGACCAGTCCTCGAACTTACGACTGTCCTCACATTTTACGTTTTTGCCCTATCTTGTCACCATGGTGAAGAGAAGCAGTTGTGAAATGAGTGACACGGTTGTTAAGAATGCCGCAATGGGCATAAATGTGAGGATGGTCATAAGTGCGAGGACCGATCAAAAGTGCGAGGATCAGTCAGAAATGACTTTTTTCAGCCCTCTGTAGTCCCTATGCAGATAGCCACACCCACCGGTCACATGACCAGCTAGCCACACCCACCTGGTCACATGACCGGCTAGCCACGCCCACCCGGCCACATGACTACCGAGCCACACCCCCAACTAAACCACGCCCACAGAACTGGTTGTTAAAAAAATTGAATCCCATCACTGGATGGAAGGCTGAGTCAACCTTGAGCCTGTTAAGATTTGAACTGCCAAATTGCAGGCAGCCAGCAGTCAGCAGAAGTAGCCTGCAGTATTGCACTCTAGCCAATGCGCCACTGCGGCTCATAATTATCTCTTTGATCAAAGAAGAAAGACAAGATGACACCCAGGGCATGCATTCATCAATGACTACATTTGAGAATGTCATAATTTTATTTATTTATTTATTTATTTATTAAATTTTTATACCGCCCCCTCTCCCCCTCTCGGGGCGGTGAACAGCCAAAATTAAAAACACACAATACAAATATTAAAATACATTAAAACAAAATTAAATTATCTTAGGCTTCTCCAATTTAAAACCCCGTTACCCATAAAATTCACCAATTAAAAATTTATTATTTGAAACAAACATCTACAACTAAGAGGACATGGGGAATTCCATAATTTCATAATGTCTAAGCAGCTGAAGTATGATTGATAAGCTAAAAAAATGAAAAAGACCCACTTTAAAAATGAAATAAACCAGAGTATTCATTTACATATTGTCCATATTCATATTAAAATGCAACATTTCCATAAGATTTACCACAAAGAGACATGTACAAGGCATTAATGAGTCCCTTCTGGGAGAAGGGCGGTATACAAATTAAATAAATAAATAAAAATTAATGGAGTATGCCTAGGATTATAAACATGCATGGGATTGTTCATACAAGATGAACAGTTTTCTTTTCCAATTTTCTTCTATAAGACATTTTGGGTTATGCCTATACTAAGGCACAGCTAATATTCCAATACATACACAGCTATCACACTATTTCCTGGGGCAGTAACCAACATTATACAAAGTACCATTAAGGAATAAGAATTATTAAGCAAAAGAAGTTAAAAGCATAACATAGGATAAAAGAAAAGGAAATACAGGTAAAACTATTTTCGTGTGTATGTATGCCTTGAATCAGTCTTGCACCCACACTATGTGCCATATTTATTCCTCGTCTATTTTTTTAAAAAAACCAATATTACCCTTCATCCTCATCTCTAATCTTAATCAAATTCAATTTTTCCCTTCTATTCTATATTATACCCCTTCTCATTGTCTATTTTTATATCCATCCTCACATTGGTTAATTATGTAATATTACAATTGTTTAATACAAATTCAACATTTTAATATAAATCAATTAGTTATATAACTATCTTTTTTTGTATATTAATCAATATGAACATGACTATTCCAATTATTTCCATGCAATCCAATTTCTTACAAATCAATTAATTATATTTACCAATAATAATAAACCAAATAATTTTCCCCTCTTATGTTACTCATTTTCACATCTTAAACTCTCCCAATATCCCACATAGTTTGCCCATATAATCCTCCAAATCACAACTTAATCATTTCTACTTTCATCACAATATATAATTAAAAATATTTCAATCATTACAATTTCCCTAATTAAATTTAAAAATGTTCTAGCTGTTATCCAAGCTATAATTTAATCCTTTTTACTTTCACCACCATATACCATTAAAGGTATTTCAATTGTTACAGTTTATACTGTAAAAAAAAGAAAAAAAGAAAAACTTCTCTTTGTCTAGATTTCAAAAATACAAAAACAAATATTCCAATTATTATTCATTTCACTTTTACAATCATGATTTCCCATTTATTTCTTACTACTATTCATATTTCAATTCTAAATATGTATAACATTTTTCTCTTTCATTTCTTTTTTTCCCTTCCCATTTTTATTTTTGCCTTTTTCTTTCTCCTTTTTTCCTTTTGTGTTTAAAATCTTGAACTCTCCTCTTTTGCCCTAAATTTCCCATTGTTTGCACCTACCTTTTTTGGTGAGGAAAAAGAAGAAAAAGAAATCTCCCTCTGCCTCTGCCTAATTTTGCCTCGTTGCAGCAAACAGCAAACAGCCTGCTTTACTTTCAGTTTCGTTTTCAGCATAGCTTGATTAGCACAAGGAAAAAAAATCTGCTCCAATTTACCTCTTTGCAGCAAGCAGCAGAGCCCTGCGCAAAACAGCTGAGAGGAAATCACCTGAGAGTCGGGAGGCCGATCTAATCAACTTGTGCTAATTAGTCTATGCTGAAGCTGAAAGGAGCTGTTTTTTCTTGCTGTTTGCTTGCTGCGAGGCACAGGCCAAAGGGCGGGGGCCAGTGGGTGGGGAGGGCTACATTCGGTGTATAAGACACACCTAAATTTTCATCCCTTTTTAGGGGGGGGGAAAAGGTGCGTCTTATACTCTGAAAAATACGGTAAGTGGCCTAGTTTTGATGGGGTTGAAAAACTTCGAGTTGATGGAACAAAACAATATAATTGGTACCAAATGCTAGCATGTATACTGAGTGAAAACAACACTATAATTTCCTAGAATCCTATCTTGAAATGTCTGTATTCCCTTATCTACAGTGATACAAAACTCAGGCTTTTTGGAATAAAATGCTGCAAAATTGGTACAAAACTATGTTAAATGTAGCAGTTAGAAGTTAAGACGGCTATTTTTATCTAACTCAGTTCAAAGACAGAAAAAGAGTTATTCATTTCTACCCAACTGGTCCTAAGTAAACTATAATATCTATACCTTATAGATTTCATATGGATATGATTTGTTCCTGAAGCTGGGACTCTTCATTTTCCACAATAGAATAATATTAATTCCCTAATTTTGTATAATTGCTGTGAACTCTTCTACTATTGTTTACTGTGTTGAAACAATCAAACAAATATTAAAAAATTTAATAAAACAAAATAAAACCTACCATTTCTCTCTTATCTTCTTGGAAATGTAGTTCTACAAATATTTTGCCAACAACATATGGGAGAGCATTTTCTATGAAGTTTACACATTTATCCCATTGAGGCACTAAAGATGCTGTTCCCTGGATTACCTGTTTGAGTTAAAATTGATATATTATGGTAAATTCTGGTATAGCCTTTTCTGTAGCTGTACAGAGCAACCCTACCCTCCTTGTCTTCTTAAAGGCCATTAAGACCTGGTTTTTCCCCATAAGCATTGGACCAGGGTGGGAGGTAAGCCTGGCATTTATGTTTTTGTGATGGAAACATTACAGCACTTGGTGTTATGTAAGAATTTTTTTAAATTTTCTGTGTTCTGTTAATTGTTAGCCATTGAGAGTGATTTTATATAATATAGTTGGCCGTATAAATTTTTCAAATAACAAAAAAACTCTAAAGTTTTCTTTTAAAAAAATTGTTGTCAGGATCCAAATCCCAAAGACATGGGAAAGGTTAGAAGTTCAATATGCATTGACTTCTATAAAAGCTTTTGGTTCAGGTGGGCTATATCAAATTACAGTAGTTCATGAAATATGGATATCAAATGCTGTTATTGATCTTATAGGCATGGATAACAGGGATATTGATGTCTCATACTTACCCTAGAAAATTCTAGCCACCTATACTGAAACCGTCGACTGAGGTTGAATATTCTTGAATAAACCATTCTCCATACCAGATAGTTGGCAATAGTCCTGTAATACATACAAATGAAGACCAGTTAGATCTATGTGTTCCAATGTACAGCCAATAATAGAAATATACGTAAATATTTTTTAAATTTCTTATTCACTGCAATATCAACTTACTTAGAAATTAATTCTACATTACAGTAGAATGAAGAGACTGCATCATAATTGCCATAATGTAAATAAGTGAGGACATTTTCTTTTTGAATATCCTGATTTAGGATTTAGTCTTAAAGGTCTAACAATTCTGTGGGGTGGGTTGAGACAAGAAAGAGTCACTGGTGCAGTCACCCAGCCTCCCTTTTAATAACTTTTATAGCATTCATTAGTATAGTTTTAATTGATTAATCATAATTTAAAAGTTGTCACTAAAAAATTAAATAAGCATCTTGAATGTTTTAGCTGCTAGAGCTTCAGAAAGGCTTATAAATCAATTTCTTAATGGCATGTTGCATACTGGAGCTAAATATATAATTCCAAGGAATATAGTAAGAATATTGTTTATTGGGAAAGATGTTGCTCTGCTCTTCCAGTGTAACCTGCATTATTCTGGATAGTTAATAGTTGATAGTTGATCAATGCAATCACAAGATCAATATAAACCTTAAAAAATAAATTTGATAAAATAGAAATATAGTGCCTCTGCTGTTTGTACCTAATGCTACAACATCTGTAGCATTTTAGGTATACTATGAATAATTACATGCCAGATCATTTTAAGGCTAAATGACTTAAGCTATATAAAGGATGTTAAGTAATTAAACATTGCGAATAGGCAAACATTTTTAAAAGCTTAGTCTGAAAGAATAGAATACTTTGAGACATATTTTGATCTTTGACTTCTTCATAAATCTTCATAAATGACTTAGATGAGGGAATAGAAGGGGAACTCATCAAATTTGCAGATGTCACTAAATTGACAGGAATAACCAACACCCCAGAAGACAAGCTCAGGATCCAAAAAGATCATGACGGACTTGAACAATGGGCCCTATCCAACAAAATGAAATTTAATGTGGAGAAAAGCAAGGTTTTACACCTGGGCAGGAATGTGCAGCAGCAGCCAAAAAAGCTAATACAATCCTTGGTTGTATAAATAGAGGCATAAAATCACACTTTATAAAGCCTTAGTAAGACCACACCTGGAATACTGCATCCAATTTTGGTCACATTACAAAAAAAGATGTTGAGACTTTGAAAAAAGTGCAAAGAAGAGCAACTAAGATGATGAAAGGCCTGGAGATTAAAACATGAAAAACGGTTGTATTATGTATCTAGTTTTGGTGGGAGATTTAGACAACAATAGGTCACTTGTGATTGGTCAGCTGCCCGGCTGGCCGGGTATATAAGGAGGGCTGTTTGCCTGTAACTTTTGCTGAAGTCTCACTGTACATTAAAGACCTGTTGTCACTACTTTGCTTCTGCCTCCTCAATCGCCCAACTCAACATTGGCGACGAAGGTGGGATTGAGGCACTGAGAAGCAAGCCGAAAAAGAACTACCTACAGTGGATTCAGCCAGGCTGACGAGCCATACACAACAGGACTACGATGTCTGCCTTCGTACTGCCAAAGCCTTTCGACCCGGACAGAGAGAAGTGGGGGTCGTACATGATCCGATTCGAATGCGCCCTGGAAGCAGCAACATGCAGGGCCACTCGGAAACCGAAAGAGGGCCCTGTTCCTGAGCCACTGCGGGCCAGAGGTCTTCGACATGGTGGAGTCACTCTTGGAGCCGACACCGATCCAGACCGTCTCGTGGGAAGTGCTACAAGCCACGCTCATCGAAGTTTGTGCAGCGCTATGAGCTCCGGCAATGAGTACAGCATGAAGGAGAGCTGATCAGCGCGTACATGGTCGCCCTCCATTGCGAATACCGGGATCTCGATGACGCGCTCCTAGAGCAACTAATCTGTGGAGTGTGAGATATACGCTTACAGAGAAGGTTGCTCACGAGACAGAATCTGACTCTTTCAACGAGGCCAGGGCACATGAGTCATCGACCAAGGCTGCGAAGACACTGCAACGACCAGCTAACCCGAAGGAAACCCCGAGGTCGGCACCAGTGCACCGAGAATCCACCCAGACCAGCAGTGAGGAAGAGTCAGAGGAGGACGTCTTCCAAATGGAGAGACAAACACGGGAGCAGACAGAGCGACAAGGAAGCTGCTCGAGCTGCGGAGGAGCACAACAGAGGCAATCCTGTAAGTTCAGGGATGCCATCTGCAGGCATTGCGAGAAGAAGGGGCATCTGGCGAGAGTCTGCAGGGCAAGCCTACCAGTCAACCACAAGCCTCGGAATAACTTCAACCAATCAGAGCCAGCGTGGCACAAGCAGGCCAGTAAAGATGGTGACCAGAGGAAACGGCACGAATTTCAAAGCCACGAGACCTGCAGCACCTTGATTGGCCAGGCCAGCACAACCATCGAGAAAAAAGTCCACACAATGGTCGAGATCGAAGGACAACCCTGCGAGACGGAGATCGACACCGGGTCATCCCTGTCCATCATGTCCTGGGCTACCCTGAAGGCCGCCCTTCCCAACATCAAGAAGAGCCGGCTCCAGATCCAACGAATCTGGCTGCGAGACTACCAGGGAAACAACATCCCTGTAGCTGGAGTGGGCACGTTCCAGGTCACCTATGATGAGTACCGGAAGAAGCTACCCCTCACCGTGGTCAGCGAGACACTACCGAGCCTCCTAGGGCTGGACTGGTTCAAGGCCCTAGGAATGGGATTCCTGTGGCAGCACCCTGAAGGACGACCTCACGCAGGAGTTCCAATACATCTTTGACGACCGGCTGGGCAAGTAAGTGGGGACCCCTATTTCCTTTAACCTAGACCCCAACGTAGCTCCGATCAGACTGAAAGCTAGGCGAGTGCCTTTTGCACTCAAACTCAAAATTGACTTGGAATTGGATAAACTAATCAAGCAAGGGGTGTTAGTCCCAGTAGACCACGCTAAATGGAGACCCCAATAGTGACCCCGGTCAAATCAGATGGGTCTGTGCGCATCTGCGCAGACAACAAATGTACCTTAAATAAGGCCCTTCAGCAGAGTGCATACCCTGTCCCAATTTTTTTAAAAAATTTGATTTTTATGCCGCCCTTCTCTGGAGACTCAGGGCAGCTTACAATGCGTTAAGCAATAGCCTTCATACTTTTCTATATTTATACAAAGTCATCTTATTGCCCCCACAAACTGGGTCCTCAATTTACCTACCTTAGAAAGGATGGAAGGCTGAGTCAACCTTGAGCCTGGGGAGATTCAAACTTGCAGTAATTGCAGGCAGCTGAATGTTAATAACAGGCTATTAGTCTGTTGTGCCACCAGGCTCTGGTGCATCATCTGCTCCATTCGCTGGGCCCTGGCAAGATCTTCCCGAAACTCAATCTTGCGCAGGCGTACCAGCAACTACCGGTAGATGGCGCTACCATGGAAACACAGACTATAGTCACCCACAGAGGTGCATTCAAGTGCACCAGACTCCAATTCGGAGTCAGCATAGCCCCCAGACTGTTTCAAAGTACCATGGAGCATCTTTTACAAGGACTGCCAGGGGTGGTGCCCTACTTTGATGATGTACTCATTAGCGCAACAGATGAGAAACAGCTAGGGGACAGACTAAGGCGGGTGTTGGCCAAATTCAGGGAGGCTGGACTGCGTGTAAAACGGACTAAGTGCATGATTGCAGTCCTCTCGGTGGAATTCTTGGGGTACCAGGTGGACGGATCGGGAATACACCCCACCGAGAGCAAAATAAGGGCCATCCAGAACACGCCCACACCAAAAAACAAAGCGGAGCTACAGGCTTTCTTGGGTCTCCTCAACTTTTACGCCATATTCCTAAGAGACAAGGTAACGGTCACTGAGTCGCTACATCGGTTACTGGCCAAAAATTCACCTTGGGTCTGGGGGAAGTTTGAAGCTGACGCATTCAACACAGTGAAAAAACTCCTATCCGCGGACAGTTTCCTGATTCAGTATACGCTACCACTTGTTCTAGTCTCCCCTTTGACGTGGGAGCCATATTGAGCCATAGACTACCGAATAGGCTAGAGGCACCCATGGCCTACTACTCACGAACCCTGTCCAGCGTGGAATGGAACTACATCCAGCTGGACAGGGAAGCCCTCGCAGCAGTGTCAGGGGTCAAGAAATTTCACAAATATCTATTCGGCCGACATTTTGAATTGGTCATGGACCATCGTTCATTTTTGGCCCTCCTGGCTGGGGATTGGCCCACCCGCGCTGCCTTGTCTCCACATATGACATGGTGGACCATATTCCTGGCAGCTTACTCCTACCAACTTGTCCACTGACCGGGACTGAGTCTGGGACATGCTGACGCCCTCAGCCGCTGCCCGCTACCGGACCTCTTAGAAGACCCAACCCCGGAGGCACCAGTTCTCCTTATTGATGTTTTGAACTCGGGGCCTCTTACTTCAATGGAAGTAGCAAGAGCCTCAGCTAAAGACCATGTGCTGAGAACTGTCATGAGTTGGGTCACGAGGGGTTGGCCAGCAAAGACGGAGGGTGGGGAATTCAAAGCATTCTTTACTAAATAAAATGAACTGTCTATGCAAGGGGGTTGTTTGTTATGGGGTGACCGCGTCATTGTGTCCTTATGCTTAAGGGAAAAAGTTTTAAAACTGTTACATGAAGGGCACCCAGGAATTGTACGAATGAAGGGTCTAGCTAGGAGTTATGTATGGTGGCCACAAATGGATGTAACCCCTGTCAAGAGTCCAGGCCAGATCCCCCCACAGCACCGGTCAGGGAATGGGAGCATCCCCAGGGGCCCTGGTCAAGGATTCACATAGATTTCGCAGGGCCTTTCCATGGCCAAACCTTTATGGTGATCGTCGACGCCTTTTCAAAGTGGCTCGAGATCATTCTCATGCCATCCATGACTGCCGAAGCAGTCTTGCACTCTGCAAACTCTTTGCCACCCATGGGCTGCCCGACACCCTAGTGTCGGATAACGGGCCCCAATTCACCACCACACAATTTGAGGAGTACTTGGCAGAATTAGGCATCCGGCACGCACTCTCAGCCCCATTTCATCCGGCCAGTAATGGATTGGCTGAGAGATTTGTAAGAACTGCCAAAGAGGCACTGGCACGGCTGGACGTGGGGGACTGGCAAGCCCAAATAGACAAATTCTTAGCAGTCCAACATGCTACCCCTTGTACAACCACAGGGCGCAGTCCAGCCGAACTCCTCATGGGTAGAAAGCTCAGGTGTACCTTGGACGGACTGCACCCCAACTACTCCCTGGACGGGTTTAGAGGGGCCGGCCAGAAGTTACGCGGGTTTCAGATAGGAACACCGGTGTTCACTAGGAATTACTCAGAGGGTCCCCTATGTGTGGCCGGGGTGATCTCTGAGATAAAGGGGCCCAAATCATACACAGTGGATGTGGGAGATGGAAGGATCTGGCATAGGTACATCGATCAACTTAGAAAGAGGTTGGCCGGACAGCCAGAAATGTCAGAAATGTCAGCCCCAGACTACCAAAGTTTTCCTACAACAGCTAACTCAAGCCCGAGAAGGTCGGAAGACTTAGCTGCGGACTCCGCGTTCCAGCACCGCCCCAGCGAGATGCCACTCCCAGCCGAAGACTCCAACGCCCCCGACAAAATCCAGGAGGTTCCATTGGCGGAGCCTGGAGAAACAAAAGGTCCCTCCAACCGGCTCGACGCCATGCCTCAAACTGAACTGCGCAGGTCAACTAGGGCCCGGACACGCCCTGGTCACCTGCGCGATTTTGTATGCAAATGTATAGACTAAGTGCCTTCTGGGAGGGGAAGGGTGTTATGTATATAGTTTTGGTGGGAGATTTAAACAACAATAGGTCACTTGTGATTGGTCAGCTGCCCTGCTGGCTGGGTATATAAGGAGGGCTGTTTGCCTGTAACTTTTGCTGAAGTCTCACTCTACATTAAAGAGCTGTTGTAACTACCTTGCTTCTGCCTCCTCAATCGCCCAACTCAACAGGTTGCAGGATTTGGGTTTGGCTAGTCTAGAGAAAAGAAGGACTGGGAGGGACATAATAGCAGTATTCTAGTATTTGAGAGACTGCCACAAAGAGGAGGGGGTCAATTTATTTTCCAAAGCACCAGAAGGCAAGACAAGAAACAATGGATGGAAACTAACCAAGGAAAGAAGAAACCTGAAATTGAGGAGAAACTTCCTAACAGGACAATTAATCAGTGGAACAGCTTGCCTTCAGACATTATGGGTGCACCATCACTGGAGGTTTTTAAGAAGAGACTGGACAGTCACTTTTCTGAAATGGTATAGGATTTCCTGCTTGAGCAGCAGGTTGGACTAGAAGACCTCCAAGGTCCCTTCCAGCTCTATTCTGATTCTGATTTTGCTTCTTTAAAAAAATAAAAATATATATTTTGAGTAATATTTGAATGAGTGAAATTTTGTACACAGAATACCTCTGGCTGCAATTCCCCAAACTGTGTGCTCAGGCACCACGGGGCACTACAGTGATCTCACAGAGACAACATAGGAAATCTATTTGCAAAGATAGGTTTTGCAACAATCATATTTTTGTGACATTAAGGATGCTGTGAGCTGAGAAAGGGAACCTTTGGCCTACGACCTTTTAAGCAGATTATTAGTAGACATAGAAACAATCGAGACTTACCCCAGCTCCACCAAATGATATCACACGACCATCTGTCAATAAAATGAGTGGTTTATTCTGTATTTAAATATTCCATCCCTTAACTCAAAATTCTACTGAGCCTAGAAAACACTGTTGGGAAAGCTTGAACATGATATTTTTCTCTCAAGAAAATGTGCAAAATTTGACTGGAATCAACTGGCTTTTTTCTTGCCTGACATGGAGTAATGCATTCTGACTTTATCAGTTTTAATACAGAATACTACTGCTTTGATAGAATTGGAGCCAGATGAAATCAAAAGACCGTATTAATCCAATGCTAGGAGCAAGGCTATGTTATTAATCCATCAGTTTGGTTTCAAGGTGTTACAAACAAGAGTTGATTTTTTGCTATAAGATTCCTGAGGAACAAAGAGCAACAAATGGCTCAAGCTATAATTGAGAACCAACTTGTTTTAAGGAAGGGCAAAACTAAGGATGATGACCCAGCATTTTCTACTTCAAACATTTAATAGAATTATTAAAATATTGACTATACCAAGGTTCTACTTTGCCTTTTATGAAGACAGAAAAATTAGTACATGTGGACTTTTAAATTTATGAAAAAAATAGATGAAAAAATTAAAGAATATAGTGCAAGTGAATGTGACTTCTAAACTGATAAATATTTTGAAATAAAAACCAATGTTGCTTTCTTTTAAATATTTTTTAAAATAAATAAGTTAATAACTAATTTTTAGAAGGCAAACAACCAGGATTTTCATTTCAAAATTCCTGCTTTCATGCAAAAATGATGATTTCACTTTAAACATTACAGGACAGAAGAGAGAGGCCAAAGTCGGAGCAATCAAGTGAGTAAGGAACCATTTAAAAATCACATTAAGAAGACTCCAGTTATGAAGGCACTTTAGGGACACATACCATAATGCACATTATACATAATAATTCATAATGATTGCTAAGTGCGGTTACTATAAATACTTCTATACTACTACTATGATGATATGTTGCTTCTGTCTGTTGCCCAGAGAATTTAACTACATCCTAAAGAATCCTTTGATATCCTTCATACAGAATATAAAATAGCCATGGCAAAATATTCAGTTAAAACATCTGTTGTGTTCCTTTTTAGCCTCATCTTTTAGCAGTCTCTGAAATTCCATAAATTTTATCTACATTGCAGAAGACTTTCAAAGAAGCTACACAAAAAATCATCATGATCATGGATTTGTAACTGGCTGGCAAACCGTACTCAATGGGTAATCCTTAATGGTACTACGTCTACATGGAGGGAAGTAAACAGTGGAGTACCACAAGGTTCCATCTTTTTTTTTTTTTTTAATTTGATTTATATGCCGCCCTTCTCCGGAGACTCAGGGCGGCTTACAATGTGCTCAGCAATAGCCTTCATCCTTTTTGTATATTTATACAAAGTCAGCTTAGGCCCAGTACTCTTCAATATCTTCATAAATCTTAGGCCCAGTACTCTTCAAAATCTTCATAAATGACTTAGATGAGGGAATAGAAGGGGAAATTTGTAGATGATACTAAACTGGCAGGAATAGCTAACACTGTAGATGATAGTCTCAAGATCCAGATGGATCTTGGCAGACTTGAATACTGGGCCCTATTTAACAAAATGAAATTCAATGTAAAGAAAAGTAAAGTCTTAAACTTAGGCAAGAAAAACCAAAAGTACACATATAGACTGGGTGAAACTAGGCTTAATAGCAGTAAATGTGAGAGGGATCTTGGAGTCTTAGTGGACAACCAATTAAATATGAGCCAACAGTGTGTGGCGGCAGTCAAAAAAGCCAATGCAATCCTAAATTGCTTTAACAGAGGAATATAATCAAAATCAAGTGAGGTACTAATATCACTCTATAAAGCCTTAGTATGACCACACCAGTGGTGGGATTCAAGTAATTTAACAACCGGTTCTCTGCCCTAATGATTTCTTCCAACAACCAGTTTGCCAAACTACTCAGAAAGTTAACAACCGGTTCTCCCAAAGTGGTGCGAACTGGCTGAATCCCACCACTGGACCACACCTAGAATACTGCATCCAGTTTTGGTCACCACACTATAAAAAGATGTTGAGACTCTAGAAAGAGTGCAGAGAAGAGCAACTAAGATGATTAGGGGACTAGAGGCTAAAACATACAATAAATGGTTACAGGAACTGGATATGGCTAGGCTAGTGAAGAGAAGGACCAGGGGAGACATGATAGCCATCTTCCAATACTTGAGGGGCTGCCACAGAGAGGAAGGGGTCAAGCTATTTTCCAAAGCACCTGAAGGCCAGACAAGGAATAATGGATGGAAACTGAACACGGAGAGATTCAACCTGGAAATAAGGAGAAATTTTCTGACAGTGAGAACCAGCAGTATAATCCGTCCGGTTCTATCCAGTTCATGTGAGCCAGTAGCGCCGGCAGTAGGAGGCTCCTCCCACCCACCGGGATGTCATTATGTCCTGTTTTTCACCCTCTGCACATGCGCAGAAGGCTCCCATGCGCTCCTGTTCCCGAACCGGTAGCGAAGGTAAGTGAATTTCATTGCTGGTGAGAACCATCAACCAATGGAACAGCTTGCCTTTAGAAGCTGTGGGAGCTTCATCACTGGAAGCTTTCAAGAAGAGACTGGACTGCCATCTGTCAGAAATAGTGTAGGGTCTCCTGCTTGGGCAGGGGTTGGACTAGATGACCTACAAGGTCCCTTCCAACTCTGTTAATCTGTTAAATCTAAGAAATAATATTAATTTTTTTATGACATGGAATATCCTGTATTGCAAAACAAAAGCTTTATGATGTACAAAGTTTTAAGTATGTTTTTTATTATTTTTTAATCTTTAAAAACAGTTCCATAGAATTAAACAGATTAATAGTTTCTGTTTCATGTAAGTAAAAAACAAGCATAAAACTGTAATTAGACCATCATGATGATCAACATGTGTGGAGTTTTCCAAAAGTGTAACAATATTTTGTTACATTAAAAGAAATGGAAATGAACTGGTCTGATAGGAATAATCACAAATAAAATAAATCAGAATTGCCTATGGACTTCAGCAAGTAGGGAGTTATGAAACAGAACTTGAGTCCTTGTGGAAAGTGAAATATAAGAACACATGGAATACTGATTCAATGGGTACTTCTCCGTAAGGAACTTTGTAATACTTCCCATGAAGAACTGTTGGAAACCATTAAAACATGCATTAATGTTTTACAGCAGCAATGCTGATATTGTTCAAAATTTAGGAAAGATTATTTGATTTAAATACCTTGCCAGCTTGAAAAAAGAGGAAAAAAGAGGATTGATTATGCAGAAAGACATTCTTTGGTAGGGTAGATTAGTCTGACTGACTTTCCAAGTCCATAGTATATCACTTGAATGCAATAAGTACTTGATCATAGTCTATCATCAACATAATCTGTTTTTAGAATCTATAGTACTATATTATAGTTTTGGCAAACTGAATATATTAGGCATTTTGGATGTTTCAGAAAGGTTGGCTGTAATCTTGCCTTAAGCTGGAGAAGTAATAAATATCAAGGAACTTTAGTGTCTATGCTTTGGTCACATAGTTCCTTATTGATTAGAGATTAATATTGTGGTGGACCAAGTTGGAGGTTTAAATATATAAAAGGGATGTTAATATTATCATATCATATCACTAGGCATTCAAGTTGAAACTTCTCTATCTATCTATCTATCTATATCCTGTCTGGAAGATAGCAAAAGAAGTGATTTTGTAATAGATGTGCATGTGTGCCAGAGTTTTATGCTGGGTTCAGTCAGTGGTGGGATTCAAATAATTTAACAATCAGTTCTCTGCCTAATGACCATTTAAAAAAAAAACAATAGTCCAGTGCCAATCTAGTCCACTATTGTAATAAAGCTGATGACCAATACTATTTTTACTATTTTAGTGTCAAATTAAGGAGACATTGTAGCAGAGGAAGCCATGTTAGTCTATAGTGTCAAAAAACGAGGAGTTTGGTAGAACTTTTCCGATTAACAATTTTTCTCAAAAGGCAGAAGCTTTTTGTGAGCTGTAGCTCACTTCGTCAGAAAAGCTTCCATCTGTTTTTTTGATGAAGTGAGCTACAGCTCACAAAAAGCTTCTGCCTTTTGAGAAAAAAAACGTTAGTCAGAAAAGGCACCATGCAGCCAGATTCTTTCTGAAGTTAAGGAGAGCAGTCAATGTTTTTTCCCTGCCACCAAGCATCACAGGTTGGTATGGAAACTGTTAGAGAAAATTTATTTCTCTATAGCTGTGCCTATTAATGGCTTTTGGAATAGACAGATACATAAGCCAATCAGAGGGCAGCTAATATGTTTGAATCTCCAGGGTCATACCGTAACTGTCATAGTTAGCAGTATAAAACGAGATTCTTGTCAGAAACTCTTTGCTCTTCGATCTTCACTCATTTTAGCTATTTGGTCTTAGGTCTTAGGTCTTAACTCTTCTAGGATCTTCCATTAAACAACTGTGAGCAGTTTGGAAGTCTGTTAGAAGAGCAGTTCTGGACTTCCGGTTGGCACCACAGGCTTCGTGGACGGTCTTCTTAGACCGCCAACCCTGTGTCTTCGTAAAAGCCGCTTTGACAGCATAAATCGGCTGTCTGGTGGCTGAAAAACCTCCCTTTCGGGAAAAGAAGGAGAGGAGAGCTGGTGGGTGAGAGTAGAGCTCCCCAAAAGTCCTTTGGAATATTTCCAGAGGCTTGGTGGGTGAGAGCTCCCTAGTCAGCCCGCCAAGAAGCTCCGAAGCCAGGACGACTCTGCGAAAGCAGAGCGAGAAGCCGCGATCCGATCCTGCTGTCAAAAGTGAGTCTGACTGATTACAAGCGCAGGCAGAGTGGAAACAGGAGAACAAGCCTTAAAAGTACAGAGCTTAACTCCGGAGTTACTTTGTTTCAAACTGAATTTCATTGAGCTGGAGGCTGAAGATGGCGTCTTTGTTATGGTTTTGAAAGTGAAAGCCAGAAACGAAAGTGCTTATTGAGAACTTTGCACTGGGAGAGTGGATTAGCTGCTTATTAACTGCTGGGAAGTGAGAGCTTGTGGAGAAAAAAAACTATCTTGCCTGATAAATTAGAGACTATAAATTACAAACATTTTAAAGTTGTTTAAGGGACTTTGTGGCTTTGGAAAAAAAAAGAGAGAAAAAAGATCTTTTTAAAAGGGGGAAAATGGCTTCTAAACAAGTGAAACCAGGAGTTGTTAATGGAGGGAGAGGTTCTCCAGTTGTCTCAGTGGTGACACAGAAAGCACAACTTCCGGCTGATTTACAGAGTCAGGAGGCTGCTCTTAATGATTTTAAAGAATTTATGAAAGAAGCCATGAATAATCAAGCAACAGCAATGAAAGAAGCTATGAATAATCAAGCCACAGCAATGAATAACTTAACAGTACTTGTGGAAGGGAAATTAAAGAAAGTTGAGGAGGACATAAGATCAATTAAAGAAGTGGTTGCAGGAAAACACGATGAAATAAGAGATGATATTGTTTATGCTGTATCAGGATTGTCAAAACTTGTTATCCAGCTTGATGGGAAAGTGGAAGGAATTAATGAAGCCAATTTAAATTTGGAAAGCAAAATGGGAGATGTAATGACCAAAACAGAGAAAGTGGATGATGAACTGGTAATGTTACAATACAGATCCATGGAATTTGCTTTGAGATTGAGAGGCCTGAAAGAAAACAGCAAAGAAAATTTAAAAGATATTTGTGCTGATGCTATTGCAGAGATAATTAAAGAAAGACCAGAAGATGTGGCAAGCCAAATTGATAAAATTTACAGGGTTAACTCCTGGCTGGCAAGATAAAGACAGCTGCCAAGAGATGTGGTGATTTATTTTACAACCAGGAGGATCAGAAATGATATTTTACAAGCTTCCTACAAGAATAAAGTTCAGGTGGCTGGGCAAGAGGTGGTGGTTTTGAAAGAGATTCCTCCAAAGATGCTGAGAAGTAGAAAAGACTTTGGCTTTTTGGTAAATGAGCTGAGAATCAACAAGTGGCATACAGATGGGACGTTCCAACTGGTCTAATAGTGACTTATAATGGAGAAAGATACTGATTAAACACAGTCTGGAAGGCAAAAGATTTTTATGTAAATGTTTTAAAGGCTGGATACCCACCCTCACCGGGGGGGGGGAGAAAGAAAATGGAGATGATACAACAAGAAAAAGATGGAAAGCAAATACAAACTTATGCGGAGGTTGCAGCTGGAGGAATTATCTGGAAGAAGATTTGGATCTTGGGGGTTTACCCCCAACTTTGGAACCACCTAAGAAGGGAGAGCCAAAAGCACAACGACTGACCCGATCAACTTATAAACTTCAAGAACAACAATCAAAAAGGCAACAATCTCAAGATTTATCTCAAGAAGTTCAAAAAACAGAAGCAGTGGGGGGGGGGCTAGGCCGAAGAGTAAGGTGGAGGAGGAGCTTCAGCTGATGCTCATACGGCTTCGAAAAGCTAGACAGCAACTAAATTCCTATCTTGGAATGTCAATGGCTTAAATTCACCACAAAAAAGAAAGAAAGTATTTCACTACTTGAAACAATTTAACAATGATGTTATTTGTCTGCAAGAAACACATATTAGATTATTAGACCAAAAATATCTGATAAATTCAAGATTAGGTACACATTTTGTGGCATCAGCGCCAGAGAAGAAAAATGGGCTAGTCATATATGTAAGGAAAGGATTATCAGCTAATTTAATTGAGGCAGATAATCAAGGAAGATATATTGCAATTGAATTATTAACACAGACTGGAAAAATGCTTTTAATTGGAATATATGCCCCTAATCAGCAACAAGACAAGTTTTATAAATTTTTACATACTAAAATAATACAATGGGATTATAAATCTTTTATATTAATGGGTGACTGGAATGGAGTAATAGACACACAGAAAGATAAAAAAAGTTTATCAAAGATCTCAACACGTGCAAAATTACCTAAATCTTTTTTTGATATGATGGAAGATATAGAACTGAGAGATATTTGGAGAGAACGTAACGTGGAGGAAAGAGCCTTTACTTTTTTTTCTGATAGATATCAATCCTTCTCCAGGATTGATTTTATACTAACCACAAATGATTTTATTTCCAGGGTGAAGAAGACGAAGATATGTCCAAGAACTTTAACTGATCACAGTCCGGTTTGGGTGGAATTTGAACAGGAGAGGGGAGAAAGGAGGTCTTGGAGGTTAAATGAAAATTTATTTAGATATGAAAAAAATGTGAAAGAGCTTAAAAAACAAATGAAAGAATTTTTTGTTATTAATATGAATAAGGGTACTTCTATGGAAATGGTCTGGGATGCTAGTAAGGCTTATATGAGGGGTATGTTAATACATATGAATAATAAATATAGATTAAAACAACAAAAGAAGCGGAAAGAGATAGAGGAAGAAATAAAAAAGAAAGAACAATTACTTATATTTAATCCAGGAGACAAGAAAGTAAAAGAAACAATAAATATACTACGAGGGCAATTTAATATGTTAATGGCTGATCAGGTGGCAACTAGCTTACAATATGCTAAACATAATACATTTTGTAATGCCAATAAACCAGGTAGGTGGTTGGCCTACATGTTGAGGAAAAAACAGAAATCATGAGTCATTGGTAAGATAGAATTTAGAGGTAAGCAAGTTTACCAACAGAATATGATCAAAAAGGCTTTTTTAGAATTTTATACAAAGTTATATGCTAGTGACTCAATACAAGGTATAGATATAGATAGATATTTAAAGGAAGGGAATATTCCTGAATTAACGTTGGAACAGAGGGAAGGATTGAATCAACCAATAACTTCTGAGGAGATTATTGATGCAATTAAGCAATTAAAAATAGGGAAAGCTCCGGGAACAGATGGATTAACAGCTGTTTATTATAAGAATTTACAGCTTGAAATGGTAGAACCGCTTAGAGTTCTATTTTGTAAAATTCAATTAGGGGGAGGAGTTCCACCCTCTTGGAGAACAGCTTTTGTTTCACTGATCCCGAAGGAAGATCAAAATTGTACTAAACCTGAAAATTTTAGGCCAATTTCACTTTTGAACACGGATTATAAAATTTTTGCTAAGATATTAGCGAATAGACTAATGCCAGTTATGCAACAAACAATTCATAATGATCAATCAGGCTTTATAAAAGGGAGGCAAATGAAATATAATGTTAGAAAAATTATAAACTTATTGGAATATTTGGAAAAAAACAACCAGGTCCCTGCAGCGTTCATATTTTTGGATGCAGAGAAAGCATTTGATCAATTGAATTGGCAATTTCTGTTTAAGATAATAGAAAAAATGCATTTTGGGGAGTATTTTATACATTCAATTAGAACAATATATCAGGAACAAACAGCACAAATAATAGTTAATGGAGGATTAACAGATGTGTTTAAAATTGAGAAAGGTACTAGGCAGGGTTGTCCTTTGTCACCATTGTTGTTTATTTTAACTTTAGAAGTTTTGTTGAATAAGTTATGTGACTCTGATAAAATAAAAGGAATTGTAATTAGACAGCAGGGTTATAGATTAAGAGCGTTTGCAGATGATCTGGTTGTTACTTTATCTCAACCTATAGAAGGGGCTCCCTATATGTTGGACATAATAGCTCAATATGATAAAGTATCTGGATTTAAAGTAAATCTACATAAGACAAAGATGATAACTAAAAATATGTCCATAACTCAAAGAGAAGATTTAGGGAGAATAACGGGGTTTGAAATAGTTAAAAAGGTTAAGTATCTAGGAGAATATATTGCAGCCTCAAATACGAAACTGTTTAAAAATAATTATGAAGCTCTTTGGCAAAAAGTACAGAAAGAAATGGAAAATTGGAAAAAGCTACAACTATCATTACTGGGAAGGATAGCAGCAATAAAAATGAATGTACTACCTAGGTTTTTATTTTTGTTTCAAATGATACCAGTGCTTAAGAAAGATGGAAATCTGATGGAATGGCAGAAAGGGGTTAATACTTTCATCTGGGGTGGGAAGAAACCAAGAGTGAAACTGAAAATTATACAGGATATACGTGAGAGAGGAGGTCTTAAAATGCCTAATTTAAGATTGTATTATGAAGCAGCTGCTTTATCACAAATTAGTGATTGGTTTAACTTAACTGAAGAAAGAATGTTAAACATAGAAAGTTATGATTTGTTATATGGATGGCATGCTTATCTGTTATATGAAAAAAAAGTGGATAAAGTGTTTAAGGGTCATATACTTAGAAATGCGTTGTTGAGGGTTTGGAAAAAGTACCAATATAAGCTAAATTATAAGATACCCATATGGGCAAATCCCAGATATGCAATAGAAAATATAAGTATAGAGCAAAAAATAGAGGTGATTACTTATAAAGAGCTTCTTCTTTTGGAAAGGGGTAAGTTGCAACTGAAATCTTTAGATGGATTAAAAGAAGAAGCGATAATTTATACTTGGTTTCAGTATGGTCAGCTTCAAGCTAGATCAGTGGTTCTCAACCTTCCTAATGCCGCGACCCTTTAATACAGTTCCTCATGTTGTGGTGACCCCCAACCAGGGGTGGATTCTAAATTTTTTTATTACCGGTTCTGTGGGCGTGGCTTATTTTGTGGGCATGGCTTGGAGGTCATGTGACTGGGTGGGCGTGGCTAGCTGGTCATGTGACCGGGTGGCCATGGCTATGTGTATAGGGACTACTCAGAGGGCTGAAAAAATTCATTTCTGACAGGTCCTCGCACTTTTGACTGGTCCTCACACTTATGACCATCCTCACATTTATGCCCGTGCAGCATTCTTAACAACCGTGTCACTCATTTCACAACTGCTTCTCTTCACCATGGTGACAAGATAGGGCAAAAACGTAAAATGTGAGGACAGTCGTAAGTTCGAGGACTGGTCAAAAGTGCGAAGACCAGTCAGAAATAACTTTTTCAGCCCTCTGAGTAGTCCATATGCATAAAAGGATACAGCAATAGAGAGGGATGAAGGAAGGGAAGGGAAATTAGAGTAGGAGTGAGGGTAAGAGAGGGAGGAAGAGAGGAGGAGAAGGAGAAAGGAAGTAGGGAGGAGAGGAAGAGGGGGAGGAAGAGAAAGTAAGAAGGAAAGAAAAGAGAGAGGTAGTAGGTTTGAGGAGAAAGATTGCTGTACCATAAAAAAGATGAAAGGGAAGAAAGCCAACCCTAAACAAATATAAAGATATTAAGATAAAGAATGAATTGTTAAACTTTAAAGAATAAAAGAGAACAAATATGAATAAATAACAATAATTAGAAACACACATACAAACATACAATGTATTTTCTTTGAACAGAGTATTTGGCCGGTTCATAAATTTAAACAGTGTTTAGTCATTTCAAATAAATTTACAATTTCTATATTTCCTTTTTACCATATTTATTCCTCATCTATTTTTGTAGAAAACCAATATTACCCTTCATCCTCATCTCTAATCTTAATCAAATTCAATTTTTCCCTTCTATTCTATATTATACCCCTTCCCATTGTCATCTATTTTTATATCCATCCTCACATTGGTTAATTATGTAATATTACAGTTGTTTAATATAAATTCAACATTTTAATATAAATCAATTAGTTATATAACTACCTTTTTTGTATATTAATCAATAAGAACATGAATATTCCAATTATTTCCATGCAATCCAATTTCTTACAAATCAATTAATTATATTTACCAATAATAATAAACCACATAATTTCCCCCATATATTCCTCCAAACCACAACTTAACCATTTCTGCTTTCAACACAATATACAATTAATAGTATCTCAATTATTACAATTCCCTAGTTAAATAGAGCTTTTTTTCTTTTGTGTTTTAAAATCTCCTCTTTGTCCCTCAATTTCCCGTTGTTTGCACCTACCTTTTTTGGTGAGGAAAAAGAAAAGAAATCTGCCTGCCTAATTTTCCAACGTGCAAAGCCAACAGCCTGCTTTACTTTCTCTTTTGTTTTTCAGTATAGCTAGGGGAAAAAAAAACTGCACTCTTTCCAAGCAAGCAGAAGAGCCGTGACCAAAACAGCTAAGAGCAAATCAGCTGGGGGTCGGGAGCCGATCTAAGCAAGGGCTAATTAGCCTATGCTGAAGCTCCGGGGGCCAATAAAATTACAAAAAAACACCGAACCCTTTGTTAAATTGCTGGCTCCCCCGCCCCTTGCCCACCACTATTTATTGGCAATAAATAGTGGTGCGGAGGGGCGAGGCAAGCCAGCAATTTAACAAAGGGTTCGGCTGCACCACTGGCTCTAGGGCGGCCCTTTGAAGCCCCGCGGCAAAACTTTAAACAGTTTTTTTTCCTCTAGCCATCGGAGGCAGCAATAGATTGGGAGTGGGCGGGGTAAACGAACGGCCGGCGATCCAACAGAGGCAGAGGGTGAGGGTGAGTGAAGGCGGGGGGGCGAGAGAGGGCTTTGGCGACCCCTGTGAAATGGCCGTTTGACCCCCAAAGGGTTCGCGATCCCCAGGTTGAGAACCGCTGAGCTAGATGGAGGGAAGATCAAAAAATTGGTGTTATGCAAAATGAGGAAAATCTGGTGAAACAGGTTAGAGATCAAAGTCAGATGCATATTAAAAGGTTGTATAATGCATTATTGGAAATAGATTCAGAAACGGAATTGGTTAAGGATTGTATGATAAAATGGGCACAAAACTTTCAGGAACCAGTGATGATGGATACGTGGGAAAAGGACTTCTGGTTGGGATTCGTGGCGACAGGGTGCTGTGTGAGCGAGCTCTGCTCCACGGCACTATCTTTTTCGCCGTGTCTTGGGGACCCTGAGGGGCGAGATCGCCTGGAGTGCGTCTCGGACTAGAGAGGGGATCTGGAAAGTGGGACAGTGACATGCAAGCGCCTCTCACTTGGACAGATTCCTCTGTCAAACCGGCATGGGCACGTCCGCCATTTAATGGCGGACCCGAAGCCACGACTACCACCAACAACGAGGAAGTGAGGAGTTCGGGACGGCTAACGTGAGAAGGAGACCCAACCATAAATCCCTGGTGATCGTGGGAGCAGATCTCAAGGAATTGCGAGTGTAGCCAGCTGAAAGTGCTCACGGCGGTGGGAAGGCGGCGAGTATAAGTGACAGAGCAGATTGACTGCGTGTGGATCGCTGGCGAAGCTGCGAGGAGGAAGGAGAATTTGCTGAAGCGGGGGAAGGCAAAATCAGCTGTTGGCACATTTTTCTAAATCCGTAGCGAACGTGGATAGAGAGGCTCAGACCTAGATTTTGTGTATAACACTGCGAGGAATCATCGAAACAATAACTTTTTGTTGTCAACTCTCAGCTACCCGGCTCTCTCCGAAGGGAGAAACCGGAAGTGCAGGCATAAATCACAACGGGCATTTGAAGCTCGACAACAGGAAGGATTTTGTAACGTTCTGAGCTGCGGTCTTCTCTTTGAACTGTATTCCTGCTTATTAAGACTTAGCTGCTCGTTGGATTTATTTGAGATTTCCCCTTAATTAACTGAAATATCTCTCTACGTGGAAGAATTCCCTTGACTGTGGTGGTAGTCAATTAAACAAATAAGAGTAATGAATTTTTAAAACACTATTTATAGAATTCTTTATCAATTACTAATATAAATATTAATACTAACTTATTAACTTATTAACTATTCTATAATCATCCCTCTATTTATATAGATATTAATTCTTTCTTTCTTATTAATTATTTTAGATAACTTCTCTTACTTCCTTCTGAGTGAACTATATATTACCTTGTAAAAGCCTAATAGATCTTAATCCATTGTATAACCCTTTTTCTTAAACTGTTAACCTCCTATCTCTAGTAAATTGATACCTATATCTATATTTAACTTAGGTTTATATAAGAATAATTTATAGACTATATTTAACGAATTTAATAAGTGTGAAATAGTACGATTGTACGAATATTGTAAAGTGAATATTGAAGAGACTGAGTATTTATTATTATATATTGATCTGGATTAGTCAACTATATCTAACCTATATTTAGACATAACTTTGACTATAATTGGAATGAGTACTTAGTATTGTATATTGGCTTTGTTTAGATAATTGCATCTAGCTTATTTATATATAACCTTGAATAATAACAGCTGAATGAACTGTTGTGAGTTGATAGGAAAATTGGGTAAATTTTTGATTGGATGAATTAAGTGAATCTTGCTATTAGAGAGAGGATAGTGGATGATAATTTGGAAGAACATCGAGGTAATTTTGACAAATCAGAAGAGAATCTTAAAGGAGATGACAAGCATCTCATCGGCAGTATTTAAGGCTGGGAAGAAAATGTCATCTATCCCTGCATTAACAATGTCCTCTCCAGCTCTGCAAAAACCCACTGAGGTGCTAACAAAAGTGGACAAATCAGCAATGCTACCAACCATTCAAGCGATGCAGGTGACTTTGTCAACAATTCAAGAAACTATGCTCCTGTTACAAGAAAAAATGACCAATAATCATGTAGAACTTAAAACTGATATCCATTCTATTGACCAGAAAATGAGTGAGATTCAGGAGTCCATCCATAATAATGAGAAAAAGATAAAGAAGGTCAAGACGAGGGTGGAGCAGAATGAGAGAAACCTCAACTCAATCGACCAGAAATTAATGGCACAGAATAGGGAGTTGGAGGACTCTATTATCCAGCTTGAGATGGACTGGGCAGCTTTCTACCTTCGTTTCCAGAAAGTGGTAGAGGATAAAGACGAAGATCTGGGAAATGTTATGGTAGACTTAATAGCTGGAATACTACAACAGGATAAAGATGATATTATAAAAGAGCTGGATGAAATTTACAGGGTACAAACCAACTACGCTAGGAGGAACAAGCTCCCTCGAGAAGTCCATGTCAGATTTGCCCGAAGGAAAGTGAAAGATATGCTATACAATATAGTAAGAGAAGAACCTGTAAGCTTTAAAGGCAAAGAGGTAATAGTATTGAAGCAAGTTCCCAAGAGGGTTCGAGATTTGAGAAGGGATTATAGGTTCTTGGCGATACAACTAAACAAGAGAAGTATTCCCTTTAGATGGATTTTACCAGAGGGAATGCTCATTACCTGGCAAGGGAAAAGAATTAAGATTGACAGTCTTGTCTCCGCACAAGAACTTTTGGATCAGCTGAGAGGTGTGGAAGAAGACCAAGTAGTAAGGAGGAACTGGATATAGCCTCCCAGGGAGAAATTAACGCACAGTTAAGAAAATCCAAAGAAGGAGCATCAGAGGAAAAGGAGTTAGAAAAGAAGGAAGTTAAAGAAACTAAAGGAAAGAGGCAAAGACCACAAAGAGCCGTAAGGATAAATAAGAACTAGGTAGTTAGTTGGACAATGGAGGGTTGGAAATTGCTGTCTGTTAACGTCAATGGTCTAAACAACGGAGGGAAGAGAAAACATATATTCTCAAAATTAATTAAATTTAATCCGGAAATAATATGTCTCCAAGAAGTCCATATAAAGAGAGAGGAGAGGAAATATTTGGAATTTGCGAAATTTGGCAAAACCTTTACCTCTCTAGCAGAGGAAAAAAAAAGGGGAGGGTAGGCGCTATATGCAAAAAAAGGAATTGCTGCTGAACTCAAATATTCAGATGATAAAAGGAGACTACTGGTAATTGAAATCAAGAGGGGTAGTATCCCAATTTTAGTAGTAGCTATTTATGCTCCAAATAGAAATTTAGGAGAATTTTACAGGAAATTAAGCCATAAAATAGATGAATTGGAACATAGGAATATTTGCATTATCGGGGACTTCAACGGGGTAGTAAACCCGGAAGTGGATTATAAGAGTGGAATAGAAAAAAAGACCAAAAGGGAAAGGCTCCCCAAAACTTTTTTTGACTTGGTTGATGAGCACAATTTAGTAGATCTCTGGCGAGTATTACATCCAAACGATAAGCAATTCACCTATTATTCAAACCCCCAGATGTCCTGGTCAAGGATTGATATGGTTTGGGTCAGTAGAAGTTTGGGGTTAGAAATCCACTCGGTTGAAATCGCCCCAAATGTTTGGGCCGATCACAACCCATTAGAGATAAAGTGGAAAAGCCCAAACAGGATTCAACGAAGGAGATGGAGATTAAATACCCATATTCTCAGAGATGTAGGGTTTACTAAGAAGCTCCAGAGAGATCTACAATTTTTCTTTGAGGAGAACGAAAACCAGGAAACTCCCTTAACATGTGTTTGGGATACAATGAAAGCCTACTTTATTTTTTATTTTTTATTTTATTTTGAATTTGTATACCGCCCTTCTCCCTGAGGACTCAGGGCGGTGAACAGCCAAGTAAAAACATCAAGTACAAATATTAAAATACAGTTAAAATATACATATATAAATTTGGCCCCATTAATTAAAAACAATAAACAAAACACTTAAAAACACTTAAAAAAATTAGGCCAGCCCGGCTTGCTGGAAAAGGAAGGTTTTAAGGGCACGGCGGAAGGCACCGAGGTCTTGGATTCTCCTTATCTCTGGAGGCAATTGATTCCAGAGGGTAGGTGCCCCCACAGAGAAGGCCCTCCCCCTGGGGGTCACCAGCCTGCACTGTTTGGCTGATGGCACCCCGAGGAGGCCCTCTCTGTGGGAGCGCACGGGTCGATGGGAGATTGTCGGTGGCAGCAGGCGGTCTCGAAGATAGCTAGGCCCTATGCCATGGAGCGCTTTAAAGGTGATAACCAACACCTTGAAGCGCACCCGGAAGACCACTGGGAGCCAGTGCAGCTCGCGCAGGAGCGGTGTTACATGGGAGCGCCAGGCTGCTCCCGTCACTACCCGCGCTGCTGCATTCTGGACCAGTTGGAGCCTCCGGATGCTCCTCAAGGGGAGCCCCATGTAGAGAGCGTTGCAGTAGTCAAGGCGAGAGGTGACGAGGGCATGAGTGACTGTGCACAGGGAATCCCGATCAAGAAAGGGCCGCAACTGGCGGATCAGGCGAACCTGACAAAAGGTCCCCCTGGTTACAGCCGTCAGATATTCCTCCAAGGACAGCTGCCTATCCAGGAGGACTCCCAGATTGCGAGCCCTCTCTGTGGGGGCCAACGACTCGCCCCCAATAGTCAGTGATGGAGTCAACTGACTATATCGGGATGCCGGGAGCCACAGCCACTCAGTCTTGGAAGGGTTGAGCCTGAGCCTGTTCCTCCCCATCCAGATCCGCACAGCCTCCAGGCACTGGGACATCACTTCAAGGGCATCGTTGGGGTGGCCTGGGGTGGAGATGTACAGCTGGGTGTCATCAGCGTACTGGTGGTATCTCACCCCAAAGCCACGGATGATCTCGCCCAGCGGCTTCACATAAATGTTGAACAGGAGGGGCGAGAGGACCGACCCCTGAGGCACTCCACATATAAGAGGCCTTGAGGTCGACCTCTGCCCACCTGCCAACACGAACTGCGACCGGTCGGAGAGAAAGGAGGAGAACCACCGTAATACGGTGCCCCCCATCCCCAACTCTTCCAGCCGGTGCAGCATGATACCATGGTCGATGGTATCAAAAGCCGCTGAGAGGTCTAACAGGACCAGAACAGAGGAACAACCCCTGTCCCGAGCCCTCCAGAGATCATCAACCAACGCGACCAATGCCGTTTCCGTGCTGTGTCCAGGCCTGAAACCCGACTGGAACGGATCTAGATAGGATGTTTCCTCCAAGAATTGTGGAAACTGTCGCGCGACCACACTCTCAACAACCTTCGCCAGGAAGCGAAGGTTGGAGACAGGACGATAGTTGGCCAATATTGCCGGATCCAGGGACGGCTTCTTGAGGAGAGGCCTCACCACCGCTTCTTTCAAGGCAGCGGGGAAGTGACCCTCACTCAACGAAGCGTTGATAACACCCTGGAGCCAGCCTCGTGTAACCTCCCGGGAGGCCAGTACCAACCAGGAGGGACACGGGTCCAGTAAACATGTGGCCGCACTAAGTCTCCCCAAAATCCTGTCCACATCATCCGGAGTCACAGCATCAAACTCCTCCCAGGTAACATTCTCAAGACTATTCCTCGTCACCCTGCCCTGATCTACCCAGTCAGAGTCCAAATCCCCCCGGATCTGAGCGATTTTGTCATACAGGTATTGTCCGAAATCCTCCGCCCTGCCTTCCAAGGGATCCTCCCGCGCTCCCAGATGGAGCAGGGAGCGGGTTACCCTGAACAGGGCGGCCGGACGATTCCCTGATGACGCAATAGAGGCGGAAAAGTAGTTAAACTTTGCCGTCTTTATCGCCACTAGGTAGGTCTTAATATGCGACCTTACCAGTGTTCGGTCAGATTCAGCGAGACTGGCCCTCCAACCGCTCTCTAGGCGTCTTTTCCGGCGTTTCATCTCCCTCAGCTCCTCGGTGAACCAAGGAGCCGCGAGGGATCGACACCGGGTCAGAGGCCGCAAAGGCATGACTCGATCCAAGGCCCCACCAGCCGCCCGATCCCAGGCAGCTACCAGGTCCTCGGCTGAGTCGTGTGCCAGATCTTCAGGAATTGGCCCAAGCTCCGTCTGGAACCTATCAGGATCCATCAGGCGCCTGGGGCGGATCCATCTAATTGGGTCCGCCTCCCTGCGGCGGGGTGTAGCGGTTCGAAGGTCCAGACGAAGGAGTGAGTGATCTGACCATGACAAGGGTTTCATGTCTATATCCCCTATAATAAGACCACTCAACCACTGGCCAGAGACAAAAATCAGGTCCAGCGTGTGTCCCCCCCTGTGAGTGGGGCCATGAACTAACTGGGTCAGGTCCATGGCCGTCATGGAAGCCATGAACTCCCGAGCCATCTCTGACGTTTCACCAACGGACAGCAGATTGAAATCACCCATGACCATAAGCCTGGGTGTATCAACTGCCACCGTGGCTATCACGTCGAGTAGCTCGGGCAGGGCCGTTGCCACGCGGCAGGGAGCCAGGTATGTAAGCAGCAAGCCCATCTGAACCCCATGACCCCATCTCACAAAGAGGGACTCACACCCGGCAATCTGTGGCACAGTGGTCTCCCTCGGACCCAGACCTTCGTTAATAATAACCGCCACCCCCCCCGCCCCTCCCCTGGGCCCTCGGCTGATGGAATGCTCTGAAGCCTGCTGGACACATCTCAACCAGAGGGACCCCTCCCTCCGGGCCCAACCAGGTCTCCGTAATACCCGCCAGGTCCGCTCCCCCCTCTTGAATAAGATCGTAAATGAGGGGGGCCTTATTTACCACGGACCTGGCGTTGCACAGCATCAGCCGGAGGCCCAGGTCCTGAGTATCTGAGCCACCTAGTATCCGAGGGGAGCCTTGAGGACCGGGGCGTGCAATCGCTCTCAAGTATCGAGTGCGCACCCCCGGCACAAGATAAGGTCCTCTGCTCCCGCCATATCTGCCCCTCCCATCCACCGTGCTGATGACATCCCCAATCCCTCGTCCTGTGCCCTCCAGACCGTTACCCTGTGCCAGGCTGGGCCCTGACCTAGGTGGATTACCCCCCCCATCCCCTTTGGTCGCCCTCCCAGTTCCCCTTAAAAGATTATTAAAAACCCTAATTAAAAAACCCCTCAATCCCCGCTTTAAAACATGCCACCTCTCGGGGCTCCAAAGCCCATCCTTAAGGTAGGCCTTCGATAGAGTGGAAGGCCATCGCCGCGAGAGGGGGGCATCTCGCAGCGCAAGCAAATCTGCCGAGGTATAAGCCATACAAGTATGATGAGAGGGTACTTAAGAGGGTTAGTAATATCGCATAATATATATAACAATAAAGAAAAAAGAAAGGTTCAGAAGGATTTGCTAATCCAACTGGAAGAAGCAGAAAAGAGATTACAACGAGATCCGAGTGATACCGCCAAAAAAGAGCAATGGATGACAACAAGGCATAAATTAAATTTATTAGAACAGGAAGAATTGGCAAAAAAAAATCAAACAATCTAAACAATACTATTTGACAATGCAAACAAGCCCGGGAGATGGCTATCGTATAAATTAAAAAAAGAGAACACCTAAGATGTTGAGAGATAGAAAAGATTTTGGATTCCTGGTGACTGAACTAAAGAAACAACAAATTCCATTCAGATGGGACACCCCAGTGGGTATAAGATTGAGGTTTCAAGGAGAAAGATATCGATTAAATACTCTTCAAAAAGCAGAAGAATTTTACTTCAGTGTTTTTAAACCGGGTGCAGCATCTCCACGTACTTCCTCGGTGTTAGCCACAGTAGAGGGTGAGAAGGATATGCAATTTGAACAAGAGCTGGAAGAGCAGAGGAAACAGACGGAGAGGGAGGCACTAGAGTCTCAAGGAGCGGCAGGGGGTTTACCCCTGTTGGATTCTCCTTTAGAGCTTCCAGTTGAACACCCTAAAAATACAAGAGAAGTGGCAGCGGAGTTCGACTTGATGTTGCATACTGCTAAAGATCAGCAAAACCTCGAGCAGCTTACAAACAACTTTTAGAGAAACAACAACACCAGAGCTCTAAGTTATCACAAGATGAACAGGGAGCCAATGGTAAAGCACAAAAATCCGAAGCTATGGGAGGAGCCAAGCCGAAGACTATTAGTGTGGAACAGAAACTTCAGCAATGCTCTTATCGCTTCAAGGGCCCGCAGATGATAATTAAGTTTTTATCTTGGAATGTGAACGGATTAAACTCACCACAGAAAAGGAGGAAGATATTTCACTATTTGAGACAATTTAACAATGATGTTATTTGCTTACAGGAAACTCATATTAGAACACAAGATCAAAAATATCTGATAAATTCTAGATTAGGAACACAGTTCATAGCTTCAAACTCAGAAAAAAAGAATGGTGTAGTGATTTATACAAATAAAAGATTGCTAACAAAAATCATAGAAGCAGATGATTGTGGAAGATATATAGCAATAGAACTTCTTGCAGATAATGGTCCAATTTTGGTGATTGGAATTTATGCTCCTAATCAACAACAAGAAAATTTTTATAAATTATTGCATTCCAAAATATTACAATGGGATTACAGATCTATTTTGCTTATGGGAGATTGGAATGGAGTAATAGATTCTAAAATAGATAAGAAGAGTTTGGCAAAATCATGTATCAAACTACCACAGTCTTTTTTCAATTTGAAAGAAGATTTGGAATTGAAAGATATATGGAGAGTGCATAACCCAAAAGAACTGGACTTTACTTTTTTCTCAGATAGACATAGATCCTTTTCTAGGATTGATTTTATCTTACTTACAGTTGATTTGCTTTCAAAAACTAAGAAAACAAAGATATTTCCGAGGGTTTTATCTGACCACAGCCCAGTATGGATAGAAATAGAAATGGGAAAGAAAGAGAGAAGATCTTGGAGACTAAATGAAAATTTATTTAGATATGAAAAAAATGTAAATGAACTTAAAAAACAAATGAAGGAATTTTTTGAACTGAATTTGAATAAGGGTACCCCTATTGAAATTGTTTGGGATGCGAGCAAGGCTTATATGCGGGGGGTACTGATTTATTTATTTTATTTATTTTATTTATTATATTTCTATACCGCCTTTCTCCCGTAGGACTCAAGGCGGTGTACAGTCAAGAAAAATATAGACACACAAACATCATAAAATTGCTAATTAAAATTATTACTTAGTTTGGTCAATCAAATAAAACCCAGAATTAGATAACATTTAAAAAATCATTCACATGTTCGTATGTTTAGCCTCGCCTGTTGGAACATCAGGGTCTTGAGGGCACGGCGGAAAGCACGGAGATCAGGGATATTCCGTATCTCCGAGGGCAGTTCATTCCAAAGGGTTGGAGCCCCCACAGAGAAGGCCCTCCCCCTGGGAGTCGCCAGTTGACATAATTTGACTGACGGTACCCTGAGTAGTCCCTCTCTGTGAGAACAAACTGGTCGGTGGGAGGCTATTGGTGGCAAAAGACGGTCTCGTAGGTACCCAGGTCCTAAGCCATGGAGCGCTTTAAAGGTGATAACTAACACCTTGAATCGCACCCAGAAGACCACCGGGAGCCAGTGCAGCTCGCGTAGGAGAGGTGTTACATGGACGTAACGAGCTGCGCCCATAATCACCTGTGCGGCTACGTTCTGGACCAGTTGGAGCCTCCGGGTGCTTTTCAAGGGGAGCCCCATGTAGAGAGCATTACAGTAGTCCATACGGGAGGTAACTAGGGCATGAGTGACCGTGCGCAAGGCGTCCCAATCCAGAAAGGGACGCAACTGGCAAATCAGGCGAACCTGATAAAAGGCACCCCTGGCCACGGCCGTCAAATGATCTACATGAACTCTAAACATAAATCAAACCGACAAAGAAAAAGCTTAGAATTGGAAGGGGAGATAAAGAAAAAAGAGCAGTTACTTATAAAAAATCCAACAGATGAAAAATTACAAGGAGTCATAAAACTTCTGAAAGATCAATTCCATATGCTTACAGCGGAACAAGCAGCAACTAATTTACAATTTGCAAAACACAATACATTTTGTAATGCCAATAAACCGGGCAGGTGGTTGGCTTACACATTGAGGAAACAGCAGAGTACTCTGACTATTGGGAGTATTGAGTATAAAGGGAAGGAAGTATTTCAACAAAAGCTAATTAAAGAAGCCTTTTTAGATTATTATACCAAATTATATGTTAAAGATGATATACAGAATGAACTTATAAATAAATATCTAGAAGAAAAGAGAGTTATAAAAATTTCTAATGTTCAAAAGGAAAGAACGAGTTTACCAATAACAGTAGAGGAGATTAGTATTGCTATTAAACAACTGAAAACAGCTAAAGCTCCAGGACCGGATGGTCTAACTGCGGTATATTATAAAAATTTACAAGCAGAAATGATTGAACATCTTAAAGACTTATTTTGTAGCATACAACAAGGGGAAAAAGTACCCCCTTCATGGAAAGCAGCTTTTGTTTTTTTGATACCGAAAGAGGAGGCAGGTTCTATAAAACCGGAAAATTTTAGACCAATATCTCTCCTGAATACGGATTATAAAATTTTTGCAAAAGTATTAGCCAACAGATTAATGCAGGTTATTCAAGAGGTGATTCATCATGATCAAGCTGGATTTATAGAAGGCAGATACATGAAGGATAATGTGAGGCAAATTATAGACTTATTGGAATATCTTGAGAAGAATAAACAGACTTCTGCAGTGCTGGCGTTTTTGGATGCAGAGAAGGCCTTTGATCGAGTGAATTGGAACTTTCTATTAAAGACTTTAAAAAAGATGGACTTTGGGGACCAGTTTGTACATGCGGTTGCAGCAATTTATCAAGAACAAACAGCACAAATTATTATCAATGGAAGTTTAACTAAAAATTTTAGTATAGAAAAAGGTACAAGACAAGGTTGTCCGTTATCCCCGTTGTTGTTTATTTTAACTTTAGGAGTCTTGTTGAATACAATTCGGGACTCTAGCACTCTGAAGGGAATAGTAATAAGGCAAGAGGACTATAGAATAAGGGCATTTGCAGACGATCTGGTTGTTACCCTAACACCGCCGATGGAATCAATAATCCAGATGAAAGACATTATAGAAGAATATGGTATGGTATCAGGATTTAGACTGAATCAGAAAAAAACCAAGATGATAGTTAAAAATATGACAGTTGACCAAAAGAAGGAACTCGAAAGGAAGGCAGGTTTTGAAATAGTATCAAAAGTGAAATATCTAGGAGTTCAAGTTGCAGATTCAAATATAAAACTGTTTCAAAATAATTATGAGGTGCTATGGCGAAAAGTATAAAAGGATATGGAAACTTGGAAAAAACTGCAGCTGTCTTTACTTGGAAGAATAGCAGCAGTTAAAATGAATGTTCTACCTAGATTTTTATTTTTGTTCCAAATGATTCCGGTGCTTAAAAGTGATAAATATTTGACTGAATGGCAAAAAGGAGTGAATAAGTTTGTTTGGAATGAGAAAAAGCCAAGAGTTAAATTGAAAATTATGCAAGATGTTCGTGAAAGGGGTGGTCTTAAACTTCCAAACCTGAGATTATATTATGAGGCTGCAGCGTTTACACAAGCAAGTGATTGGTTTGGAAGGACAAAGACTGGAATATTGAATATAGAAAGCCACCATCTTGAATTTGGTTGGCAAGCATATTTATTTTATGAAAACAAGGTTGACAAACTATTTAATAGTCATATTGCGCGACTCATGTCCTGGGTTGTGCAGAGTCTCAGGCCAGGGTCCGCGGCTGATGTTGTGTAATGCCAGGTCGGTCGTTAATAAAGCCCCCCTCATTTATGATCTTATTTTAGAGGGGGGTGCAGACCTGGCAGGTATTACGGATACCTGGTTGGGCCAAGAGGGGGGGTTCCCCTCGTTGAAATGTGCCCACCAGGTTTCCGTGCATTTCATCAGCCAAGGGCCCAGGGGAGGGGTGGGGGAGTGGCGGTGATTATTAGGGAGAGTCTTTGTCCGAGGGAGACCACTGTTCCTCAGATAGCCAGATGTGAGTCCCTCTTTGTGAAGTGGGGCCGTGGGGTGCAGATGGGTTTGCTGACTACGTACCTGGCTCCCTGCCACGTGGCAGCGACCCTGCCCGAGCTACTCAACGTCATTGCCGGGGTGGCGGTTGACACCACCAGACTTATTGTCATGGGGGATTTCAACCTTCCGTCTGCGGGTGAGGTGTCAGAGGTGGCTCGGGAGTTCATGGCTTCCATGACGGCCATGGACCTGACCCAGTTAGTTCAAGGCCCAACTCACATAGGGGGACACACTCTGAACCTGATTTTCATCTCTGGTCAGTGGTTGAATGATCTTGGTAGAGGGGACCTAGACATCAAACCCTTGTCATGGACAGATCATTCACTCCTTCACTTAGACTTTCCCCTGCCGCAGGGAGATGGAACCGATCAAATGGTTCCGTCCCAGGCGCCTGATGGACCCCGAAAGGTTCCTGACGGAGCTTGGGCCGATTCCTGAGACCCTGGCACACGACTCGACTGAAGAGCTGGTGACCACCTGGGAGAGTGCGGCTGCCGGAGCTTTGGACCGTGTCGTGCCATTGCGGCCTCTGACCCGATGCCGATCTCAATTGGCTCCTTGGTTCTCTGAGGAGTTGAGAGAGATGAAGCGTCAGAAAAGACGCCTAGAGAGCATTTGGAGGACTAGTCAATCCGATTCCGACCGGACACAGGTGAGGTCTTATATCAAGACCTACCTAGTGGCAATAAAAGCGGCAAAATCTAACCATTTTTCCGCTCTTATCGCATCTGCAGAGAACCGCCCAGCCACCCTGTTTAGGGTGACCCACTCCCTTCTTCGGGGGAGTGCGGGAAGATCCCTTGCAGGGCCGTGCTGAGGATTTTGTGCAATTCCTGCATGATAAAGTCGCTCGGATTCGGGATGGCTTGGACTCCGATTGGATGAGTCCAGGGGAGGAGAAAAGGGCAGGTCTTGAGAATATTATCTGGGAGGAGTTTGATCCTGTGGCTCCCGAGGATGTGGACAGGGTTCTGGGTAGGATTAGTGCCGCCACATGTTTATTGGACCCGTGTCCCTCCTGGTTGGTACTGGCCTCCCGGGAGGTTACATGAGGCTGGCTCCAGGGGAGTATAACTGCTTCTCTGAGTGAGGGTGCCTTTCCCGCCGCCTTGAAAGAGGCGGTGGTGAGACCCCTCCTCAAGAAGCCCTCCCTGGACCCGGCTGAATTAACTAACTACCGTCCGGTCTCCAACCTTCGTTTTGTGGCGAAGGTTGTTGAGAGTGTGGTGGCACGACAACTGCCCGGGCACCTGGATGAAGCTATCTATCTAGACCCATGCCAGTCGGGCTTCAGGCGGGGGCACAGCACAGAAACGGCATTGGTCGCGTTGGTGGATGATCTCTGGAGGGCTCAGGACAGGGGTTGCTCCTCTGTCCTAGTCCTATTAGATCTCTCAGCAGCTTTTGATACCATCAACCATGGTATCATGCTGTAGCGGTTGAGAGGGTTAGGAATAGGGGGCACCGTTCTGCGGTGGTTCTCCTCCTTCCTCTCCGACCGCTCACAGTTCGTGTTGGCAGGGGGGCAGAGGTCGACCTCGAGGCGTCCCGCATGGGGAGTGCCACAAGGGTCGGTCCTCTCGCCCCTTCTGTTCAACATTTATGTGAAGCCGCTGGGTGAGATCATCCGTGGTTTTGGGGTGAAGTGTCATCTGTACGCTGACGACACTCAGCTGTACATCTCCACCCCAGACCACCCCAACGATGCCCTTGATGTGATGTCTCGCTGCCTGGAGGCCGTGCGGGTTTGGATGGGGAGGAACAGGCTCAGACTCAACCCGTCCAAGACTGAGTGGCTGTGGCTGCCGGTGTCCCGATATAGTCAGCAGGTGCCATCGCTGACTATTGGGGGTGAATCTTTGCCCCCCACAGAGAGGGCTCGCAATCTAGGTGTCCTCCTGGACGCACGGCTGTCTTTAGAAGAGCATATGACGGCCGTGGCCAGGGGGGCCTTTTATCAGGTTCGCCTGATCAGCCAGTTGCAGCCTTTTCTGGACTGGGACGCCTTGCGCACGGTCACTCATGCCCTTGTCACCTCCCGGCTGGACTATTGTAATGCTCTCTACATGGGGCTCCCCTTGAAGAGCACTCGGAGGCTCCAACTGGTCCAGAATGCGGCCGCACGGGTGGTTATGGGCGCAACTCGTTGCGCCCATGTGACACCCCTCCTGCGCGAGCTGCACTGGCTCCCAGTGGTCTTCCAGGTGCGATTCAAGGTGCTGGTTACCACCTTTAAAGCGCTCCATGGCATAGGACCCGGGTATCTTCGAGACCGACTTCTGCCACCAATAGCCTCCCACCAGCCAGTTTGCTCCCACAGAGAGGGTCTCCTCAGGATGCCATCTGCCAAGTTATGTTGGCTGGCGACACCCAGGAGGAGGGCCTTCTCTGTGGGAGCCCCAGCCCTGTGGAATGAACTGCCCCCGGAAATACGTAAGATCTCCAACCTCTGGGTGTTTCGTTGCGCATTGAAGACCCTGTTGTTCTGCCAGGCCGGGCTATCAACATAATGATTTTAAATTGGGGTATTTAAAATTTTTGGGGTTTTAAACCGGCCAAATCTATTTAATTATTTTAAATTTTAATCATTGTTGTGTCTTGTGTTTTTAAATTGGTTGTACTGAGTCCTTCGGGAGAAGGGCGGTATAGAAATAAAATTATTATTATTATTATTATTATTATTATTATTATTATTATTATTATTATTATTATTATTATTATTATATACTTAGAAGCTCCTTGATGAGAGTATGGAAGAAGCACCGATTCAAATGGGATTATAAAATACCGTTGTGGTTGGATCTTGGTCATATTATACGGAATATAAATATAAAGTCACTTGGGGGGTTTATATAAAGAAGCACTTATCAATGATGGGGGCAGATGGCAACTAAAGACATTGAAGACACTGTTGGAAGAAGGGATTAATTTAACTTGGTTACAGTATAATCAACTTCAACTGAAGATCAAAAAAATGGTTAATGTTGCATGAAGAAGAATTGGTTAGACAGATAAAAGAGAAAGGCCCAATGCATATTAAGAGGATTTATAATGTTTTGTTAGAGAGAGATTCAGAAAATGAATTGGTTAAAGATTGTATGATAAAATGGGCGCAAAATTTTGGAGAACCAGTTATGATGGAAACATGGGAAAAAATATGGGTTCAGAATGTTAAATTTACACAGTCGCAGAATTTAAGGGAAAATTTTTATAAAATGTTTTATAGGTAGCATTTAGATCCTAAGAAATTGTCATGTATGTATCCTAATGTTCAACCGAAGTGTTGGAGATGTGACTGCTTAGATGCTACATATTATCATATATGGTGGACATGCAAGAAAGTTAAGGCTTTTTGGATAAAAATTTGGTGGGTTATGCAAAATGTTTTAAAGAAAAAAATTCAATTTTCTCCTCATTTGTTCTTATTGGGTATAATCAAGGGTTTTTCAGTGGGTGAAACAAAATTGATATTGTATATGGTGACAGCAACCAGGTTATTGATTGGTCAATATTGGAAAAGGGTTGATGTGCCTACAATTCAAGAATGGATTTTGAAGATGGCCAGTTTCGCAGAAATGGCGAAGATATCAGCATATTTAAAAGACCGGACACAAGAGAGTTATGTATGGGAGTGGAAGAAATGGATAGATTATGTGCAGAATAAATACCAAACTAGGAAGTATCAGATAGTTTTTAGCTAAATGTTGTGTAGAAATGTATAGTCTATAAGGGGTGAAATAGTTTATTGTGATGTAAAAATTTATAGTGCACAGGGAGGGGAATAGAGGGGGGGTAAAGTATGACATAATATAATGTGGATGGATTTCACCTTGGGGAAGTCATGGGGAGGGAAGGTTTGGGGGGGTTGAGGAGGGATGGGGGGGGAAATGGGGAAAAAATTTGTTGTTTGTAAAACTTTTCCAATTAAAAAAAAGAGAGAGAGAGAAAGAGAAGGGGGTTATAGATTGCTTGGAGAATTTGGAAGGCAAAATATTAGAGGACGAGGAGGAGAAACTTGAGTTTGTCAGACAATTATATAGAGAGGAGGAAATTTCAATTGATAATATAAATCAATATCTTGCCAAAGAGAAACTCCCACAGATAAAGGAGGAGGAAAGGGAAATAGAGAAATTACAACAGAGGAATTGAAGGGGGTAATATCCAAATTAAAGAGCAATAAAACCCCTGGCCCTGACGGCCTCCCAGGAGAATTGTACAAAAATCAGGATTTGGAAGAAATACTTGTACCAAAACTTCTGACAATATGTAATGAGGCCCTGAGAGGCTCCAGGATCCCAAAATCGTGGAAGGAGGCGTTCATCACACTGGTAGGAAAAGAAGGTACCGACCCCAAGCAAATAAAGAATTATAGACCAATCTCCTTACTTAATACAGACTATAAAATATTTATGGGAATTTTAGCAGGTAGGATGAAGATAATACTAAATAATTGGATCCACCCCGACCAAAACGGGTTCCTCCCTGGCAGACAAATTAGAACTAATATAAGAGTGGTGATGGATGTGCTGGAGTATTACGAAACACACTCTGAGAAACAGCTGGCCTTGGTCTTCCTCGACGCTCAGAAGGCGTTCGACAACCTAAATTGGGGATTTATGATCCAGCAAATCAAAAGAATGAATTTTGGGGGATACTTTGAGAATGCGATAAAAACAATTTATGATAAGCAGAGTGCAAATATTATACTGAATGGCGATATGACCAAAACTTTCTGGATTGGTAAAGGGGTTAGACAAGACTGTCCACTCTCTCCACTCTTATTCATATTAGCCCTGGAGGTATTGCTAAGGAAAATTAGGCAAAATAACGAGATACGTGGATTGGAAATTAGGAATGAAACCTTCAAGATTCAAGCTTTTGCTGACGATGTAGCGCTGATTATGGAGGACCCGTCAACAACTGGGCCAAAGGTATTGAAAGAGTTAGACGAGTACGGGAAGCTATCTGGATTCAAATTAAATATGACAAAAACTAAAATGTTAACAAAAAATATCCCAATAAGAGAACAGGAAACATTAGCAGAAAACTTGGGCATCCAAATAGTTAAGAGATAAAATATTTAGGGATTTGGATTACCGCTAGATGCTCAACCTTAAAGGAGGACAATTACAATTTCAAACCACACCTGTTAGCATTGATAAAAAATATTTTTTGGATCTAAATGGGATAGTAAGGAAATTTATTTGGGGAGGGGAAAAAAACGAGAATTGCATTACAATCATTGCAGGAAAAAAGGAATAAAGGTGGATTCGGGCTCCCAGTTTGGGAGCTATACCATAAAGCTGCCAATTTAGTATGGCTACGAGAGTGGGCCTCATTAAGAAACAAAAGAATTTTACAACTGGAAGGGCATGACCTACTGAGAGGTTGGCATGCCTATCTCTGGGATAAAGGAAAGGGGGCAGGGATATGTTTCCACCGACACAAAATTAGTGATACATTAATGAAGACATGGAAAGAAATTAGGCATAAACATTATTTAAAATACCCAAAATGGATCTCCACAATGGAGGCAATGATTCATCCAAACACAATAAGTAGAGAGAAAATGTTCACCTATCAAGACATCCTAGATAACAGTGGTAACCTTAAACCTAATGAGATTTTAAAAGAGCAAGGAATTCATATTGATTGGTAGCCTTATTTACAAATTAAATCCCGATATAGTAAAGATAAACAGGAAAAGGGAATAGAGACGGGGACAAATAGTTTTGATAAGGTATGGCTAGGCAGTGAGAATAAACTATTAGCTAAATTATACTCCTACCTGCTCGAATATGATAGAGAAGGAGAAATATTAAAAGACCAAATGATTGCTTGGGGGAAAAATATCGACTCAAAGATAAATCTAGATGATTGGGAAGAAATATGGAACAACAATCTCAAACTGACGAGAGCAATAAGCTATAAGGAGAATCAGTATAAGATGCTGTATAGATGGCACCTAGCACCATCTAGAATTGCAAAGATATATCCAAATGCAAGCCCCAAGTGTTGGAAATGCGGCCACCATCAAGGTACCTTCTACCATATGTGGTGGACATATCCAAAAGCGAGGAAGTTTTGGAAAAAAATACAAAAATGGATCCAAGAGATATTAAATGAGGATATCAACTTTTTGCCTGAAATTTACCTCCTGGGAGTGCTAAAACGAACTTTTGTTAAGGATAAGAAATACTTGATTATTCATATTGTCACAGCCGCTAGACTCTCCTATGCCAGATATTGGAAAGAGAAAAGAGGTCCAACTGAGGAACAGATAGTCAATAAGGTACTGGACTGCGCAGAAATGTGCAGATTAACGTATGTGTTAAACGGAAAGGAGGATTCAGAATTTTACACGATTTGGGATCTGTGGTATAGGTGGTTGGAAAATAAATGCAAAAGCTAACACTCATGAGGAACAATGTATAACTACTAATTAATTCTATATATTATTGTATTTTAACTTAACCGTAACTAATTTTATAAGAATTTTCGTATAAATTGTATAATATTTAGATAATTGATTAGATACCGCACCTGTAAATATACAATATGACTACACGTTGCCGAACCGTAAAGTTTGAATTGTAATATATTCTTTATTCAATAAAATTTCATTAAAAAAAAAAAAAGGAAACGTGGGAAAAGATTTGGGTCAGAAATGTTAAATTTACGCAAGCAAAAAATTTGAGAGAGAATTTTTATAAAATGTTTTATAGATGGCACTTAGATCCTAAAAAATTATCATGTATGTACTCGAATTTGCAAGCTAAATGTTGGAGATGTGAATGTAATGATGCAACCTATTATCATATATGGTGGACCTGTAAGAAAATCAAGGCATTTTGGATAAAAATTTGGTGGGTGATGCAGAATATTCTGAAAAGAAGGTTGAAATTTACTCCTCAATTGTTCCTATTGGGTATAACGATGGATTGTACAGTTTCAGAGACTAAATTGATTTTGAACTTAATATCAGCAGCTAGGCTGTTGGTAGCACAATATTGGAAGAAGGACTCTTTGCCTACTATTGAAGAGTGGATACTGAAAGTAACGAATTTAGCAGAAATGGCGAAAATCTCAGTGTACCTGAAGGACTATACACAAGAAAGATACGTATCGGAATGGAGAAGATGGATTGATTATATTCAAAATAAGTATCAGACAAGAAAATATCAAATAGCTTATGAATGAATGTTAAGTATTAGAAGTATTATGTTATCCATAGTGGAGTTAAGGTTTCGGGGGGGGAGTTAGTAGTCTGAGGATAAGTAGGTTAATCTACCTTATGATTGTTAAATGAAATACCTTGTATTTTGCTCTGGGAAGTCTGGGGGGGGAGGGGGGGATGAGGGGAGGGAAAGGGTGGGGGAACATGGGGGGGAAAGAAAAATCTTTTTTTTTCTGTAAAACTTTTCAATAAAAAAAAGAAGAGCAGTTCTGGTGATTTATAATAATATTTCTTCTGATGAAGAATAGTCATAGATAACATAGCTTAGAGAGAATAGATATAGATATAGATATATAGCTGACAGGATAATTAATCATAGTAACTAAGTGCTGTTTATTAATTGTATATTGTTAAATCATTTACTGTTAAATGATTTAAAAGCTCATTTGTTAAAGTAGAAATTTATAGAGACAAAGGTTCACGGTTCATTGATTTTATTAACCTCCACAACAGAAACAATCACCAATCACTCTCTCTAAAGTGGAGGTGAAAAGGATGGGACAGGTTGAATGGAAGGGATCTGTCAAATTGCTTAACAGCTGGCAAACACTAAGGGAAAGGAGGGAGAACAGGAGAAAGCAGGAGGGGCTCCTCCCAATGCTCTAGCTAATGCAACTGCTCCCTTGTGCCTTTTCTTGGGGAAAAATAGCCCAAGGGAACATGGGTAAAAGTCATAATGTGAAGCTGGAGGAGCAATGGTATGCTGCACGGGCATGGCTGGGAAAGTGACCAATAAACTTTCAGTTTTCTTGTCCAGGGGCACCTGGAAGAAGCAGCTGAGGCTATCGAAACAGAAATGGTATAGGCAAAATTATGCCGATCCTCCCATGGTGCATTGCACAAAAAATCTAAGGGAACTGGCAATGAGTCTAAAGTGCTAGCTTTCTTGGATTTTAATCATTTAACAAATGTAATGAATCCTATGATCATCCTATCTTTAGTTAGTCTGATGTGGCTAACAAACTTTCTTTGTGAATTGACAGTCTGGATTCAAAGTTTCACTTTCCGCAACAGCTGAAGTTATTCAGCCTTTTGATTGCAACATTGGATCCTTTTAGACATAGGTCTCTGGCTGTGGTTTGACAGTTTAGAGGGGGAAAATGAACGTGGTGTTCTTTTTACTTTTAGTGGCGTTTGTGTTCTTTTCCTTGGCTTCTTTCTTCCTTAGGGGTTCTTTATTAAGGGGGGGGGCTTTTCCTTTGGGGAAGTTGTGTCTTTTCATACACAGTCAAGTAGAATTCTTCCATTCTGAGCCCTAAAAGAAGGAGCGAGATCTAAAGTTCCAATGGAACAAAGAGAGACAAGGGCGATGAAGTCAAAATCTAGTAGCAAGTAAAACATGGAAGAAATTAAAGCAATATCTTTAAATGTAAATGGACTGAATGCGGCGATAGAAAGAAACAGAATTTTATCTAAATTAAATAGCTTGAAGATGGACATTATATGCCTACAAGAAATATATATTAGAAAACAAAATTTAAAATTATTACAATATCCAAAGTTAGGAGTGCTATTTACATCATTGATACAACAAAGCAAAAGAGGAGTGGTGTTGTATATTAAATAAAAATTAGAACCTAGAATGCACAATCACTTCCGGCGGTGACGTAGGGCTGAAGCGGCACGGGGAAAGATCGCTCCATTCCCAGTGCTGATTTTCTGGAGTTTTGGTGATCCTTAGGGGTGAGGATCAGTCCTGGTGGGACCGGCAAGAAGGATCTTTGGAGGAGGTGTGGAGAGGTGCGGTCTCCCACCACACCAGGAAGGACCCTCAATCCAGATGCAGAAGAGGCCAACTGACATGGCTGACCCAGAGGCTTGATGTCCCAGTTTAGAACAATAGGAAGCGAAGAGTGAGTACAGTGCAAGAGTCGGTGGTGAGAGCAGAAAATAGAAGTTTCCAGTTTTTTTGACTATTGGAAAAGAAGAGTTCGAAAGAGCAGCGGAGAGGAAAGAAAGACTCCGAATGCGAACGGGCGGCAAAAAGTGAGGAGAGCAAAATGGGAAGAAGGCAAACTGCAGACCAGCAGGAGAACACCAGGGGAGTGGAGTGGAAAAGGAAACAATCAGAAGGAAAGTGTGTTCCAGGAGGCTGGGAAAGAGGAGCGAATCTGAACACGGGATTCTGTTTTTACCCCTATATTTGCTGCTCTAATGAAAGAAAAAGTGTAGACTGGCAAAAAACAAAAAGTGCATGAGAGTGACAGTGCAGATTGGAGATCGCCATCTTGAAGGCAAGGACCAACTGATGGTCACTTTTGAGTGAAAGACTGAAATTTCAAAGGAAAGATTATACTTGAACCTTTAAAACTTACAAGAACTGAAACGACTATGTACATTTATATATAATTTATACCCTGATATATTTATTTATATAGTAACAAATAGAATCTAAATTTTTACATTTATAATTAATTAATAGCAAACTACTACTAATTATCGGTAAATTTATTGTCTTTTTACTTTTTCTCTTCTTTTTTACTTTTTCTTGTTTTTTTCTTTATTTTTTTCTTGTGAATTGTTCATTTATTATCTAAAACAAATATTTAAAGTAAATATTAGAGCTTTTTAATTGATTAAATTAAAATTTGTATATTTGCTTATTTGCTGGTTTAGACTAAAAGTGGAATAACTTTAGTAATTGGATTATTAATTAAGGTATTAATGAATTTCTCTTTTTAATAGAATTTTATTAATTAAGTTAGAAATTACATTATATAGATAAGCTTTTTGGGATATAACGCATTGTGAATTGTAGTGGACTAGTTGATAATCTGGTAGTAAGGGATAAGGAAAGGAAAGAAAGGAGGTTGAATAGTGAAGTGGATGGTGATTTGGGAAAAGATAGATAGGATTTTAGGGGAACAGTATAGAATACTAAGGGAAATGACCAGCACCACCACAACTGTTGTGAAGGTAGGAACTACTTCGACGTTGACTGGACCTTCAGCTTCTCCTGCAGCGCAGAGAACAATAGAAGGAATGTTCCCAGCAGAAAAACAACCCCCCACTTCAAATATGCAAATCATGCAGACTACCCTCTCAGCAATTCAAGAGACTATGGCAAAAATGCAGGAATGTATGACAAAGAATCATGAAGAAGCGAGGAGGGATATGGATGAAATCAAGAGGAAAGTCAAAAGTGATATTCAAAAATTAGATGAAAAGATGGGTTCAATACAAGAAATCCTACAAAAAAAACGATCAACGAATAACTGTTATAGAGAAAAAAGCAGAACAGACAGAAGAAAAATTGGACTCATTGGATCAGAAAATGATGGGCTAAATAAAGAACTGGAAAATACGGTGATCCACCTGGAGATGGAGAGAGCTTCATTTTATTTGCGGTTTCAGAACGTGGTCGAAGATAGAGAGGAGGACCTGACATTTGTAATGGCGGAAATGATTGCAGAGGCTCTCCAGCGAGATAAGGATGAAATAATAAATGAGTTGGACGAGGTCTATAGGGTCCATACAAATTACTCCAGACAACATAAATTACCAAGGGAGGTCCATGTACGATTTGTACAAAGAAAAATAAGAGACATTGTTTATAAAATAACGAAAAATGAACCCATGTTTTATAGAGGCAAGGAAATAAATCACATTAAAGTAGGTCTCAAAGAGAATAAGAGAACTGAGAAAGGAATACTGGTTCCTAGCCACATTATTAAATAAGCGGCACATACCGTTTAGATGGATAACACCGGAGGGAATGTTGGTGTCGTGGCAAAGGAAAAAAATTAAAGTGGGCTCACAGAGCAAAGCACAGAACCTCCACAACCAAGTGATGGGTATAGAAGGAGTAAATAGTAATAGGGAGGAGCTGGAACAGAGGACTAAAGGGGGCCAAAGACAGGAAAAGCAGGAAAAGGTATTAGAGGAGAGAGACAAAGAGGAAGAAGGGGAACTTCAAGAGGAAGAAGGAGTGAGAACAAGAGCTAAGAGAAGAGACAGGAAGTAATAGGAAATAGTCCGTAGTAGTATCACAAAGGAATGGAACAAAAGTTAAAAATCTTATCATTAAATGTAAATGGTCTTAACTCTCTGACTAAACAACATCAAATCTTTAGAAAAGTGACAAAACAAAAAATGGATATTGTGTGCCTCCAAGAGGTGCATATAAGGAAACAGGATGAAAAATACTTACACTGTAAAAAATTAGGGAAATCATTTGTAGCATTAGCGGAAGAAAAGAAAAGAGGAATAGTGGTGTACACTAGAGAAGGAATAGAGGGTAATTTGAGATATGTAGGAAGAATATTGATGATAGAAATAAAATTAGAATATAAAAACATTTTATTGGTGGTCATCTACGCGCCGAATAGTGGACAACTAGAATTTTATTAAAAAGTACATGAAAAGTTAATAGAAGAAAAAATAGAGAACATATGTTTATTTGGCAACTTCAACGCAATTGTAGATGTAAAAAAGGATTATAACAGTGATCAGAATAACAAAAAAAAAAAAAAAGGAAAAGAAAAATGTACTTCCTAGAACTTTTACAGACCTACTAGAAGAATTAAATTTAATAGACAGTTGGAGATTTTGCAATCCTGAGGCAAAGAAATTTACATATTATTCCAATCCTCATAAGTCCTGGTCCAGAATAGACATGGCATGGATAACTAAGACACTTATTCAAGAGGTAGAAACAGTAGAAATAATGTCAAACAATTGGGCTGACCATAATCCTGTAATGTTGATATGGAAAGGACATCAAAGGTAAAAGAGGAGATGGACGTTGAGTCCAGAGATACTGAAGGAAAAGGAATATATAAAGCAAATGAAAAAAGAATTAGAGTTGTTTTTTAGAGACAATACAAAATACCATACTTCCCTTCAGAATCTGTGGGACACAATGAAATCTTATGTGAGAGGATTAGCCTACAGTTCAAAACGAAAAAAGGAAAGGGAAAAAGAATATAATAATGTGCAGGAAGAGATCAAAAATTGGGAAGAGAAATTACAAGATAAACCTGGGGATGAGCAAATTAAAGGTAAATGGATAGCAGCTAAGCATAAATTGAATATATTGGAACAGGAAAATTATGCAAAGACCTTGAAATTTATAAAGCAGAATTATTTTGAACACGCGAATAAACCAGGAAGATGGCTTGCTTACAGATTAAGAAAAGAAAGGGAGAAAAGAACAATTCAGCAATTACGGGATAAAAGGGGTAAAATGCAATATAGTTTAGAAAAGAAAAAGGCAATAGCATGTCAACTTTTTCAAGAACTCTATGAACAAGATAAAGTGACAGAAGAGAAAATAAATCAATATCTAAATGGGGAGGGAATGTTGGCCTTAACAGAGGAAGAAAGGGAGATATTAAATAGGAATATTACTATAGAAGAGTTAAGAGAGGCGATTAAGAAACAAAAAACTAACAAATCCCCAGGGACGGATGGGCTACCAAGTGAATTCTATAAAGGATTAGGAGATGTATTGGATTGGATATTATTAGAAACTTGTAATGAGGCACTAATAGAGGCAAGGCTACCAGATTCGTGGAGAAAAGCATACATTTCGTTGATACCGAAGGAAGGAGCACATATAGCACAAATAAAAAATTACAGACCAATCTCTTTATTAAACACTGATTACAAAATTTTTATGAATATAATGGCAAACAGGATGAAAAAAATATTAAATTGTAGAATACACCCGGACCAAAATGGGTTTTTACCAGTGAGACAAATAAAAAATAATATAAGAATTGTAATGAATGTATTAGAATATTATGAGGTGCATCCAGAGAGACAGGTAGCTCTGAGCTTTCTGGATGCCCAAAAGGATTTTGATCAGGTCAATTGGCAATTTATGCTTCAGCAAATAAAAAACATGAAATTTGGGGAGAGATTTGAAAATATAATAGCCTCCATGTACACAAAACAAAAAGCAAGCATAATAGTAAATGGAGACTTTACAAATTTCTTTGAAATAAAAAAAGGAGTAAGGCAGGGATGTTCACTTTCACCCTTGCTTTTCATTTTGACATTGGAATATTTATTGATAAGAATTAGATCAAACAAAAAGATAAAAGGATTGAATGTAAAGCGAGAGAAATACAAGGCCCAAGCATTTGCAGATGACCTTGTATTCTTCATAGAAGAACCATTAAAAACAGGACCAATATTGATAAGAGAAATAGAGGAATTTGGTAAGGTGGCTGTCTTAAAAATCAATAAAGATAAGACCAAAATGTTAATGAAAAATGTAATAGGGAAATAAACAGAGGAATTAATTAAAGAATTAGGATTACAAATAGCAAAAAAGGTTAAGTATTTAGGCATATATTTGACAGCTAGATGCTCAACTATAAAGGAGAATAATTACGTGACTTTAGTTCAACAAATAAAAGAGGATTTAGAAAAATGGGGGAAACTGAAATTATCATTATTAGGGAGGATAGCAGCTATAAAGATGAATGTGCTGCTGAAGCTACTTTACTTACTTCAGACAATTCCAGTAAAATTGGATAATTTTTTTGTTGTAAATCTGAATAAGATAACTACAAAATTTGTGTGGGAAGGAAAAAAGGCAAGAATTAAATTAAGTATTTTGCAGGATGATAGAAGCAGAGATGGATTTGGACTTCCAGCATGGGAGACATATTATAGAGCAACGAGTTTGACATGGATCAGGGAATGGGTGAATCTGAAAAACAAAAGATTGTTAACCTTGGAGGGACATGATTTGTTGATGGGATGGCACGCCTTCTTGTGGAGCCCCAGGAACAAAACACATAGGTATTTTTGCAATCATATATTAAGAGATTCATTAATTTATACATGGCAAGAAATTAAACACTATATGAAGGTTCCTGGATGGCTATCCACAATGGAGGCAGTGCTACACCCCAATACCTTAGCAACTCAAAAAATGTTAAGATATTATGAAATTTTGGATCCACAAGGAACACTAAAAACACAAGAGGAACTCAGAGATCAAGGAATACAAATAGACTGGTGGCCCTATCTTCAGATTAAAACAAGATATAAAAAGGATCAAGAGGAAGGAGGAATTGAATTAAAACCACATCAGTTGGATAAACTTTTACAAGCCACGGAAGAAAAATTGATTTCAAAAATATATAAATACCTACTGGAATCTGATTTAGCAGAGGAATAATTAAAGGGACAAATGATAGCATGGGCAAGGAATATTGGGCATAATATAGAATTGGAAGACTGAGAAAACATATGGGAAAATAATTATATTATAACAAAATCAGTGGTTTATAAAGAGAATCAATACAAAATGTGGTATAGATGGTATCTGGCCCCTTCGAGATTAGCAAAAATGTATCCAAATTTAAGTCCAATCTGTTGGAAGTGTAACCAGGCACAGGGTTCCACGTCTGGTGGCTCTGCCCAAAAGTTAGGAAATATTGGGAAAAAATAAGAATTTGATTAATAGAAATAACATCGGAAAAAATAGAACTCAAACCAGAGATTTTCCTACTAGGGATGATTAAAGAAAATTATAGGAAAGAAATAAAGTACTTAATATTACACATAGTCACTGCAGCCAGATTGGCACTCACCCAATTTTGGAAAACTGATCAACTGCCAACAGACCAATTGATAATCCAAAAGATCTATAATTGTGCAGAAATGGACAAACTAACATTTGAAATGAAGGATAAGGTAGACTCAAAAGGTTATATAGCATGGAATAGGTGGTATAATTGGATAATTCGTAGAAATGAGATTAAATGTAAAATTCTGTATAATAATAATTAACAAATATGCACCATTAATAAGATAATGGACGTGAGACCAAAGTCACTTTTTCTTTTTATGGATTGTCATTTGTATTAATATATGTATTTTGTATATATATGGTACAACGTTTTACTTTTTATATGTTTAACAAAGTTTGTTTGTTTTTTTAAAAAAAAAAAAGAAAGAAAGAAAAGAAAAATTAGAACCTAAATTATTTTTTTGAGGATGAAGAGGGCAGGATTCTGATGGTAGAAATAAAAATGAACTTTAAACAAATACTTTTGATAGCAATATATGCACCAAATGAAAAACAAGAAGAATTTTATCAGAGATTACACAGAAAATTTTTAGAATTGGACTATGAATATGTATGTATAATGGATGATTTTAATGCTGTAACAAATGTGGATCTGGACTATAAAACAATGAAGACAAATAAAAAATCCAGAAGAATATTGCCGAAATCTTTTTTTACAATGATAGAAGAGTATTCAAGATATTTGGAGACAAAAACACTTGAAAGAAAACCAATATACTTTTTATTCAAATAGACATTTATCGTGGTCAAGGATAGACATGATATGGATGTCAACAGAACTTATAGATAATATACAAGAAGTAAATATTGGTTCAAATATTTGGGCAGACCATAGCCCAATAACAATAATATAGAAAAGAAAGAAGAAAAAGACAGGATGGACTTTGAATGCAACAATATTAAATGAAAAGGACTTTCAGCAATTTATGCAAAAAGAATTAGAATTTTTCTTTAAAACAAATAAGAAAGAAGATACATCACTTCAGAATGTATGGGTAAGGTGACCAGACGTCCCGCTTTTGGCGGGACAGTCCCGATTTTTAGCAATTTGTCCCGCGTCCCGCGGTGTTTCAAAAAAGTCCCGATTTTTCATTCTGCCCCTTGAGTCCCGCTGCCTCTTGAGCCCCAGCTGATGGCTAGAAGAAAAAAAAAACTGTTTAAACTCTTGCCCGGGGCTTCAAAGGGCCGCCCTACAGGCAATCAGTGTAAAGAGTTCCTGAAGCAGGTTTTTTTTCCCCTAGCTAAGCTGCAGAAACGAAACCGAAACCAGGATCTTTGGTGCAACGTGACAAAATGAGGCAGAGAGATATTTATTTTTATTTTTCCTCCCCAAAAAAAGTAGGTGAAAAACTGCAAACAATGGGAAATTTAGGAGGAGAGTTCAAGATTTTAAAACACAAAAGAAAAAAAAGCTGTATTTAACTAGGGAATTGTAATAATTGAGATACTATTAATTGTATATTGTGTTGAAAGCAGAAATGGTTAAGTTGTGGTTCAGAGGAATATATGGGGGAAATTATTTGGTTTATTATTATTGGTAAATATAATTAATTGATTTGTAAGAAATTGGATTGCATGGAAATAATTGGAATATTCATGTTCATATTGATTAATATACAAAAAAGATAGTTTTATAACTAATTGATTTATATTAAAATGTTGAATTTGTATTAAACAACTGTATTACATAATTACATAATTAAACAATGTGAGGATGGATATAAAAATAGATGACAATGGAAAGGGGTATAATATAGAATAGAAGGGAAAAATTGAATTTGATTAAGATTAGAGATGAGGATGAAGGGTAATATTGGTTTTTTTAAAAAAATAGATGAGGAATAAATATGGCAAAAAGGAAATATAGAAATTGTAAATTTAATTGAAGTGACTAAACACTGTTTAAATTTGTGAACCGGCCAAATACTCTGTTCAAAGAAAATAAATCGTATGTTTGTATGTGTGTTTCTAATTACTGCTATTTATTCATATTTGTTCTCTTTTATTCTTTAAAGTTTAACCATTCATTCTTTATCTTAATATCTTTATATTTGTTTGGGGTTGGCTTTCTTCCCTTTCATCTTTTTTATTGTACAGCAATCTTTCTCCTCAAACCTACCACCTCTCTCTTTTCTTTCCTTCTTACTTTCTCTTCCCCCCCTCTTCTTCTCCTCCCTACTTCCTCTTCCTTTCTCCTTCTCCTCCTCTCTTCCTCCCCCTCTTACCCTCACTCCTACTCTAATTTCCCTTCCCTTCCTTCACCCCTCTCTATTACTGTATCCTTTTATGCATATGGACTACTCAGAGGGCTGAAAAAGTTATTTTTGACTGGTCCTCGCACTTTTGACCAGTCCTCGAACTTACGACTGTCCTCACATTTTACATTTTTGCCCTATCTTGTCACCATGGTGAAGAGAAGCAGTTGTGAAATGAGTGACATGGTTGTTAAGAATGCTGCACGGGCATAAATGTGAGGATGGTCATAAGTGTGAGGACCAGTCAAAAGTGCGAGGACCTGTCAGAAATGACTTTTTTCAGCCCTCTGGTTAGTCCTTTTGTGCATATGGACTACTCAGAGGGCTGAAAAAGTTATTTTTGACTGGTCCTCGCACTTTTGACCAGTCCTCGAACTTACGACTGTCCTCACATTTTACATTTTTGCCCTATCTTGTCATCATGGTGAAGAGAAGCAGTTGTGAAATGAGTGACATGGTTGTTAAGAATGCTGCACGGGCATAAATGTGAGGATGGTCATAAGTGTGAGGACCAGTCAAAAGTGTGAGGACCTGTCAGAAATGACTTTCCAGCCCTCCGAGTAGTCCCTATACACATAGCCATGGCCACCCAGTCACATGACCAGCTAGCCACGCCCACCCAGTCACATGGCCTCCAAGCCACGCCCACACAATAAGCCACGCCCACAATGGTGTCCCTCTTACCAATGTTAAAATCTGTTCACCTTACCCTATACACATAGCCACGCCCACCCAGTCACATGACCAGCTAGCCACGCCCACAAAATAAGCCACGCCCACAATGTCCCTCTTTACCAATGTTAAAATCTGGTCACCTTATGTATGGGATATGATGAAAGCCTATATTAGAGGTTTGGCAACAACGTATTTGGGAAGAAAGAATAAAAAGAAAGGCAAAAACAGATAAGATTGGAAGAGGAGTATAAGAATCTAGAGAAAGAATTCCAAAAAGATGTCCAAAATAAAAAAATGAAGAAGCTTATGGAACTGAAAAAACATGAAATAAATTTAAATAAACAGGAATCATTAGCAAACAAATTAAGAGCATCTAAACAGATTTTTTTTGAAAATTCTTAGCATATAAATTAAAAAAAGAGAAGGAGAAGAAAATAATAAAATATTTACAAGATGAAGAGGGGAAATTACACTATAGAAATGAAGAAAAGAAGATCGTAATTTAAAAATACTATGGAAAGCTTTATTCCCAATAAAAGATCTCAGAGGAAGAAATAATAAAATATTTGAAAAAATCAGATTTACCTAAAATACCAGAACAAAAATGGGAATGTTAGAAGACAGAATAACAATGATGGAATTAACAGAAGTGATAAAAGGACAAAAAAATGGGAAAGCACCAGGACCGGATAGGTTACCATCTGAACTATATAAAACACTACAAGAAAGGATGAGTACTGTAATGTTGAAACTATTTAATGAATTAGTAACAAAGGCAAGAATGCCAGACTCATGGAGGGAGGCTTATGTAACACTTATACCTGAAGAGGATACAGACCTACAATTGATAAAAAACTATAGACCGATTTCGTTGCTAAATGTGGATTATAAAATTTTTGCCTCAATAATGGCAAATAGATTTTAAAAACTGTTAAATGAATTTATTCATATAGACCAAAATGGATTTTTACCTAAAAGGCAAATTAGAGACAATATGAGGATAATTTTGAATATTTTGGAATATTATGAGACACATTCAGAAAAACAAATGGCGATGATGTTTCTAGATGCTCAAAAAGCTTTTGACAATGTGAACTGGCAATTTATGACAGAACAACTGCAGAGAATGGACTTTGGGGATCGATTTATAAACACTATAAAAACGATCTATGATAGACAATCTGCTAAAATAATGATGAATGGAGAAATGACAGAAAATATTAGTATTATGAAGGGCACTAGACAGGATGTCCTCTATCACCATTGCTGTTTATTTTGACCTTAGAAGTTTTAAATAGAAATATTAGGTAAAATGAAGAGATAAAAGGGATGAAAATAAAAAAAAGAAGAGTATAAATCGCAAGCTTTTGAGGATGACTTAGTATTCATCTTAGAGGAACCACAAACAACAGGTCCCAAATTACTAGATCAAATAGAGAATTATGGAAAGGTGTCTAGTCTAAAAATAAATAAAGATAAAACGAAAATTCTGGTGAAAAGTATTACAGAAAAACACAAAAGAGAGATAGAAGAGAATCTAGATATACAAGTGGTGAAAAAAGTTAAATACCTAGGAGTATATCTAACTTCAAGATGTGTAACGATAAAAGAGGATAATTATTATAGATTAAAACAACAAATTGAGAAGGAGAAGTGGAAGAACCTTCAATTGTCACTAATGGGAAGGATTGCAATAATAAAGATGAATATATTACCAAGATTATTATTTATATTTCAGACAGTACCAATAAAAATTGAAAAGACTTATTTTCAACAGCTTAATAAGATAATTAATTTATATGGCAAGGGAAAAAAGCAAGAATAAGCATAAAAATGCTTCAGGACACGAGACTACGTGGAGGATTTGGGTTACCGAACTGGGAATTGTATTACCAGACAGCAGCATTGACTTGGATGAAGGAATGGGTTGAATTAAGAAATACAAGACTATTAACACTGGAAGGTCATGATTTACAATTGGGATGGCATGCATTTTTATGGTATGGTAGAAATAAGATATATACGTACTTTCATAGACATTATATAAGGAAGGCATTGCTATTGGTATGGGAGAAGGTTAGAGATAAATATTATTTGAAAATATCAATATGGTTATCAACAATGGAAGCTTTGATACACCCAAATGTTTTTAATGTTGGAAATATTGTTAGATATAAAAACTTACTAACAGATAAGGGAGATTTGAAAGGGAAATGAGAGTTGGAAGAACAGGGGATTGAGATGGATTGGTATATGTACATGCAGATACAAACAAGATATGAAAAAGATGCTAAATTATATGATTTTCACTTAGAAAAAACAGAGTTGGATGGGATACTCACAGGAACAGTGGATAACTTAATTTTAAAAATCTATAATTTTTTACTAGGCATTGAACTAGAGGAGGAGCAAGTAAAGGAAACAATGATAGCCTAGGCAAAGAATTTTGGACATTCAATAGATCTAGATAAATGGCAACAGTTATGGGAAAGGAATTATAAATTAACAATGTCCACTGCATATAAGGAAATCAATATAAAATGTTTTATAGATGGCATATGCCCCCTGAGAAACTGGCAAAAATGTTTAAAGATAAATCAGCTAAATGTTGGAAATGTCACCAGTTACCAGGTTCTTATTACCATATGTGGTGGACATGTTCAGAAGCAAAAAATTATTGGAATACAATTAAGATATGGCTGGAAGAAATGATACAACAAAGTATTGATTTAAAACCAGAACTGTTCCTATTGGGTATCCTGCCAGAAATAATTAGCAAAAAAAGTATGTATTTGATTATACATGAAATAACAGCTGCAAAGATTGTTTATGCACAAAACTGGAAAGCAGAGAAAATACCTGCTTAGAAGTAATTAAAAAAAAATTAGATTGTGCAGAAATGAATAGATTGACTGATGAATAAAGAAAGAGAAGATTCAGAATACTTTAAGATATGGAATCAATTCTATTATTGGTTAGAAAAGAGATACAAATAAGTACATTAATAGTTATGTATAAAAATGCCATAATCAGAATATTTTGTTAGTGAAGAATTGTTGTAATTGATTCGACGAGAACAAAGACAGAAGAAATAACAAAAAGAATGATTGGAGACAACACCGAGATGTCACACAGAAGGAATGACTGATGTATTAAATGTTTGTTTGTTTAAAAAATTAAAAACTTTAAAAAAAAAGAAAGAAAACACTTAGCCAGAGCACTTTTTGGCAGCCTGCTTTCAAAGGGACCATGGCTGCTTCGCCACTGCTCCCTCCTGCATTACTGCTATGGACATACTGCCATTCAAGTGGAGGAAGGGGGAAACTTGGATTCGATTTACTAGCATTGCCTGTGTCATCAGATATTTTACAACCTATATGCTGGTGCCAAGGAAGCCTGAGATTCCCTTTACCTACAGGAATTTATATGATAGCCATGTGGGTTGTCTCACTTTAAAGGGTAGTGGTGGGAAGGCATGTTTGTTCGGGTTCTCAAAGGAAATAGTAAAGAAAACATCTTCACACTTGTGTATTGGCTAAAATCTGCATTCTGACTTAAAGGGAGGGGTCTCTACCACTTTAATCCTACTGCTTTGCCTAAGGGTATTCAGATTGTGCTTTAACTGGATGGCTTTCACTTCTGCTTAATAAAAGAATCCTTTTGAACAACTATGTTTCAAGACTTCGTACTTTCTTAAGTTGGAAGGAGAGGTGATCCATACAGAAAGCACAATCTGCAAAATGGTCAACCCAGAGAAGCAATCTTCGCTCTACTGAGGGGACCTTGCAAACCATGTCTGAACAAAGCAGAGAGCTGGGAGAAACCGATTGCTGGGGAGAGACAGCAACCGCCACCCAGTCGGATGCCTGTCTCGTGCAACCCATCAGAGAGGATGAGGTAACCCTGGGGAATCCGGAAAAGCCCCGCTGGTCAATTGGCATCGGGAAGAAAAATGGCTGGGATGAGAGAACTAGAGGAGTCACCCTCAACCGTGGCAACCGAAAACCGGGGTGGGAACTGGAACTAGAAGCCCTTACTGACCAGGGGGGAGTGACCGAAGCACCCCTGAGGGAGGACTATCTGAAGAGGCATATAACCCAATTGGTGATGGAAACTTTGGAAAATCTCAACATCCGAAGGGAGCCAGGACAACAACCAAAGAGCACTGAAAGGGCAGCAGTCGTGGATGATGACAGGGGAGGCACCCCCCTCCTGGAGCCCAGCTATCGAGCAGATGGTGCAGCAGCAGTGGGAGAAGACCCAGCAAACCCTCCCCCCCAGGCAGCACGCACACCGGCGCCCATTCCCAACCAACCTTGGGCTCCTCAACTGGAAAGAGAAACTCCGGCCACGCAGGGGATTATGGGAGCGACGGGGCGCTCACATATGACACCTCTCCTGCGCAAGCTGCACTGGCTTCCTGTGGTCTTCTGGGTGCGCTTCAAGGTGTTGGTAACCATGGCGCTCGATGGCTTAGGGCCGGGGTATCTGCAAGACCGCCTTCTGCCGCCAATAGTCTCCCACCGACCGGTTTGCTCACACAGAGAGGGCCTCCTCAGGGTGCCGTCGGCCAGACAGTGTCGGCTGGCGACCCCCAGGGGGAGAGCCTTCTCTGTTGCAGCACCCGCCCTCTGGAATGACCTACCCCCTGAGATACGCACAATATCAGACCTCCGGACTTTTCGTCGGGCCCTGAAAACACACCTATTCCATCTCGCCGGGCTGGCTTGATCCCATCCTCTCAGTTTTAATTGAATTCGGTTTTAATTGGGTGGTTTTTAATATCTTGGGCGGAAATTATTTAATTGTTTTTTAATTGTTTTTAAATTTTATATGCAATGTTTTATCTTGGCTGTACAGTGCCCTGAGTCCCGCAGGAGAAGGGCGGTATAGAAATAAAATAAAAAAAATTTAAAAAATTAAAAAAAAAAAAACTGCGGGCCTTAAAGATTGAAAAGAAAAAAAAATGGGTAAAAGACCCAAATTGAATTTTGTTGCAGTAAACTTAAACTGGATGATTTGGCATTAATAAATTTCTGAAATTTGACTGTGCCTTTAACTGGAGTGGAGAGGAGAAATGGATGTTCCTGAGAATTAATGCCTCTAAAAGAAAATGAAGCTAATGAAAATAGACAAATGGATGGCTACAAAATAGCCATGGAGTCTGCAGTGATTAAGCAGGGAAGTGGGTTGAAGAGATTTCCCTTTCTGAGTGGAAAAGAAACATGTTAATTGGCTTTTTACCTTGGATTACTTGAAATTAATATTGGATATAAGGATTTTGGAGATTCCTACTCTGTCCCAGATGATTTTAAGAAAGAAGAAAGAAGAAAGAAAGAACATTTTGGATTTTAACAATGGAGACTGACAAAACTAGGTGTGGCGTAGTTAACAAAGACAGGAAGCTGATGCACTACGCTTGGAACAGACATTTTAAAAGGTTTAAAGGGACATACAGAAATTCTTTACTTTGAACTGATGAACCTTGAAATAGAGCACTTTGGACAGAGAGGAAAAGAAAGAAAAGGAAGAATTAAAGTGGATAAATTTAAATGTGACTAACTGAAATGTAAAGTTTAAAAGCCTATGTATATATGATAAAGTTTAAAGGCCTAGGTATATATGATTTTTGGATAAAAACAGGAAGGGTTGTGAAATAATAAAAATAGAAAATAAGAGGTGGCTATTAAAATAGTGGATGATATCAAGGGGATAAAAATAATAAGAATATATTTTGAGGCAGGAAAATTTTAAGAAAATGTACTGTTTGATGTAATACGTTTTAATTTTAATTTGCAAACAAATGTTAAACTGATGAATAAGGATTGATTGAACAAAATACAAGATACACAGATGTTAGTGATTAGTCTTGAATTAAGGTAATACAAGTTGGAAATGATGACCATTATGAAATATATTGAGATTTAAATTGAAAGAGCAGGATGGAAAAATGATATAAAACAGATAATTATATTATAGTTAAAATGTGTGGGATGAATACCAACTAGATAAGAGTTTGAGACTCGGTGGAAATACATTGGAAATTAATTCAAAATCTGGAAACAGCCAAACAAATAGGAGGAGAGTTGGAGGAGACTATGCTGGTAATCAGCCAAACAATGGAGGGAGTTAAGGAGAAGACTATGCTGGAAATCAGCCCATAAAATGCTGGAAACAGCCAAACAAATAGGAGGAGAGTTGGAGGAGACTATGCTGGTAATCAGCCAAACAATGGAGGGAGTTAAGGAGGAGACTATGCTGGAAATCAGCCCACAAAATGCTGGAAACAGTCAAACAAATAGGAGGAGAGTTGGAGGAGATTGAGGAACTATTCTGAAATCAACTAAATAGTTGGTGTTTTGGAGGGGATCAAGCTGAGAATTAATCAAATAGAACAAGCTGGAAGATAGTTAAATATTAGAGGGAGATATAGTGGAAAATATATTAGAAATTGGAGTAAATAAAATATGCCTTTGTGAGAAATCTGTGTAATATGTAAACTGGGAGAAAAAAACACTAAGGTAAACTGATTTGAGGATAAGGGTCAAAGGATTAAAATTAGATAAAATGTTGTTTTATAAAATATAATAAAAATGGAGTGGTATTGAATTGAAACTAAGAATAAATGGTGATAAAATTGTAAGGTAAACACTAAACAAGAGGTTAGAATATTGTAAAAATTATTTTGATATGACTTGTATAAGATATAAGGTAAAGAAGAATAAAGATACGTTTAGAATTGTTATGCAGATGTAAAAATGAGTGAAAGTGAATTTGAAACTAATTTTGGATAGATATAATGGATCTATAATTCATCTATATAAATAGATGAAAATGTTAAATTTGAGGTAAAATTGGTTTTTTCTTAAGTTTTGAATTTCTTTTTTATCTTCTTTTTTCTTTTTTTGTTTATTTATAAAAGATGTAATGGAAATTGTGAATTGAGCTTGTGAAAGGAATGTAAGCGTGGTAACCATCTATGACCAGATCGAGATTTTTGCTCTTGAAAGTTATGTTTTTATGTTTAAATTTGAAAAAATAAATAAAAAATATTTACAAAAAAAAAAGAAGAAGAAGAAGAAGAAGTTCCATCCCCTCCCCTCTTTGGGGAGGAAATCCTGGCATCTGAACAGGAGGAATCTCACTCATTCAGAAGTGATCCAGATGATGAACCATTGGTAAGCAAACCTATTAAACCGCTTACCCTCCCCTTAAGACTATTCATCCCAAACCAAGACAGGGAGATAAGTATCTCCACTCTAGTGGATTCAGGGTGCACCTTAGCCCGACCTTAGTAGGGAGGTTAGGGATTAACAAATTAACAAATTAACCCCCATTGCTTTCTGCCAACTAGATGGGTCAATAGCAGGAGGGGAGCCAGCTTCTCTGACCACCAAGCCTCTACACATAGGCATCGGAAGCTACGAGGAAAGGCTTACATTTATAGTGGCACCTGGCATGGAATGGCTGTTGGTTCTGGGCCTTGCATGGCTAAAAAAATGGAACCCACAAATCAATTGGAAACAAGGCATCATAAAATTTCAGAAGAAGGTGACTTTTGCTGAGTATCCACATAAAGGAATTGAGGGGGCAGAGAATCGAGAAACAGCCATGCCTGGTCATGCCACACTAATTGAGAGCATACCCATAGAATACAAGGATTTAGCTGAGGTTTTTAGCGAAAAAGCCTCAGATGAGCTCCCCCCTCCACCGTGCCACTGACTGTACAATAGAAATCTTACCCGGCGCGAAACTCCCTAAACCTAAGATGTACAGCATATCACCGAGGGAGTTGGAAGAGCTGAGAATATTCATTGAGAAAAACCTAGCAAGGTGTTTCATCAAGCCAGCCCGACCAAAAATTGCAGCTCCTGTGCTCTTTAGAGAGAAAAAAGATGGCTCAAAACGTCTCTGTGTTGATTTTCGTACCCTTAATGCGGTCAGCATGCAGAACATGTATCCTCTCCCCCTTATGAAGGATATGTTAGCACACCTCGCTAAAGGGAAATTTTTTTCAAAGCTGGACTTAAGGGAGGCTTAGTACCGGGTCAGAATTAAGGAAGGGGATGAGTGGAAAATGGCATTTAACACCCCCCTCGGCTGCTACCAATTCAAGGTGCTCCCCTTTGGGTTGCAAGGAGCTCCTGCAGTGTTTATGCAGTTAATAAATGAAGTACTGCATCAGCATTTATATAAGGGGATTCTGGTCTATTTGGATGACATTTTAATCTATACCGCGACCAAAGCAGAACACGTAAAACTAGTCAGGGCAGTTTTAAACAAACTCCGCTCTGCCAAACTTTATGCCAAACTTTCCAAATGCGAATTCCACCAAGAGAAGATTGACTATTTGGGATACCGCATTTTGCACCAGGGGGTTGAGATGGATCCTCTAAAAGTGCAGGCTGTACTTGATTGGGACCCTCCACGCACATGTAAACAGTTACAGAGCTTCCTGGGGTTTGCCAACTTTTACCACCAGTTTATCCCTGCATTCACTCAGATTGCCCTCCGCATCACCAAGCTCTTAAAAACAAAGGGGGAGGACAACCCTAAACCAAAGCAACCATTGAACTGGACTATGGAATGCCAGGCAGCATTTGAAAAACTTAAACGGCTGTTCTTGGCAGAACCAATTCTAAAACACCCAGACAGGGAGAAACCATTTGTCATACAAGCAGATGCCAGTGATGTGGCAATAGGAGCGGTTCTACTTCAGAAGAATGAGCAAGACCAACTACAACCCTGTGCTTATGCATCCAAAAAGTTGAATGAGACTGAACAAAAGTGGGCTATTTGGGAGAAAGAGGCTAATGCAGTTCGTTGGGCATTGTTAACCTGGCGGCACTTCCTAGAAAGCAGTAAGACCCCTTTTGAAGTCTGGACTGATCATAAAAATCTAGAAGCCCTAAAGACCCCAAGGAAACTCTCCCCAAAACAAGTACGATGGGCTCAGTACTTTAAAAGGTTTGATTTTACTTTAAAATACCTCCTGGGGGGGGGACTTTCTGGCAGATGCGCTATCCAGAAAACCGCAATACAATAGTGCAAAGTCAGACGTAATCAAACCTATAGTACAAAACAATCAACTAGCCGCTAAAGTAGTCACCAGATCCCAGGCAAAACAAGAAACATTGACGGACAATGACACCATCCAAACTTTTAAACAAGCATTGGCCACTGATGAATGGTTTTTGAACAACAAATCCAGCTGTCTGATGAAAGAAGACTTGGCTTGGGTGTGGGGGAAGTTATATGTCCCTGCAAGCCAAAGACTATGCTTAATGGTATGGTGCCATGACTCCAAATTAGCTGGACATTTGGGTTTGTGAAAACTTTACACCTGAATAAAAGACAATTTTGGTGGCCATCACTAAAAAAGGACATAGAAAGCTATGTAGCTAGCTGCCCCATTTGTGCAGCAGCAAAAAGATGCCAGGGAAAATCCTCAGGTCTATTGCAGAAGGTAGCTGAACCTTCTGCAATAGACCTGGTAATCTCTCAGACCACCTGCATCTACACCACCTGTGCCCATCATGATTGAAGGTGAACAACACTTTGAAATCAAGGAAATCCTTGATTCTAGGATCCTCAGAGGGAAAGTCCAAAACTTAGTTGCTTGGAAACATTTACCATCAGCATACAATGAATGGGTCGTTAAACACCACATTAAGGTTCCAATCTTACTGAGAAAATTTCACTCCCAATACCCTAACAAACCTTGTTGATATACTATCATGAAATCTTGAAATCTTGTGTATATTTGTTTTTTTACAGGTGGACCCTTTTGTTTTCTAAGGAGGGTAGCATGTCAGATCCCTAAAAGTGATACTGCCATTCAAGTGGAGGAAGGGGGAGACTTGAATTTGATTTACTAGCATTGCCTGTGTCATCAGATATTTTACAACCTATATCCTGGCGCCAAGGAGGCCTGAGATTCCCTTTACCTGCAGGAATTTATATGATAGCCATGTGGGTTGTCTCACTTTAAAGGGTAGTGGTGGGAAGGCATGTTTGTTCGGGTTCTCAAAGGAAATAGTAAAGAAAACATCTTCACACTTGTGTATTGGCTAAAATCTGCATTCTGACTTAAAGGGAGGGGTCTCTACCACTTTAATCCTACTGCTTTGCCTAAGGGTATTCAGATTGTGCTTTAACTGGATGGCTTTCACTTCTGCTTAATAAAAGAATCCTTTTGAACAACTATGTTTCAAGAGTTTGTACTTTCTTAAATTGGAAGGAGAGGCGATCCTTACACAGGGAAGGAACTTTTGGGCAGCCATATACCTTGCTCCTTTCCGTCAGCACCTGGCTAAAAAGCCAGCTGGGGTTTTGTTGGTTCCTTGCAAAATGCGATTCGCTGGTTGTAGCATGCATTTCTCTGCCGGTAATGTGTTTATTAGGAATTGCATCCTCTGAAGCCCCATCTGGGCTCAGCAGCACCTTTCTGCAATTCGTTCGCTTTATGGAGAGAGGGAACGAGCGTGGAATTCGACTGCCTGAGCCAGAGTTGTCCACAGGATCTTGACACAGGTCATTTTCTCAGAGGGGGAACCCCCCAAGGAGGAGAGGGCCAAGGCGGGACCAGACAAGGGAGGCCAGGAGGCAGGGCCAGGCTGAGGCAATTCAGCTGGTTCACTGAACTGCACATAAAATTAACAAGAGGTTCTAGCGAACCAGCTGAATATCACCACTGGATTCAGTGTCAATTCTCAGTCTTTGAGATAGCTTCATATTAAAAAAGGTAAGACTGGATAATATTACTTCATGTAGCCTTTGCTTAAAATCTGAATTTTATAACATTATTTGGAAATCCTATCAAAGGAGGGTTTTTTTCTCTTTCTCCTTTCCAGTTTGTTTTTTTCATTTTTAGTTTTTACTATCTTGTTTATCTAATTTATCTAATTTTTGCAATGTGGTTTTTTTAATGGCATCCATTTTAAATAAAATAAAATGCAATTCTGTTGTTTGCAACTGTTGATATTTGAAAGACTTCTGCAGGTATATATTATTTTTTGGTATGAAACTTCAAAGTGCACCAGGAACCAACACTTTGTTCTAAAAGTCCAGCAGAAAAACAACATCAATGATAAATCCTTACTTTTTCCTTTCTCTTTCTAGTATCCTGAATAAATCTTTAAAATACTGGGGCACTCGGACGACCACATTTTCTGAAGCATCAATGTCCTTCAGGTCAGGATAGAGTTTAGTGTCAATCACCTTCTTGATATATGCCAGCCAGTCAAACTGAAAGATATATAAATGTTTAGCGTTTGGCTCTTATTAAAAAAGTTGAGTAAGTTTTCACCTGACTGCAAAGTTGAAGTTCACTAAACATTGCAAATATTTTGAACTTTTCATAAAAACAGCTGCATTTAACTGTGACATATATACAGTATTTAACTATTTTAATTTAAATTGCACCTTATGCACATCTAAAGCAGCTTTCAATTTAGAAAGATAAATATCCAGTCCGATCATGCATTATCAAAGTTTTTTCCAACCTGTGGGACCATGCTGCTGAGTTCTGAAATGTTCATTTTGTTATACATAGATTCACTGGTTCGATTCTCATGTGGAATCATTATCTGCAAAGATACATGTAAACAAATATTATGCTACTAAGAAATCCACTCTGACTCTGTTAACATCAACAGATCTTTTAATAGTTCCTTCACTGAAATAAGCAAAATTACATCAACCCTGCTGATATCAAACATAATTATTTTATAATTATATATAAACAACCACTTTTCTGTATAACTATTTTAACAATTTTCAATATAACAATTTAACAATATAATTTATGCTTCTAGTTTTTCACTTTTACAGATAACTCACGATCATTCATTTCTTGTAAAACACACACACAGAGTAATTGTCAGTTCTATATTTTATTTATGTTTATCTATAAATAACTTAAACAACAAAAGGCATACCAGGCATCCTTTTCTTACCCCCCTGTTCAGACCATTCAACCATTCTCTAAATATTTGGTTCATTTTCACTGACTTTGCTTTATTATATACAATCACATTTATCGCATTTAGTAACTTATTTTTCACATCATATTCACATAAAATATTCCCTAATTAATCATATCCACTTCATCACACATTTTCTTTAAATCAATACAGTGAACTATCTTAACTACATCCAAACATTTCTCAGTGTCCTCCTGAAAAGAAAAAATCTGGCAGCATAAAGACTCATTGCAGATCTTAAATTTTACTAATTGTTTCTCTCATTCTTTCAGTCAAAAATCTACTAAATTTACTGGCCCTTTCTACTGGCCCTTTCCACATATACACAATAAATAAATCCTTTTAAATTTTCCATTTAATCCTGCTAATTTTCTTTTTGAAAAGAACATTAATAGCATTTTCCCAATTATTAGATATAGATGCCAAATTCTCATACACATTAAAAAGAAATCATAAAGCCACTCCTTAAGTAAATTATATTCATATTTTACCTAGAGCCTTTTAATTTTTAACATTCTCACAGCTATTTAACTACTATTTTTCTTCCCTACAGCAAATGGGTTATAATTTAGGTTTGCTCTTGTTTTTTTGCTATTTATGTATAACTTGCAACCATTCACTTTTCTATACAACACACTTATCCTGAACTTTGACACAAGTAATTGTCAGTTCTGTATTAAAAGCCCTTTTATATTTATCCATAAATAACTTAAACTACCCATATCCTTGCAAGATATTATTGCAAAATGTTTGGTCAGTACATAAATGGTTATTTGTCATTTTGTAAAACATTTATTTGGGCCTTCTTATTTATATACTTTTATGCTTTAAATTGTATCCTTATTAATTAATCAGTTTTTTGCTTGTTTGTTTGTTTTATTTAAGTTCTGCTTTAGCTTCTAAGATTCCACCCTGCTTTTCCCTGCTTTATATCTTTAATATACAGGGTTTTTTCCCTGTGGCACTCTCCCTGTTTTACACTGATCAGTGCCTTGTTTATGTGTCTTTTGCATTTATTCATTATGCATTTGTATGTTATAAATGTTTGATGGAAAGTTTTACTCCATTATATACTGTATCTTGTAAAGGTATTTTTATTACTTCAGTCCACTGACAAAGAGATTTGTTCCCAAAATCAGTTTTAAAAACTCTATTATTCTGTTACTCTGTTATTCAAATGTTCTTCCAAAGACAGATAGAAGAAAATAACAGATGCAGAAGAGGCAACAACAATTAAGATGGCACACTGCTTTGTCACTGAATTACAAATCTGGGAAAGAACAGTTCTGAATGGAGAAATAAATCCAGGGTTCTTCTGAAGACTGGCTACCACAAGTGCAGCTAAAATCTATACTTAAAAGGGCACTAACCTCAGCAATTTTGATTTCTAATTTAAGCACTGACTTCATATCCAACTCTGCATGTGAAGCATTGGCACCCAAAAGGACTGAGATATCAACCATGAACTGGAACAAGGTATCTCTGTACTACAGTGGGGTAAGAATTCAGACATTAATACATAAAAAAAAAAACACCAATAGCTCAACCAGATAACACTTCTTATCTTATTTTACATTGAATAGTCTAACATAGTACATTATTTACTTATTTTCATTTTTAGTTTCAGTAACAGTATTGCATTTTGATATTATTTAATGGTAAATCTTGCTAGCAGAATTAGCATTAATATCATCACAAATATTAATTAGCATGACATTTGCATTAATCAGCACACATTGAGAAAATGGATCCTTAGCTTTCTTCAAAAGTTTGGTTTTGAAAGCATATTGAGGAACCAGGATGTGAACTTCATCTGTACTTCCTTTATTTTTCTATGTTATCAGGGAATATTTATCTACATATTCAGAAAACTAAACACAAGAAGGGAACTTGTGCAATATATGAATGATTGTAAAATTGTACTCAGCAAGACATCCTTGGTTGCAACTCATAAATCAACAAAGAAGATTGTGCTGCAAATAACAGTCAATATTGAAAAGGAACAGGGTCATGGAACAGGGCAGGGTTCTACTGATAATAAGTAACTGACATATTGGTCATGTTTATTGTTTAGAGTAGGGGAACATGTCAGAATGTGTTCAAATATTCAATTGCTATATACCATTTTTTAAATCTTCCCCCATATTACCTGCTATGTTGGGGACGATATGTAATTGCTGCATAGTTAGTAAGTGATAAGATATATATTCTCACATAATTAAGATTTTCTTTCAGCTCACTTTTCATATGATTTATGCAATTTTTAGCAGAAATATCATCTTTATACTCGGTATAGTGTACAAAATGAACACTTAGTTTCCAAGCCTGTTTTTTTGCAGATGTGCTTGGATTTCACCTCCAGAATCCAGCTAGCACTTGGGAGTTGTAATTCCAGATAGGCTGAGAAAATATCCTGAATGTGATTGAGTAAACACTCACAGATTTAGCTTCTGTGGTATTGTCCAGGTAGTCTTCCCGTGCTGATAGAGTCAGAGATGCTTGATCTAACTATATAAATAAAATAAGAATTACTATACATTAGATCTACAAAAACACAATTTGGATTGTAGTTCTATAACCAGACTTCAAAGATAAACCCAAAGATCTTAGAGAGACTACTTGTGAATAGATTTGTAGCAGTGTTGCAATACCAACATCCATTACAGTATTATAAGTTAAAGGGGATGGACAGAATTCAAAAGATATGAAAATGTCCGCAAAAGCATTCTATTTATTAACCCTGGATGTTCTGCATTTTTTACAAAATCAATAGGTAGACCTTGAGGAGTTTTAATGTTACCAAAAAAAATTGCTTCATCCCAAAAATATGAATATTTCATAGCAAGGCAACATAAGAACAATACATTTCTTCAAAAATTAAATAGAATATAGCAATGTACTTTCTGTAAAGATTATTGATAATTAAATCAGAAATGACTATAGAATGCCATCAGGAATACTGTTATTTTTTCAGCTTTTAGTCATTTACATATATACATACTAATAACCAGATGTCAGGATGTTGTTGAACACAGATGTAAAAGTTTTATAAATACTGTTAACAAAATTAGCTGAAGAGTTAATCAAATACAGATTTAAAATATGCTGTACCTTCTTGCATATGTGGTTAAGGAAGGAATTCTCTGGGGTATAAATAGCTCATGTCCATGTGGTACTACAAAATTGCATTCCTTCTTTTTTGTTTAATTTTGAATGCTAAGAGGCTATCCAAAAGCTTATCTATGTTCTCTGCATGGCTTCCATAATTGTATACATTTATATATAAAGTGAATAACTAACTAAATAATACATCTATGATGTGTTTATTATCTCTAAGTTTGTTCCTATCTTTTATACACCATTACAATCTGCATGGGCTTCTAGACATGTTTATTTAAGACAACAATATAATAATAAGAAATATGTTACAGGCCTAGCAGTGGTACATAGTCACCATACCAAATGCTTTCTGGAAATGCAGTTTTTACTAGTTTGAAGAAGACCATTAAGATGGGCACTGATTAGACCTCCAGGGAAGACTGTCACATAATGCAAGGACCACAATGAAAAAAACATTGGCTGTAATACACATGGGCCCCATCCCCAACAACTTTGTCATTGGGGCCATTAACTGAGTTTGTCAAAGAGCATACATCAGGTCATTCAATTCCATGTGAAAAAGGTCTGAAGGTACCTAACAGCCACGCCGCTATCTTAAAAGGATGACAGCAATATGAGCCAGTTATATCGAAAAAAAATTCATTGATTGTAAGAAAGATGAGCTGAGTTAGAGAGGAGCTATCTTATTTGGATTATCAATCTTGGCAACTTAGCTATTGAAATTTGATATTGTAAAATTTTAACGTCATATATCATATATTTTTAGATTGTTATTTTTGTAACTGTTTTATCTTTTTCCCTTTTTCTTTTCTGTTTTGTTTGAAAAGGCCTTCGGGCTATTCAATAAACAATACTGTATATATATAAAAAAACACAGCCAAGCCATATAGGGTTTTTCAAGATAAAACTAGCAATTTGAATTCCACTTCAACCAATGCAGAATGGCTGTTTCTTGACTGTTGTTGTTCACCAGCAAGCAGACTACTGTATTTTGCACTTTCCAGCTTCTAGAATAGATGGTCTTTAAAGCCAGTCCTGTTTAGAACACATTGCTGCAGTCCAATTGCCAGGATCTGCTACTCCAGAATAAGGACAGAATACTAAATAATAAAATGAAATTAATTGAAAATACCACTTGTATGGTTTCCTTAATAATACCTTTATGATGTGCTCATTAGAAGCCTTATCATCTGAAGCCACATATAATCGGATGAAAACAGAATTGCTATATTGTCCGCGAAGAGTAGCAAGAGTCTGGAGCATGCTGAACTTCTTTTCTGACCACAGACCTTCAGGCCCAATGTTTGATTCCAGGACAGGCCAGCGAAATGGAGAATGCTTCAGCATGTTTAAAAGTGGTTTTGCATCAGCTTTTTCTATCTTATCTGGGAAAATGAAAAAAAAAATCAGTCAACATAAAGGTCTTGCAAAAAAAATCCACTTCTAAAATCTGTATATTGATGTATGTCTGTATGTCTGTATATTGTTGTATACGTCTGCTTTCCTATCATTATGTATATTTCTCTACATCAAGTGAAATGTAGAGCCATTTCACCTAGAACCATAGATTTAGGCTAAACATAAGCCAATTTGAATAGCTTGTCTTGGCACAGAGAGCAGAAAAATGTATGTTCTTGCCATCTGTCTGTTCAGGCCTTGACTACTGTTCAGTCACTGGCAACCTTCAGAGCAAAGTCAAATCATCCAAGTTTTTGACTCAGTATGATGGATGCTCAGATTCTCCACTAGCTGGCCAGCATGCACCTGATTATGGCACTTCTGTATGGTTCTGCTAGAACCCTGATTAATACTGGCCATTGCTTTACATAATAATACATAATAATAATAATAATAAATACATAATAAAGGGCAAGGCTCTATCTCTACTTCAAGTTGCAGTTTTAGGTAACATAACAAACAGTAACATAATCTCTGGCTGTCAGACTTCACCCTCTTATTTTGAAACTAACTTACTGTTTTGCTTAGATGATTCTCAGATACAACTCAGCTATATTTGCTGACAAGAATGAAACCATGTGCAAACATTTATGTAATGTAAGAAACATTATGTAATAAAAATTTTATTACAAAGCCTATGCATAGGTCTGTCTTCCTAAATTTAAATTCTAGGCTTTATCTTCTCATCTTTGAGTTAAAATATAGTTGGAGGGCATTGGGGCACCTTTGTTGATATAAGAATTTTCTCTAGTATTTTCTCTATATTTGTTCTTTCTTCATTAGATTTTTTCTTACACTGTCTCCCTCCCCTTTCTCTCTCTGAATTTGCATGTAACAAGTTCTTCTTCTCCTCCTTCCTCTTTCTGGTCAATAGGTGTCTGAAAAGCATTTCCATTCCAGCTAAATGAGAATATCTCCTATGTTTTATGATTCACTGCTCACTAATATGTAGGCTCTAGGCTATATATTCAAGTTTCTCCTAATTAGAATCAAAAGCAATTAAATATTCATGACCTCATTCAAAGTTGAAAGTTCCACTGAGATCCAATTTTATATAAATGTGTACATTATGCAGCACTTTTCTTAATTTGAAATAAGGGAAAGATAGTTTCTACTTTTTTTTTTTAGATACTTCTACTGTTTACTTAGTTCAGGAAGTAAAAATTATAGACTACATATAGAGAGATGTCTTTTATTTATTTTTTTTGTCAAATGTTGTCTTAAATGTAAGAATTATAAGACGTAGCCCTAACTAATGGTTGGCAGAGCTAATGGATTATATTACATGAAATGGAGGAGTCAGTTAATTTTTCTGGGGTGCTAGCTAAACTAAAGACTACAGTTGTATTTCAGGACTATTTTGAATTTGTGGAAAAGTGAGAATAAATATCAATAATCTGGGCTTCACTTAATTTCTGTTGTCCAATCTCAGAAACTGTGACTCACTCATTTCTTCAACAATGCAGATTTGGAATGTGTAAATAATCTGCTTGAAAAATATGGTTCCTTCCCAAAAATGCAGTATTTGATTTATCAACAAGAAGGTGTCTTATCAGACATGTTTCAAGTGACCTAATCTCCATAATATAGATATAAACCTTTTCTTGGATAGATAGTTCAGTTTCCAAAGATTCATATATACAGGTGGAAGAAAAGAAAAAATGAAGTAAAAGAATGGTGGTATCTTTCCTTTTTGTTTTTACTGTAATTCCTCAAGTTGCTTTTGCACTGTAAAAAATTAACCCACCAAAATCTAAACATATAAACGCAAATGTAGCCAATGTAATAAGTGCTTTATGTCCAGTACCTCTCAGATCTTGCAGAAAAAATAATATTTTCCTACTTCTCTGTGGCAAAGCTAAAATTCCTGCTATTCCTTCTTCATTCCTTTTATTTTGTTTCTTCCAGAGAGTTGGTTGAGGCATCATAGATGAAGTGTTAAAACTCTAAAATTTGATTTAATATCCCTCATTATTCTAATACATCATTATTTGATATTAGTTCTTCTTCCTCAGAGTTTCTATGTGAATCAGAATCCTTCAATCTTACCTTTGTACCCCTCTAAAGCATCAATTAAATCATTTTCAATTCCATCCTAATATAACCATGAACTTAGTATGCTTTTATAATAAACCGCTTATTCAAAAGCCCTGTCTCAATCCTACTACTCAGTTCCCCTCCTGAAATTACTATTGTCAATCACCAATCAATCTGGTATTTCCTGATGTGTTATAATACATTTGTCATTGACACCATCCAGCATAACAAATGAACAATAAACTAGAAAAAGCTACATTAATGATTATATGTTTCATACACAAATATCAATAGTAGCCTATGACGTTATATAATTATTTAAGTGATATAATATTGTATAGATTGAACTGCAATCAGAAAAAAGTGCCCCATTGCACATATCTGAAATGTAAAATTCACTGCACAGGTATATTAGGACTTTGTTTTGAATTAATTTTGGTACATCCTTCTTCTCCTAATAGAGACTAACAGTTGTGCACCATATAGTTTCTAACACTATGGAAATAGTTACTCACTCTCATTCATACATGAAGAATAAAGTATCTTGGCCTTCTGTACAGCTTCATTGTCTCGTCTTTTGCTAAGCGGTTTTTCAAGGAGAGCTGTAAAGAATAGATTTTTCCCCCAAGACATTTGTTATTATTAGAAAACAGTTCAGAATCCTCAATGTAGATAAGATACCTGAATTCGTGGGAATATTTGTTTAGATATTTAGATTGGCTGCCATGGACATTTTTTGATTGAGGGACTTAGAAAATGTTAAACTACAAGTGTTAGAGTTGCATTGAATATTATACTCTGTTCTGGAATGTCATCACTGGCATTTGAATGAATATTAAACACTGAAGAGAAAGGCTGAATAGCTCTCTCCTATTCTTGGTCAAAAATGGGAATTCTAATACATTCTTGCATCGTAGAATACTCCTATTCAAAATTCTAGTAGAGCCAGCAACAATTATATAACATCAGATACATTTTCACCTTTTATTTTATTGATAAGAAAGTGATGATGTTGGGATCTTTTGGGGAAAACTCTATGATTCTATGATTATTCTACCCAAATTATAATTAAATATTGCTCTGTTTCTTATATTGCATCATATATTGCATTTATTATATGAAAGGTTAGATTCAAGAATTCTAATTGCATAATTAGAAATGTAAAAGTCAATTATCTTGTTCCATTTCTTTAGCTGCCACCTTAATTTCCCTGAAACCATTCTAAATATTCTGGGGAGGGGGTGGGTTATTTTTACCTAGTTATCTATAACACATTCCAAGTCAATTGACTAAAGCCAGGATTTACCCAGAGCTGGGAAACAGGAAATGGAAACAGCAGGTGCCAAAGTTGGTATTTAAGAGAGCTTCAAAACAGTGAAATGTCATAATTTGTCTCATGAGTCATTTATGCACTCCAATGCAGGTTCAAGGGGTTTATGCTCTCTCACTTAAACTGTCGAAATTTTGTAAAATTTTCTACATTCAGAGAATTTACCTAATCCTGCCAAAAAGGCAAGGAGACATCTGTAGATGACTTAGAAAGAGAGAGTGTGTGAGACAGTCAGTTTAATCTAGCAGTTAAGACACCAGCTAGAAACCAGGAGACTATGAATTCTAGTCCTGCCTTAGAACTGAAAGCTGGCTGGGTGACTTTGGGCCAATCACTTTTTCAATTTCTGTAACAATGGATCGATCAACACTTGGTTGATCTGTTAAAATAAAAAGTGGACCTTGCACTTGGACAATGCTAAGGAGAGAGGGAGGGAGGGAGGGAGAGAGAGAGAAACACAAACATATATACACACACAATAAAATATAGTAGATTCCTGTTCTTTTATACTTTATACTTTCTCTCACTCCTGTTTACTTCAAAGGTTTATTGTTAGATTATTATGGAAAAAACCATGGTTCCTTGATCATAAAATATATGTAATCAATAATAATCAAGACAGCTTCCATTTTCCTTCATAATATAGCTACTTCTCAAAAACAACCGTATTCAGTATAAGAATTGACTTTTTTCCCTGAGTTGCTATTTCTCTACTTTAAATTGCATTGTTCTTTCAATTTGGATCTCAGATGAATTGGATGGAGCCAAGGAAGGGAAGAGCCCTGTCCTATGCTGCAGATTGTCTTACAAAGGTACAGTTAGAATCGACATCATCGGTTTAGGATATAAGTCTAAATAGAATATACTGTTATCCTAAGAGTAAATAGTAATATCCTATTAAAATGAAGTCTATCCTCCACTAAAAGCTAAATACTCCTACAGGATTATTTTCTCTCAGAAAAAGAACTGTTTTGAAACTAACTGTATATTTGTGGTAAAGCCTTACCTCTAATCTTACTTGCTATTTCTAGCCCCTGCCACTTTCCCAGCCTACAATCATAGTTTCACGCTAGGTTTCATACCCTTCAACTTCCTTCACAAATTAAACTTCTTCCATTTAATTTATGAAGGGGGAAAAAATCCTACCTATGAAAAGTCAGACCTAAAATACTTTGATTGTGTTCTTGTCCTATCAAGAGTAGAAGTGGGTGAGGTGGAGTGATGATATTGCTCTTTCTGAGATTAAGCCAATTTTCCCCCTCTCAAATCATGTCCCCTGAATCAATATTACCACTCTTTCTTCTGTTCAGTAATTTTGAGTCTATACTTTGAGGATATTTGCATTGCTTCTGCACTGGTTTCTTGATGCCATTTTTATTTGGAAGAGGAAGTTGTTTTTGGCATTAATTGTCATTCCATATGATTACAACACTGGAAAGTTATTGACAAACCTCCCTTACATCTATGAATCAATATATTTTGAGAAAATTTGGGTTGCCATATATTCATAGGTTGTATAAACAGAGGCATCGAATCAAGATCATGTGAAGTATTACTACCACTTTATAAAAACCTAGTAAGACCACACCTGGAATGTTACCACCAATTTTGGTCATCATACTATAAAAAAGATGTTGAGACTTTGGAAAAAGTTCAGAGAAGAGCAATTAAGATGATCAAACGTCTGGAGACTAAACCGTATGAAGAATGGCTGCAGGATTTGGGTTTGGCTAGTCTAAAGAAAAGAAGAATTAGGGGAGACATGATAGCAGTATTCCAATACTTGAGGGGCTGCCACAAAGAAGAGGGGGTCAAATTATTCTACAAAGCACCAGAGGGTAGGCCAAGAAACAATTGTTCGAAACTACTGTAATCAAAGAGAGAAGCAACCTGGAATTAAGGAGAAACTTCCTAACAGTGAGGACAATTAACCAGTGGAACAGCTTGCCTCCAGAAATCATGGGCACTCCATCACTGGATGTTTTTAAGAAGAGTCTAGACCCCTGGTGGCGAACCTATGGCACACATGCCAAAGGTGGCATGCAGAGCCCACTCTGTGGGCACACGCACTGTTGACCCAGCACAGTATGCCATAGGGCAGGCATTGGCAAGCTGTGGGTTTTTTTGTCCCTCCACTGTGGCTCCCTGTTGGGACCCCCTTGCCCTCCCCTCCCCTCCCAGTCACCCCAAAAGAGACTTTGAGGGCTGAACACTGAGAGGCATGGATTTCCTCCATCTTCTGCATTCCATCCCACGCTGAGGCGAACCAAACGGGCCAGGGTATCCATGCCAAGCTGCCCCACCAAGCCCACTTGCAAACTCCACCGAGCACAGCTCCAAACATTCAGCTTTGCGTCCCTCCTGGCCAGCACCAATGCCACGGCGGGGAAGGTGTATGCCCTGCCTGCTCCGCTCTTGCTGGCCAGAGGTGGGGCTCTATGCCACTGCCTCCCAGCTGAGAGCCACATTTGTTTGCTTGCTGGTCACCTCTGAGGAGGGAGCTGCACTCAGGTTGCCCGGGCCTCCACAGCGGGGGAGAGAGGGGGAGGGAAGGAGGGTGTCTCCCCAACAGGATCCAGGTTAGAGTTGCCTTATTTTGCATGGATCTCTAATGTTTGGCTTTGCCTTCCAGCCTCCACTCCTCCTCCACAGCCCAAGTGGTTGGATTCACATGACACGTGAAGCTGGGCAGGAGAGCAGGGATAGATAGATAGATAGATAGATAGATAGATAGATAGATAGATAGATAGATAGATAGATAGATATGAGAGAGAGAGACAGACAGAGAGAGAGAAAGAGAGAGAGGGTGAGACAGAGGGAGAGAAAGAGAGGGAGGGAGGGAAAGAGAGAGAGAGAAACAGAGATAGAGAGAGGGGGAGGGAGGGAGGGAAAGAGAGAGAGAAACAGAAAGAGAGAAAGAGAAAGAGACAGAGATAGACAGAGACAGAGAGACACACACAGAGAGAGACAGAGAGCAAGAGCAAGAGAGTGAAAGAGAGAGAGGCAGAGAGATAGAGAGGGAGGGGGAGGGAGGGAAAAAGAGAGAGGGGAGGAAAAGAGAGAGAGAAACAAAGAAGGGGAAGGGAAAGAGAGATAGGGGGAAGAGAGAGGGAAAGAGGGAGGAAAAGAGAAATGATATTACAAATGTTTTTCTTTTTTATTGTTGCTAAACGCAATATTTCAAAATCAGGAAAAAAATGAAGGGGCATAAAAGTGCATTTATCACGTTTTTCTTAGAAAAATTAGCTGAACTCTGCCTTGTTTTTCATTATTTTAGGTAGTAAAACCTCATTATGCAAGTTAAATTGCCCTGTTGGCACTTTGCGATAAATAAGTGGGTTTTGGGTTGTAGTTGGGCACCCAGTCTCTAAAAGGTTCGCCATCACTGGTCTAGACAGTCACTTATCTGAAATAGTATAGGTTCTCCTGCTTGAGCAGGAAGCTGGACTAGAAGACCTCCAATGACCCTTCCAGCTCATTCATTCTATTCATAGGAGTAAAATGGTCACAGAAAAGAGGCAAAGAAGGTGAAAACTGATGCAGAAAGCTGGGAAACAATTGTTTAGTAAGATTTGAATGTGTGGTACACATCTTTTACCTTAAAAGCTAAATATACAACTTTGGAACAAAACACAGAATTTCAATTTTCTCAGAGTAGTGCTGTACCCAGTGTGCCATCTGCTGTGCTCGATCCTGGATAACCTCACCTGTAGCAGACTTCAGAGGGGCAGATTTCTTCTGTGTTGGACCTAAGGCCTGCTTGATGCCATCATACATCCCCTTGATGTTGCCTGTGTCAGCTGCTATCTGGATCCGAGAGCACAGCTGCAGCCAATAATTGTTAGCACATCTCCTGGAAGTCTGTTGGACTTTGCTATGAGCAGCTCCCAGAACCTGTAGGTTGCGCTCACTGGAAGAGACTTTATATGCAATCAGATCTCTTCTTTTTTCCTCGATGGCTGGCGTCAACTCCTCCAAATGGGCTTCAAACCAATCTGCTGTCTTTCTGATCTCCTTACCAAATACTGACAAGGTAGTGTTATAAACAGCATTCTTGAAATATTCCCATTGTTCAGCTGCATTTACTTCAGATGGGCCTGGGAGAGTTTCCTTGAGTGCTTGTGCAAATTTCTCCACTTTGCCCTGATTGCGGGTCTTGGTGATGTCAATTCGTGGTCTTCCTTTCTTCTTCGAGTGATTCAATCTCTTTGTTTGCAGTTTTATTCTGCTACACACCAAGGAGTGGTCTGTAGCACATTCAGCACCCTGATAGCTGCATGTGATTGTAATATTGGGGAGGTTGGAGCACCTGGTAAGAATCAAGTCGAGCTTCGATCTTGGATGTCTCCAAGACACTCTGTGTTGAGGCTTTATTTTAAAGTATGTATTGCTAACACAAAAACCATAGTAGCAGCAAAACTCCAACAGGCGTTGGCCATGTTCATCTTCCCGACGCCGAACTGACCTAAACAAATGGGCCAAGAACTATAATCAACTCCAACTCTGGCATTAAAATAGCCAAGGATAAACAGTGGTTCTTTCTCAGGGATTTTCTTGATAGTAGCAACCAGATTGTCATAGAATTTGTCTTTGGATTCTGCTGAAGATGATAATGTCGGTGCATATGCGCTAATAAGAGTAACCAGCCCTGCTGATGAGTGGAGTTGCAAGGACAGAATTCTTTCACTTTCTGCAGCAGATGGAGTAATGGATCCTAGTAGGGTGTTTCTGACAGCGAAGCCAACCCCATATTCCCTAGACTTGTTTGATTGTTTTCCCTGCCAGAAGAACAAGAAGTTTCTCTCCTTAACAGATCTCGAGTCTAACAGTCTTGTCTCTTGAAGGGCAATGATGTCCATCTGCAGTCTGCTCAACTCCATCAATGGCAGCTGTCTTACATACATCATCTATCTCTTGTAAATCGTCAGAAAGGATGATCAGAAACTGCTCTCCTTCTATGAGAGCAGTTGAAATATAACATCTCTATCTCTGCTGTGATTGCTTAAGAAAGGGGAGAGCAGTTGAAAAATCAGTTAGCTAAAATCAGTTACTTTCCCCCAATTTTTCTTTCCTTAAATAAAATCTGTAGTGCTTGGGAAACTTATTAGCGGAACAAAGAGCTAATTTCATCATATTCTTTTCTATTAGCACTTCTCTAGAAATATACAAATCATACAGGCAAGTACAAGTTATCCTTCTTTCTATTCCTACAAAGTTTTTAGAAATATTTTCAACTACATTAGTTAAACACTGCTTTCTATAGGCTGTGTCATGTATCTTACTAAGCAAGTTCAAGCAAATAGATTGAACTTGATATCATGTTGTAAAAGTGTATTTATTTATAGCTACATACTGGTCGCCAGAAGTTCACCAGAAATAACTGTGTCTCTCTCATTGCCTATGTGGTTGATAGATGCAAAAAGGGAGAGCCTATTGGTGCTGATAAACTGCACCAATAATATTAAAATTATAGTTACAGGCATATCAGTATATGCAAAATGTGCACACACCAAAGTTCAACAAAACAGTCCAAAGCCAATACAATCAATGCATTTTCAAATGTACTGTACCTTGAATGTTCAACTTCAATTAACCAAACTAACCTTATATTATTGTACTAACCTTGTATTATGGTACTAGTAATCTGCATTTACCACACCCAATTTGCATTATAAATCCTTCAGAATACTGTGAGTACTTTGACTGTACTACTAGGCTTCTGACTTTTTTCTACAAAAGCTGAACTGAGATCCAGAACAGCTCCCTACATTCATTGCATATTGTCTGCTGCTTTGTCCTAGATATATCCTTTTGTTGATAAATTTGAAAATATGAAAAAACCCTCAAGAATAATACTTGGAAGCTGCAAAACAATTTTTTTTTCTGAATTCAGGAGAAGACTTAAAAATAACAGCAATTGAAATGGTCCTACTTCTGATGTCAAAACATTTTGAACATCTTTGGCAGCACATGGTTGATCTTGTTGTAGCTCAGAAGTTAAGAGGGTCAAGCCTGGCTAACACCAGTTGAGGAGCAGTCAGGGATTATCAGAACAGTACATTAGCCTGAAAACTCAAGCCATCTTGATCCATCTCAAAAAAAGTCAACAGCAAACTTTACATAATATTATGAAGAAAAATAAATCTACAAAGTCACTGGAAGTCTTTCTCAGTTTAAAAATGTTATCTTTTTAATACTAAGCAACTTTGCATTTTATGTATCATTCTATCCTACATAGATCAAATGCAAGACACTTTGTGAATGCAATTTATCTAGAGTGAAATTACTTTTTACTTTGTCTGTAATAAGACTTGGCATAAAATTCCATTAAAAATCCAATCTAAGAAAAGGTTAGGCAGATTTTTCTGAGTCTGGACTCAATTGTAGAACACTACTGCATTCAGAAGGGTCCATAATTTGGTGCCAGGATCTTAAGAGTCAAGATTTACATCTTGAAGGAGGAAGGAAGGAAGAAAGGAAGAAAGGAAAATTTGCCTGTCTGATCCCTCAAAGAATAGTTAATGTAGATAATACTGAGATCAATGGACTAATAATCTGTGCCCTTTTCAAGCAAGTTCCCATGACCCTTGTTTTGTTCAGTGATGAGTTGCTAAAGTAGGATCTACATTTTTTAGAAAACCTCAAATTTAGGGTTGTGGCTTCCCCCGCCCCACAGGAACTCATGGCTTGACAAACACAGAGACTTTAATTATAACATTGCAAGAGTACACTAGTGCATTCCAGAAAGGATTATAGTCCAAGCTCCAGAAACAAGGAGATGCTAAAGACAGACATCTGGAGTATTTAGGAACACAGAAAATGCTAAGTATATACTTTGCTTGCTGAAAATAAAAATGGAACCACAACTCTCTAAAATTAGGCTCAACATTTTTATTCTTGTGCTGGTCCCTTCTCCACAGCTATGGGAGGGAGGGAGGGAGGGAGGGAGGGAGAGAGGGAGGGAGGGAGGAAGGAAGGAAGGAAGGAAGGAAGGAAGGAAGGAAGGAAGGAAGGAAGGAAGGAAGGAGTCTTAAATAGGGGTGGGTTCTACTTGCCTTTAATCACAATGGGATTATGAGCGCTTGCTTCGCTCGTGCACGCGCCTTCCTTCTGCACATGCACAGATTGCTTCTGATGACGTCAGGGTCAGTGGGCAGAGCCTCCCACTGGTTTTACTACCGGTTCTATAGAACCGGTCCAAACCGGGGGCAACCCACCATTGGTCTTAAACCCCGAAAAGTCTTAAACATTCTTTAAAAGGGAAAGAACCTATTTTCTGAAGGTTGTTTCTGATTATTCAATTTCCCAATATCATGCTTTTAGTAACCATTTATTTAAATTTATAATACTGTGTTTTGCTAACAGTGATTTCTTTAAAGTTCAGTTCCCTTTCCATGAGAAAATGGAGAATCTTACATTTTACATTTTTATTTGTAAAATAAGATTGAAGATGAGATAACATGGTCTGGTCCCAAATGACACAGATTTTGATACTTGGCAACAAAATCTTTGTAGTTTTTTTGGCAAGGTTTTTGGATGTAGTTTGCCATTGCCTCCTTCCTAGGGCAGAGAGAGAATCATTGGCCCAAGGTCACCCACCTGGCTTTGTGCCCAAGGTAGAACTAGAATCTATGTTCTCCCAGTTTATAGTTTCAGTTTCTTTTGTTGTTGCTGTTAGTTGCGAAGTCGTGTCCGACCCATCGCAACCCCATGGACAATGTTCCTTCAAGCTTTCCTGTCCTCTACCATCCTCTGGAGTCCATTTAAGATCAAGCCTACTGCTTCAGTGACTCCATCCAGCCATCTCATTCTCTGTCTTCCCATTCTTCTTTTGCCCTCAATCTTTCCCAGCATTAGGCACTTCTCCAGTGAGTTCTTCCTTCTCATTAAATAGCCAAAATATTTTGAGTTTCATCTTCAGGACCTGGCCTTCTAAAGAGCAGTCAGGGTTTATCTCCTCTAGGACTGACCAATTTGATCGCCTTGCAGTCCAAGGGACTCGCAGGAGTCTTCTCCAGCACCATAGTTCAAAGGCCTCAATTCCTTGGCACTTAGCCTTTCTTATGGTCCAACTTTCACAGCCATACATTGCAACTGGGAAAACTATAGCCTTGACTATACTCACTTTTGTTGTATCTGATTTTTTGTATGCTGTCTAGATTTGCCATAGCTTTCCTCCCCATGAGCAAGCGTCTTTTAATTTCTTGGCTGCAGTCCCCATCTACAGTGATCTTGGAGCCCAGGAAAATAAAATCTGTCACTACCTCCATTTCTTTCCCCATCTATTTGCCAGGAATTGAGAGGGCCGGATGCCATGATCTTAGTTTTCTTTATGTTGGGTTTCAAACCAACTTTTGCATTCTCCTTCTTCATCCACATCAAGAGGCTCTTTAGTTCCTCTTCATTTTCTGCCATTAAAGTGGTATCATCTGCATATCTGAGGTTGTTGATATTTCTCCCAGCAATCTTAATTCCAACTTTTGATTCATCTAGCCCTGCCTTTTTCACGATGTGTTCTGCATATAAGTTAAATAGGCAGGGCGACAGTATACAGCCTTGCTGGACTCCTTTCCCAATTTTGAACCAGTCAGTGATTCCATGTCCAGTTCTCACTGTTGCTTCTTGACTCGCATATAGGTTTCCCAAGAAACAAATAAGATGGTCTGGTACTCCCATCTCTTTAAGAACTTGCCACAGTTTGTTGTGATCCACACAATCAAAGGCTTTAGCATAGTCAATGAAGAAGAAGTAGATGTTTTTCTGGAACTCCCTAGCTTTCTCCATGATCCAGTATATGTTGGCAATTTTGTTGCAATATTTTCAGGATCAGACTCAATAAAGATAATAAGAATTAGAGATTTAAATATATTTCTCTTTAATAATAATAGGCATTCTATATTCGCTGAATATTCAAGATAGAAGCAAAGAAAATGGTGAGGGTGGCTCCTTATATATACAAGGGGTGGAGCCAGGAATGGGAGTGGTAAATTATGAATACATTAAAATCCAAAGAATAAGTTAACCCCTGATGTCCCATATATACATTATTTACACAATAGAGAATAAGGCATTTACATCTGACAAATCCCCCTCTAAATGCCGGTTCGCTATACAACACCAATTACATTCAGATTCAGGACAATATAATACATACAATTTAGAAGTTAAATATTTGTGCTGTTTAGAAGGTAAAGGCTTCGTTAATATGTCAGCTAATTGTTCAGAAGTATCACAATGTATTGCTTTGATGAATCCATCTTGAGACAATTGTCTCACGTGCTTAAATTTTATATCAATATGCCTGGACCTTTGTCCAATGGCATCGGATCTGGATATTTCAATGGCTGCTTTATTATCTTCATGCACAACAAAAGGTAATGCAGGTTTTTTCCAAACATCTGAGATCAAGTCATTGAACCATACAAGGTTATTTGCAGCTTTGGATAAACAAACATATTCCGCTTCTGTGGTTGAAGTGGCTACCAGTTCTTGTTTACCAGTGTACCAGTAAACTGGACAATCATTCAATAGAAAAATATAACCAGAAGTACTCTTTCTGCATGATGTATCACCAGCCCAATCTGCATCCGCATAACAGGTAATTTTTGGTTCTTTGTCATTATTAGGTTCTAATACTAAACAAAAATCTAATGTACTTTTCAAATATCTTAGAATTCTTTTGACAGCTTCCCAATGATACATGGTTGGTTTGCTAACATATCTTGACAATAAATTGAGAGGTAATGCAATATCTGGTCTGGTCCAATTAGATATATAAAGGAGTGAGCCTATAACTGATCTGTAAAATGTATTATCTTTAAATTCAGGGGAAGACTCATCAGTGTTTCTAAGGAAATCAGTTTGCATAGGAGTGTCACAGGTTTTGGCATTGTTTAAATTACATTTATTTAGAAGTTCAATGATCTTATCTTTCTGAGTAAGTTTGAATCCCCTTCTAGTTTTGTTAATTTGTACACCAAGGTATTTATTCACTTTACCTAGAGATTTCAACGAGAAATGTTCGTTTAACTTATTTACAAAGATTTCTCTGCTCTCTTTGTGTTTTCCTATATATAAAATATCATCCACATAAATTAATACAAATTCAATGTAATCATCACTCTTTTTTACAAAAAAACAGTTATCAGCAGTGGTAGCGTTGAAATCCATGGTCTTTAGTACTTTTACCAAGCAATCGTACCATCTCTTGCCAGATTGCTTTAATCCGTATAGACTCTTGTTTAATAACCAAATTTCATTCTTATTAGTGTATTGACTATGTGGTGCTCTTACATATATTTCCTTATCTAGTTTTGCGTGTAAATACGCAGTCTGTATGTCATATTGAAATACGTCCAGATTGAGTGCAGATGCTACTACTAGAGCTGTTTTAACACTCTCTGTCCTCACCGTGGGGGAGTATGTGTCAGTATAGTCTTCTGGATATTTTTGTGCATAACCTTGTGCAACTAGTCTAGCCTTGTATAAAGTATTGCCTCCTTCTAGGTTCTTAATTTTATAAATCCACCTGGTACCTATAATTGTTTTATCCTTAGGTGCGATCGCAGGAGTGAATACATTTAATCCTTGCAAACTTTCCATCTCTTTTTTCATAGCTAGTTCCCATTTTTCTCTTTCTTCACGAGGGAGTTTTAATACTTCCTCATATGTATTAGGTGTTATTTGTTCTCCATTCATATGCATTATGTAATCTTTGTATTTACTTGGTATTTGATTTCTATTGTTTCTAATAGCTCTTTCAGGTTTGCTATGGTTGTCGTGCAAATATCTAGCTTCCTTTTTTGTTAATGTGTCTGTCTTTATTTTATGCTGACTATTTGTCCAAGTTTTGGTTTTGTTCTTATTTTTGTTAATGTTTTGATTTTCTATTGTCCCTTCCTCGCAAGATATCGCATCTTTGCATTTATTTGGAAATATTTCATTAAGGTGCAGTTTAGACCAATTGGCCTGCTCATGGAACACAGCTGTTCTGGAGACTATAAATTTGTTATTATTATCAATGAATCTGTACCCTTTGGTTCCAGTTTCATATCCCATAAATCTTAATCTTCTGGATACGTTTTCTCCCTTTCTCCTCAACTGCTTAGGTATGTGCACATCTGCAGTGACTCCAAATATGTGCATGTGTGCTAATTTAGGTTTCCTATTGTACATCACCTCATACGGTGTCTTATTCACAATACTGGACCAGGTTCTATTTTGAGTGTAATTTGAATAATGTAGGGCTTCTGACCAGAATTGTTTGCCTAAACCAGCATCCTCTAATGTGCATCTAATCATGGTTTGTAGTGTGGAATTCTTTCTCTCTGCAATCCCGTTTTGAAACGCAGAAAATGGATTGGACGTGAAATGTAGCATTCCCCTATCCTTTAACCATTGGGAGAATTCTTTAGACATGAATTCACATCCCCTATCTGTCATAATTTGTTTTATTTTGATATTATGTTGTGTTTCTATGCGTTTGTAGAATTCCTTAAATTTCTGAAAGGTTTCATCCTTGTGCTTTAATGTGTAAACAAAACCATAGCGACTATAATCATCCACTATTGTTAGAAAGTAACGTTTTCTATAGGTAATTGATGGAGTTAATGGACCAACTAAATCCATATGTACTAAGTCAAAAATATTGTTAGTTGATCTGTTAGATTTTTTTGGTCTGGGACTGGTTTTTAGTTTGGTGGATTTACATACTGAGCATTCCAAATAATTATCACAATTTTTTATTTTGACACCTTCTGCGTGTTCAGTCATTTTTTGAACTACAGGAAAGCTTGCATGTCCTAACTTCCTATGTAAGATGTGAGCACAATCATCATGAATTGGTTTACCTATTTTTGGTTTCTTCTCATTGTGTGTATTTTTGTGATCATGAGGTATTTTACATTCATCATTGTCACTGTTACTAACATTTTCATCATCTGCTTCAATACAATCTTCCATATTTGAATCAATGTTATGTAACCATCTTTCTTTTGTTATCAGATAGGGTAGACCTCCTTTTATCATCACAGTGCCTATATTTGTTTTGTCCTTCTCTAAAGTTGCTTTCCCCTTTGAGAAAACTATATTGATGTCAGAATCTCTGCTTAGTTTTATAGCACTTAGTATGTTATGAGGTATTTCTGGGATTAATAATACCCCCTCTATTTTACCTAAACCAGGCAAGGTCACATTTCCTCTGCCTAATACTTGAACCTTTTCTTGATTAGCTACCTTTATCACAAACTTATCTTCTGTAAATGAAGATAATATACTTTTGTTGTTAGTGGTGTGATTGGTTGCACCAGAATCAATAAGCCAATTATTGTTCTCATTTTGTTGTGTTTTGGTGCTTTCTTGTTTGTTTAGTCCATTTAGTGACCCAGATTTTCTCTCTTTTGAATTTTCTCTACCCCCTCTACTTTCTCTGTAATTTGGTGGGCTTCTATATTTGTGTCTATCTGTGGAAGACTGTCTATAATTGTATTTGCTCCTATATTCTGGCCTATGTCTCTCCCTTGAGACTTTGGGACAGTCTCTTCTACTGTGTTCCCTGGACCCACAATTGTGGCATCTAAAGGCTTCATTATATTTTTCTTGGAAAGCTACTTTCCTAAAAGATTTGTGTTCTGTTTGATTATTGGAACGATTTTTTCTTGAATTGTCTTCTGCTATCAATTTGTTAGATAGACTTTCTATGGTTAAATATCCTAAATTAATAGTATCTAAGTGTGACATAAAGCTATCCCATGATGAATCAAGTGAATTGATAATAACACTTTTCATTGTTTGATCTGAAATCACTTCCCCCCTCAATTGCAGCTCAGCTCTTATTTTGTTTAGAGATATCAAATGCTCACTTATAGAAACCCCTGGTTTCACTCTAGAAGAAAAGAAATCCTTAGACATTCTTGTAGTTGTAGCTACGCTATCGCTGTGAAATAGATTAAACATGCATTGAATTATTTCTGACACAGTTAGGTTTGATTTGATGCTATGATACATTGCAGGAGACACGCTAGATATTATTATGAAAAATGCTCTATGATGTAAACAATCTATTTTTAAAGTCCAAGGTCTTCTTGGAGGACTAGTTATAAAGAATAGTAAATTTTCTTTCATAAAGACAACCTGAAGTTGTTGATACCACTCTTGTAAATTAATGCCATCAATTCTAAGTTTTGGGAAGTCACTGGGTAAGTTCCCCACATTATTTTGTCCATTACTTACAACCTGAGGCAGTCCGTGGTCTCGCAAGTGCAGGAAATTACAGAACGGCATGGGGATGCTCGCAACGAGTCTGCGCGGTTCTCTGGCTAGTTCAAGTCTTTCGGGGCCGTCTACGTAGCTTTGCACATGCGCGTTGCTCATTTCTTCCTTGGCGTCGTCGTGGAAGGTTCTCTCCATTTCAGCTCTCTCGTTCCGCTCCTCTTCAGATGAGTCGGTCTCTGGTTCGGTTTTAGGGGTTCTGGTGGTGGCGACAGCTCTTCTCTTTCTTTCGTGTGCGTTGGCACTTGATCCGGTCTGCGGTGTAGGACGGAATCGGCATGGCTCTCTGGGCTCAGGTGTCGTCGCCTTCGAAGTCAGGATGGGAGCGTGCAGGTCTCGAGTTGTCGGTTTGATCTCTTGCTTCTTCGTTGGTGCCTTGGAAATTTTCAATCTTGGCCCAAAAGCAGCAAAAAGCGTTTTCATTGCTGACTTTACTTGAGACTTTGTTAAATCGTCTTCACTTTCTGATTCTGGTTCTTCTGAAGAGTTTGAGTCTTCTTTTTCACTTTCGTCGTCTGATAGCGTTTTTCGCGCCAGAAATTTTGAACTGAGCGTTTTGATTGGCTCTGCTTCACTCTCTTTTGAAGTTCGTTGAAACCAAGATGGCTGCCATTCAAAATTTCGCGCGGGATCACTTCTTTTCTTTTTCACAACGACTTTCTCAGTATTCATTTCACTCACAGTTTTTTGATCTTTGGGTTTTTCTTTAACGACGTTTTTCTCTCTCGCTGCTCCGTTGTTCTTCAGCATTTCTTGGAGGTTCGCGATGAGGCTTTCATCGTTCTTCTGGCTTTTTAGTATCTTCAATATCTCTGACCTGAGTTTGTTATTTTCTATTTCGATTTCTTTCTGGTCATTATTTTCATTTATCAGTTCTTCTTCTTCAGTGGTGTATTCTTCGGATTCTCTCGAAATCGCGTTAGTGGATTTGTTAATCATCTCTTGTTCAGTTTCTATTTCCTTGCTGTAGGCCCTGGTGTTGGGCCTATCTTTCTTAGACATTTTTAATTATTTATTGAGTCAATTAACCATCCTCTGCTACCAGCTTGTTGCAATATTTTCAGGATCAGACTCAATAAAGATAATAAGAATTAGAGATTTAAATATATTTCTCTTTAATAATAATAGGCATTCTATATTCGCTGAATATTCAAGATAGAAGCAAAGAAAATGGTGAGGGTGGCTCCTTATATATACAAGGGGTGGAGCCAGGAATGGGAGTGGTAAATTATGAATACATTAAAATCCAAAGAATAAGTTAACCCCTGATGTCCCATATATACATTATTTACACAATAGAGAATAAGGCATTTACATCTGACAAATTTGATCTCTAGTTCCTTTGCCTCTTTGAAATCCTGCCTGTACTTCTGGTAGTTCTCAATCCACATACTGCTGGAGCCTAGCTTGTAGGATTTTAAGCATACCTTTACTAGCATGTGAAATGAGTGCAATGGTGTGATAGTTTTAACATTCTTTGGCATTGCCTTTCTTTGGAATTGGAATGTAAACTGACCTTTTCCAATCCTGTGGCCACTGTTGAGCTCCCTACAAGCTCAAATTTATCACTTGGACAAATGCAGAAACCTTGCACTTTATTGGTGTAATTAACTCATTGCTTGAGACATTTATACTTTTTATCCTAAATAATTTTTTGACAGTTGGATCATTATAATTAATATGCTTAGTGTTTGTGTCAATCAGTATGCAATAATAAGTAAATGAGGATTTAATTAATATGCATTTCCAGGGAGATTTGATGAACATTCAACCATACATCAAATGATAACCTGGGAAATCATAATCAGCTTAAGTGTTAAATCAATCAAAAAAATAATACCACTATATTTTCCCTCTTGATAAGGATCGAAGTTGATGTGCTACCTTTGAAAATAGTATGGAACATTTTCAAGAAAATCAGATGTAGATAAGTAGGGCTACATTTCTAAAACATGGTTCAATTTATTAAATCATATTATGACTAGCCCCAAAGCAAATGTGATAATAGTTTTATTAGTTACTAGGATTATGCATGCACTGTATGTATATTTTATAGTGCATTATGAATGCACTATGTATGTATATTTTAATAATATTTAAAAACATAGGTTGTGCTGAGTTGTCCCAAAGGTGCTTTTTCAAGAGGCAACTGGACTTTCTGGGTTTTTTTAAAAAGATGTTTTGCTTCTTGAATGAGAAACGAAATGTCTTTAAAGAAAACCCAGAAAGTCCAATTGCCTCTTGAAAAAGCACCTTTGGGACAACCATGACCTGGATGACTGAGAATCTCCATAGACATTGTGCTGAGTTAAAATTCAGGTGAATACATGATAAGGATAAGGATAAGGATAAGGATAATTTTATTTCTATATCGCCCCTCTCCCGAAGGACTCAGGGCGGTGTACAGCCAGATAAAAACACAATACAAATATCACAATTTAAATTTAAAATTATTAAAAATATTACATTCAAAGCCAATTAGCTAAAAAACCCAAAAATTTAAGAATTCCGAATTTAAAACTCAATTATGAAGCTAGCCCTGCCTGTCAGAAGAGCAGAATCTTAAGAGCACAGTGGAAAACAGGGTCTTAAGAGCACAGCAGAAAACTTGGAGGTCAGAGATCTTGCGTATGTCCGGGGGCAGTTCATTCCAAAGGGCAGGTGCCCCCACAGAGAAGGCTCTCCCCCTGGGTGTCACCAGCCAACATAATTTGGCCGACGGCACCTTGAGAAGTCCCTCTCTGTGGGAGCGAACTGGTCGGCGGGAGGCTATCGGTGGCAGAAGGCGGTCTCATAGGTACCCAGGTCCTGAGCCATGGAGCGCTTTAAAGGTGATAACCAGCACCTTGAATCACACCCAGAAGACCACTGGGAGCCAGTGCAGCTCGCGCAGGAGAGGTGTTACATGCGCGCAACGAGTTGCACCCATAATTACACGCGCGGCTGCAGGTAATTTCAATACATGAAAAAAGAAAACAGAAGCAGCAATCATAATAATTTCTTTTGGTATTTAGAGTGATGGGTTTTGGAGAGCACAAAGAGTAAAAAAACTAAGATGCACGTTTCTGCTCTTGACAAGATGGATGGATGATCAGTATTGCCTTGACCCTTCTCTGAGAGCATTTTGTAATTTTTAAGACTGAAACTTGAGGCACATAAAAGGGTCCTGATGTAGTTTTCTTATCATTGATATACTACAAGATTAGACAGAGATTCCACTGTAGTGATATGTGTCTTTCTAAAGTACATTTTTCTAAGGAATTAAAAACTGTTTGGAATCTATTATTCCCTTCAAATCTGGAGTCCTATTCACTTTCTGCAAATCTACTTTGTAGTTTGGTGATTTTTGAACTCCACGGTTTTTTCAAAATTCTTAGGAGAGAACTCAGTAGAACTCAAATATCTTCTGACATAATTTACAGATATTTCATTTCCTTGCTGCCATAAAAGTAATTCCCTTATCCATTCCTATAATAAAAAGCCTGTTCTGTCATGAAATAACCATCATTGTGTATAGTGAAACCATAGAAAAATCTAAGAAGTTTTTTTATTATCTTTCTTAATCTGAACTCATCAGTTATATTGTGGTTATTGTAATGTCCTGTCACAATAGCCAATGGCTTATTGACAAGCTAGACTAATGAAGAAGTTATCAAAGGACCACATGTTTCTTATTATAACCTCAGTAGCTTCAGGAAAGTAAGGGATGTGCCCCACCTTGGTGCCAGCCACACAATAATGTAGAAATTTGTTCACATTCCAAAATGTTGCACAAGCAATAATATGATATTACAGTATAATCAGTGCATTTATCACTACTGCTATGCTAAATATTCCTTAGATGGGGATGATTTTTACTAGAAATAAGGCAAGCCCTTCTTTCTGTTTGCATTGAGTTCATGAACTTATTTACATCTTCTAAAGCAGCTGTTATTTCTCCCTCTATTTTTAAAATCATCACATTAAATGCAACAACATATTTAAGGTAACATGTAGTTTAGCCCTGATCCCTAAATTCAGTACTCAGGACTTCAAATGTTGCTGAATTACAATTCTGAGCATTCTGTGCATTGACTCATAGTTCAACAGACATAGAAAGCTTATGAGCTTCCATTTCAGTTAATTGGAGCTGCAAGAACTAAATCAGGGAGCTTGATTTACACTCTGTGTAAATTTTGCTTCCTGGTATCTTACATGTTATTCTTTTCAATGGTAATTACGATAACTGGAAAAATTATGGAATACAGAGATAACACTGAATGTAATTTATATACTTTGGTACATACTTTGTAAATTTTGGAATTCGAGGAAAAGATGATGAATCATTGTAATGGAAAATGAAGGTCAGTTAAATACTGTATTACACAATAAATGCAACCCCAAAGCTAAATAAAACTGTTCACTTGATCCAACAGCATAAATTCCCAAAATTCAGAGGTGATGTCTCTCTCCTAACCAAAAGGAGTCTGAGGAAATCCTATGGCTCACATCATGAAGAGCCATGAAAACCTCATTGGGAAAATAAATTATCCCTTTTCCTCATTCCAGGTTTCCCACATAGCCTTTATGAAGACTAGTCATCTAGCTAACCTACACAATTTCTGACTTTTCTATCATTTAATTCAATACATTTGGTTAAAAATGAATTAATACATAATTATTAAGAGAATTCAAGGGTTGTGAAAAAGAACAAATGCTATTAACTCTCTTATATAAAATATATTAGTTATTCAGCTTACAGGAGAGCCAATGTGGCTCCTAAGTACATTTATCACGTATTAAACCATCAGTTAATATAATCCATTATCCATTCAGGAATTGTTAAATCTTATATATCTTACTTTTAAAAGCCACAAATACAACATACGAAAATATATTAGCATGAAATTTATGATTTAAATACACTCAAGATATTCTCTTTAGTACAAACACATGCTACTGTGCTATTATTTGGATTCCCCCCCATGTTGCTTAAAATTGGCAAGCTTAAAATATTTTAATCAACAATTCAGAATGAAATCGTTATATAGTTAAAAAAATTTTTTAAAAAAAATAAAGTTTATTTTCATTTTTAAAAATACAATACTTTACATATATACATACAAGGTTATTGCAACTAACGTACACAAATCTGCGCCTATACCACTAATACAATCCATTTCATTTCCCTGTCTTTTCTTTCACCCAATTATACCATAAATTCCAACATTTGTAATAATCAGAATCTTTTTGGTTCCTAAGTAATTTCGTTAACCGGTCTGCCTCTGCGCATTCTGTAATTTTCCAAATCAATTTATTTTCTGTGGGTATTAATTCGTTTTTCCATTCTTGCGCGTATAGTATCCTAGCTGCAGTAGTGATGTGGAGGATCAAATACCATTTTTCCTTAGTTATTTTGTCTGGTTTCATTCCTAATAAAAAAATCTCTGGTTTCAGCTCTATCTTATATCCTGTAATTTCCACCATCCAGTTCTGAACCTTGGACCAATATTTGCCTGCTTTGGGGCACGTCCACCATTGGTGGTAGTATGTCCCACAACCATTCCCACACTTCCAGCATGCCGGAGAAACTCCCGGGAACATTCTTGCAATTCTTGCCGGGGAGATATGCCAACGATAGACCATTTTATAAATATTTTCCTTGTAGGGGGTTGACAAAGTAAATTTCATATTCCTATTCCATATCTCATCCCATTTATCCAGATTTGGAGAAAATCCAAGGTTCTTCCCCCAGGCAATCATAGTGTCCTTAATCACCTCCTCACCAATCCATCGTGATACTAAAAACTGGTAGCACCTTGAAAGTAATTTCTTTTCAATTCCCAATAAGGTTTTATCTAATGACCTGTAGTGACCTATATATTCCCTCCTTTCTTTGGTCCCTTCTGACTCTCGATTGTATTTGGGCATACGCCCACCAGTCTGCCTTTTTGCCCTGTTTTGTAAGCTCCTCTCGGGTCTTCAATTCCCCTTGAGGGTCAAGCAAATCCTGATAAGTCAATGGTATTTCCTTATTATATAGTGTTGCATGTGTTACTGCCTCTAATGGGGCAAACCAAATCGGAATCATTGAATAATGCCTGTTCCTAACTCTTTCCCAAGATTCTAATAATATTCTCCGAAGGTAGTGTCTCTTAAACTGTCCATATTTCTTGCCCCTCTCCCTCCATAGAAAATGGTGCCAACCTTGACACAAATCATAACCCTCCAACGTAAGAGTCCTCTTCCTATTTAAAAGCATCCAGTCTCTGATCCAAGTTAAATTTGCCACTTGGTAGTAAAACTCCCATTTTGGTAGACCAAATCCCCCTCTACATGGAGCCTCTTGGAGCATTTTAAGTTTTATCCGGAGCTTCTTCTTCTGCCACACAAATTTCCTCACATCTAGCAGTTTAAAAAAACCACTATCCAGTCTCACGGGGGCAGTCTGAAATAAGTAGTTCCATTTCGGAAGTACGTGGGTTTTAATCGTAGCTATCCTATCAAGTAAGGAGAGTTGCAGGTGCTCCCACTTTTCTAGGTCTGTCTTTGTTTGGGCTAACAACTTTGTGTAATTATCTGCCATAATAGATGTATTTTTAGAAGACATCCAAATACCCAAGTATTTTATTCTTTTAGTCACTTGAAGGCCCAATTCTCTCTCCAATTCATTCCAACGATTTCGTGTCATATTCTTTATTATAATCTTCGTCTTGTCTTTGTTGATTCGGAGACCTGCAACTCTACCATACTTCTCTATCTCCTGAAGCAAGTTTTTACCTGATTCTAATGGATCCTCTACAATAAAAACCAAATCATCCACGAATGCCTGAGTTTTATATTCTTCAGATCTCACCTTCAGCTCCTTTATTCCCTGATTCTTCCTAATTTCCCGTAGCAGAGGTTCTAGTGTAAAGATAAATAGAAGTGGGGACAGTGGGCATCCTTGTCTTGTGCCTTTTCCAATTTCAATCCTACCCATTTCTTCCCCATTAATTAAAGCTCTAGCTATTTGAGTTGAGTAGATCGATTTTATTGCCCGTATATAATTACCTCCAAATTCCATTTTATCTAACAAGGCAAACATAAATTTCCACCTAACCCTATCAAAGGTCTTCTGAGCATTGTTATATAGTTAAATTATAATAGTTAATAGTTAATAGTAATAGTTATATTGCCTTGTACAAAATATGGGCTCAAAACTGGAATAAAGTGCTCTCATTATCACTAGAATGGAAGATGCAAAGTGATCACTTTTAGGAAGTGCTTGATATTGACAGGCAATATTGTTCACCTCACTGGTGTGGATAGTGACAGAAGTCATCTTTTTCAGGCTCTTGGGGTGATTTCTGCGTTCTCTACTACTAATTCTAGATTCTTCTTATTCTGCACTGCTGCAAAGCTGCAAAGCTTCCATAGCTGCAAGTCACTCTTTCCCTAAAGGTTCTAAGAGACAAAGCGGCAGCTTTGCCACCTTCTGCACAGCAGCAATTAGGACTTTTAAAAATCAACTGAGATGCAATTATGAACCAGCAACAGTGAAATCATAATGTGATTTGCAGCCACCTTTTGTACTTCTCATTGGACAGGGAGGGGAGAATTTGTCAGTTTTAGTAATTTGCTCAAAATGATTAATAGTGTTTTCTAGCATGATCCAACCACTGTGCTGATATAACGATAACTAGATGATGCTATAAGTCTTAGCATCTGAAAATCTATCTGTGGTTAATTGTGGCCTTTCCAAAATTGTTTCTAAGGATGAAGGAAGTGTTACAGCTGCTTTTGCTATGGAACATCTCATAGATTTACAAGGAGGGAGAATTAAGAATTTTCTTCTAATCGAGGTCCAGCTAGATAAAAATAATTTTAATAGTTATTCAACTATTAATTTGTGGGTAAAGCTTACACACTGTATAGCAAAAGTTTGCTACTTTCAGAGAAATAAACATAACAGGCAGTGCAGATAAAAGCTATTAGAGTACTTGATCTGTCCCCGTCCCCACACACACACAACACAGCCAGCCGAGGGTTAAGGAAACACTTTGGAACGCACCCAGTTCTTATCTCCCTCTTGGCAGCGATAGACACACCGTCTGCCAAGGGACTTTATTTTCACAAACAGACAGATAAGGTACGAACGTTCAAGAAAGTCCAAACAGAAATAATATTCCTCCCAGCAGTTCCGGACGAGGCTTTAGTGACTGTCCAAGGTTTACTTTGTTCGTCACAAGGATCCTTTGACCACTACCCTCTATTATATAGTCTCTGGGGTGTGGTCCAGTGACTCAGTTCTAATCCCTAGCACGCCTCCTAAGCTGCTGCAAACGTTTATCATGCCTTCGGAGGCGTGCGTCCAGGAATGATGTTTCATTATCACTTTGATTCAAATCAGCTGTCTCCTCTCCCTCGACCGGCACTTGAGACAATGCCAGAGGGGAGGGGCCTGGAGAGGGAGGCCTGGCTGACTCCTCTTCCTCATGCTCGGAGCTTTCTTCCTCCAATGGGACAGGCTCAGAGGACGGGGCCACAACACTATCCCCCACCGCAGGGCCCTTCCCCCGGGTCTGACGGTCGGGATGGGGTCGGGACGGGAACTGTTCGTGGAAAGCCCGCACCAGGTCAGGGGCCTGAACGGCAGACGCGTCCACCCAGGTGAAATCCTCGGGCCCGTACCCCTTCCAGGCGATGAGGTATTGGAAGCGCCCCTTCAGCCAACGGGAGTCCCGGATACTGTCCACCTCGTACGTCGAGGCGTCGTCCTCGTCGGCTGCGGCTGGGGGGGCAGGCGTCGGCGGGCGGCGGAGATGGCTCGCGGGGGCCTCAGGGGCCAGGAGGGACCGATGAAAAACAGGGTGGAGCCGCATGGAGCGGGGTAGAGTCAACCGGTAGGCCACCGGATTGATGACCGCCTCGATAGGGAAGGGACCGATAAAGCGTTGGGCCAGTTTCCTTACCGGCCGGTCAGTGGGGAGGTGTTTCGTGGACAACCACACCCGATCTCCTACTTCCAGCGGTGGCGTCGCCCGGCGGGCGCGATCGGCGAACCGTTTATAATCCTCTTTCGCCCGGATCAGCTGCCGCCGCACCAGTTGCTGCACCGCCTGCAGCTCCGAGAGGAAGTCCCGGGTCTCGGGAACAGGGGAGTCCATGATGGTCAACGGGAAAAGCCGTGGATGGTATCCGATGTTGGCATGGAACGGGGTCATCTGGGTGGAGGTGTGTTGGGAGTTATTAAAGGCGAACTCTGCCAGGGGAAGGTACTCGGCCCAGTTGTCCTGCTGCTGGTTGACAAAACAGCGGAGGTACTGCTCCAGTATGCCGATGACCTTCTCCGTGCCCCCGTCAGTCTCCGGATGGTGCGACGACGACAGGCACACCTGCACCTCCAGCGCGGCCATCAGGCTTTTCCAGAAGCGGGCCGTGAACTGGGCCCCGCGGTCCGAAACCACCCGGTCCGGCAGGCCGTGGAGGCGGAAGATATGTTTTTTTTTTTTTTAAATTTGATTTATATGCCGCCCTTCTCCGGAGACTCAGGGCGGCTTACAGTGCGTTAAGCAGGAACAGGCGAGCCGTGGTGCGGGCCGAGGGCAGGCCGCGGCACGGGATGAAATGTGCCATCTTCGTGAGCGCATCCACCACCACGAGGACGGTCGTGTACGTAGCGGACAGGGGCAGGTCTGTCAGGAAGTCCATGGAGATGGCTCCCCACGGTCTCTCCGGTGTCGGCAGCGGCTGGAGGAGTCCGGGAGGGGGGCCGGACGCAGCTTTGGCCTGTCGGCACGTCACACAGGACGTCACGTAGGCGTGCACATCGTGCCGTACCCGAGGCCACCAAAAAGTCCGTGTCACCAGGTTCAAAGTCTTAAAGAAGCCGAAGTGCCCCGCCGCGGGGTTGTCATGACACTGGTTCATGACGAGGGCTCGGAGCAGACTCGTGGGCATGTACAGCCGACCCCGATGTCTGAGCAAGCCCTCCTCCACGGTCCATGGGGACGCGGGGCCGACGTCTGCTCTCCGCTGCTGCGACCAGTCGTCCCGTCGCTGCGCTTCCAGCACCTGAGCCCGCAGGTCCACCGGTTCCTGGACCGCGGCCAAGGAGTCCGCTGGCAGCACCGTCCGGGGGGGAAGGGAGTCCTTGGGGCAAAAGTATTCCGGCTTACGGGATAGCGCGTCCGCCCTCTGGTTGAGGTTGCTCGGAATGTAGGTGACGTGGAAGTTGAACCGGGTGAAAAACAACGACCACCGGATCTGCCGCTGGTTCAACTTCCGTGCCGTGGTGAGGTGCTCCAGGTTCCGATGGTCCGTCCGCACCTCCACCTGGTGTCAGGCCCCCTCGAGGTGATGTCGCCAAGCCACGAACGCGGCCTTGATGGCCAGCAACTCCTTTTCCCAGATGGTGTAGTTGCGCTCGGAAGGGTTGAGTTTCCGGGAGTAGTATGCGCAGGGAAAAAGAGTGCCGCCATCCACCGGAGCCTGTAGCAGCACCGCCCCAATTGCCACGTTGGACGCGTCCGTCTCCACCACGAACGGACGGTGTGGATTGGGGTGCCTCAGGACTGGCTCCGTGAGGAAGGCCTGCTTGAGGACCTCGAAGGTCTGCTGCTGCGGGGGCCCCCACTGGAACGGGACCTTCTTCCGAAGGAGCTGGGTCAACGGCAAGGTCAGGGTGGCGAAGCCCGGGATGAAGGTCCGATAGTAGTTGGCGAATCCCAACAGACGCTGGACGTCCTTCACCCGATGCGGGGGTTCCCAACTGCGCAAGGCCTCCACCTTGTGCGGGTCCATCGCGATGCCCTCGGGGGTGATGATGTGCCTAAGGAACTCTATGGAAGTCTGGAAGAAGTAGCATTTCTCCAACTTCGCATAGAGCTGGTGCTCCCGCAGGCGCTGCAGGACCTGGCGGACATGCTGGAGGTGACTTTCTGGGGTCCGGGAATAGATCAAAATGTCATCCAAGTAGATCACCACGAACCGATCCAGCATGTCCCGGAACACATCGTTCATCAAGTGCTGGAAGACCGCGGGGGCGTTGGTCAACCCGAACGGCATGACGGTATACTCGAAGTGTCCGTACCGCGTGCCGAACGCCGTCTTCCACTCGTCCCCCTCTCTCACGCGCACCAGGTTGTAGGCCCCTCGGAGATCGAGCTTAGTGAAGATCGAGGCCTCCCGCAACCTCTCCATCAGCTCCGGGATCAGCGGCAGGGGGTAGCGATTTCGCACTGTGATGGCATTCAAGCGCCGGTAGTCGCAACACAGGCGCAAGTCCCCCGTCTTCTTTTTAACGAAGAGGACCGGGGCCGAGAGCGGGGAGGTCGAAGGCCGGATGAACCCACGGGCCAGGTTCTTTTCCAGAAAGTCCCGTAAGGCGGCCAGCTCGGGCTCCGACATGGAGTACAGGCGTCCCGATGGCAGGGGCGCATTGGGCATTAGGTCCACCGCACAGTCGTAGGGTCGGTGCGGGGGCAAGCGGTCCGCCTCCTTCTCGCTGAACACGTCGGCGAAGGGCGTCAGCTCCGGAGGCAAGGAGACGTTTGGGGCAGAGACGTCCTGGCCGGCGCAGGTGTGGCGAAGGTGGTCGACACACTGCAGGCTCGGGAACGAGATGGCGTTTCTCGACCACGCCACCTGAGGGTCGTGCGCCCGAAGCCAGGCCATTCCCAGGACCAAGGGAAAGTGCAGATCCGCCGTTACGTAAAACTGGATCGCCTCCTCGTGGTTTCCAATGGCGAGGCGCAAGGGCTGGGTAGCGGTTTTGATGGGCCCCGCCACGAGTTCCCGCCCATCTATAGTTTCAACCCTCAACGGAGGGTCCACTGGAACCAAGGGGACTTTGTAATGGGCCACAAAGGCCTGGTCCATAAAGTTCGTGGTGGCCCCCGAGTCCACCAGCACGTGCGCTTGGAGCCCCTCTGACCGGTTAGCCAACAACACCCGGGTGTTCAAAATCAGGTGCCGAGGGGGCTCACAGTCCACAGCCGCCGACTCCGGCGGGGCATGGTCACGTGCCTGACCCAGAGTTTCCCCTAGGCCAGGCCTGGCCCGTTTCCCGGCTGGTCACGCCGAGACTCCGGAACAGGCTTGAGCGGTCCACTCCGCTTCCGGGGACACGAGGCGGCAAAATGTCCCGCCTCGCCGCAATAGAGGCACAACCCCCCTTGACGTCTCTGCATCCGCTCCTGGGCCGTCAGTTGAGGTCTGGCTGCTCTGAGCTCCATGGGCTCCTCAGCCGTCGCCACAAAACGCTGTGCGGTCCGGAGCGCTGTCGGTGCGAAACGCGGGGGTGCCGACGCTGTCAATGGTTCCGGAAGAGCCCGACGGGGCCGTCGCCGTTGCAGGCGGGCATCGATGCGCAGGCATTGGGTCACCAGCGCGTCGAGGGTCGGTGGCGCCTCCACACGAACCAGCTCGTCCTGCATCTCGTCGGAAAGGCCGTCCTGGAAGGCGTCCATCAGCGCCACCTCATTCCAAGCCAAATCCTGGCCTAGCAGTCGGAACTCTGCAATATAGTCCTGCAGGGGGCGCTTGCCTTGGCGGAGGTCCTTGATGCGCCTCGCTGCCGTCTGCACCCGGAGGGGATCCTCAAACATGGTGCGCAGGTGTTGTAAAAAGCCCTGAAAGTCCAGGAGCAAGGGGCTATCTTGCAACAACAGGGGCGTGGCCCATCGGGCGGCAGTGCCAGAGAGGGAGCTGATAACAAATGCCACCCGAGCCTGGTCATCCGGAAAATCCTCCGGCCTCATCGCCATAAACAGTTGGCATTGTCCCAAGAAGGCCGGAAACATCTCCTGCTGCCCAGAAAACCTATCTGGCACGTTCACTGGGCATCTCGGACGGGGAGGGGGAGGAGGTGGAGCTGCAGGAGCATTTCCCAAAGCAAGTTGGGCAGTTAGCTGTGCTACTTGCTGTTGCAGAAGCTGATTGGCCTCCAGCATCTGCTGTATCTGCTGCTGCAGCTGTTGGTCCATCGTGGGTTAACGATGGAGTATGGGGTGACGAACAAGATGATCTGTCCCCGTCCCCACACACACACAACACAGCCAGCCGAGGGTTAAGGAAACACTTTGGAATGCACCCAGTTCTTATCTCCCTCTTGGCAGCGATAGACACACCGTCTGCCAAGGGACTTTATTTTCACAAACAGACAGATAAGGTACGAACGTTCAAGAAAGTCCAAACAGAAATAATATTCCTCCCAGCAGTTCCGGACGAGGCTTTAGTGACTGTCCAAGGTTTACTTTGTTCGTCACAAGGATCCTTTGACCACTACCCTCTATTATATAGTCTCTGGGGTGTGGTCCAGTGACTCAGTTCTAATCCCTAGCACGCCTCCTAAACTGCTGTAAACGTTTATCACGCCTTCGGAGGCGTACGTCCAGGAATGATGTTTCATTATCACTTTGATTCGAATCAGCTGTCTCCTCTCCCTCAACCGGCACTTGAGACAATGCCAGAGGGCAGGGGCCTGGAGAGGGAGGCCTGGCTGACTCCTCTTCCTCATGCTCGGAGCTTTCTTCCTCCGATGGGACAGGCTCAGAGGGCGGGGCCACAACAGTGCTACAGAAGTTTAAATAAAAGAGGTGTCATCTATGAAGTGGTTCGGGAATAACGAGAGGCACAAGCAAGCAAGTGACAACAGCTCTTTAATATACAGTGAGATTTCAGCAAAAACTCAGAGGCTGCAGCCCTCCTTATATACAATCCAGGAGGGACTGTCAGCCAATCAGAAACTTAGGCAAGTTTGAAATTCTTGCTGAAAAGTATCAATACATAACACCCTTCCCTTCCCAAAAGGCACTAACATTCAAATATTTACATAAGTACACACAAAATCTCGCAGGTGCCCAGGCCGAGTTCTTGTCCTAGTTGACCTGCGCAGTTCAGTGTTTGGTGGGGCGTCGAGCTGGTCGGAGGGACTTTCTGTTTCTCCCGGCTCCGCCAATGGAACCTCCTGGATTTTGTCCGGGGCGTGGTTATCCCCAGCTTGGAGTGGCGACTCGCTGGGGCAGCGCTGGAACCAGGGCTTGTCAGCTAAGTATTCTCGTGAACCCGGGCTTGAGTTAGCTGTTTTGGGAAAGTTGTTGTAGTTAGGCTCGGAGATATCTAAATTGATGTTTGCTTCGCTGACTATTCTTTTTCTGAGTTGGTCTATGTGGCGCTTCCAGAGTCTGTCTACTCCTACATCTACCGTATAGGATTTTGGGCCTGTTATGCCCACAATGGTCCCTGCAACCCATAGCGGTCCGCTAGCGTAATTGCGAGCGAACACTGGGGACCTGACCTGGAACTGTCTAAGTCCGGTGGTCTCTCCCTTGAAATTTTCATGCGAATAATTTGGGTGAAGCCTGTCTAACACGCACCGAAGCTTCCTGCCCATGAGGAGCTCGGCTGGGCTTCTTCCCATGGCCGTGCATGGTGTGGCATGCTGGACAGCTAAGAATTGGTCAATCCTGGCCTGCCAGTCTCCATTATCTAGCCTGGACAATGCTTCTTTGGCCGTTCTTACGAAACGTTCGGCCAATCCGTTAGAAGCCAGATGGAACAGGGCCGATAGGGCATGGCGAATGCCCAGTCCGGTCAAGTAGCCCTCAAACAGGGTTGCCGTGAATTGAGGGCCGTTATCGGATACCAGAGTATCCGGCAGGCCGTGGGTGGCAAACAGCTTCCTCAGGACCTTGATGACTGCTTCGGCTGTGGTTGAGGGCATTAAGATTATTTCGAGCCATTTTGAATAGGCATCGACTACGATTAAAAATGTTTGCCCGTGAAAGGGGCCGGCAAAATCAATGTGGATCCTCCCCCATGGCCCTTTTGGTTTTTCCCACTCTCGGATGGACGCTACCAGGGGATCGGGACGTGACTCCTGGCAGGGTCTGCACTTCCCCACCCACTCGGAGATAACTTGGTCCATGTTGGGCCACCAAACATAACTGCGGGCTAAGCTTTTCATTCTGACAATGCCCGGATGCCCTTCGTGCAATAATTCTAAGACTCTAGTTCTTAGTTTCGTTGGTACTACCACCCTGTCACCCCACAACAAACAAGCCCCTTGCATAAAAAGTTCGTTACGTTTGTTAACATAACCTTGGTATTCCCCCCTGTCCACTTTAACCGGCCACCCCTTAAGGACCCAACCCATTACAGTGCGAATGACTGGGTCTCTAGCCGAGGCTTTTGCCACCTCGCAAGAGGAGATAGGTCCCAAAGTCAAAGTGTCCAGCAGAAGAACGGGGGCTTCTGGCATGGGGTTGGCAAGTAGATCAGGTAGGGGGCAGCGGCTGAGGGCATCCGCGTGGCCCAAAATCCGTCCGGGTCGATGGACAAGCTGATACGAGTAGGCCGACAGAAAAATGGCCCATCTGGTCAAACGTGGGGAAAGAGCAGCGGGGGTGGGCCTATCGCCTGCCAAAAGTCCCAGCAAGGGCCGGTGGTCAGTCACAAGTTCGAATTGTCGGCCATAGAGGTATTCGTGGAACTTTTTAACCCCCGCAATTGCAGCCAGAGCCTCTCTGTCCAACTGACTATAGTTTCGCTCTGCGCTTGACAGGGTGCGAGAGTAAAACGCAATGGGCGCCTCTAGGCCGTTCGGCAGTCTATGGCCTAGGACGGCACCAACTCCTACGGGGGAGGTGTCACAAACCAATACAAGCGGTAGCGCTGCGTTGTATTGGATTAGGAAACTGTCTTCAGATAGAAGTCTCTTTACTGCCTCAAAAGCGGCTGCTTGTGGTTTCCCCCAGACCCATGGTACATTCTTCCCCAATAGTTTGTGTAGGGGATCTGCGACGGTGGCCTTGTCTTTCAGGAACATTGAGTAAAAATTGAGCAGTCCAAGGAAGGTTTGGAGCTCCGCTTTGGTCTTGGGAGCAGGTGCGCTCTTAATAGCTCTCACCTTGCTTTCGGTAAGGTGGATGCCTGTGCCGTCCACCCTGTACCCCAGAAATTCAATGGAGGGGACAGCAATCATGCACTTATTTTTCTTCAATTTGAGTCCCACTTCTCTAAATCTAGAAAGGACGTTCCTTACTCTGTCCCCTAGCTGACGTTTGTCCTGAGCGCTGACTAGAACAACATCAAAATAGGGCACCACCCCGGGGAGCCCTTGCAGAAGGCGCTCCATGGTGCTTTGAAATAGGCCAGGTGCGACGCTCACCCCAAACTGGAGCCTGGTGCATTTGAATGCACCCCTATGAGTTACAATTGTTTGCACTTCTGCCGTGGCGTCGTCAACTGGTAATTGTTGATAGGCTTGAGCCAGGTCTAATTTGGCAAAAAAAATTTCCGGGCCCCAGGGAGTGTAGTAGATGATGCACGATTGGCACCGGATAGGCGCTCGGCTGCAAAGCCTTGTTGATCGTGCACTTGTAGTCGGCGCAAATCCTAATTGAGCCATCAGACTTTACTGGGGTCACAATAGGGGTTTCCCACTTTGCATGGTCAACGGGAATCAACACCCCTTGTTTAATTAATTTGTCCAGTTCCGCATCGATCTTTGGTTTCAATGCGAAAGGCACCCGTCTGGCCTTGAGTCTTATTTGGGCTACGTTGGGGTCTAAATTAAGGGAGATAGGGGTCCCCACATACTTGCCCAACGTGTCCCCCAAAACGTCCTGGAACTCGGTCAGAAGACTGTCCTTTAGTGATGTCTTGGACATCTGGTGGATGCCGGTGAAACCCATACCGAGGGCTCGGAACCACCCCATGCCTAGAAGGCTAGGCAGCTGCTTCGTGATGATGGTCAGTGGCAGGTCTTTTTTGTAGTCTCCGTAGGTGACTTGGAACGTGCCTACGCCTTCGAGGGGTACCCGGTTCCCCTGGTAGTCTAGGATGCGCAGTCGTTGCTTGGACAGCTGGTCCTTCCGGAACGATGGCAGGAGGGTCTTTAGGGTCGCCCATGACATTATGGAGAGAGCTGATCCGGTGTCGATCTCCATCGAGCATGGCTTGCCATTGATTTCGACCACCGTGCTGACTTTGTCCTCGATCGCCGTGCTGGCCTGGTCTATGTGTATGCTGCGGCCATCTCGCGGTTCAAATTCGTGCCGTTTTTTCGCGCCGCCATCTCTCATTGGATGCTTCTGGAGCATCGATTCTGGTTGGCTGTGGCGTTCACGTGGTTGGTGTTTTTTGGGCAGAATGGCTCTACAGACTCGCGCCAAGTGCCCTTTTTTCTCGCAACCCCTGCAAATAGCCTCTCTGTATTTGCAGGACAGTCTATCATGGTGCCCGCCACAGCTGGGACAGCTTCACCGGGGGCTGCCTGTGTCTTTTCTCTGGTGCTCCGTTCGGAAGACGTCCTCATCTAACTCGGACTCCGAGCTGGATCCGGCGTCTTCCCTGTGCACCGGGGCAGACTTGGGACTGTCTTTGCTGGCCAGGGGACGCTGCAGCGTTTCTGCAGCTTTTGTGGAGGCTTCATGAGCCCTGGCCTCGTCTAGGGCTCCAGCGAGCGTTAAATCAGGCTTGGCGAGCAGGCGCCGTTGTAGCCTAATGTCCCGAATGCCACAGATTAGTTGCTCAAGCAACGCATCGTCCAAGTCCCTATAGTCGCAATGAGTTGCGGCTTTTCTCAGGCTGGCCATGTACGCGCTGACCAGTTCTCCCTCTCGTTGAACGCGCTGTCTGAGTTGGTATCATTGCACGAACTTGGAGGGCACGGGAGCGTAGTGAGCCCGGAGCGTGGCCATCAGGGTGTCCCAGGAGACAGTCTGGACCAACGTTGGCTCACACAGTGACTCTGCCATCTCGAACACGTCCGGTCCGCAGTGGCTTAGGAAGAGGGCTCTCTTCCGATTAGCGGAGAGCCCTTGCATGTCGCTGGCTTCGAGCGAGCATTCAAACCTCGTTAGGTACGAGACCCATTTTTCGCGGGTCGGATCAAAAGGCTTGGGCGGAACGTAGGCAGACATGTTCGGTATGCCTCCTGTAGTTCATCTCGTCACCTAGCTGAAGCTCATGGTCTCACTGGTTCGCTTCTTGTGACCTCAATCCCACCTTCGTCGCCAATGAAGTGGTTCGGGAATAATGAGAGGCACAAGCAAGCAAGTGACAACAGCTCTTTAATATACAGTGAGACTTCAGCAAAAACTCAGAGGCTGCAGCCCTCCTTATATACAATCCAGGAGGGACTGTCAGCCAATCAGAAACTTAGGCAGGTTTGAAATTCCCGCTGAAAAGTATCAATACATAACAATCTACTTGTGGCAAATGTGCCTATAAAACAGGCAATAAAGAAGAACATGGGCTGTGGATTCTATGGTACCCAGGTCACCCATATTCCCAACTTAGACTAGGATCTTAAATTCAGGGTTGATTATTATCCAGATGTTCATCTAAGGTGGGATCAAAACCTTGGTATTTAATTTTCTTTTTGGGGAAGAGACTGTTCAATGTTTACACAATATCACAATATGTAAGAAGCACAAATCAAAATATATTACAAGTCAAATATAAACATTGCTCTAACAATTGTTCACAGTGTAATCCTACACATACTTATTCAGAAAAAATGTCTAATCAGTGGGCTCTTTTTCAAATAAGTTTTCATTGAATTGCAGGCTTAATTAATCCAAGTAAGACTAGGCTGTCAGCCCAATTAAAGTATTTTATTAGTCTCGACCAAGAATTTTGTATGCCAAAATCTTGGTATTTCTCTCTATTTTACATTGCTTAAGATCACTTGGTTTACATGCCTTCAAATTATTAGAAATTGTAATGCAGTACCTTGTAAACAGTGAAATACAATGGTTTACTACAAATTATGTCATCAGTTGTGGTGCTTATTTTTAATGCAAGAGGGATTTGACATTAAAACACTTCAGGAAAATAAAGACCTCTGCTGGATTCTGCATTATTACATGGCAGTTGCTTTCTATCTGCTGTCTTCCAACAAGGCTGAAAGCTGACCGTTAGAGAATAGAAATCTAATGCATCTGGAAGATGTTATGGAGGAAGAAGATTCCAGTGTAAGGTTCCACCAAAAGCAGTTGTTTCAGAATCCAATTATTGTTCAACATATGTCTAGCATTTATGAATGCACGGCATTCGGTCAAAAATGCCGTGCACTTTTGTAGGATAGGCAACTGTAGCCATGCTTTCAAAGCATATTCCTCTCTTGCATGAACATAAAAAGGGATTGGGCTCAATTGTGAAATTGCAGCTATCCTCTTTACATTTTTGAACAACATTATGGATGTCCTTGCCTGAAAGCCAGGTTTAAAAGTGAACTTTTTCAATTTATAAAAATGGACACATGCTAATCCCTAATATAAATTTAATGAACTTCAATTGATTTCTGAAATTCAGGAATGGAACATAATCAAACAATGAAAATATATATTTCCCACAAATCTCTGATTCTACACTTGAATAATATACAGATGTTAGAATTATCAGGTCAAAAATTATCAGGTCATTATCACATCTGGTTTAACAGTAAAAATATACTACTATCCAATAATTTCTTGCTACATCTTTATAATATTTGAGGAAGAAAACATCTTGACATTACAATCCTGTTGATGTCAATAGAATGATCTTCCACATAAACAGATCTCTAACACTTTCTATATCAAACACAAACATCAGAAAAATATAAATCATTTTTTGAAAATATTGATATTGGAAGATATACGTAAGAGTATCAGCACATGGTATTTTGCTCTGTAATTAGAGCAAGATGGTTGACATTGCTTTAAAAACAAGACTTCTATTTTTTCCTGTGTATATATCAGCCCACTGAGCTTTTTTTTATATATACATAAAATTGAACATAAATAGAAAACTTTCACATTAAAATATTTCACTTCCTACACATTTCCACCCCAAACTATATTTTTCTTCTAGGCATGAATAACATTTCCCAAGACTATCCTTTAGTGGTACATAATTTTAGAGGAATCACATGCAGCTCAGCAAAAATGTCAGTCTTCATCTGCCTCTCAAATTTAAGAAAACATATATATGCAGAATGCAATCCTTAAATAATTTTCTGATACGGATGTATTTATTATATTTTTAATGTGCCCAATATTCTGTCATTGAATAAAATGAAAGTCCAGTTTTTTTAAAACAGCAGCAAAATAAAGTTTATAGAATTTACCAATTTAAAAATACATAAACATTGCTAATTAAATTAAATTTATGTCACTTTAAGAATCTGTGACTTAAACCTAAAAAGCCATGTATAATAAGAATGCAACTGTACTACTATCTCAGTTAAAGTATACTAAAGTATACTATAACCCTAATCCTATACCATTTCAGACAAATGGCTGTCCAGTCTTTTCTTAAAACCCTACATTTTTTAAGTGCCCACAATTTCTGAAGGCAAGCCATTCCAATGGTTATTGTCCTCACTATTAGGAAGTTTCTCCTTAATTCCAGTTTGCTTTTTATTTTGATTAGTTTCCAGCCATTGTTTCTTGTCCTGCCCTCTGGTGCTTTGGAGAATAATTAGACCCCCTCTTCTTTGTAGCAGCCCCTCAAATATTGGAATACTGATATCATGTAACCCCTAATTCTTCTTTTCTCTGGACTAGCCAAACCCAAATCCTGTAACTGTTGTTCATATGTTTTAGTCCCCAGGCCTTTGATCATCTTAGTTGCTCTTCTCTGAATTTTTTCCAAAGTTTCAACAACTTTTTTGTAGTATGGTGACCAAAATTGGTTGCAGTATTCCAGGTGGGGTCTTACTAGGGCTTTAGAAAGTGGTATTAATACTTCACATGATTTTGATTCTATGTCTCTGTTTCAGTGGTGGGATTCAAATTTTTTTACTACTGGTTCTGTGGGCATGGCTTGGTGGGCGTGGCTTGGTGGGCATGGCAAGGGAAGGATACTGCAAAATCTCCATTTCCACCCCACTCCAGGGGAAGAATACTGTAAAATCTTCATTCCCTCCCCACCCCACTAACCTGCTTTCCAGCTCCGTGTGCAGGACAACAAAAGAAGACCCAGCCAATCAGCTGGGACTCAATCAACTGGGACTCGGGAGGCAGCAAATAGATGGGGCGGGGCCAGTCAGAGGTAGTATTTTCCAGTTCTCCAAACTACTCAAAAGTCCGTTACTGGTTCTCCAGAACTGGTCAGAACCAGCTGAATACCACCTCTGCTCTGTTTATACAACTCAGGACTGTATTAGCTTTTTTGGCCACAACCGGACACTGCTGGCTCATATTCAAGTGATCATCCACTAAGGACTCCAAGGTCCTTCTCATAGTTACTATTTTTCAGCCAGGTCTTGCCTAATCTGTACTTACACCTTTGATTTTTTTTCCTGCCTAAATTTAAAACTTTGTTTTTCTCCACATTAAAATTTATTTTGTTGGATAGGGTCTGTTCAAGCTTGTCTTCTAGGATGTTAGCTATTCTTGCCAGCTTAGTGTCATTTGCAGATTTGATGAATTCTATTCCCTCATCTAAGTCATTCATGAAGATATTGAAGAGTACTAGGCCTAAGATGGAACCTTGTGGTATCCCACTGCTTACTTCCCTTCATGTAGATGTAGTACCATTAAGGACTACTCATTGAGTACAGTTTGTCAGCAAGCTACTAATCCATCTGATGGTGATGTTATCTATTCCATATTTTTCTAGCTTACCAACAAGTAGGTTGTGGTCAGGGGTGAAATCTAAATTTTTTTGCTACCGGTTCTGTGGGCATGGCTTAATTAGTGGGCGGGGCTTGGTGTTAAGGTGACTGGGTGGGCATGGCCAAGTCAATGTCACTTCTTTGCCGTTTTTTAACCTACAAAACACAACACAACACAACTGGCTCACCCATAATGTAAAAGCAGCTGTGCTAGACCCAAAATGGCCCCTGCAACAAGCAGGAACCTCACACAGCCACAAAAAGCCCAAAAAACCAACTTTCACACTTTACACACACAAAATTCCACATACAGCTTTGTGAGATTTTGTGTGTTTGTGTAGTTAGAGTGAAACACTATAGAAACACACTAAATCTCAGAAAGCTGCACAAATATTATTTTATTTTATTTTATTTCTATTTTTATATAAAAGCAGCTAAATTTAAAACTTCCTAAACTTTAAATGGCTAGGTCTAAAAAAAGAACAACTAAAAAAAACCCCAATTAACTATTTTTTTTAAAGCTCCCAAAGGGGAAAAAAACTTACCCAATAGAACAGGGATCTCCAACTTTGGCAACTTTAAGACTTGTGGACTTCAATTCCCAGAATTCCTCAGCCAGCTTTGCTGGGAGTTGAAGTCCACAAGTGCAGATAGAGCTGCTCATCAGTGAGCTTGATTGCTGGCAGGGAGATTCAATTGCTTGTTGATGCAGTGGATTGCAGGTATTACAGCAAGCGAAGCAAGGAGGCGTTGCGACCAGGAGCTAAGGTAAGCAAGCTGGAGGCTGGGGGGGTGAGGAAAAAAAGAAACTTTTTTTTCTTTTAAATGGGTCTAACAATCCAAGCTGAGTTGCCTGATTAGCAGGCAACTCAGCTGGGATCGTCAGAGCTTGGCTCGTCAGAGCCATTTAAAAGGGAAAAAAGGCTCTGATGATTGCGCGGCTCAACTGGGCATGGGGGGGGTGGGGGCAGGGATTTTTGCTACCGGTTCTTCAAACTGCCCGCTGCCATCACTATCTACTCGCCCGAGCTGGTCCGAACCGGAAGCATTTCACCCCTGGTTGTGGTCTACTTTGTCAAATGCCTTACTAAAGTCTAAGTACACTATGTCCACAGCATTTCGCTGGTCTATTAATTTAGTCACTTTAACAAAGAATGAAATATGATTGGTTTGGCATGATCTGTTTTTAACAAACCCATACTGGCTACTCCTTATAACTTTATTTGTTTCTAGATGTTCGCAGATCTATTTTTTGATTATCTTTTCCAGGATCTTCCCAGGAATTGATGTTAGACTAATTGGTGTGTAGTTTCCTGGGTCTGGTTTTTTTTTTCTTTCTTTCCTGTTTTTGAAGTTGGGAACCACGTCAGCCCCTTTCCAGTTCTCTGGTATTTCCCTGGTGCTCCAGGATTTCTGAAATTATGTTATAATGGTTCTGAAATAACATCTGTCAGCTCCTTCAGAACTCTGGGAGGTAATCTGTTGGGTCTCAGTGATTCATATTCGTCAAGGTCAGATAGGTGTTCTCTTACCATTTTCTTGCTTATTTAATTTTTATTTCTAGTCTGTCTTTTACAATAGTTTTTTTGGTAGGTTGTGCTATAGTTTCTTTTTGCCTGAAGACTGATAGAAAGAATGGGTTAAGCAGCTCTGCTTTCTCCCTACTACTGTTACTTCCTTGCCATTTTCTCTCTTTAGTGGACCAATTGTTTCCTTGAATTTTTTTTGTTATTAATATATTAAAATAAACTTTTTTATTATTATCTTTGACTTTTGTTGCAAGTCTGTTCTTTCTGAGCCTTTGCTTTCCTGACTTCATCTTTGCAATTTCTGTCTATCTGCTAATATTCTGTCTTAAATAGGTGTCCCTCTTTCCATTTTTTTGTACTTATCCTTTTTGTCTTTCAGTCAGAGAGATCTTTGTGCAACCATGATGGATTTCTTGTTTTTCTTTTTCAGTGGTATTGTGCTGGACTGGACTTTTTATGATCACATTTTCAGAGTTCCCCACATTTCTTGATTTGTTTTCCCCTTAAGGATTTTCATCCAAGGAATCTTTCCCAAGTAAACAAACAAATCACTAAACAAAACAATTCAGAGTTCATTTCAGGGTAGAAATGACCAGGCACAGATTTTCCTACTCTGAACACATTACGAGAAGATCCAACTCTGTAAAGAAAGCTTTGATGTTGAGAAAAGTCGAGGGAAGGTGGGGGGGAGGAATGACCAACAGCAAGGCAAACAAATTCAGTTACAGTGGTAGTGGATGCATCATTGGAAGACCTGAAGGACCAGGTATGGGATAGATAGCCATGGAGAACATTTGTGTGTTTGCTAAGAGTTGGCACCTATTTGATACATAATCAATCAAAAACAAAATTTATACATTAACAGTATCACCTTAAGTGATAGCCACCCAGGCTCATTTAGACTTAGGTGGCATACAAGTTTAATGAATTATTTTACCAGCAACTATCCAATACATTATTGTTTGGTCTTAATAAGCAGAAACAAATGAGGACAACAACAAAAAGCTATATGAAGCAAATTAGTTAGCTAAAGTTCTTTAGCAAGGATCCACTTACCTTTCAATTTTAGATCTACATTATGTCTCAGCCAAGGATAGATTCCATAATTTGAATAATCTTCTGGTATTGGATTATCTTGTAACCATCCTTCACAGGCAAATCGGAAAAAGTTATCACAGGGGTCCACAGACACATTTAGCTTGCTTTTGATGGAGGCAGCTGGAAAAAGTTATATAATTTCATGGATTATCAGTTGATAATATTAATTGCTCTACAAGACATGCAAATCACTTCCAGATTTATGATTACTGTTTTATGGCTTTATTTATTCCCTTTACTTCCACATAATTAATCTCACCATTTAACCTATCCCATCTGACTTTGTTCAGATAGGCTACAATTTCAAAAGGAAAGGAAAATGAAAGGAAAGAAATATTTCTTAAGTATTGGCCACTTTCCTTGATTTTCAAGTTAGGGATTTTGGGCTATTCACTAAAATTTTGGCTTTTATTTTTCTGGGTGCATCTGGATTTTCACAATCTGTCACTGCAACTGACCTTGCTAAAATCTCAGGGGATCTTTTGGTTGCCACCTCTCTTCTCTTAATCTTCCTTTAGCTTCTGGTTATTGAGGTGGACAGGGCCCTTGATGCTGTCAGTGCCACCACCTGTCAGTTAGATCCTTGTCCCTCCTGGATTGTGAAAGCCTCCAGGATGGTGAGCAGTGGGCAGGTCCAGGAGGTGATTAATATGTCACTGGAGGAGGGGACATTTCAGGATGCTTTTAAGAAAGCCCTGGTTTTCCCCCTCCTTAAAAAACCATCATTGGATCCCATCTGCCTGGACAATTTTTGTCCAGTTTCCAACCTTCCATTGAACTATTGTAATGAGCTCTATATGGGGCTACCCTTGAAGAGTTTTAAAGGCTACAGCTGGTGCATAGTGTGGTGGCTTGGGCAGTTTTAAGGGCCCCAAGTATGGCCCTGTAACACCGGGACTTCCGTTGGCACTGTAGGCACCAAAGACGCTCCTTTTGTGAGCGCCAGCCCCGCGATCATGTAAAGCCGCTAGAACAGCGCAAATCAGCTGTCTAGCAGCTTGGAAACTTTCTCCCCGAGAAAAGGGGAGGAAGAGAGCAGATGGGTGCAGATAGAGCTCCCCAAGAAGCCCCAGGAACAATTCTGGGGCTTGAAGGGTGAGAGCTCTCTGGAAGCCCGACAGAGCTCCGAATCCAGGACATTTCTGCTTTAAGCAGGAGACGCCGCAACCACCCCTGCAAACAACGCTTTGAATAAATATTGGATTTGGAAGCAGGCTGAGCAAATTCAGGAGAGATCAGATTTGCAAGTACTAAACTTTAACTCCAAATGTGTATTACTTCCTTTTGACTTACTAAGGGAGAAAGTGAAACCAAGATGGTGACTGAGCCTTAATGGGGCGTGAAAGTGAAAGTTAAAAAGGAAAGTTTCGTTTAGCGCTGGCAGCCCCTGTCTAAAATTAGAGATCTTTGCTTTGAAAGAAAGAAGATTAAAGGCTAAAAAGACTATAGCAGTGTTTTTTAAAAAAGGATTGATATTATTTAAAGACTGGAAATTTCTGGATTTGGTGGATTTGTTGTTCTGGTTGCTGAATAAATTCAAATAGGAAATTAAAAATGACTTCAAAACAAATAAAGACTATTGTTCCTAAAAGTGCTGGGAGCTCACCAGCTCAAAGGTCCAAATTACAATCTCTCTCTGTTCCAATGGAACCACTAATATTAACACTTGAAATGTTGCAGGAAGCCCTTAAAATACAAGCCTCTGTTACAAAAAAAAAATTACTTCTGTGTTTGAGGATAAAATTCAAGATGTTGCTGAGGAGATGGTTCAAGTTAAAGAGTTCATTCAAAAACGAAATCAGGAAATTAGAGAAGATATTATCATGGCAGTCCAAGGTCTGGCAGGACATATTGAAGCAATAGATGAAAAAGTGGAAGAAATTAAGCAGTCTAATGAGAACTTGGAAAATAAAATGGGAGAGGTCCAGAATAAGATGGAAAGAGCAGAGGCCGATGTGATAATGATACAATATAAAGATATGGAATTTGCTTTGAAAATAAGAGGCCTCAGAGAAAATAAGCAAGAGAATTTGAGAGAGATTTTTTCAGAAGCATTTGCACAGATAATGGGAGATCAAAAAGCAAATCTTGAATGGCAAATTGACAAAATTTACCGTGTCAATTCATGGGTTGCCAGACAGAAACATCTACCAAGAGACATTGTAATCTATTTTACAACAAGGAGAATACGCAATGAAATCCTACAAGTCACTTTTAAAAATAAACTTCAAGTGCAGGGGCAGGAGGTTTTAAAACTGAAAGAAATCCCCCCCCAAAATGTTGAGAGCCAGAAGGGATTATGGCTTTCTGGTGGAAGAACTGAGAAACCGTCAGATACAGTACAGATGGGAGGTTCCAGCTGGACTAGTGATGAACTATTCAGGAGAAAGATATCGTCTTAACTCAGTGTGGAAGGCAAGAGATTTCTACACCAATGTACTAAAGGCTGGATGCCCACAGTGCCCAGAAGCTAGAAGGAAGACGGAAGCAGAGGGGGCAAGAAAGGGGGAGAAGGAAGAATTGTTGGCACAGGCCCAAAGGGGAGCTTTGATTACTCAAGAAGATTTAATACAACTTTTGACTACTGCTCAAGCTTTGGAGGTATTTGAAAACATAGAAGAACCTAAGGATCAAAGACAGACTCGAGCGGCAGCCAAGCGTCAAGAAGAATTAAGAGTGCAGTAACTCCAGATGATTCAAGAAACTACAAAAACAGAAGCAGTGGAAGGAGCAAGGCCAAAAAGCAAAATGCATGGAGATTTCCAGCAGATGCTCCAAAAGCTTCAGGGGGCCAAGAATGGCAACTAGATTTCTGACCTGGAATGTTAATGGCCTAAATTCACCACAAAAGAGAAGAAAAATATTTCAATATCTGAAACAGTTTAAAAATGATGTAATCTGTCTACAAGAGACTCACATTAGAACGAAAGATCAAAAATATTTAATAAATGCAAGGTTAAGTATACATTTTGTTGCATCTGCTCCCGAGAAGAAGAATGGTATAGTTATATACCTAAAAAAAGACTTAATTGCTAAACTAATTGAAGCAGATGATCAAGGAAGATTCATAGCAATTGAACTTTTAATAAAAGGAGAAAAAATACTTTTAATTGGAGTATATGCACCGAACCAACAACAGAAAAAATTTTATAAGCTTTTACATTCCAAGTTACTACAATGGGATTATAAATCATGCATTTTAATGGGCGACTGGAATGGAGTTTTGGACACTAAAAAAGATAAGAAGGGGCTCTTGCAAAATATTTCAATGCATGCCAGATTGCCAAAATCGTTTTTTGAAATGATGGATGATATGGAGTTGAGAGATATCTGGCGAGAGAGGAACCCTGAAGAAAAAGATTTTACCTTTTTTTTCTGATAGACATCAACCTTTCTCCAGGATTGATTTTATATTAATTACTAATGATCTTTTTTCTAGGGTGAAGAAGACGAAGATCTGCCCAAGAGTTTTAACGGATCATAGTCCAGTTTGGATGGAATTAGAGTATGGAATGGGATTTAAGAGGTCTTGGAGGTTAAATGAAAATCTGTTTAGATATGAGGAAAATGTAAAAGAATGTAAAAAAAATTATGAAATAATTTTTCATTATAAATATGCATAAGGGTACATCTACGGAAATGGTTTGGGATGCAAGTAAAGCATATATGAGAGGTATCTTGATATATTTGAATAATAAACATAGATGTAAACAGGGGGAAAAAAAGGACTTAGAAGAGGAAATTAAAAAAAAAAGAACAAGCTTTGATATTGAACCCAGCAGACAAGAAAATAAAAGAGGCAATTAACTTACTGCGAGGGCAATTTAATATGCTAATGGCAGATCAGGTCGCAACTAATTTGAAATATGCTAAACACAATACTTTTTGCAATGCTAATAAACCAGGGAGATGGTTAGCATATCTGTTAAGGAAAAAACAAAAGTCATGGACCATAGAGAAAATAGAATATAAAGGTAAAGAGGTTTATCAGCAAAATATGATTAAAAAAGCATTTTTAGAATTTTATACGAGGTTGTATGCTAGTGATAAAATTCAAAGTATAGATGTAGATAGATACTTACAGAAAGAGAATATTTCTATAATTACAAAAGAGCAAAGGGAGGGTTTAAATCAACCGATAACTTCCGAGGAGATTATGTTTGCAATTAAGCAGTTGAAAGTGGGTAAAGCCCCTGGGACGGATGGTTTGACAGCTGCTTATTATAAACACTTGCAGTTAGAAATGGTGGAACCACTCGAGTTATTTACCAACATACAATCTGGAGGAGATGTACCCCCATTCTGGAGGACAGCTTTTATTTCTCTGATTCCAAAGGAGGAGCAAGACCACACCCAGCCAAAAAATTATAGGCCTATATCACTTTTAAATACAGATTACAAGATTTTTGCTAAAATACTAGCAAACAGGTTAATGACAGTCATGCAACAAATGATTCATAATGATCAAACTGGTTTTATAAATGGTAGACAAATGAAGAGTAATGTAAGGCAAGTTGTTAACCTATTAGAGTATGTGGGGAAGAACAACCAAATCCCTGCGGTGCTAATATTTCTTGATGCAGAGAAAGCATTTGATTGATTGAATTGGCATTTCTTATTGAAAATAATAGAAAAGATGCAGTTTGGAGAATATTTTACACAATCTATTAAGGCAATATATCAGAAACAAATAGCGCAAATAATAATTAATGGTAGTTTAACAGATACTTTTAATATAGAAAAAGGAACAAGACAAGGATGTCCCTTGTCTCCATTATTGTGTCAAGTTTCGAGGTCGTCTCAAATAAATTGCATTTCAAACAAAGTCTTTGAAGAAAAACTCCTATTTATTAAGCACGACATTCTAACCCAACTCCAAATGAAGCCAACACTGATTTCCAGCCTCAAAACCCTCCCTTTCCATTCCCCACTCCCCTGCACTCATTGGCCATCTTCCAAGTCATTCTACCCCTAATCTACTCCAGCTCAAAGGAATTTCCCCCCTCCCATCTCATCTTCTAGGGGATATTATCTCCAGGGAAAATAAGTAGGTGAAAAGTCAAACGTCCCTTTCCAGACGCCTTCGCTTCTCCTTCTTATGTCAGCACTAGAGTAAATGCAGGTTGAAGTGCTGACATTTTGTTTATCTTGACTTTGGAATTTTTGTTGAGTAAGATACGTGGATCGGATAAAATAAATGGAATTAAAATTAGGCAGTATGACTACAGATTACGAGCATTTGCAGACAACTTGGTTGTTACTTTAACCCAACCATTACAGTTGGTTGTAGGTCTAATGGATATAATTAAGCAATATGGACAAGTATCTGGATTTAAAATAAATGCAGGGAAAACGAAGATAATAACTAAAAATATGACCACAAATCAAAAAGATGAATTAAAAAGACTAACAGGATTTGAAATAGTAAAAAAAGTTAAGTATTTAGGGGTTTATATTATGACATCAAATGCGAAATTATTTAAGCATAATTATGATCCGTTGTGGCAAAAAATACAGAGAGAGATGGAAAATTGGAAAAAATTACAATTATCTTTGTTAGGAAGAATAGCAGCAGTAAAAATGAATGTTTTGCCTAAGTTTTAGTTTCTTTTTCAAATGATACCAATACTTAAAAAAGATGAAAATTTGAAGATATGGCAGAAGGGTATTAATAATTTTGTCTGGGCAGGGAAGAGACCCAGAATAAAACAAAAAATAATGCAGGATATACGTGAAAGAGGAGGTCTCAAAATGCCCAATTTAAGATTATATTATGAGGCAGCTGCTCTGTCAGCAATTAGTGACTGGATGAATTCAACAGAAGAAAGAATATTGAATATTGAGGGATATGATTTGGTTTATTGTTGGCATGCTTATTTATTATATGATAAGAAAGTGGACAAGACTTTTAAAAGTCATATATTAAGAAATGCTTTACTGCGTGTCTGGAAAAAGTATCAGTATAAATTAAACAATAAGTTACCATTGTGGGCAATACCCAGACACGCGATAGAGAATATAAGTGTAGAGCAAAAACAAGATGTGATTACTTCTAAAGAGCTTCTTAATAAGGAAGGAGGTACATTACAACTAAAATCTTTGAATCAATTAAGAGAAGAAAGGATAATTCAAACATGGTTTCAGTATGGACAGCTGCAAGCTAGATGGAGAGAAGATCAGAAAATTGGTATCTCGCAAAATGAGGAGAACTTGGTAAAACAAATTGGAGACCAAAGCCAAATGCATATAAAAAGGTTGTATAATGCATTGGTAGAAATAGATTCAGAAACAGAGCTAGTTAAGGATTGTATGATAAAATGGGCACAAAATATTGAAGAACCAATAATGATGGAAACGTGGGAAAAAATATGGGTTAGAAATGTAAAGTTTATGCAAGCCCAAAACTTAAGAGAGAATTTTTATAAAATGTTTTATAGATGGCATCTAGATCCTAAAAAGCTAGCCTGTATATATCCAAGTTTGCAACCTAAGTGTTGGAGATGTGAATGTGATGATGCCACGTATTATCATATATGGTGGACATGTAAAAAGTTAAGGCATTTTGGATAAAAATATGGTGGACTACCCAAAACATTCTCAAAAAGAAGATAAAATTTACTCCACAGTTCTTTTTGTTAGGTATATTTACAGATTGTACGGTCATAGAGACTAAATTGATTTTAATTTTTTTTTTTATTGAAAAAGTTTTACAAATACAAATTTTCCCATTCCCCCCCCTTTCCCTCCCTAACCCTCCCTAGCCCTCCCCTCCTCCCATGACTTCCCCAAGGTGAAATCCAAGTCCAAATCATTTTATATCATATCATACTTTACCGCCCTTCTATTCTCCCCCCTGCGTACTATACATTTCTTCATAACATTAAACTATACTACCCCCTATATACTATACATTTCTTCACAACATTCAGCTAAAAGCTATCTGGTACTTCCTAGTTTGGTATTTATTCTGCACATAATCTATCCATTTCTTCCACTCCCATACATAAGTCTCTTGAGTCCGGTCTTTTAAGTATGCTGATATCTTCGCCATTTCTGCAAAACTGGCCACCTTCAAAGTCCATTCTTCAATAGTAGGCAAAACATCCCTTTTCCAATACTGACCAATCAGTAACTTAGCTGCTGTCACCATATACAATATCAATTTTGTTTCACCCATTGAAAAACCCTTAACTATGCCCAATAAAAACAATTGAGGAGAAAATTGGAGTTTTTTCTTGAGAACATTTTGCATAACCCACCAAATTTTTATCCAGAAAGCCTTCACTTTCTTGCAAGTCCACCATATATAATAATATGTAGTATCCAAACAGTCACATCTCCAACATTTTGGTTGAACATTAGGATACATGCATGACAATTTCCTAGGATCTAAATGCCACCTATAAAACATTTTATAAAAATTTTCCCTCAAATTCTGTGACTGCGTAAATTTAACATTCTGAACCCATATTTTTTCCCGTTTCCATCATAACTGGTTCTGCAAAATTTTGTGCCCTTTTTATCATACAATCATTAACCAATTCATTTTCTGAGTCTCTTTCTAACAAAACATTATAAACCCTCTTGATATGCATTGGGCCTTTCTCTTTTATCTGTCTAACCAATTCTTCTTCATGCAACATTAAACCAGTTTTTTGATCTTCTCTCCATCTCAGTTGAAGTTGATTATACTGTAACCAAGTTAAATTAATCCCTTCTTCCAACAGTGTATTTAATGTCTTTAGTTGCCATCTGCCCCCATCATTAAAAAGTACTTCTTTGTATAAAACTCCCCTGAGTGACTTTATGTTTATATTCCGTATAATATGACCAAGATCCAACCACATCAGTATTTTATAATCCCATTTGAACCGGTGCTTCTTCCATACTCTCATCAAGGAGTTTCTAAGCATATGGCTGTTGAATACTTTATCCACTTTATTTTCATAGAATAAATATGCATGCCAACCCAATTCAAGATCATAACTCTCTATATTCAATATTCCAGTCTTTGTCCTTCCAAACCAATCACTTGCTTGTGTCAACGCTGCTGCTTCATAGTACAGTCGTAGGTTTGGAAGTTTAAGACCACCCCTTTCACGAACATCTTGCATAATTTTCAATTTAACTCTTGGCTTTTTTCTCATTCCAAACAAACTCCTTTTTGCCATTCCATCAGCTATTTATCACTTTTAAGCACCGGGATCATTTGAAACAAAAATAAAAATCTAGGTAGAACATTCATTTTAACTGCTGCTATTCTTCCAAGTAGAGACAGCTGCAGTTTTTTTCCAGGTTTCCATATCCTTTTGTACCTTTTGCCACAACACCTCAAAATTGTTTTGGAACAGTTTTATATTTGAATCTGCAACTTGAACTCCTAGATATCTCACCTTTGGTACTATTTCAAAGTCTGCCTTCCTTTCAAGTTCCTTCTTTTGATCAACTGTCATATTTTTAACTATCATCTTGGTTTTTTTCTGATTCAATCTAAATCCTGATACCATACCATATTCTTCTATAATGTCTTTCATCTGAATTATTGATTCCATCGGCCATGTTAGGGTAACAACCAGATCATCTGCAAATGCCCTTGTTCTGTAATCCTCTTGCCTTATAACTATTCCATTCAAAGTGCTCGAATCCCGTATTGTGTTCAACAAGACTTCTAGAGTTAGAATAAACAACAACGGGGATAACGGACAACCTTGTCTTGTGCCTTTTTCTATACTGAAGTTTGTAGTTAAGCTTCCATTAATGATAATTTGTGCTGTTTGCTCTTGATAAATTGCTGAAACCGCCTGCACGAACTGATCCCCAAAGTCCATCTTTCTTAAAGTCTTCAATAGAAAGTTACAGTTCACTCGATCAAAGGCCTTCTCCGCATCCAGAAACAACAGCACTGCAGAGATCTGTTTATTCTTCTCAAGATATTCCAATAAATCTATAATTTGCCTCACATTATCCTTCATGTATCTGCCTTCTATAAATCCTGCTTGATCATGATGAATCACCTCTTGAATAACTGGCATTAATCTGTTGGCTAATACTTTTGCAAAAATTTTATAATCCGTATTCAGGAGAGATATTGGTCTAAAATTTTCCGGTTTTGTAGAACCTACTTCCTCTTTCGGTATCAAAGAAACAAAAGCTGCTTTCCATGAAGGGGCTATTTTACCCCCTTGTTGTATGCTGCAAAATAAGTCTTTAAGATGTTCAATCATTTCTGCTTGTAAAGTTTTATAATACACCGCAGTTAAACCATCCGTTCCTGGAGCTTTAGCTGTTTTCAATTGTTTAATAGCAACAATAATCTCCTCAGCTGTTATTAGTAAGCTCGTCCTTTCCTTTTGATCACTAGAAATTTTCATAACTCTCCTTTCTTCTAGATATTTATTTATAAATTCATTCTGTATATCATATTTGGCATATAATTTAGTATAATAATCTAAGAAAGCTTCTTTGATTAGTTTTTGTTGAAAAACTTCCTTCCCTCCATACTCAATACTGCCAATAGTCCGAATACTCTGTTGTTTCCTCAGTATATAAGCTAACCACCTGCCCGGCTTATTAGCATTGCAAAATGTATTATGTTTCGCAAATTGTAAATTAGTTGCTGTTTGTTCCGCTGTGAACATTTGAAATTGGTCTTTCAAAAGTTTTATAATTCCTTGTAGTTTTTCATCTGTTGGGTTTTTTATGAGCAACTGTTCTTTTTTCTTTATCTCTCCTTCCAATTCTAATCTTTTTCTTTGTCGATTTGATTTATGTTTAGAATTCATATGGATCAGCACCCCCCGCCTTACTCACATCCCAAACAATTTCAGTAGGGGTACCCTTATTCAAGTTCATTTCAAAAAATTCCTTCATTTGTTTTTTAAGTTCATTTACGTTCTTTTCATATCTAAACAAGTTTTCATTTACTCTCCACGATCTTCTCTCATTCTTTCCCATTTCTATTTCTATCCATACCGGGCTATGGTCAGTTAAAGTCCTCGGAAATATCTTTGTTTTCTTTGTTTTTAAGAGTAAGTCAGCTGTAAGTAGAATAAAATCAATCCTAGAGAAGGATCTATGTCTGTCTGAGAAAAAGGTAAAGTCCAATTCTTTTGGGTTATGCACTCTCCATATATCTTTCAATTCCAAATCTTCTTTCATATAAAAAAAAATCTGTGGTAATTTAACACATGACTTTGCCAAACTCTTCTTATCTTTTTTGGGATCTATTACTCAATTCCAATCTCCCATAAGTAAAATAGATCTGTAGTCCCATTGTAATATTTTAGAGTACAAGATTTTATAAAAATTTTCTTGTTGCTGATTAGGAGCATAAATTCCAATCACCAAAATTGGACCATTATCTGTCATCTACTTCTACAGTCTACAGTCATCTACTTCTAAAATTTTTGCTGGCAATCTTTTATTTATATAAATCACTACACCATTCTTTTTCTCCAAATTTGAGGCTATAAACTGTGCTCCTAATCTAGGATTTATCAAATATTTTTGATCTTGTATTCTAATATGAGTTTCTTATAGGCAAATAACATCATTATGAAATTGTCTCAGATAGTGAAATATCTTCCTTCTTTTCTGTGGTGAATTCAATCCATTCACGTTCCAAGTTAAAAACTTAATTGTCATTTGTAGTCTCCTGAAGCGTTAAGAGCATTTGCTGAAGTTTCTGTTCCAGAGTGGTAGTCTTCGGCTTAGTCCTCCCATAGCTTCGAATTTTTGTGCTTTACCATTGACTCCCTTCTTATCTTGCGATAGCTTAGATCTCTGCTGTTGTTGTTTCTCTACCATTTATTTATAAGCTGCTCGAGTTATATGCTGGTCTTTAGCTTTATACGACATCAACTCAAGATCCACTGCCACTTCTCTTGTATTTTTGGGTGGTCCACCTAAAGCCTCTAAAGGAAGATCCAGCAAAGGTTCATCCAAAAAAAACCCTGTTGCTCCTTGAGTTTCCATTGCCTCCACCTCCATCTGTTTCCGCTGCTCTCCAAGCTCTTGTTCAAATTGCTTCTCTTTCTCACCCTCCTCTATACCTAACACTGAGGATGTATGTGGAGATGTTGCGCCAGTTTTAAAAACATTGAAGTAAAAATCTTCCGCTTTTTCAACAGTATTTAATCGATATCTCTCTCCTTGATATCTCAATATTATGCCAACTGGAGCATCCCATCTGAATGGAATTTGTTGTTTCTTTAATTCAATCACCAAAAATCCAAAGTCCTTTCTATCTCTTAGCATCTTAGGTGGCAACTCTTTGTAAATCCCAATCTCCCTTCCATCCACTTGAATAGTAGAAACAAAAGACTTTTGCAAAATATCATTTCTTATTCTTCTATCTGTAAAGTAGATCACCACATCTCTAGGCAGTTGCCTCTCCCTTGCCACCCAAGAATTCACTCTATAGACCTTGTCCATCTTGCACAAAATCTCCTCAGGGCTAACCTTTAGCATCACAGCCAGGGCATCAGCACAAACCCTTCTCAAATCTTCTCTGTTATTTTCTTTTATTCCTCTCAGTCTTACAGCAAACTCCATGAATCTAAATTGCATCATTGTCACTTCATTTTCAATCCTTTGTGTTTTATTGTCAACATTAGAAATTTTATAATCAGCTTCCTTCATTTTAGATTCTACTTCTGAACTAAGTTCTTCCACTTTTTTTTTATCAATCTGAACAACTACTTCTAACAAGCCAGTCACAACTGTCAGTATGTCACGCTTCATCTTGTCATACTTTTCTTGAACCACCTCCTTAATTTCCTGTTGAGATTTTTCAAATTTCTGGTCCAAAACTTTATTTTGAATCATCAGAGCCGCAGCAATAAATTCCTTCAAATCTTTAAAACCAGTCTCCTGTGCTTGGCTCTGAGTCTGCAAACTTGATAGCTGCTCTTGTGACTTGCGAGTGGGGGAACCCCCACCCCTGCAGCTTTGGTGGCTGGCTTTGTCTGCTTTGAAGCCATTCTGCCACGCAGTCTGATTCTTTCTAAGAAGGAAGTCCTCCCTCCCTTTTCACCACAGAATCCTCTCAGAAATTTCCCCAGCCTTAATCAAGTCTCTAAGGGAGAAGGAACAGATCAAAATCACTTTAAAAAGAACTTTTCCCTTTTCTTCTAGCCAGCGCTGTTGCTTTAAATACAGGGCTAATACAAATACTTGCAGTTTTGAGTTTCAAGTCCAGATTCCACCCTGTTTATTTTTGATGATTCTCTTGGATTTCGCTTGTTATGTTGGTCGCGTCGTCTACCTCTGCTGGATGCAGAGTTGTCCCCGGAGTCCAGAGCCTCGGCAAGCTGGATAGGGAGCCTCACCCTGCTTCCTCCCCAGAAGCAAAAAAGACAATCTGGGGACTTTGCAGGGGGCTCTGCCTGCTCTCGCCGGCTCTCCTCCCGTTTCCTCAAGAACGTGGAGTTTTTCAAGCCGCCCCTCAGCTGTAGGGCCGACTCTTTTTTTTTTATTGAAAAAGTTTTTCAAATACAAATTTCCCCCCCCCCATTTTTTTCCCCTCCTCCCTAACCTCCCCTCCCCTGTGGCTTCTCCAAAATAAAATCCAAATTCATAACAGATTATATAATACTTTACCATCCCTTTGCTCCACCCCCCATACGCTGACCCTTTCTTTCTAATAATATTATTATATCCCCCTTATACTATACATTTCAAAATAACATTCAACTGTAACATTATATAATAACTCCTAATTTAGCATAATAATATTATTATATCCCCCAGTTTAACAATTTCTACTCATAATCTACCCTTTTCCTCCTCCCCCATACATATATCTCTTAATTCAAATCTTTTACATGTATTCATATCTAAACATAATATCCCTTTTCTTAAACTAAACTATCAATAAGCTAACCTGTCTCCACCCACTTTCCTACAGGACTACCATACATAATAATTTTTAATATCTTTATTCTTCTGCCCACACCACTAAGAAGTATTCCCTTATATAAATAAAATCCTCAAATGACTTTAAGCTTGTAATCCATATGATATCTTCTGTAATGTCTTTCAGCTGGATTGTTAACTCCATCACCCATGTTAGGGTAACATCACATCCTAATTCCAACAGTATGTTCGGTATCTTCAATTACCATCTGCCCCCATCAATAGTAGATGTCTTCATATATATAAAAACCACCCGAGTGACTTTATATTTGTATTCCATATAGTGTCTATTGTAATGTCTTTCATCTAAATTATTAATTCCAACCATCATAATAGGGTAACAACCAGATCTTCTGCGTGCCCCAATCCCATAACTCTCTTGCCTTGTCGCTCAGCATAAACGTAATACATTTATCAAAGAATCCAAAATAGATAGTTCCAATCCATTCAGTTTAAGGCCATTTTCACATCCCAAAAGTACAGCACTGCAGAGGTCTGTCATTCTCCTCAAGATAATATAAACCAATACTTTGCCTCAGCTATATTTTCATGTATTCAATCATCTCTTAGATAACTGGCATTACACTGTTGTTTAGTCTAAAAGTTTTTATTTTTGTAAGACCTGCTTCTTCTTTTCTTGACTTTTTGTGGGTTAGATCTCCATCCTGGTTTCCTTTCTGTAAGTTGTATATCAACTGTTTGGTTTCCATGCTGATCTATAACTTGATCTTGTTGGTTTTGCTTTTGTGGCGTAGATCTTCATTCTGGTTTCTTTTCTATGAGTTGTATATCAACTGATTGATTTCCATGCTGGTCTGTTACTTGATAAGTCATCACATTAGAATCCAAAGCCGCTTCTCTTGTATTTATAAATAGTCCAGCTGAGACCTCTGAAGGAGAATCCAGAAGCGGCTCATCTACAAAGCCCTCTGTAACTTGTTGTTTTTCCATTACTTCCACCTCCATCTGCTTATCCTGAATTTCTATCTCTTGTTGATTTTGCTTTTCTTTATTCCACTCATATATTATACATGGAGATGTTGATCCCATTTTGAGAATCTTATAGTAAAATTCTTCCGCTTTTTCAACAGTATTTAGTTGATATCTTTCTCCTTGATATCTCAATATTATACCAACTGGAGCATCCCACCTGAATGAGATGTTTTGTTTCTTTAGCTCAGTCACCAAAAAACCAAATTTCTTTCTGTCTTTTAACATCTTGGGCGGCAACTCTTTATATATCCAGATCTTTCTTCCATTCAGTTGTAGAGTAGAATTAAAGGATTTTTGCACAATATCATTTCTTATTCCTTTATCTGTAAAGTAAATCACCACATCTCTAGGCAATTGCCTTTGCTTTGCAATCCAAGAATTTACTCTATAGGCCTTGTCAATCTTACAAGATACCTCCTCAGGATGAACCTTTAAAATCCCAGCCAGAACTTCAGCAGATATTTTTCTTAAATCATCTCTATTATTTTCCTGTAAGCCTCTCATTCTAACCGCAAATTCCGTGAGCCTGTATTGCATCATTGTAACTTCTTTTTCAATCCCTTGTTTTATGTTTTCTGCATTGTAAGTCTCGTGATCAGCTTCCTTTTTAGACTTTACTTCTGAGCTATTATCTTGAATATTTATCAAATCATTTTCAATTCTTTGTATTTTATTATCCAAATTATAAATCTTATCATCAACTTCCTCCATTTTAGACTCTAATAACTTGATATTTTTATCCATCTTTATGACTATTTCTGAAAAAGCATTAGTCACTGTTACAATCTTTCATTGCAAATTATTATACTTTAGTTGTATCAATTCTTTAATTTCCTGCCTAAATTTTTCAAAATTCTGGTTCACAATCTCGTCATGTCTTGCCATTTCCTCCAAAACAAATTCTTTTAGGTTAAAACCATTCTTCTGAGTCTGCAAGTTCGAAACTTGTTCACATAGTTTGTAAATGTGGCGCCAACAGGAAGTGATTTTAAATTTAATAACAGCAGCCAGACTTTTGGTGGCGCAGTATTGGAAGAAGGAAGACTTACCTACTATTGAAGAATGGACATTAAAAGTAGTGAATTTAGCAGAGATGGCAAAAATTTCGGCATACCTGAAGGACCATTCAAATGAAAGATATATATCGGAATGGAGAAGATGGATTGACTATATTCAAAACAAATATTGACTAAAAAGTTTCAAATAGCTTATGAGTGAAACCAACTTTTTTTTTTTGAATTATGTTTTGTTAGTTGAAAGGGGAGTTAAAGAACAAGAGGGAGTTTGGAGCCTACAGAAAGTTAGCATATTTTAGTTTATGTTTGTTAAATGTTATACCCTGTATTTGCTCTGGGAAGTCCGGGATGGACTCCCGGTGGGGGGAGGGGGGTTGGAGGGAGAGGGGGGATGAGGGATGGGGGGTGGATGGAGGAGGGAAGGGGGGGCAGGAGGGATGGGAAAAAATTGTTGTAATACTTGATAAAACGTTTTAATAAAAAAAAAAATGGCCCTGTAACACCATTGTGAGCTGCATGGTTGTTGGTCTGCTTCTGGATGCAATTCAGGGTGTGGGTGAATTGCACCAATTACACGTTTAAAGTCCTTTGTGAATTATTCCAGCTGGCGGTGTCCAGGAGAAGGGCCTTCTCTGCTGTTGCTCCTGCCCTCTGAAACATCTTGCCCTCAATGTGAGATTGGACACAAAAGTCTAAAGACCTGGCTCTGCCAGTTGGCCTAGGGCCTCAATGGAAGAACAACACTGTGGAAGAAGTTGATTGAGTAATAGATCCTACCTCTCCCTCCATTCCACCCTCACAGAGATGTAAAAGGAGCACCCAATTGGGTGTTCCTGGACAATGGTGATATCATCATTCAATCCTTTCAATCCGAAAGTGCTTCAGCACTCTCAACACAACACTATAGTGGTATTTCAAAGGATAAGGCCCCAATTATGTCCATTAGCACTGTCAAAATCTACTGTATTTCCTCCTGATCTGAGACCTTTGTACATCAAATGCTATAAGAATTTTTCCCAGCAGCCTATCAGATGGTTTGGGTGAACAAAATCATCTCTAGAAGGAAGTAAGCTACCTTTAAAAGAATTGCCTCCTTCCTAGAAGAGAAATCACCTAACCCAAGATCTCCTGGTTTCCAGCCTAATGCCTTAACCAGTATTCTAAACTGGCTCTCTCTGAACTGATAGAACTATTTTTTAAAAAAATTAAAAAATTTTTTTTTAAAAATAGTAATTACTATTAAGTTATCCTCTACCATCCCCCTGAAACCATTTAAGCTGATGTCGACTGCTTCAGTGACTCCATCCAGCCATCTCATTCTCTGCCGTCCCCTTCTTTTGCCCTCAATTGTTCACAGCATTATGCTCTTCTCATTTGAGTCCTTCTCATTAAGTGGCCAAAGTATTTCAGGGGGATGGTAGAGGACAGGAAGGCCTGGGGTCGTGATGGGTTGGACACGATTTCACAACTAACAACAACATTAAGTTATCAATGGTTAAAATGGTTTTCAATCTATTAAAGGTTCCTGAGATCCAAAAGGAAAAAAGAGGTTACATCTCTTTGTACCAATATGCTTCATCTAAATTAAAAGAAAAATAATACTTTACTTACCAGCTTCAATGCATTCAGGAGTCAAGCAATATTGTTGCTTTGCATGAAATTTGATGTGTCCTTGACTAACTGCAAAAGGAAAAGAACAACATTGTGGCCATCTTTGTCTCAACAAATATTTTTCATGAATCTAAAGACATTAGTTGGGTGATTTTGGCAATGCTGGTACAGAAGGAAAAGATCTGTTGATACAATACCTTCCTCAAAACAGAAAATATTTTTGTATATTATCAACACTTGTTCATTCACCACACCAGTTTGACTCAGAAGCAACACCTATGAATCTTTTTATTACTAAATGGGGAGATAGGTTAAGGTGAGGCAGAGAAACTATGGTTGATAGGGTTTTGAACCTGATCTCCCTCCTGATTCAATCATTGTATGAGACTGGAATCAATCCAGAATTAATTTGCTAATCAACACAGCCCTGAAATGTTTACTTGTAATTTATATCCTATTTCCACAAAAAAAGAAAACAATTAAGACCCCAGGAAGAAACAGAAGCAGTTGTATTTAATATTCTTGTTAACTATAGATAAAAATAGAACTGGAAAATTTGGGTATGTTAATCTTAGTCCCCACCAGCTATCATATGCATTAGAGTGGTCATTTTGTGAGATTTCCAAAATCCAAATGCCCCAAACTCAATGCTTAGGGACACCTATACTTGCCTAAGCTGTAAAATGCTAAAAGTGCTATCTGTGTCAACAAAAACATCATAGGGAAGAATAAACAGGATGAAGGGAAAGAAGAGGGGAGTAAAGAGATTAACCTTTCCAGTTCAACAAACCCTTTTGGAAGACCTTAAGAAACTCTTTCATCTTTTGCAAGATAGTCAATGCTTCGTATTTTTAAAAATGTTTCCTGTTTCTATAATTTCACAATTGCTTTCCTCATCCTGTATTCTTCCAAATATTTTAGTGTGACACATGGTCAGGAATCATAAGAAGTAGCTTCATGACACATAGAAAAAAGGATTGCCGTTTCTTGCTCTAATGGTTAACTGTAAAAATATTTTACCTAATCCTTACTCTGCATATTTGCCAGCATTCACATCCAGAAGGAATGACAAAACAAGTGACATATTGTCAAGATGCAAATTTCTACCTCTTGCCTGTGTGTCATGACAATGTGCTTGGACAACAGATCCTCAGACAACAGGTCTGTTACATTTGGACTAATCATTTGGGTAAACTGATTTGTACTTATTTCCCAAAAAGTTACTTGATGAGGAAGGAATTTTGCCCTATTAAGTGGCTAGATCCCCTATTCAAATTTTTCAGTCCTACAATTTTATGATAATGTAAGAATAATATTTACTACAACTAGGAATAGCGGTCACACCTCCCCAATATGGTGTTCTTATTGGAGCAGTGCCTATGTGACCTGGAATTGGTGGGCTTGTCTTTGGTACCCCTGTCATGTCAGATCATCACAGTCTGGTGGCAATGAATTTCTTGAGAAAGGTACCCCTCCTCAGAGAAGCAGGATCTATTAGGCTGGTCCAACCCTGGCAACTAATGGAACTGGATAGGTTTCAGAAAGAAGTGGGTTTAAACCTGCAGATCTGCTGCATAGTATTGCTCAATTTTTAGTGACTGCTTGGAATAGGAAGATGACTGAGGCTCTGGATAATGTCCATGTGACCTCTCCTAACCTGCATCCATGTGACCTCTCCTAACCCATAGACCTCTTTGTCCCCCATGGTATGCAGAGGAATTGAGAAGGATGAAATTAATAAAGAGACATCTAGAGTGCTACTGGCAGAAGACAAGGGACCAACTCAATCAAACATAGGTGAGAGCTGCTATTAAGGCTATCTTGTAGCAATTTGAGTGGCTAAAGCATAAGTACTTCTCTGCATTAATTGCACCTGCAGATAATCAGCCAGCAATTCTCTTTAAGGTGAGCTATCTCCTTCTGAGGAAGGAGGATATAAAGGTCTGATGGGATATGCTGAGAATTTGCTGATTTTCTGGAAGACAATGTCATTTGTCTTCATTCTCAGTTAGATGCCAGCGTGGTTGCTGGTCTGGTGAAGGTACGTGGGGCAGGTTCTGGCCCAGTTATCTGGGAACAATTTGACCCTGCTGCTCCTGAAGAAGTGGACAGGATCCTAAGGAGCATGCGTGCAAGCATCTATGTTTTAGACTCAAGCCCCTCTTGGCTTGTGAAAACTTATTGGGAGGTGACATGAAGGTGAGTTCTGGCAGTGATTAATGCTTCCTTTTGTGAGGGGATTGTGCCTCAGCATTTTAAGAAGACTGTGATCCGCCCTCTTCTTAAGATGCTGTTGCTAGATTCCACCCTGTTGGATAATTTTTGACCTGTCTCCAATTCTCCCTTTTGGAGAAAAGTTGTTGAGAAGGTGGTTGCATGATTGTTCCAGAAGTTCCTGGATTAAATGGATAATCTAGACCAGGTGTCAGCAACCTGCAGCTGTTGCCACCAGATGTAGGGAGGGAAGAACTGGAGCTACTCCCTCCCTGCATCCGGTGGTAGCAGCTGCTCCTTCCCATTCCCCTCCTTCCTGAGCCAACATGAAGGGGGCCACGGCTGGTGCTGAGCTGCCCGTGAAGGACACTGTGCAGCCTGGGCTGCCCCCTGCACAGTGAGGGCTCTCCTGCACTGCACAGTGCAGCCCACTACTCACCTCACTGCGCAGTGGCGGCAGTGGGAGGAGTCATTGTCCCTGCCGCCACCATGATCCCAGCCCAAGAGATATCCTGCTTGGGTGCGTGCATGTGCGCGAGAGATGAGAGAAGAGAAAAGGAGAAAGAAAGAGAAGCAGAGCCAGCCACAAGTAGAGGAGGAGCAAAGAGGATCACCTCTATGATTTCTGCCCTTCGTTTGAGATCTGACAGAGTTGGTACTATCTGGTTCCTATTGCTTCAGCAACACAACTAGTAGAACTCAGAAAGCAGTATTTATTTATTTAACAAAGGGAGGAAAGGAGAGAAAGAGGAGGGAGAGAGGAAGGAAGGAAGGAAGGAAGGAAGGAAGGAAGGAAGGAAGGAAGGAAGGAAGGAAGGAGAGAAAGAGGAGGGAGGGAGGAAGGGAGAGAAGGGAGGGAGAGAAAGAGGAAAGAAGGAAGGAAAGAGAAGGGAGGGAGAAAGGAAAGAAGGAAAGAAAGAGAAGGAGGGAGGGAGGGAAGGTAAAATCAGAGGAGAGGGAAGGAGGGAAGGTAAAATCAGAGGAGGAGGAAGGAAGGGGAAAGGAGGGGAAAGGAAGGAAAAATCAGAGGAGGGGGAAGGAAGGGAGGTAAATTCAGAGGAGGGAAGGAAGAAAGGTGAACTCAGAGAAGGGGGAAGGAAAGTGAAATCAGGAGGGGGGAAGGAAGGAAGGTAAAATCAGGAGGGAAGCTGGAAGGAAGGAAGGAATTAGGATGTGAAGGGGGGATCATGTGACTGGGTGGGAGTGCATGACATCGGGTTGGCCACGCCCACCCAGGTTTTGTGGCTCCCGGAGTTTTGTTTTCTGTGGAAAATAGGTCCAAATGTCTCTTTGAGTGTTTAAGGTTGCTGACCTCTGATCTAGACCCTTTCTAGTCAGGGTACAGATCTGGATATGGGATGAAAATGGCATTGATCATGCTTTTTGATGATCTTTGACATGGGCGGGTTGGGGTGGTACATCCATCCTTGCTTTACTTGACCCTTTGTCAACCTTTGATACCATCAACCATGGTATCCTTCTGGAGCAACTTCAGGGGTTGGGAGTGGTGGGGGCTCTGTGTTGTCCTGTCGCTAAACACCATGTTAGGGCTCCAATCTTACTGAGAAAATTTCACTCCCAATACCCTAACAAACCTTGTTGATATACTATCATGAAATCTTGAAATCTTGTGTATATTTGTTTTTTTTTTTACAGGTGGACCCTTTTGTTTTCTAAGGAGGGTAGCATGTCAGATCCCTAAAAGTGATACTGCCATTCAAGTGGAGGAAGGGGGAGACTTGGATTCGATTTACTAGCATGGCCTGTGTCATCAGATATTTTACAACCTATATCCTGGCGCCAAGGAGGCCTGAGATTCCCTTTACCTGCAGGAATTTATATGATAGCCATGTGGGTTGTCTCACTTTAAAGGGTAGTGGTGGGAAGGCATATTTGTTTGGGTTCTCAAAGGAAATAGTAAAGAAAACATCTTCACACTTGTGTATTGGCTAAAATCTGCATTCTGACTTAAAGGGAGGGGTCTCTACCACTTTAATCCTACTGCTTTGCCTAAGGGCATTCAGATTGTGCTTTAGCTGGATGGCTGTCACTTCTGCTTAATAAAAGAATCCTTTTGAACAACCATGTTTCAAGAGTTCGTACTTTCTTAAGTTGGAAGGAGAGGCGATCCTTACACGCCAACATGATCGCCAACATCCAATGATGGATATGGCACAAGAAGAAGAAGAAGAAAATACAAGTCATCTGGGGGGCATCTGATGGGGAAAGGCTGCCTTGCAATATCTGTGGAGCTCATTTGCTAAATGGACATTGACAATGAACCCCATTTATATATGTCAGCATGTGTTATGCCCAACCATAACTAAATGTTTAGGAGGAAGTCATCTTTCAGTTACGTTAGTTTCAGTGGAACTGAAGAAGATAGAAACTCTATTCCCTTCTTAATAAAGATTTAATTATTCATTTGGTAATCTTTAGTTTTAACAGTTCAAAAGCATAGATAAGAATGCATAGTCAAAATTTATAGAATATTTTGATGCACACCTAAGTTTCTTCTTTGATGTACACAATACAGTTTAACTGAAATAAAATGGAATAAGAATCCTCAATAGATCCATTGAGATTATGCATGAATTCAAAGCTTTGCAAGACATAATTTATTTTTATACAAAAGCCACATGTTAATTGTCAGTATAGAAGAAACGATGGTTTGTTTCTTTTAATTCCAAAGTAACTCTTACTCTTCTTTAACAAAAATGTTTCCTCCTTTTTTTATGTAATGTTATCAATTTATAACACTGGATAACGACATTATGATTAATATTACTATGGCTTGTTATTCAGAATTTATTCAAGGTTTTAAACTATAACTTGATAAAATGCATTGGTATTTGTAGACCTTGGTTGTTTCTTAGTTAAAATGTGAGTAGCAAAAAAGGAATAAATAAATAATCCCAGTATTTGTTCAAACATAAGAGCAGTTAACCAAATCCTAAATTGCAACTGCTGTAAAATGCTAGAGAAGAAAAATAAATTTCAAGACCTTTCAAGCCTCCAATGCAGTCTTTAACCTGGAAACAGGATCCTTCTTCACCAGTAAAACTACAGTAATTCTTCCAATTAGGGAACCTTACAATGTGATTAGAAGAGTAACCAAGGATGAAATAGCAATACCAGTACAGACAAACTTTGCTAAATTGCATTTATGCTAGTGCAACATATTGAAACTTACCCAGAAAAAGGGCAATGCCAAGCACGACCGTGCTACTCACAAACACACCGAGGGATAATTTGAGAAGTTTTCTGGAAGCTCTTTTGTTAGCTGGAACGGACCTCCCTGTTGTCTCTCCTTCCATCAGGATAGATTTTCACAATTCTCTGAAGAAAAGTCCCTGTTTTTCGTTCTTCTGCTGTTTGTTACTGTTCACTTACAGTCCCATGCACGAATCCCTTCTTCAAATCTTTTATCATTGAGTATTTCAGCAACTAACACTACAGTCAAAACTCATTTCCAAATCTTTAACTCTTTCCAAAAGTGGGGGGGGGGGGAGAGAAAAAACATAAAATGCAATATTAAATTTCTCCCTTGACCAGGGCTTGGAAAGGCACACAGTGACAATTTAATTTGTAGCTCTTTTCTTTGCAAGCAGGACAATTTTTGTCAACAGTGCAGGGCAAAAAAAAGTGTTGTCCCAATGTATGGTTTCACCATTAAAATTTATAACAATTTTTTAAAAATGTTTTCCAATCAAAAACTAGATTTCTGTTAAAACTTTGCAGACATTAGATTGATAAGAATATTGGTAAGCAATTTGATTTTCTGCTGAATCTCATTCATTTTCACTCTAGCTGCTGCATCATTTTCCTTTACAGAATAAATCTTCTCCAACTACAACTCCTTTTAAAGCTCCAAGGGATGACTTACACTGTTTTTATTTTAGGAGATTTGTTTATGACATCAAGTGCCAAAGATCAGAGTCATGCTTATGTGGAAAGCAAACTTGTTATTAAAACAACCTACAGATGGGATTTTTTTAAAGGAAAAAGAACAAGTTATTTTTCAGAGCCTGTGGAGTTTCTGAAGGTTCTATGCAAACATTGTGCAAGAATAAAGCTTCAATAAAGTGCTTTTATGAAGACAGGAGAGACAAAATGTATTAAATAATTATATTGTACCTGGTTGAAGGCTGATATGCTACAAATGTAGAGTTTGCACTTTCAAAAGCTGGGAACAATTCATTTAGAAGAGATTCAAAGTAATTTGATCAAAACTTAAAAATGACAGACCGAAAACTGACCAAAAGTGACTGAAAGTCACTTTCTTCTATTATTTGTCATGTTTAAATATAGATTGGATTGAAAGCATCACCTAATTTGATTTGTCTGCTTTAGCAACTATATAGTGAGATAATTACAATCTGAGGTAATTTTAGGTTATTTTCTATGCTGTATTGTTGTTGATTCCTTGTATCAGCTTCTACTCTTTTTATGTACTTCTTGTCTTTTTATGTACACTGAGAGCATATGCACCAAAGACAAATTCTTGTGTGTCCAATCACATTTGGCCAATAAAGAATTCTATTCTGTTCTGTTCTGTTCTGTTCTGTTCTGTTCTGTTCTGTTCTATTTCTTTTTCTATTCCTATTTCTATTCTACTAGTTATTGCAGGGCAAAGTATGGTTTATTCTTAACTGGCTTGAGTGCTTCAGAGGAAATATATGAATTTAAATTAAAAAAAAAAAACCAAGTACACAAATCTTATCTATTCCAAGACTGAAGCTTGGCATTGAAAGGTGGTTGCAGAATTCAACATGAATTCAAAGTAAAAACCTGCTTATGCCAAAATCCAGTACTACCATCCTTTGGTCCTAGAGCTTTTAGCAACATATTGTTGGTAAGAGAAAAAATAGGGAAAAGGAAGGGGACGTTCTTTTTAAAACATTTATTGCTGTCAAGCAAATTGCTTTGCTGTGTCTCCTCTACTAAATGACCTTGGATTTCATATCTTATATTATTATTCTATTTGCAGAAATTACTATCATTTTGCCTTTCTGCTCTGTTTCTTTCTTGTATTTACTGAAAATTTACTTTTATACATTTATTGTAAATCTGCCAGTAGCTCTTGATAAAATTACTCCGACACCCACCCCACACCCCACCCCACCCATCTTCTGAAAATTCAAGTGCTGGAGCCAGGGGTGAAATCCAGCAGATTCTGGAGAACTGGTAGAGGAAATTTTGAGTAGTTCGGAGAACCGGCAAATACCACCTCTGGCTGGCCCCAGAGTGGGAAGGGAATGGGGATTTTGCAGTATCCTTCCCCTGGAGTGGGGTGGGAATAGAGATTTTGCAGTATGCTATTGGGGGGCCAGAGTGCCGTCAGGGTGTGTGCAGACAACTGGCAACTCAAACCTTAACCATAACTGGCAGCGGCAGCATGCAGAAATCTCAGAAGGTGCGGGGGGGGGGATGCAACTGACGGCAGTGACGGCGTGCAGCAACGATCGTAGGGGGTGCAGGGAGGGTGAGCTGGGCAACTGGCGACAGTGGCAGCAGCATGCAGAAGAGATTGGCAGGGAATCTAAATAAAGCCTCTGAATTATTTCTGGGTAAAAAATTAGGCCGAAGCCTGCCATGCCTGTGGTTTGCTCTCCCTCCACAGCATGGGCGCCACACAGATCCCCAAATGCAGCAGCAGTGGCTTGCCCCATTTTAATGGTAGAAAACCTCTCCTAACTCAATTTTGTCTTTAAAAGACACGGCAAGAGCTGAATCTAAGCTTCCAACCTGTAGTTATTGCTCAAAATTGATTGCTTCTGCATGCCGCTGCCACCACTGCCAGTTGCCTAGCGCACTGTCCCCTGTGAATGCTTCTGCATGCTGCCATCACCACTGCCAGTTGCACACACACACCCCACGATAGTTTCTGCATGCCATCGCTGCGAGTTAGGGTTTGGATTGCCAGTTGCCAACAGCCCCCATGCTGCCATGCTGGCCCAACAGCCTGCTGCAGATCACTCACTGCCACCTACTCCCATTGCCTGGTGGCTTCTTGTCCCATGCAGCCAAAGGCCTGGGTCAAATGGTGTCTGGGCGAATGGGCAGGGATGAAGGGTGAGAGGCAGGGAGCCAGGGCCCATTGCCCATGGAGAGTGATTGTGGGAGGACCAGTGGAGGAGGAAAGCTGGCTGTAAATCGGCTGAGGTGGGTGACTGGGAGCAAAGGAGGCACGGCCAATGGTAGACACCTATATGTTCCATTCCAATAGTTTTTGTTCCTAATTTTAAGGCAGTCCTACTGTAAGGTAGTCCTAAACACAAATATTTCTAAGTCTTAAGCAAAAAAGCCCTCAAAAATATTAAACACTATCTGAGGATTTGTTTAGGCAGTTTACTTAATGATTTATTCCCTCAATGACAGAGATTGAGAGATGCTACATTCACAAAGGTATTTCCAGTATTATCACGGACAGTATAATCTAATTTTGTTGCTCTGGTCCATTATGTCCAAAGCTCACTTTCCAGATGACAGACAAGTTTTTAATATAAAATGAATGTGCTGAACGTGCTACTGGAATTAGCAATTCCTAACAGCTTCTGAAGTGTTCTAAGATTGTGCAAGAAACAGTTTCTTAAAGCCAAGAAAGGACTTAATGTTACAACCCGACACTTTCTGCTAAGAACAATACAGATATTTATATATTGTCAGTTTTAAGCAGCACAATTTTTCCCAAACCAACCTGTGTAATTCAGAAATAAAATATACCACTATGTATAACTGGAATAGTCAAAGTACTTGTATTAAAATTTTTAGTAACCGTGCAAAAAAACCAAACAAAAAACATTTGCTTCTCAGGTAACAAAGACTATCTGTAATATTCTATCAATTAGCTATCCATATGAGCCTTAGGAGTAAGTTCTCTATTGTGGTTGACTATGCTGGATCATTAGTGAAGATATTTCAGTTATTCAAATCTAAGCTGGTCAAGGATAAGTGGCTTATGAAATTAAACAGTAAACCAATTAGTTCCCAAAATGGTTGTTCTTTAAATAAAAGACAAAAATATATTGCTCTGATATAATATTACAGAATGGATTCTATTGCATAAAATACAAAAAAGCATGTTTATTTCTGTTTGCTGAAAAATTCTTTTGTTTGACACAGCTTGATAGTGTAACCTCCAGAATGTCAACTAGCAGGACAAAGTAATCTGTTAAAAATCTGAATTTACTGAAGTGCTTCAGTCAACTGAATGACTATCAGAGCTTCTTCAGCTCTAACTGGATGGTGAGGAATGGATTTATATATCTTGCAGACAGCTGGTCATTTGCATTCTTTTAGCGGATCGTTAAGATCATCTGGAGGTTTATCAGTGTCATCAGGGTCACCTGAGTGGTGCAAATTGGTATGGAGCCTTCTTGGAACTGTTGAAAGGACTGTAGATTGGAGATGGATGATGTCATATCTCTCCCCCACTTTTGAGAGAGGGCTGTTCAGTTTTGATATAGATGGCCTCTTTAACCCCTTTCAAACCAGCAATCCTGTCCAAAATATGGACTTTGTTGTCTTCAAAAAAGTGGCCTATGTCTTTTAAATGCAGATGGACTGCTGAATCTAGTCTTGATGAGTTTGTTCTTGTATGTTGTGCCATGAGTTTATTACCATATTTTTCGAGTATAAGACACTCCGGAGTATATAAGACACTCCCAGACTCATTGTTATGGGAGACTTTAATCTGCCTTCCCTGGGTGGGGCGTCGGGGGTGGCCCGGAAGTTCATGGCCTCCATGGCGGCCATGGACCTGACTCAGATAATTCAGGGCCCGACTGATGGGGGGGACACGCACCCGATCTAGTCTTTATTTTGGGACAGTGGCATGATGAGTTCAGTGGGGGAATACCAGTTATTCATCCCCTTTCATGGACCAATCATTATCTCCTCCGGTTGGGCTTCCATTATGCCACTTCTCGCTGCTGGGATGCGGGACCGACCAACTGGTTCTGCCCCAGGCGCCTGATGGACCCCGATAGGTTCCAGATGGAGCTTGGGACGATACCTGCCTCCCTCTCCCATGCCCCGGTCGAGACCCTGGTGGATGCCTGGGAAATGGTGGCCGCCAGGGCTCTCGACCGTGTTGTGCCTTTGCGACCTCTGACCCGGTACAGATCCCGATTGGCCCCTTGGTTTACTGAGGAGCTCTGGGAGTTGAAGCGCCAGAGAAGAGGCCTAGAGAGCTGCTGGAGATCCAGTTGATCCAAATCAGACTATGCACAGCTAAGATCTTTTACGAGGTTTTATCTTGTGACGATGGAGGCAGCAAAGCGTTCCTAGTTCTCTGCCTCATCGCGTCTGCAGACAATCATCCGGCTGCCCTGTTTAAGGTGTCCCGTTCCCTCTTGAGTCGGGAAGCAGGGGATGACCCTCTGTGGGGCCGGGCCGAGGAGTTTAGTCAACATCTGCTGGACAAGATCGCTCAGATCCGGGCCGGTCTGGACTCTGACTGGGCAGGGTCGGACGGGGGGGAGACGACCGGTCATGTTATCTGGGAGGAGTTCAACCCTGTTACTCCGGAAGAAGTGGACAGGATCATGGATAAACTGAGTGCTGCCACGTGTTTATTGGACCCGTGTCTCTCCTGGCTCGTTTATTCAACTCGGGAGGTTACACAAGGCTGGATCCAGGCAGTGATTAATGCATCCTTGGGTGAGAGAAGCTTCCCTACCACCTTGAAAGAGGTGGTGGTGAGGCCCCTCCTCAAGAAACCTGCTTTGGACCCAGCTATTTTAAACAACTTTCGTCCTGTCTCCAACCTTCACTTTGTTGCGAAGGTTGTTGAGAGCGTGGTGGCACGTCAACTCCTGTTGGCCCTAGATGAAACGGAGTACCTGGATCCATACCAGTCGGGTTTCAGGCTCGGGTACAGTATGGAGACGGCATTGGTCGCACTGGTGGATGATTTCTAGAGGGCCCGGGACAGAGGTTACTCCTCTGTCCTGGTCCTATTAGATCTCTCGGCGGCTTTTGATACCATGGTATCTTGCCGTGACGCCTCAAGGGATTGGGAGTGGGAGGCACTGTTTTACAGTGGTTCTCCTCCTACCTCTCGGAATGTTCGCATGTGGTGTTGGCCGGGGGACAGAGGTCAGCCCCGAGGCCCCTCATTTGTGGGGTGCCCCAGGGGTCGGTCCTCTCTCCTCTTTTGTTCAACATCTATATGAAGCCACTGGGTGAGATCATCCAGCATTTTGGAGTGAGGTATCAACAGTATGCTGATGATACCCAGCTTTTTATATCCACCCCAAACCAACCCAGCGATGCCCTCGACATGATGTCCCAGTGCCTGGAATCGGTGCGGATCTGGATGGGGAGGAACAGGCTTCGGCTCAACCCTGCTAAGACCGAGTGGCTGTGGGTACCGGTGTCTCGGTCCGATCAAGAGATTCCATCTTTGGTCATAGGGGATGAGGTGTTGCCCCCTGTAGACAGGCGCACAACTTGGGTGTCCTCCTGGACTCGTGGCTAAACTTGGAAGATCATGTAATAGCCGTAACCAGGGAGGCATTCGCTCAGGTTCACCTGATGCGCCAGTTGCGCCCATATTTGGACCTAGATGCCTTACGCACAGTTACTCATGTGCTTGTCACCTCCCATATTGACTACTGCAATGCCCTCTACATGGGGCTGCCCTTGAAGACCACTCGGAGACTTCAGCTGGTGCAGAATGTGGCCGCACGGGTTGTGATGGGAATATCCTGACACTCCCATGTTACACCTCTCCTACGCGACTTGCATTGGTTGCCGGTTGCCCTCCGAGTGAGATTCAAGGTGCTGGTAATTACCTATAAGGCCCTACATGGCTTAGGCCTGGGATATTTGGGGGACCATCTGCAGCCAGCAACAGCTTCCCATCGCCCGGTGCGTTCCCACAGAGAGGGCCTCCTCAGGGTGCTGTCGGCCAGACAATGTCGGCTGGCGACCCCCTGGGGGAGGGCTTTTTCTGTGGGCACACCTACCCTTTGGAATCAATTGCCCCTGGAGCTCCGGGTGACCCCCCACCTCCACTCTTTCCGCCGAGACCTGAAAACGTGGCTGTTTCGTTTGGCCGGCCTGGACTGATGGGGTTTTAATTCTAATTTAATTTTAACTTGTTAGTCTTAATTGTACTTTTAACTGTTAAATTATGAGATTTGGATTTAATTTTTTAACTTTTTATTAGATGTTTCTTAACTGTTGTGGGCTGCCCTGAGTCTGGCTGGAGATAGGGCGGCATATAAATCTCATTAATAAATAAATAATAAATAAGACATTAGTTTTTGGGGAGGAAAACAACAACAAAAAAATCTGCCTCTGCCTACCAGCATCCATCGGTATTCATCTGGCTAGTGTCCTTGCAGCAAATAGCAAACAGCCTGGTCAGCTTCAGCACATTATCACAGCCTGATTCAGCACGAGCAGCTGATTGGCGGGTGGATCGGCCTCCCAGAATACCCCCAATTAACTGTTCCAGGCTGCAGGGATTGCCACAGACCATGGCTGCCTCTGTGCCTTGCATTTTTGGCCTTTGTGCCTCGCATTTTTGGCCTCCAAATGCTCCATTTTAGATCAGTTCCAGGCTGCAGGGATCGCCACAGCACATTGCCGCCAATCGCTGCCTCTGTGCGTTGCGTTTTCGGCCTCCGCACGCCCCATTTTTGGCCTCTGTGCGTCATGTTTTCGGGCGGTTCTAGGCAGCGGGGATCGGCCACCTGGAACCGCCTGAAAATGTATATTATGTTTATACCAGTGGTGACATCCTAACAATTTGCACCGGTTTGGGTGAATCGGTAGTAATAAAACCGGTAGAAAAAAAAAGCTACTGGTTGGTCCGAACTGGTATTTCTGATGATCAGCTGTGCCGTGCGATTTACATTCGCTAGAAAGCAGGAAATTCTGCTTTCTAGTGAATCTAAATCGCACGGCACAGCTGTTCCCACCCCCTCACTGTTCTGCTTACCTTCAAATGCCTTTTCTGCACGAAGCGTGCGGATGGTGAACAGCCAAGATTAAAATACATACAATATGAAAATTAAAATAATTTAAAACATGATTAAATTAATTTGGCTTCCCCAATTTAAAAACCCCTTACCCATAAAATTAACCTGTTAAAACTTTTAAGCCAGCCTGGCTTGCTGAAATAGAAAAGTCTTCAGGGCCCGGCGGAAAGTACGGAGGTCCGGGATCAGTCATATCCCTGGGGGTAGCTCGTTCCAGAGGGCGGGTGCCCCCACAGAGAAGGCTCTCCCCCTGGGGGCCGCCAGTCGACATTGCTTGACCGACGGCACCCTGAGGAGACCCTCTCTGTGCGAGTGTATTGGCCGATGGGAGGTTATCGGTGGCAGAAGGTGGTCTCGTAGATACCTGGGCCCTAAGCTGTGGAGCGCTTTAAAGGTGAGAACCAATACCTTGAAGCACACCCGGAAGACCACCGGGAGCCAGTGCAGCTTGCGCAGGAGAGGTGTTACATGGGAGCGCCATGTCGTCCCCACAATCACCCGCGCGGCAGACAGACTGCGACTGGTCAGAGAGATAGGAGAACCACCGTAACACGGTGCCTCCCACTCCCAACCCCTCCAGCCGGCGCAGCATGATACCATGGTCGATGGTATCAAAAGCCGCTGAGAGGTCTAATAGGACCAGAACAGAGGAGCAACCCCTGTCCCGAGCCCTCCAGAGATCAACCAATGCGACCAATGCCGTTTCCGTGCTGTACCCAGGCCTGAAGCTGGACTGGAACGGATCTAGATAAGACAGTTTCATCCAGGTACTGCGGGAGCTGTCGCGCCACCACACTCTCAACAACCTTCGCCACAAAGCGAAGGTTGGAGACTGGACGGTAGTTTGCCAAAGCTAGCTGGGTCCAGAGAGGGCTTCTTGAGGAGGGACTTCCAATAAACATTCTTTGAACTATTTCTCCCAACATGTCCAGTACATTCTACTCCAATATAAGAAGAACTAAAAATTAGGGCAAGAAGGGAATACTTTAAAATGAGAACTCATGTTGATTTCAGTTTTGAAATAAAATCCTGAAACATTACATTATGTGTGAGTGAAACTGCTGGAAACATTCCATAACCTATGTATGAATGAATCAAAATTGTTTCCTCTCTTTTTAGGAAAATGTAAGAAATTAGTTTTATGTATTTTTAAAAGGTAGCTCTAGGTTCATTATAAGTGTTGTATGACTTTTGCCTAGGGTTGCCCCTCCCCCCTGCCCGGGCAAGATAGGTGGCAAATACATTTAACAAATAAATGAATAAATTTCAAATCAAGACATGAGGTCAAGACACCAGCTACATTTTATCACCAATTTTAAAAAGAAATTAAGAATGCTAACTGATCTTCAGAAAAATGAAAATGATAGCTTTTCATTCATCAAAATGATTAATTGAAAGTTTGCTCTTTATCATAGTTTAAGTGGCTTCATTCAACACATAATTCAGGAATTGTAATACAACTTGCTTTATATATCTAGTTTATTAGTATATGAGAACTTCAAGGTGGTAAATTCCAGTGTTTATAATTCAGTGCCTGAATTATAAGTTCAGGATTATAATAGACTATCTTCTCTTAACTACATCAGGAAATTATTTCTGAATTTCTCCATGTAGTGCAGGGGTGGGTTCTACTTACCTTTACTATTGGTTCGCAATGGGATCGCTTGCGCACACGCCTTGCTTCTGTGCACGTGCAGATTGCTTCTGATGATGTCAGGGTCAGTGAGCAGAGCCTCCCGCTGGTTTTACTACTGGTTCTATAGAACCGGTCCGAACTCGGGGCAACCCTCACTGATCTAGTGTATTGGTCTTTCATTAGAAATGGAGGGAAGAGTGTCTTCACACTTATTTTGGGAGCCAGTCTACAAACAGACTTCTTTAATTAACAAGAAAATAATTTTATTGAATGATTTTTAAGATTGAAAAAAAAAGGAATGATACATTTTAATTCTCTCTTGCTTTCTTATTGCATCAACATTACAATAAGAACTATATCTCAACTATTTTCAGGATCTGTTTATAGCAACACAATGAGCAAACAAAAAATCAGTACACACAGATTTTACAAAAATATAATTTCACACCATGTGCATACCGGGAGACATTGATCCAATAATCTAATAGGCTTCCACATGCATATTCAAATAGCATATGTGCTAATTGATGGCTTAAGACCAATAAGACCAATAAGATTTATCCCATCCATATGGTTGGGCTCAGCTGGCACAAAATATAAATACAAGATTCCTAAATGTCTCAGATCAACATGGTACACCAGAAATGTTTTAGGTCCAGACCACACTGAATGAAATGGGACGTGCCTTGTGCTGTACAAACTAATCTCCCATTTATCATAGATAAAACTGGTTAAAGGGTGAGTATCAGGTCCACCATCGTGTCCTGCCATTCTGTTGGAAGGGAGGAGGGGAAAGGAGGCTTGCTGGCATTTTCGCATGCTTATGCTTTTGCTTTTGCTGTACTGCTTGGGAATTAGGGAGGGTCATTGTCTGGACTCTCTCCCAGCAGGTTCCAGCCTGGTTTCAAGGCTGCCATGCCCTGAGGGTGAACTGTTATCTGCCTAGTATCTCAGCTTTCTCAAAACAATCGTGTGGCATCACACTGGCTACCGGTGGACTGGTTAGCGGGGGTTGGGCTTGGGGAAACCAAAGAATTGCTTTGTGTGGGACTTTTCAGATTCTACCTTGCTTTCTTGCAATCACTTTCTCTCAGTAAAAGTTCTTTCGATTCAATTTAATGGATTTAAGAGTCTTGCTTTCCTGAGGGACCAGCTGGGACAGGTCCTTACTGCGAATTTCTAGCATAGTGTCTATTTTTAATGTATATTTCTCTCTCTAGGAATATTAGTATCAAAGCTAAAAGAGCATGTAAGCACTAAGAACTCTTACATATATTTCAACTGTTCATATTTAATTTGGAAAAATAGTCCACCCCATAGTTTTAACAGTTGTTTGATCTACTATTCTACCCTACTTACAATAAATACGCAGACTGATTTTGATTGACATTTCAAACTACATTCTAGTTAATTCATTGACACTATATTCATTTATTTTTTCAATCAATCACATTTATGTGGTCACCCATCTCACAACAAGCGACTCTGGGTGGTGTACAATAATGGTGTACCAATAATGGTACAACACTATACCATTATTAATTGGCTCGGAGATCTCTTTGCAAGTGGAAAGATAATGATTTATATCAGATTAAACAGATGATGAAAAAATAAACTAAACAGTTCATTCCTTCTATAACCAGGGTCAAGTACTTTCATGCTAATTCTTATGCAGCAAAAACATAACATATTCTTCGCACTATAAGACACATTATTTCCCCCCATAAGTGGGTGGAAATGTCTGTGCATCAGTCTGTGCAGCATTCGCAATATAGAGCGAATATTGTGGTGGGGGGAGGGGGGGTTGGTGCCAACTGTCACCGCCTGTCATTGCTGCTGCCATTCGCTGCCGCCGGGGAATGCTGGAGCCTTCGTTGCCGAGCAGTTGATTTGCGGTTGTATCGGCCTCCCGGAATACCACCGATCAGCTGTTCTAGGTGGCAGGGATTGCCAGCTCGGTCTATCACCGTTCGCCACCTAGAACAGCTGATTGGTGGTATTCCAGGAGGCCGAGCCAACCGCCAATCAGCTGCTCAGCAGCAAAGGCTCCAGTGTTCCCTGGCGGTGGCAGCAGCTCAGCTCAGTTGACCGGTGGTGGGCACAAAGGAGTGGAGCTCTCATGAGCCATGTGCTGGGCTACGATAGCATGCTAAAGCTGATCAGGCTGTTTGCTACAAGGACGCTAGCCAGATAAATACTGGATGGATGCTGGGAGGCAGAGGCAGATTCCTCCCCCCCGCCCAAAGCTAATGTGCGTCTTATGGTCCGGTGCGTCTTATAGTGTGAAAAACACGGTAGATTTTAACACTACCATGATGTTAAATTATGATAGTGCTTTTGTGTCACTTTTTCATGGTGAAATTTTATTCACCATGAAAAAGTTGTAAAAATCGCAGTGAGTTAGAAAGTATTATTAAAAAAATAACATCTACTCTTAATTTCTTTCAGGGATGCAAAGTGATCATTTGACAACAAATGCACAAGTCACACCATGATTATTAAACTGATGAATGTTGAAGAAAAAAAATCTACAGTATCACACTAAATTCTAATATTGACTTTTAAAACCGGTGTTCAAAGTTCTAAAATAAACATAATAAAATGATCACATTCTAAAGGTTCAGTGCATTCAGCAGCTATAATTTTGCTGCTAATTCAGCTAAGTTGACTTTCAAAAATAACATACTAGTTCATCAAAATATACATTGTGCATTTGCTTTTAAATTAAAATAATAAAAACCATTTAAAGAATTATCAATTGATAGTATGACTAAGTTTCAAAATAATCTACAGCATATAATTTAGAGTCAAGACGCCAAGACAAAGCATGTGGCAAGCCTACACATTTCATGCAGCATGTGTGGCGCAGTCTTTCAGCTTCAAATATCAGTCTTCTTCCAAACAGTATAAAATACCCATCTAAAAAATAGTCAAGGAATCCAATAATTTGTTTTCTCACAAGCTTAGTTTCCCAACACGTATAAGAAAATATCATTTCAAAATAATTCTTCATTACTTCCAAAATAAAACAAGAAACTCATTTTAGCATGTTTCATCCTTTACATCTCAGATATAATTTTTTTTTAAAAAAATGATTATACTGCTAAGCAGAAATTCTTTGATGATTCATTAAGACATTAAAATTATGATTGCTGAAGCATCAGGAAAACTTGTATTAAAACATTGTAACAGAATGTTAGTGTGTACAAATATTTGTATATTTGCAGGATTATGAGTTCTAACCCAAGAATTTCTTATATTAAGACAGTACACTGTGTTAAGCAATAATATAATTTAGGCTTAATGTGTCATTCTGGTTAAGGCAGCTATGATTTAGCACCAACTGAAATAGGATTGTTAATAAACATGGTTTCTTATTGAAGGATACAGCTCCATGTATGAGGGGACACATACAACTTCTTTTGAGAATTCCACAGGACAATACAATCTGCCAAGCTGTTCTTCATAGAGAGACAAGGCTTCTGTGAGGTTGACACAATTTCCCTGCAAGGGAGCAGGACAGAAAAAACAGTGTGTCAAACAATCTAGTGGAAGGGCAGAGGAGACAATTAAATAAAAAGAAACATTTCATGAATTGGTTCTTTATTATTAGAAGACTTTATAATGTGAGTGTGCATAACTATAAATATATATTATAATGACTATTGCAACAAAGGTGAAGCATAAAAAGGGAAAAATAAGAGATCATTTTTACAAAAATAGTGACTAGGCAATGTATCAAATGCAACAAAGGCTATTAAATATTGCCAAAAGATAATCTTATACAGCATACAACAATTAGAATAATGGAATATGAATGTTCCAAGGGCAGATAACTAAGGATATATTTTATTATTTTACTGCTATTAAAAAGCTTTTTCATTAAAAATACTTCATATTTTTGTTAATATTTAAAAAGTGGAAGCTATCAAAAATATTACAGAATAATAGCAAAATATTATTTAAACAAGATCAAAATGTTACATAAAGCTTGGATAGTAATCTAAAATTAACCACAATCAGCAGTGGTTATTTGGTTCTGCTGTCTTTTACAAAGCATATAATTTTGCCCACATCAAATTAAGTAGAATAGTACATAAATAACCTGTGTGTATAATTTAAAAATCGCAAATAGAAAAAAGGCACTAGGTAATTTATGGGACAACATACTGAAGTTGTTTAATGTCATGACCAAATCTATATAATGTGAGTAGTCCAAAGTCTTGTTTAATAGACCATCATTCTTGTTAACAAATTCTAATCAATATCTTCAAAAATAAGTAAAACAGAAAAGACAGCAGGCAAACCAAATTAGATGAATGAAAGATGTAATTATTTAAGATACTCAATATGCAACATTGCATTTAGCAAAGTTCATAAATTTCTTTTCTCTAACAGTATTTATATCAAGAACAGGTAATATTCCATTACATTTGATCTGTATAAATTCATGCTTTAGGATGATTTGTTTATAATCAATTTATGCTCTTATATATTCAGTATACAAATTATGTATACTGTGCTTTAAGGGAAAATGAATGTGAGATAGAAGAAAGATTCAACCCTGAAAAGTATCTTATAGTTGGCAGCTGAAGTGGGGTGGTGCAAGATCTGCCCACAAAGTCTACACAAAGCAAGCTAACTGTGTGCAATGTCTGAAAGAGATTTAAATGCTTCAGTTAACATATTTATACATTTCTCTACCTTACGTTGGTTAATGTTTTCTAAACAAATGTATCATGTCATTTCAAATCTTTCCACTAATGAAAAAGAAATCTCTAATACAATCAAGTATATAGATATGATAGGGTGCTTTGCTAATTCAGGTCCATATTACAATTTAAAACTATTAGTGTTGCAAGTCAACAAGAATATAGGACTTTAAAATGGGCAATGTGGCTAAAATATGGATAATTAACACCTGGAACTGATTGCAGCTGCAATTTAAAAGGAAAATGATTGCATTTCACTAACATAATTCAAACAGGAGGATTTTTTTAAAGGGAAACCTTCTGAATCGTTTATTTACCTCTAAATCATCCAAGATTTTGTAAGGCTGACCAAATATTGGCCACACCTTCTCCTGTGGCACTACTACATTTCTAGCTGTCTTACGTGGCTTTTTAAAGATGAGGAGGTTGAATTGCAGTCCACGTCTCTTTAAACATTGACGCTCCTGCTTTAGAATTTAATGCACAAAGGTACTAGGATGGAAAATACCTCTGTAAAAAGCATGTACCCTGGCTCAGTTCCTTATCTTGCCATGCTAGATAGGGATAATAAGGTTTTTATTCTCAATAACCCCAGAAAATGCCAAGTTAGGAAGTCTAACAGCAGCCATTATGGAATTATAGGGCTTGATGAGCAAAACAGTTAAGTCATCTCATCATGAAGCCAGGTTCTCTCCAATAATTTTTCTCTAGGGAAACAAATGTCCAAAAATCTTGTAATCTTTACTATAGCAATTGTTCTGAAAGTTGGCCTGCTTTATTTATTTATCCTGCTTTAATGTATAAAATGAAATGAAAACAACTTATAAAAAGTTACAAAATTGAAGTAAGCCACTTTAAGTTCTAGCACCAGAGACCAGGAATCTGACTTCTAGGCTTACGCATAAAAACCATTTGAGTAACTTTGGGCCAGACACTTCTTCTCAGCCCAACCTACCTCATAGGGGTAACTGTTGAGGAAAAGCAGAAAGCAGGGATTCCAGGTATGTTCATCCCCTTGATTTTACCAAATATAACAAGGTGGGATAATGACATAACTATGTGGTATGAAACATTAAACTATACTTTTATAATTATAGTCCTATGCATTTTCAGAATTTTTTTTTTTTTTTAATTTGGACATTTTGACAATACTGAAAATTAAAAACTTTGAGAGCCACAGAACATATATACATATATATATATATATATATATATATATATATATACTTAATAATGCCTAATAATAAATAATAGCCTGACAAGATTGTGTATTTTTATTACATCAAGTATATTTGTGATCTAATACATATTTAAGATTTTAAAGACTATCATTCTATGAAAAAGCTAATACTGCCACAATTTTATCAGATTACATCACTCACAACTTAATTTAAATGTACCGTATAGTTCCAGTCTCTGAATGTGTTAGTGGACATTTTTAGTAATAAAACCAGGGGTGAAATCTAAAATTTTTCCCTACCGGTTTTGTGGGTGTGGCTTGGTGGTGGGTGTCCAACTCAAAGTCACTCACAGCCATGCCCACTCAGTCACAAGACCCCCTCCCACCAAGCCACACCCACAGAACCCGGTAGGAAAACTTTTTAAATTTCTATTCTGCCGGCGGGTCCTTACCTTTCTCCCGCGGCTCCGCCCACCTGCCCCATTCCCCAACTCCTACTGCCCACCTTTCTCCCGCAGCTGGCTGTCAGGGAAGGCAAATGCCCGAAAGGTACTGGAGTCGCTCAGTCTCCTTCTTGAATGAGCTGCTCTGGTCTATGCGCCGGCTGCGCAAATGCACACTGTTTATTTAAGTCACTCATCAGTGGCAGGTTGGGTATGCGCTTGTGCAGCCAGCGCGTGGACCAGAGCGGATCATTCAAGAAGAAGAGTGAGTGACTCCGGTACCTTTTGGGTGCTTGCCTTCCCTGACAGCCAGCCGCGGGAGAAAGGTGAGCAGTAGAAGTCGGGGAATGCACCATTCCCCGACGCCAGCCTTGCCGTGGAGCCGCTGCCGCTCGCCCTTTGCCGCGCGGCTCCGCCCACCCGCCCCATTCCCCAGAGTCGGGGAATGGTGTATTCCCTGACTCCTACTGCCCACCTTTCTCCCACAGTTGGCTGTCAGGGAAGGCAAGCACCCAAAAGGTACTGGAGTCGCTCACTCTCCTTCTTGAATGAGCCGCTCTGGTCCATGCACCAGCTGCGCAAGCGCAAATCCAACCTGCCGCTGAATTAAATAAACAGTGTGCACTTGCGCAGCCGGCGCGTGGACCAGAGCGGCTCATTCAAGAAGGAGAGTGAACGACTCCGGTACCTTTCGGGCACTTGCCTTCCCTGACAGTCAACCGCAGGAGAAAGGTGGGCAGTAGGAGTCGGGGAATGGTGCATTCCCCGACTCCGGGGAATGGGGCGGGTGGGCGGAGCCTCCAGCTTCCATTGCTACCGGTTCTCCGAACCACCGGCCATCATCACTAACTACTCACCCGAGCCGGTCCAAACCAGGAGCATTTCACCCCTGAATAAAACTCCGTCTAGTAGTCATATTCAATAATGGAGTGAAATGGTATTCAGGCACCAGTAAATAAGCTACCAAATTTTATACACTAAGCCAGAGTTGTGGTATGTGGTTATAGTTAAGCACAATAAAGAAAAACAATAAAATCACAATACAGTATAAGCCACAGCACATCAGGACAACGTAATGCTTAATTTTAAAATATTAGTTAACCTCAGCGCAACCACAATTTAATCAGTATATAATTAATTTTTAAAATAAGTCAATTACATTTTAGCAACAATTATGAATTTTTATGTCTCCTAGTGCTGTATTACTTATTCTAGTGCTTTTTAAACTAAAAGACTTTGTTTTCAATGATTAATAAAAATGGAGAACTTTTTGTATTATTGGAGACCAATGGAAATAGTAGTTCTGCACACCATAGTTTTTAAAAAATCTAATAAATGCCATCAGTGTGATGCATAGTTAAAGAGGTGGACTAGGCAATGGAAGGTCAGATTCTCAATAAGTGACATTAGGTCAGTCACTCCCTCTTAGTCCAACCCGCCACAGCGGGCTGTTTTGTGGGGAAAAAAGGAGGAACTCTTAAGCTGCTGAAATAAAGACAGAATATAAATCAAATAGATTACATATATAATAAAACTTTTCTTCTTAACTGGAGTTCTTGACACTTATGAGTAATTTAAAATTATAGAACTAATCATAATCAATTTGTCTCCGCATTTCAGAGGCATAAGAGAATGTAACCTGAAATATAATTAATCAAAAGTTCTGGAAAGATTGGGCAAAGTTTGATTGGGCCAGGAGATATGTCAAGCTGGGACCTGGATGGCAGCAATGAGTGAAGGAGGGTAGATGATGCAAAGAGTTGGAAAAATCTGACAAAATGTAGCTGGCTCAAGACAGTTAGCAAAAATTCTGGAATGCAATGATTTTCTCCTAGGTTAGAGGTAGTTTAGTGTAGTGGTTAAGACATAAAGCTAGAAATTGGAAGATCTGAGTTCTAGTTCCGCCTTAATCATGAAGGCAACTGGCTGACATTGGGCCAGTCACTCTCTTTCAGTCCTTTGGAAAAAAGTAACAGCAAGCTACTTCTGAAATTTTGCCAAGAAAACTGCAGGGACCTCTCTAGGTAGTCACTAGGAGTCAACACTGACTCAAACAAACAAACAAATCGTGGCAGAACATTTATCTCATACATATTCCAACATTTAAAGTAGGATACCTCTGTCTAACTTTACTTTAACCAAAGAGAAAACTTATCCCTGTGGAAGAAATGCAATTAAGTAAGACTGGCAAATATTCCATTAAAAGTCAAGTGTGGCTCCCAGGATTTTTCCATTTCAAGAGAATGAAACAATCTTAGCTTCTGATCGAACTCATCTTCAAAAAACAAAACAAAACAAACCACCTATTCCTGATTCACTACTTTCTGAAGCACAGCATACAACTTAATACTAGGCTTTGGTATTACCCTTTACTCCAAACTCACCCTAACATGCCTATCTACAAAGCCATCTAAACAAGGTTCTTTTCAAAATTCCCTATAGTTGCATTATCTACAACAATTCCACCTGTCATACCTGGGTGAAATATTTTCCATCAGGTTTCAAGACTCTCATTGAAAGGTCCAGAATCATTCGTAGAAACTCCCATGTGGAATCTAAATTTAAACGTACTAATTGTTTAATTAGAAATTGAATAATTCATAAATGTTAAGTGATGAGAACAACTACAATTTGCAACATCAGTGGATTCATGTTTGATTTTTAGGATACTCTGTAAATAAAAAGGCATGGAACTTCCTTTAAACATTTTTATAAATATAGGACAATTATTTAGAAAACAATTTCCAGCATTGCAGAAAAATCTATTAATAATTTGTATTTTTCTCCATTTTCCTCCACACCCCTAATATGCACACCTTATAAAACTATACTTCACATACACACTTACCTGTTCTATCTATCTCTATTCTTCAGATGTACAGTAAGTTACTCAACTACAAGAGATTTTCAGAAGAAACGATTGATAATAAACCTTGCAAGGGAATGCATAACAGCATCTTGCAAAGGAATGCAATCGCATCCCACCAAAGATCTGGATGTTCCCAATCGTGCTAGCTTTTTGTAAGGTATTAAGGACCTGGCTGTTCCCCAGATGTTTGGACCAGATGATTAGTCATGTTCTGCTGGTTAATGCTGGCTGTTTTGAACTGGCTTTTATTTTTGATTTCGGGCACTATATTTGGTTTGTTATTGTTTTTAATCCATGCAGGGGTGACATTTAGGCACAGATCCTTGGCCGCCCCCCTTCATCCCCAGCCACCCACCTCAGCCCATTTACAGTCAGTTTTCCTCCTCCACTGGCCCTCCCCTGGCTATTCTCCACAGCCAATGGGCCTCTTGCCCTTTCTCCCTGCCTATTTGCCCAGGCACAATTTGGCTGCATGGGACAAATAGCCCCAAGCCAATCAGGTGGTTGGCAGAAGCAAAGGTGCTGCAGGGGTAGCATGCAATTGGCGATCGCAGGGGCTGGGGGGAGGCAACGTGTGATGCAAGATTTTTTAAAAAAATACTGTGGCTACTCAAGTTTTGGGGTCTTGCACATCTGTCACAAGGACCGGAAGGAGGGGGAGTGGTGGCGGGAGTAGCAGAACTGGGGCCATTGGAGGGGGGCAGACAAGCAAGAGTGTGTTGGGGGGACCAGGAAGGGAGGGAGGGGCGTCTCAAGGGGGCTTCATAAAGACAGCTTAGCTCACAACTCAATCAGCTCCAACAAAAGAGAGGAGGAAGAACGAAGCCGGCACAGCTTCTGGCACTGCGGGGGAGTGGCTGAGGACGCAGCAGGTGAACAGCAAGGCCGGTGCAGTTTCTGTGATTGCAGGAGGTATGGGGGATGCAAGAGAATGGCAAGGCTGGTGTGGCTTCTGCAATTGCAGTGGGCATTGAGGGGAGAGCCGCAGGTGAATGGCAAGGCCAGTGAGACTTATGTGATTGCATGGATGCTGCGGGTGGCATGACAGGTGAATGGCGGTGGCACGCAGCTTGGGGGAACCCTGCCATTGCCACTCCTGCCTGATGCCTAACAGGCAGTTCTGCTGCCCCCAACCCGTGTATCACGTCCATTCATCTGCCGCATCCCCCCAGCCTCCTGCAATCACGTAAGCCGTGCCACCCTTGCTGTTCACCTGTGCCCCTCTCCCCATATCCAACTGCAGAAGCCATGCCAGTGTTGCTGTTCACCTGCCACAGCCCCCCAGCTGCCCCCCACAATGCCAAAAGCCACACAGGCCTTGCTCCTCTTCCTCTCTTTCGTTGGAGCTGAGTTGCAAACCAAGCTGCCTTTGTGAAGCTCCCTTGAGACACTCCTCTCTCCCTTCCTGGTCCCCCCAACACACTCTTGCCTGTCTGCCCCCCCTTCCAGTGGCCCCGGCACTACTCCCACCACCCCTCTTCCTTCTGGTCCTGGTGACAGATCTGCAAAGCCCCAAAATGTGTGGAGCAGTCACAGTACTTTTAAAAATAATCTTGCATTGAACGGTGACCCCCCCCCACCATCTGTGATTGCCCATTGCACGTTGTCCCTGCAGAACCATTGCTTCTGCCTGCCACTTGATTGGCTGGGAACTATTTGTCCCGTGAGCCAAAGGCCCAGGTCAAATGGTGTCTGGGAGAATGGGCAGGGACGAAAGGCAGGGTCCATTGGCCATGGAAGGGCCAGCGGAGAAGGAAAGCTGGTTGTAAATGGGCTGAAGCGGGTGGCTGGGGGCAAAGGAGGTGCGACCAAGGGTCCATGTCTAAACATCCCATTCTGTCCTCGCACACTGCACACTAACCACTGTTTGAGATGTGTGATCCTCCCTTCAGATTTTCCACTAGAACCTATGGAGGCTGGAGTAAATCTGTAGAAAGTAGTTCTGCATGAATAGACAATTATCTTCCCCAATTTGAGCTTTCTACATATTCAGACAAATGCCCCAAAGATATTATTTTTAATAGGAAAATAAAGCAGAAATATAATAAAAGTTTAAAAAATAACCTTCTTCTGGAGATGTGGAGATTGGAATAGCTGTCAAATCGTTAATTACATAATCAAACATTCTTTCTTCTTTGGCATATCTCTTCAGGACTGGGATACAATCTTCTATTAGTACCTAAAAAAGTAGTAACATTTTGTCTAAACATAATAATAATGTCCATAAGGTGACTAACTAGCACTTTCTGAAGTAGTCATGATGAATGAAGTAACCCAACTCTTCATCAATTCAACTGTTCTGTCACCCAAGAAATCATGAACTAGTATCAATATAAGGCCTCTTATAGATCTACATTATTCAGAGATTTGTTCTCTATAATCAAGACAGCTCAAGTCTTGATTTATTTTTTTTATTTTATATCAAATTTGGTGGCAACAGAGGAAGCATAGTTACATTGCAAAAATAGCAGGCTACATTGCAAAAATAGCAAGCTCTGCTGAGCCCCGCAAAATCCAGCCAGCAACTGCTGTCAGGAGACCCTATGGAGTCAAAGCCGCCTTGTAGGGGTGGCAAAGAAAGGAGAGGCGCTTTGTGGACCACGAGGAACTTGCAATTTCCTCGTTAGGTCCGAAGCAAGCTCTCCTCAGTGGCAGCAGGGACGATGACCATTTTTGGCAAGTCACAAGCTGGGACAACTGGGACCATAAGATTTTTTTTTAAAAAAAAGTTTTTATTTTTTACACACAAACATTTAAAAATAACATAACACATAACAAATTTAAACAATTTTTAATCTTTAAAACTAAAATTACCATTTCTATACCTTCTTTTTGCCATAGTGTTTATTTTCATCTATTTTTTACCAATATCACCCTTCATTTTCATCTCTAATTTTAACCAAATTCCAATTTTCCCTTCTATTCTATATTAAGCCCCTTCTTATTGTCATCTGTTTTTATATCCATCATCAGAATAATTAATTTTATGATGTTACAATTGTTCAATTCTTATAGAAATAATGAACCCACTTGTTTTATAACTTACATTTTCTTAGCTAATACAGTCCAACATTTTAATATAATAAGTTACTTATGTAAATATCTTTTCCATTTATATATTCAAACACAAAAAGAAAGAAAAGAATATAAACATAGCTATTCCAATTAGTTCCATTTTCATACATCAAATAATTTCCCCATATGTTCCTCCAAACCACATCTTAATAATTTCTACTTTCAGCACAATATGCCATTACAAATATTTCATCTATTACAATTTCCATAATTAAATTTAAAAATAATCTGTTATCCTCTACTTTCTTCCCCTATGTATTGTTTTAAATCCTCACTTAATCATTTTATACACACCACCATAAATCATTAAAAGTATTTCAATTATTACATTTTAAACTTATTCGTATTTCTCAAAGAAAAAAAAACAAAACACATCATTATCTAGATTTCAAAAATATAAATGATAATATTCCAATTATTGTACAATTCATTTTCACCATCATATACTTTATCATTATTTCTTGCTACAATTCACATTTCAATTCTAAATGTATACCTCAAATTCCTCTTTCATTTCTTTCTCCTTTTTTCCCTTTTCAATTTTATTTTTACCTTTTTCTTTCCCCTTTCCTGCACTTTAAAATCCTGATCTCTCCTATTTTGCCTATATTTCCCATTGTTCCCTCTCTCTTTTCTCTTTTTTTAAATTCACCACTGTTTAGCCCGCTGTTTAACCCAATATTGACATTCTGTATATCAAAGTTCTGGATTCTTCTCTTCTGCCCTATATTTCCTGTTGTTTTCCACCCTCATTCTCTCTTTTTTATTTTTTCACAGTAAATCCCAGTGTAATCATTTAAATTCTTTATATCCTTTCTGTTCCACTCTTCTTTCCATATTTGTCTCTTTCTATCCTCCCTATTTCTTTCATTGTTAATCCCAATGTAATCTTTAAAAACCTTTTTTTTATTATTACTATCCACATATTCAAATACATTTTCACATTTGGTCTCATTTTCTTTATCTTCTTTATCTTCAGCCTCTGTGTCTCGCTTTTCCCTCTTTGTTTCCTTGTCAGCTTGAATATGTTGTATCTCGTTTTTTATGTCCTAAGATTTTGATTCCCCATGTATCATTGTAATTATTTCTCTTATTTCCATTTTCCATGAGAAGTACATCGCTTTAATCATTTCTCTAATTTCCTATGCCATTTTATTCTTTTTAAATTGATATTGTTCCAATTTTAAAAGTTCAGTAGTATTCCCCCCCCCCCAAAGTCAAGCCGCTTGCAAACAAAGGAATCCTCCCCAAAGGTTCTCATGGCTGTTATCTGTAAAGTTCACAATTTTCCAAGACACAAACCAAGTTCCTTTTTGCTCCTGAAGGTGTCTCTCTGTAATCCACAATTTCCGGTTATCTAACAAGTATCCATTTTGTTTCACTATATTAACAGTCTTAACCAGTTTCTCTTTTTCTTTTTAGCTTTAAGAATACCAAGTCAATTTTGAAGTCCAGTCCAAATTTAAACAGCTCTATTCTTTTCTTTTTTCCTTTTGTTTATTCAGCACTTCTATTACAAGTCTTATTATCCATTCTCTTTTTATTTTTCTTAAAGTTCATGAGAAAGAGGAGAGAAAAAGGATCTAATTATTCCTTTCCAATCCTTTAATCAATCTTGGGGTAATTTCTTTCATTTTTAAAATTTTCCAAATTATTTTCTAGATCGTTTTGTTCAAAGGTCAATTTTCTGTTTGGGTTTTTTCCTTTGTCTCTTTAAAGATACACTCCAATATCCTCTTTTCTTCCCCCCATGCTTATTAGCCACCATTTTCTCGCTAGTTTTTTTTTTTTAAAAAAAATTCCTTATTGTGAGTTTTCTAACACTCACCCGGCTCCAAAAACTCCATTCAATTTACCACTCCTGCTCCATTCTTAGTCCGGTTGCCCCAGCTTCGTGACAGCTGCAATGGCTGCCGCCCCCCGCCGCCAAGTCATAGAGAGCTACCTCTGAACATCAAGGAACTTGCCTGTTCCTTTTGGTCTTCCAAGGTGCCTCTCCTTCATCCCCGTCCCTACAGGACGGTTCTGGTCCGAAGACTCCTTGGTGACAGTTCGTCGGTCCGGGTTTTTGCAGAGCTCATCGGAGCCCGCAAATTCTCTGACTGTCTCGCTGCGATGCTTCCGGTCAAATCTGGGACCATAAGATTTGTGCTGGAACGGTCCATGGACAGAGCATTGAAACTGGGTAAGATAACTTCCAATTCTTACTCTAAAGACTTAACTTTACAAGAATGTCAAAACATAATCTCCAAGCATTAAGGAAGTGGCAATTAAACACACAGAGAAGATTAAAGACTGAAAATTAAGAGACAAAAGAAATGCCCAAAGGAAGCTTTAAAATATAGAAAGCCTGGAAAAAAGCTTAAACAATCTGAAAGATGATTTTTGGGAGAAACTGTCTTTTATTTGTATCTTTAAATCCCTTGGATTTATTGGATAATCAGCTGTTTTTGACATACTGTTTAATGTTGGAGTTTGGAGCAGGAGAGCCATCTACTGGACAAAGAGGAGCACTACAGCGTGAGAACTTTTACTGAAACTGAGGAATGTCTAATACACATAACAGAAGAAAGTAAACAATACCTGGAAGGCAGTCTGACCTTGATTCTATTTTAGAAGACGATTTGGATATTTTGAAATACTTAGTGAATTTCTTTTCTTTTTTGAAGATTTTTAAGATGAACTAAATTGCAAATAACTAAACTCTTATTGAAACTGGTTATTGGATTGTGGACTTGAAAGATTGAAGGAAACCTAGTGGATTAATTTGGATTTGGATTATTAATGCTATTTGACAGAACATTCTATGAGGCAAAAGAAGAAAGGTGATAGAAGAAAAGAGAAAAGAAGAAAAGTTAAATAAGACTTTAAAATTTGGACAATTGGGAAGACAAATAACTGGAAAACCAAAAGGCTTTAAAATACTGAAGAACTTTAAAGATTATAAATCTAGGGCATTGGTGAAATCCATTTTATTTATTGCCAGTTCTGTGGGCGTGCCTTGGTGGGCATGGTGTGGCTTGGTGGGTGTGGCAGGGGAAGGATACTGCAAAATCTCCATTCCCACCCCACTCTGGGACCAGCCAGAGGTGGATTTGACAGTTCTCTGAACTACTCAAAATTTCCACTACCAGTTCTCTGAACTGCTGAAAATTTCCACTACTGGTTCTCCAGAACCTGTCAGAACCTGCTGGATTTCACCCTTGATCTAGGGGATTTGGGGGTATAACTATGGGATTGACTAAATCCTATTAATAATTGGCTCTGTTGGAGTTTTTAAATATTGAGACGTTGGAACCATAGAGGTATATTGAGTAATTTCTAACAAATTGTTATAAAATGGATTATCAGGGGATAATACAGGTATATGAAAAAATAATTTTGATGCTCAAAAGCATGCATGAAATTATAAAGAACAATAAGGAAACAAGGGGATTGTCTAAAGATAAAGAAATGAGTGTAGATGTCTCTCAACAACTGGGGGGAAAAGATGAACATGATATTCAGAAAATAGATGAGAAATTAGAAGCAGCAGTGGAAGAGAAAAATCAAAATGAGATGCAAGAAGATAATGAAGAGAAAGGATTGATAAATAGGAATCAAATAGATAATTCCTTAAAAGTTTATAATAGAACAGAGGAAAAAAAAGAAAAATATCTTTAAAAAAAGGTTTAGAGAAAAAAAAGAAAATTCTTATCAAAAAAAAAGAAAAAGAAAAAGAAAGATTTATGGATGAGTGCTCAAATGATACAGCAGAAAGAGACAAAGGGCAACCCAAAGGAAATATTCAGTGGGTATAAAAATATCAAAAAAAGCTATAAGTTTATAAGAGAGAGAAATAAAAGGGTGATTAAAAAGTCAACAAATGATGGAACTCCAAAAAGGTTAAGAGATGATGGATAATAATATTAATAAAATGGAAAAGTAGAAAATACAAATAGGGAAAATAGTAGCATATATACTAAGAGATAATACAATTTATTATAATTAAAAATAAGCTAAGGTTAGAAGGTGGAAGTTTAGGATTAGGTAATCTAATTGTATTATTAATATTAACAGTGTATTAAAATATATTATGAACTTAAACTTTTAATGATTAGAAATTGTGGGGACTTTGAGATATAATCCCAGATTGATTCAATTTTGTTAATATTTGGCCTTATGAGTAGTCCTAGACATTTGGGATATTGAAATTATGGTGAAATAATGAATAATTTAAAAAATATTAAATATTAGTGATTTAGTAGGAGATAACAAATACATGGTGCAAAGAAATGTTACTTATGTTTAAATGAATTAATGGGGAAAATGATAAAGAATTATAAAAAGAGAATGGTATTGTTGAAATTGGAAGATTGGGATTATGCATACTTATTTGTATTATTATTGTTAGCATTGTTTAAAAAGGACATTAACCAAGTAAATACACTGTCCATAAAATATGCATGGTGTGAAAGGAAAACTGCAAATAAAACTTGAATTAAAATAAAAATAGATCAATCAAATAAATAAGGCAAATCTTAAATAATAAGATGGGGGAACTGGAGCTCCAAAACTTTTTTAAAATATAGGGAGGAAAGGGATAAATAAAGCTAACATAATAGTAAGCAAGCAAAATAAATAACAAGGTATAAAAACAAGTACAAAAAGGCAGAAAAAAGGATAGAAAAAAAAAGATACAAAACTTTTTACACTTAAAAGACTCAGCAAAAAGAAACAAACTCATGGAACAGGTGACTGATACTATTGTGGTATGCAATATATGTTCCATGTATGTACTTATGCCCAGTGGTGGGCTGCAAATTTTTTAACAACCGGTTCTCTGCCCTAATCACTGGCTGGGTGGGTATGGCCAACTCAATGTCACAAAGGGGTGCTTTGCCTTGCCTGCCTTCTTATGACCATGGGGATGCTGCAACGGTCATAAGTGTGAAAAACGGTCATAAGTCATTTTTTTCAGTGCCCTTGTAACTTTGAATGGTCACTAAATGAACTGTTGTAAGTCAAGGATTACCTGTACAAAATACAAAAAGCTTCTTTGCTTGCAAAAAGCTGTCCCTAAATACCAGTCATTGGATTAGAAATGGGGGAATACACACTGAAGATCAATGAGTCACAGCCGTCATGGAAACCTAGACCATTCTGTCTGAATACCTTCCTTTTCCTCAGCAATACCTGCTACCTGGAGTTACAAATCAGACAGGTTTCCAGAGCACATTGAGGAATTAAAATAGTTAAAATACAAGGATAACTATCAGCAGCCAAGTTACTCTTGCTCATAAAATGAAACCCTTTAGCAGAGAGGTCATTTAAGCTCTCCAGAAAGTGGGCGGGCATATTTGGGCTACAAAATTAATAGGGTTATCGGTGCATGTAACATAGATGTCTGTGGGTAAGATTATCAGCTCTGCTGTCAAGCAAAACCAAGCATTTAATAGTGAGTGCCATACCATGTGCACTAATCAAACAAGTGGCAAGAAAGTAGGGGCAATCAGGCACAACAAAGGTTATGTAGACAGCAAACACAGGGTAATGGGCTCAAATGTCTATACACCAATGCACAGAGTATGAGGAATAAACAGGGTGAATTAGAAATTCAAGTAAATGAGGGCAGATATGATATTGTTGCCATTACGGAAACTTGGTGGGATGAAACCCACAAATGGAACATACAGCTAGAGGAAGTAGATTAACTTTTTGCTAGTCAAAAAACTAAGGTATGTAGGAAGCACATCATAATAGTAATGGGGGATTTTAACTATCCTGACATCAACTGGGAGGCAAACTCTGCACCAAGTGGAAGATCCAACAGGTTCCTAACAAACCTAGCAGACTTTGTTTCCCAAAACTTTGTTTCCCAAAAAGTAGAGAAGGGAACAAGGGGATCAGCCATATTGGACTTAATTCTCACTAACAGGGATGAAATGATAGAAGGTGTTGAAGCTACAGGAACCTTGGAGATAAGTGATCACGCAATATTGGAATTCAACATTATGCAAACACAAGTAGTTGTCAGATCTGTATATCTGCCATTCTTCGTGGAAGAAGGGGGGATTTGGAGTGTCACATCTAGTTCTTTTCCTAAGTATCCAATTTCTTGCCTGATCCTCTTTGTATAAACTTTACCCTGATTTATAACCGTTGCCTGGCACCAGGAATCCCTGAAGAAATCTCACACCTCAGAAAAAGGGGGGAACGAGTGGATTGTAAAATGACCCTGAGAAACTCTTCGAGAGGGCGTGGCTGGCATTGGGCGATACGGTGTGGATTCTGGAGCTCCAGAAGACCACTGATATCCCAGCCAATTTTGGAGATCTCTAGGGATCATAGCTGTTTTGAAGGGACAGTGAAGAAAGAAGACGCAGGCTGGCATGGATAGGGAAAGAGCAAGTTCCCTGAAGTGCCAGCATTAGTCTTCGACCCATTGGCAAAGGAAGGCAGCCATGGAGCTATCAAAAGCCGGAGCTGAGTGATTGGCCAACTCAAGTCCCAACGAGCAATTAGCGGCTAATTTGGACTTGGGAATTTGAGCGGAGGAGAAAAAAAAAAAAAAGAGGAACTTTAAAGTTAAAACGAAAGCCCTAAAAGGAATCTTCCACCTGGATTTAACATTGGATTTTGAAAGAAATAAAAACATGACAAGGGAAAAGGAGACAGAGGAACATTTTTTAAACAATAAAAAGATTTTACATGGAAGAGAGGAAACGGGCATTATAAAATGAATACTTTGTTGCCAAAAGAGTTGTGAATTGAAGAGAGACATCTGCTGGAGGAGAGATTGTGGGAAAGAGCCATAGGAGTATACATAGCCATAGGAGTATACAGAGAAGCAGAGAGGACAAGGACTGAGATTGTGATAGCTCAAGTGAGCATTTGAACTGAACACTATCTGGAAAGAAAAAGGAGATATCGCATGGACTTTGAAACCAAAAGTATAAGTAAATGAAAATAATAAATTGGAAAATTCTAGCCTTCTAAAGTGACAATATGGAGAATTGGGAGGATGAATGTGAGATATTAAGGGAGATGTTTGAAAAAATAAGAGAAGCATTTAAGGGAAATAAAGAAGCAGAGGATTGGTTAGAATGCAAAAAAAATAAAGAAAGAGAAAAGATGAATGAGAAGCAAGAGAAACAAGGAGAAAATATTGAAAAGGAAATAAATGAAAATAAAGATAAAGATGATTACACTGGGATTAACAGTGATAGAATAAAAATGGATAAGAGAGAATACATCTCAAAACTGAAAAGAAGAGAAATAAATGGGGATAAATAAATATTGAGAGGGAAAATTAACAGAGTGAAAATTAAAGAAAAGTGGCAGAAAGGGAGATATAAGAAAAGGAAAAGGAAGAAGGTAAGGGAATGGGAGAAAGGGAGGAAAGCATCAAGAAATGGGATTGTGGAGAGTTTAAAAGAAAATGGTTAAGAGTCAGTGAAAATATTAATATGTTAATAAAGAAAAGGATGTTAGTTGTAGAAATTATATGTGAAAATACTGTTTAATGTAAAATAGATTAGTAGATGAAATGTGAAAAAAAATGAACTGTTTTTGATGTTGAAGGAAGCACTAAGGGGAGAGAAATAAAAGCAACAAAAGAATTAATTGAAATTAAGATGAAATTGAAATTGAAATGTAAAATTGAATGAAAATGAAATGTTAGTAAATGATGTAAATGACAGACTTGTAAGAAGTAAAACGGAAGAAATACATTGTTAAAGCGAAAAAAGAAAGGATTGGAAGACTATTTTAACAAAGGTTTCAAGGAAAAAATGCAATAAGTTGAAATATTTGTTAATAATTAAAAAGTGGAGGGGAATTTCAAGTAATATTTTTAATAAATGAGGAAGATCGGGGTTGCCTGGACACCATAGTAGAAAATATTAAATTGAAAATGAATGCAGCAATAGAGAGAGATGAAAGAGGAGTAGAGAGTAGAGGGATGGAAGAGAGGGGAAGAAGGAAGAGAGGGGAAATCAGAGTAGGAGAGAGGACAAGACAGGAAGGAAGAAAGGAGGAGAAGGAGAAAGGAAGAGGAAGTAGAGAGAAGCAGGAGAGGAAGGAAAAAGAAAGTAAGAAGGAAAGAAGAGAGGGAGATGGCAGGATTGAGAAGAAAGATTGCTGTACAACAAAAAAGATGAAATGGAAGAAAGGCAACCCCGAACATATAAATAAGATAAAAAATGAATGGATAAAAAATAAAAGAGAATAAATATGAATAAGCAGGAAAATTAGAATTTGAGGGTGAATGAAGATGTTGTTTATATAAGTAAGCAAAGAAATATTGAGATATGATTAAAAAAAGGGAAAAAAGAAAATTGTGGCAAAAATTGTAATTGAGTAAAATGTATTTGAATTTGATAAATTGTATAAGATAAGATATGGCCAATACTCTGTTCAAAAAAGATGTGGGTGAATGGGGGGGGGACCAATAAAACTTGATTTTAAAAAAAGAAACTCTTCATATCTGTTTCTCAGAGAGGCTGATGCAATTTGTATTCACACCTGCGGATTGGCTGGAATCCACATCAGAAGGTGGGCAGAGGTTCCTAATTTCTTTTATCCTGAACTGCATGCCCTGAGGGACCCCAGAGCCTGCTTTGAGCTTTGACTTGCTTTCATCCCTTTCAATAAAAGATTCCTTTTGAAATACAAAGTTCTCAAGAGTTTGTACTTTCTTGGAAGGGGGGAGAAGCTGGTCCTTACATAAAGCAGGCTCTGCAATAGTGGTCAACCCAGAGAGAAATTCCCCCCCCCCTTAATTTCCACTCTACCGAGGGGACCCTGCAACAATGTCCAAATGAAGCAGCGAGCAAGGAGAAATCGAGTGCTGGGGAGAAACCTCAACAACCACCCAGCCAGACACCAAGGATATCGAAGCTGTCCTGGGAAGCCCCATAAAGTCCCGATGGTCGATCGGTGTAGGAAAAAAAGACAGCTGGGATGGAAGAGCCAAGGGGGTGACCCTTACCCGCGGCAGCCATAAGCCTGGGTGGAAAAAGGACCTGGAGGCCCTCTCCGATCAGGAAGAGCTGACTGAGCAACTACTGGCGGATGATCGACTGAAGCAGTACATCAACCGTATCGTGATGGAAGCCCTGGAAAATCTCAATGTTCAAGGTGTACAGGGTTGCCCACAAAGGAGAAAGGGCGGATCAGTAGCTGAGGAAATTCGAGCCATCACCCCTGACCCAGCAGCGGCTGACTAAGCAGATGACCAAGCCGGTGGAGCAGCAGCCGTGTCAGGTACCCAACTTCCCACAGTCCCAGCCCAGGCGATCGTCCTCGGCCAACCCAGGGGCCCACAGCTAGAGAGGAAAACCCCTCCCTTGGGGGTAAAATTTGACGGAGACCCCCAAAAGTTGGGATTTTTCCTGGCTCAAGTCCTCACTTACATGCAAGAGTATGGGCAGAATTTCCCAACCCAAGGGGCACGAGTATGAATCGTTATCCTAGCCCTAGAAGGGGCAGTGGCCAGATGGATGGTGAGCCTCTACAACTCCGATGCTCCAGAGCTACGAAACTTCGATCAATTCATGACAGCCCTGCGCCACCATTTTGAAGATCCCCTAGCCGATCGCAAAGCCCATGACCGCATCAGAGTCGTTAAGCAAGGCCGCCATCCTGTAGCAGAATACACTGAAGAATTCCGGGACCTGGCTGGTCGAGTCAACTGGCCAGAAGATATTCTAAACTGCTGGTTCAAAGATGGACTCAATGACGACCTGCCTGCCTGGCCCATGGCGCCCCTAACCGCCTGCATGAATGGTACCTGATGGCAGAGGAGGCAGAGATTGACATGACCCGAAACCAGTACTGCACTGGCAGGGCCTGGAGAAGATCCCCACCCCAGGGGAAGAGGGAGCCATTCAAACCCCAAACTGCCATGGCACCCAGGCCATCAGGTTGTTTTAAGTGTGGGAAGGAGGAGCACCGCACAGCAGAATGCCGGTTGAAAACCCCTGCTGGAAAGCCTGATCGCCTGTCAGGGGGGAAGCCTCCAAAACCCAACCCCTGAGGAAAAGAAACTGTGCTGAGAAGCCGAGAGGAACAAAGTCAAACTAGAGTCTTGGACTTTAATTTCAATAAACTTAGAGAGAGCTTGGGAAGAATTCCATGGATGAAAATCCTCAACGAGAAAACAACTGAAGAAGCTTGGGAAATTTTGAAAAGTAAGATTATAAAAGCCCAGTCTAGCACAATACCAATGAAGAAGAAAAATAATAGCTCTCAAAAGAAACCAGCATGGCTGCATAAAGAACTCTCTGACAAATTGAAAGATAAAAAGGACAAGTATAAAAAGTGGAAAGAGGGGTAAATAACTAAGGCACAATATCAGCAAATTGCCCGAGCCTGTAAAGATGAAATGAGGAAAGCCAAGGCTCACAATGAACAAAGGCTTGCGACTAAAGTAAAAAATTTTTTAAAAAAGCTTCCTCCAACATGTTAAAAACAAGAACAAAGTCAAGGAAACAATTGGCCCATTACTGGGAAAGTGGCAAGAAGGTGACAAGCAACAGGGAGAAAGCAGAACTACTTAACTCAATTTTTGCATCTGTGTTTACACAAAAGGAAAAAATAGTCCAACCTATCAAAAACAGCACCACAAAAAACAGATTAGGAACACAAGTTAAAATAGGGAAGAATATAAGTGAACACCTGTCTACCCTAGACTAATTCAAATCACCAGGACTGGATGGATTACACCCCAAGGTTCTGACAGGAACTGGCAGATGAAATCTCAGAACCAATGAACTATATCTTTCAAAGATCCTGGAGCACAGGGGAACTGCCAGAGGACTGGAAAAGAAATGATGTAGTTCCCATCTTAAAAAAAAAAAAAAAAAAAAAAAAAAAAACAGATCCAGGAAACTACAGACCTATCAGCCTGACCTCAATATCAGGGAAGATTCTGGAAAAAATAATCAAGCAACGAATTACCGAACACCTAGAAGCAAACAAAGTAATAACCAAAAGCCAACATGGGTTTGTCAAAAACAGATCACACTAGACTAATCTTATTGCATTCTTTGACAAAGTGACAAAATTAGTGGACCAGAGGAATACTATTGATATAATTTTCTTGGACTTCAGTAAAGCATTTGATAAAATAGAATAAAGTAGAAAAATGTGGGTTAGACAACATCACCACCAGATGGATTTGTAACTGGCTGACCAACCACACCGTATGCAGTGGAGTACCCCAAGGCTCTGTTTTAGGCCCAGTACTCTTCAACATCTTCATCAATGACTTGGACGAGGGGATAGATGGGGAACTCATCAAATTTGCAGATGACACCAAGCTGGCAGGAATAGCCAACACTCCAGAAGATAAGCTCAAGATACAGAAGGATTCTGACAGACCTGAACATTCGGCGCTATCTAACAAAATAAAATTCAACAGTGAAAAAAGTAAGGTTCTACATTTAGGCAAGAAAAACCAAATGCACAGGTATAGTATATATGGTACCTTGCTCAATAACTGTGAGAGGAATATTGGAGTCTTAGTGGACAACCATTTAGAAATTAGCCAGCAGTGTGCAGCAGCTGCCAAAAAAGCCAACACAGTTCTGGGCTGCATAAACAGAGGGATAGAATCAAGATCACGTGAAGTATTAATACCACTTTATAATGCCTTGGTAAGGCCACACTTGGAATATTGCATTCAGTTTTGGTCGCCATGATATAAAAAAGATGTTAAGACTCTAGAAAGAGTGCAAAGAAAAGCAACAAAGATGATTAGGGGACTGGAGGCTAAAACATATGAAGAATGGTTGCAGGAACTGGGTATGTCTAGTTTAATGAAAAGAAGGACTAGGGGAGACATGATAGCAGTGTTCCAATATCTCAGGGGTTGCCACAAAGAAGAGGGGGTCAAACTATTCTCCAAAGCACCTGAGAATAGAACAAGAAGCAATGGGTGGAAATTAATCAAAGAGGGAAGCAATTTAGAACTAAGGAGAAATTTCCTGACAGTTAGAACAATTAATCAGCGGAACAACTTGCCTGCAGAAGTTGTGAATGCTCCAACACTGGAAATTTTAAGAAGACGTTGGATAACCATTTGTCTGAAGTGGTGTAGGGTTTCCTGTCTGGGCAGGGGGTTGGACTAGAAGATCTCCAAGGTCCCTTCCAATTCTGTTATTCTATTCCTCTGTAAAAAAAAAATGGGCCTGGTTTGGCCTCCAGAACCCCCCATGCGTCCCATTTTTTCCCTCCCCAGTCCCCAGGAGCACTCTGCAGGCCTCCTAAACCCTCTGTGCGTCCCGTTTTTGGTGAAAATGGGACGCTGGGGGGGGGCCTTCAGGAGGCCAAAAACAGGGCCATATTCGGTCTACAAGACGCACCAAAATTTCCACCCACTTTTTTTGGGGGAAAGTGCGTCTTATAGTCCGAAAAATACGGTATCTATCTCTTTATCTCTTAAGCGCTGACATCTTCTGTGGGCTATTAAGGAAGGTGAGGGCTGCTTTCTCTCTCTAAGAAAACATGTTTCTCCATTTCTCATTCAGGGAAATATAGTCTTCCTTTTTAATATTTCTCAAAATATTTCATTCTTCTAGGAGAGGGGTGTATGCTACCTTTCTACAATTGGTGCCATGTTACTATGCCATATTATCATGAGAGAAAACTAAAACAAATTGGAAGGAGGATCCACTTATTATCAGTGAGTAATCATGTGCCTTGCCCACTCCGAAGCAATGCAAGAGACTCCTATCTCAAAGGTGCTTTTTCAAGAGGCAACTGGACTTTCTGGAAACCAAGTTGTCTCTTGGAAAAAGCACCTTTGGGACAATCATGACCTGGATGAAGAATCCCCATAGACAAGAGACTCCTGTGCTCAGTGAACTGACAAAGCACAGTTTCCCACCAGGAGAAGCAATCATTAGATACATTTGCACCACTTAAAGATACCAGCTCACTCACTTCACAAGATATCCTTAGGTAATCATCCAGATTTAAGGAAAGATCACATGCCCCCAGAAAGGTAGTAAAAAAATGCCTGATTTACAGAAGGGATGGCATAGCCATAGAAGAAATGGCTGAGAGGCAGGATGCAAACTCAGCCATTTCTTCTATGGCTATGCCAACCCTTCTGTAAATAGCTGTTCCAGCCGTGTTGGACTTATACCCCAAAAAGCTTAAAACAACCCTTTAACAATTTTTAAGAAAGTCAAGCCCCAGGAATAAAAGTACCACAAAAAACTCTTGGGGGAAGGGGAGGGCTCTGGAGAAGCTCAGTATACAGACAGAAAGACTGGGCATAAGGCTTACAATGTAACAAGCTTAACCCAGAGGCAGATTCTGAAAACACTTAAAGCAGCAGGGCAATTAAATTAAGTATTTGAGTAGAAATACAGACATACCAGAATGTTTCCTTCTGCCTCCCTTGCAGGATTAGCGCTGTAAAGTGGGAAAAGATTTCTTCCAACAACCGGTTCTCCGAACTGCTCAGAAAATTAATATCAAGTTCAGGAGAACCGGTGTGAACTGGTAACAACCCACCTCTGCTTATGCCCAAAGAACACCCAAATTACACATGCATTAAATGTAAGCTATGTAAGGAATAAATTTGGAATGGTGGCCATATTTACAAATCAAAACTAGATTTTAAAAAGGAATAATTTGGCATAAACAGGAAACAATCGGAATTAGATAAATTAATATTAGGATCGGGAAGAAAAAATGATTACAAGTATCTATAATTACTTATTAGGATACAAATTGGAAGAAAAAACAGTAAAGGAAACGATGATAAGTTGGGCTAGGAATTTTGGACATAACATAGAATTAGATAAATGGGAAAAATTGTGGGAGAAAAATTACAAATTGACCATGGCAGTATTACACAAAGAAAACAGTTATAAAATGTTTTATAGATGGCATTTAGCACCAGCGAGACTGGCAAAAATGTACCCCAATTTATCACCCCAATGTTGGAGATGTGGTCACAAACTAGGGACATACTACCACATTGAGGTAGAAATGAGGTAAATATAGCCAAAAAGAAAAATGTGAATAAAAGAAATAAGAATCACACCAAGTCAGATACATAAAGTCAGATCAAATATATGAACTCTGAATAACCTTCTCTATTAAACTTTGAGAGAACCTCTCTATTCACATTAGTATACGTGCTTATTAGAGGCAGCTGAACTTCATTATTGGTAAATATATCTTCTGATGAGGCCCAGCTGTCATCCATCAGGAAAGCTAAGAGTGGTGTTCTGGTGAATGACAGACTTGAATAAAGAAAAGAAGCTAAGCAATTAGTTCATGGATTTCCTCATAATTACTTGACCTATGACACTGTGTCAAACACACTGATTCTATACATCTTCTTAATAGAATCAAAAACTACGGAAATACAGATATATGGGAACATCTGAAAGGATATACATGGGGGACAGAAAGTCACTTATTGTTTAAAGTATAACCATAATTTCTGCATTTAAACATTACAGCATTTAAAGGAAAGTTGTAAACTATAAAGTGATGGGTTAAGTACAGTTGTAATAGTTTAATAATTAGTAAATGATGGATAGTGAAAATGTGTAGCCACAATAATTTTATTAACTAGTATGTAATGGTTTGGTAATTAGTAAAGTGTAATGTAAGTATAATGTATTTTTTTTTTTTATTGCAAAAGTTTTACAATTAGATTTTCACCCCTTTTTTCACCCCCCCACCTCCCTCCCCAAACCCTCCCTAACCCTCCCTAACCCTCCCCCCCCAGACTTCCCTATTATATACTCATAACTAATAACACTAGTAAACAAGCTTAAACCCATCCCTCCCCCTGTATAATTTTTCCTCTTTATCTCTTTACATTAAAATATTTCTAATACATTAAAATATTTCTAATACATTATTTTCAAATAAAAGCTATTTGATACTTTCTAGTTTGGTATTTGTTCTGAACATATTCTATCCACCTTTTCCATTCCCATTCATAAGTCTCTTGTGAACAGTCTTTTAAATATGCTGAAATCTTCGCCATCTCAGCAAAACTGGCCATCTTCAAAGTCCATTCCTCGATAGTGGGTAAAGCTTCATTCTTCCAATATTTACCTATCAACAATCTTGCTGCTGTTATCATATACAATATCAGTTTTATCTCACCCCGTGTAAAACCCTTAACTATACCCAATAAAAACAACTGTGGAGAAAATTGAATTTTTTTCCTCAAAACATTCTGCATGACCCACCAAATTTTTATCCAAAAAGCCTTAACTTTCCTACAGGTCCACCAAACATGATAATACGTAGCATCCAAACATTCGCATCTCCAACATTTTGGCTGAACATTAGGGTACATACATGACAACTTTTTAGGATCTAAATGCCATCTATAAAACATTTTATAAAAATTTTCTCTCAGGTTTTGCGACTGTGTAAATTTAACATTCTGAACCCAAATTTTTTCCCATGTTTCCAGCATCACTGGTTCTTCAAAATTCTGTGCCCACTTAATCATACAGTCTTTAACTAATTCAGTTTCTGAATCTCTTTCTAGCAAAACATTATAAAGCCTTTTAATATGCATTGGACCTTTCTCTCTTATATGTCTAACCAATTCTTCCTCATGCAACATAATACCAGTTTTTTGGTCCTCTTTCCATCTCAGTTGTAATTGATTATATTGTAACCAAGTTAGATTAAGCCCTTCATCCAACAGTGTCTGTAATGTCTTCAGCTGCCATCTGCCCGCATCTGTAAAAAGAACCTCTTTGTATAAAAACCCCCCGAGTGACATTATATTTGTATTCCACAAAGTATGACCAAGATCCAGCCATAGCGGTATTTTGTAATCCCATTTGAGTCGGTGCTTCTTCCAAACTCTCATCAAAGAGTCTCTAAGTATATGACTTTTAAATACTTTATCAACTTTGTCATCGTAGAATAAGTAGGCATGCCATCCAAATTCAAGGTCAAAACTTTCTGCTTTCAATATTCCAGTCTTTTTACTTCCAAACCAATCACTTGTTAAAGTTAAAGCTGCTGCATCATAATATAACTGTAGGTTTGGGAGTTTAAGACCTCCTCTTTCTGGAACATCTTGCATAATTTTCAATTTCACTCTCGGCTTCTTCTCGTTCCAGACAAACTTATTCACACCAGACTGCCAGACTTTCAGTTGTTTATCACTTTTAAGCACCGGAATCATTTGAAACAAAAACAGAAATCTTGGCAAAATGTTCATCTTAACTGCTGCTATTCTTCCAAGTAGAGACAGTTGCAGCTTTTTCCAAGTCTCCATATCCTTCTGAACCTCTCGCCACAACACCTCATAATTATTTTGAAACAATTTCATGTTTGATTCTGCAACCTGAACTCCAAGATATTTTACCTTAGGTACAATTTCAAAACCTGCCCTCCTTTCAAGCTCATGTTTACGATCTTGTGTCATATTTTTAACTATCATTTTAGTCTTTTTTGAATTCAGTCTAAAACCTGAAACTCTACCATAGTCTTGTATAATGTCGTTCATCAGGATTGTTGATTCCATTGGTTGTGATAGGGTAACGACCAGATCATCTGCAAATGCCTTTATTCTATAATCCTCTTGCCTTATCATTATGCCTTTCAAAATTTTAGAGTCCCGTATTGTATTTAACAAGACTTCCAATGTTAAAACAAATAAAAGTGGGGACAACGGACATCCCTGTCTTGTTCCTTTTTCAATTTTAAACTCTGTCGTCAAACTTCCATTAATAATAATCTGTGCTTTTTGCTCTTGATAAATTGCTGCAATCGCCTGTATAAATTGATCCCCAAAGTTCATCTTTTTTAAAGTCTTTAGTAGAAAATTCCAATCCACTCTATCAAAGGCCTTCTCTGCATCCAAGAAAACCAGCACTGCAGGAATCTGTTTATTCTTATCAAGATATTCCAATAAGTCTATTACTTGCCTTACATTGTCCTTCATATATCTACCCTCAATAAATCCCGCTTGGTCCTCATGAATCACCTTTTGGATTACTGGCATCAACCTGTTGGCTAATACCTTCGCATAAATTTTATAGTCTGTATTCAAAAGAGATATTGGTCTATAATTCTCTGGTTTTTTAGGACCAACTTGTTCTTTTGGTATCAAAGATATATAAGCAGTTGTCCAAGATGGGGGTATTTTACCCCCTTGTTGAATATTGCAAAATAAATCTCTAAGTTGTCCCACCATTTCAGCTTGTAAAGTTTTATAGTACACTGCAGTCAAACCATCCGTGCCAGGAGCTTTGGCTGTTTTTAGCTGTTTAATTGCTGCTGTTATCTCCTCCTCTGTTATAGGATAATTCATTCTTTCCTTTTGTTGATCGGTAATTTTTGTAACTCTCTTATCATTTAAATATTTTTCTATAAGTCCATTCTGCACCTCTTCTTTGGCATATAATTTAGTATAATAGTCCACAAAAGCTTCTTTAATTAATTTTTGTTGAAAGATTTCTTTCCCTCCAATATCAATACGATCGATAATCCGTGCACTTTGTTTTTTCCTCAATGTGTAAGCCAACCATCTGCCCGGTTTATTAGCGTTGCAAAATGTGTTATGCTTCGCGTATTGTAGGCTTGTTGCAACTTGTTCCGCCATAAGCATTTGAAATTGATCTTTCAAAAGTTTTATAGCACTTCGTATTCTTTCATCTGATGGGTTTTTAATAAGTAACTGTTCTTTATTCTTTATTTCCATTTCCAACTCAGATCTTTTCTTTTGTCGGAGCAGTCTATGTTTAGAATTCATATAGATAAGTACCCTCTCATATAGGCTTTACTTGCGTCCCAAACAATTTCAATTGGGGTACCTTTATTCAAATTTATTTCAAAAAATTCTTTCAAATGCTTTTTAAGTTCTATTGTATTTTTTTCATATCTAAACAAGTTCTCATTTAATCTCCAAGAACGTCTCTCAACCTTATCCATCTCAATTTCTATCCATACAGGGCTATGGTCAGTCAAAGTTCTTGGAAAAATCTTTGTTCTTTTTGTCTTAACAAGTAGATCATTTGACAACAGAATAAAATCAATCCTAGAAAAGGATCTATGTCTATCAGAAAAAAAAGTGTAATCCAATTCATTTGGATTATGTATTCTCCAAACATCTTTTAGTTCCATATCTTCTTTCATATCAAAAAAAGTCTGTGGTAGTCTAATTCTAGACTTTGCCAAGCTCTTTTTATCTAGTTTAGAATCAATTACTCCATTCCAGTCTCCCATAATTAAAATAGATCTATAGTCCCATTGCAATATTTTAGTATGTAACATCTTATAAAAATAGTCCTGTTGTTGGTTGGGAGCATAAATTCCAATCAAAAGAATTTGTCCATTTGCTGTAAGCAATTCAATTGCTACAAACCTACCATCTTGATCTGCTTCTATAACTTTCGCTGTTAATTTTTTATTTACATAAATAACCACACCATTCTTTTTCTGCGAAGTTGAAGATATATAATGTACTCCTAGTTTTGGATTTATCAAATATTTTTGATCTTGAATTGTGATATGCGTTTCTTGTAAACATATTATATCATTATTAAATTGTTTCAAATATGTAAATAATTTCTTCCTTTTCTGTGCTGAATTCAACCCATTAACATTCCAAGATAGACATTTAAAGGTCATCAGCCTCTTTCTGTAACGCAGAGCAAAATATTTGAAGTTCATCCGAGAGCTTCGATCTCGCTCCTCCCATAGCGCCACTCTCTTGTACGGTACTCTTAACTGCCTTCTTGTCTTGTCTTTCCTGTTGTTGTTGTTGCTTTTGTTTAAGTAACTTAGATTGAGCTCGGGTTATACGTTGATCCTTAACTTCGATCATCTGAAGCGAATCCAAGATTGGAGAAGATTCCAGCAAAGGCTCATCCAGAAAACCTCCTTCTGCGCCTTGCATTTCCTCTGGTTCCTGCTTAGACTGTTCTTGCAGTTCTCGTTGAGGTTGCTTCTCATCACTCTCCTTAATCTCCAAAACTGTAGATGTACGTGGGGATGGTGTTCTTTCCTTAAGAATAGTAGTATAAAAATGCTGTGCCTTCTCCACGGTATTCAATCGATATCCTTCTCCCTTATATCTAAAAATTATCCCAGCTGGTGCGTCCCACCGGAAGGGTATCTGTAAGTTTTTCAATTCCTTAACAAGAAAACCAAATTCTTTTCTAGCTTTCAGCATTTTAGGAGGTAGTTCTTTAAAAATTTCAAGTCGTGAACCCCCCACTTGTACAGAGGTGTGAAAAGATTTTTGCAGGATATCATTTCTAATTTCTCTATCAGTAAAGTATATGACCACATCTCTGGGCAGTTGTCTTTGTCTGGCCACCCAAGAGTTCACTCTGTATATTTTATCTATTTTATGAAATACCAAATCAGGATTAGCTTGTAAAATCTTAGCCAAGGCTTCAGAGCAAACTTGTCTCAAATCCTGTCTCTCCTCCTCTCGAATTCCCCGAAGCCGTATGGCGAATTCCATCGCCCGGAATTGTATCATAACAATCTCATCTTCAATTCTCTGCATTTTATTGTCAACCTCATCAATTTTATAATCATTGTCTTTCATTTTAACATTAACTTCTGATTTAAATTCTTCAACTTTAAAATCAACTGTCCCAATAAATTTTGCCAGGCCAGACGCCACTTCTGAAATTTTTTTGGTCACCTTATTTTGATTCTGTTTCACCATGTCTTTAACTTCATTAATTTCCTGCATAAATTCCTGATGTGATTTTTGAAGTTTATCATCTATCTCCTGTTGAGATTTTTGAAATTTATCATCCAAAGTTTTAGAAATAAATTCTTTTAAATCTCCCACATCAAATTCTTTTTTCTGAGTTTGTAACTGTTGAGCAGGGGGAAGTTGCGTTTCATGTTTGTGTGTGGGGGATCCCCCCCCTAATGCCTTCCCTTCCTGCTTCTTTGAAGCCATCCTGGCTCGTGATCTAGTTTTTCTAAAGAGGGAAGTTCCTTTTCCTTTCCCTCCTGCACAAAGACTTCTAAAAAAGTCCCCCAGATTTGTTCAATTAAAAGCTAAGGTAGAGCAAAGTCCAATATTAGAAAGGGAGAAATTTTTCACTTGCTTCTCTAACAAACAAGGCAACTTTGCAACAACTTGAAGACTTGTAACACAAAATAACTTCACCAATCCACACTCATTGGCTCGTTAACTTTAAGGCTAAGCGCCATGTTTTTTCCCAAAGCACTTTCACTCACTCAAATGTCTCAGTTTAAAAATCAGCAAAGCGCTAATACTTGCGTCTCCAAATTTGAGGGTTCCGATAGGTTCGCTGTTTATTAAAACTTATTCTTTTCAAATTACGTTTCCTGCAGCCGGCTTGTTTTGCGAGAGCAAAGTCGTCCCACGTCGCCCGGAGTTTCCGCAGGTTGGGAGGGAGCCTCGCCCGTTCTCACCCCAGAAACAGTTCCCTGGGGGACAACGGGGGCTCAACCTGTGCCCTGCGATCTCTACTTCTTCAATCCTTAGGATTTTGAAGCTTTCAAGCCGCTTCTGAGTAGCGAAGCGGCTCTACGGGCGGCGGGGCTGGCGGAGCTCCGAAAGGCACCGCCGTCGCCGAAGGCAGAGAAACCGGAAGCCAGTATAATGTATTTTTAATGTAACCATATATGGAAGCCGGAAGGGCTCATAGAACTCTTTGTCTTGAAAACGTATATAAATCGTGAAATCATAATTTGTCCTTGTTCAGTTTTGCAACAACCAAAAACTGCACTGAACCTTTGCGCATATAAATGCATCTGTCTGACCCAGGAATGTGTTCCAGCCTTTCATTTCTATAACATTTTCTGGTGACCACGAAGGGACTGAAGGACTGAAGGACAAAGACAATTGTTCTGCCCTGACAGCTGCTCCAGCAGGGACCGACGCCTTCCCAAGGAAAGTCCACAGGTCGGCCACAAAGTCTCCATTGAAGTCTACAGAATCTTTCGGTGAGAAGACGCCGTAAACCCGCTGCCAGACACAGACCAGTCAAGGATCCTCAGGTCAGACCAGATCCATACTTCTCCACAGGTGGCCACCAGGATGGAAGACAAGCCAGCAGGCAAGTATAAGTAAAAAGGGATACCTACCAATTTAGTGGTAGAAGAGGGGGCCTGATCACCCCCCTAGGAGACAAGGCGTCGTACTAAAGCCTCCAGTAAGGAATTTTTGGTTTGGGTGGTTAAACCTCTGCGGTTCTCATAGACGACTGTCGGAATGTCTAGCGTCGTGAGCCAGGGATAGTGTTGTTAGGATGGGTTTGAATAATAGTGTCCCCAGGACACCATTACAATGTATGTTAGCCAATTTTAAGAGTGCCTATAGTGGAACTTATGGTGATTCCCCGTGTGATCCCGAAACCTTGAAGATGTTGTGTAAAAGTACCTCGCCTACCTTTGGCATAAGGTGGCCAGAAGAAGGATAGTTGGATCCAATAGTGATATCCAAGGTACATCGGATCATTACCCGGGATGGCCATTGGGACCAATTCCCATACATAGATACATAGTGGCAGATTGCTCAAAAGGCAGCCCCCTCTTGGCTTAAGAAATGTCAGCAGGAATGTGTGAAAGTGTGTTTGATGAAAGAGAAAAATAAAACCAACAGAAAGATATTTAAAAACAAAGTTTTCAGTCAGGAGGAGGAGGAAGAAGTTAGTCGCCCTCCCCCATATGCACCACATCCCGTAACCCCAAGACAAAACCCCTATCCACCCTTGCCAGCCCCAAGACGAAACCCCTATTCACCCTTGCCAGCGGATATGGTGCCAAAGACCAGCTCACCCCGGAAACACCAACTACAAGCCAAACGGGAAGTCAAGAGTGATGGGGAAGAAGAAAGAGAAGAATCTAAACCCATTAGTTCTCGAACTCGGAGCCAGATGAGTTTGAAGAAGGCAGAAACTCTGGCCCCCTTGAGGGAACTTTTAAGTCATGGAACTGATGCTCGGGGACTGCCCATCATTCGTCCCTTGTTTCAATATCAGCCATTTACAACTACAGATCTACTTAATAGGAAACAACAATATGGCCCGTTTAGCAAAAAGCCCAATGAAATAGTGGATCTATTCAGTACAATAATGCAAATTCATAGACCCACATGGGGAGACATCCAGCAATTATTAAACACCTTACCCTCCCTAGAGGACCGAGAAAAATTCAAAATAGCTAAGAAAAAAGTTTTAACCCGAATGTTTCCAGGTAATGGAAATGTCGTGCAAAAAACAGCCGCAGCAGCAGAAGTTGACCCCCAGTGGGATCCCAATAGTACCCAACACCAGCCTCTATTAGATGCCTACCACCTCTTATGCATAAATGTTTTAAAAGAGGCAGCAAAAGATCCTGTTAATTATGCCAAAACTGCTACTATACTCCAAGAAAAAGATGAGAGCCCTGAGACCTTTTTGACTAGATTAGTAGAATCCTATAAAATCCATACTGGGATAGACATAGAAGATGTGACAAATAGATACCTGTTGAATGAACGATTTATCAGTCAAAGTGCCCCAGATATCAGAAAAAAATTACAGAAATTGGAAGGAGCTCTAGGAAAGAACACCAGTGAACTCCTAGAAATTGCAAGAAAAGTCTACCTGAATAGAGATAGAGAAGAAAAAAAGAAGCAAGTTATTAGAGAAAGAAAGAAGACTGAAATGTTAGCTTTGGCCCTGGGAGGAGTTACCTTAGGAGCCAACCAATGTGCCATCTGTAAAGAAGAAGGACATTGGCAGAGAGAGTGCCCCCGTAGAAGACAGAATCAAGAGGAGTATCCTACGGGCGTGGGCGACCTATGTTGAGAGGAAGAAGTTTTAGAGGGACCCCGAGAGAAGCTTTTAGAGGAAGAAGAGGTATAGACAGACGACAACTCAGCCAGTAGTACCAGAAGGAGGAAGTAATCAGCCTAGCCAAAATGGAGTGGGATGACTGAAGAGGCCAGGGCCCCACAGACCCACCCCCAGAGCCCATGATGGATTTATGGGTGGGAGGACGTCAAGTCTGCATGATGATCGATACCGGAGCCAGTCAATCAGTAATTAATAAACAAGTGGCCCCTTTATCAAAGGAGAAAGTCAGAGTTCAAGGAGTGTCAGGCACACCAGCCACACACAGCCTCCTGAAACTGGTTAAATGCAAGTTTGGGAACGGCCTAGTACAGTGATGGTGAACCTTTTTACCATCATGTCCCAAAAATGGGGGGAGTGTGCAGGGGTTGCGCGCGTGTGTGCCCACACTCACATTTCAATGTGCCCCACCCCCATGCATGCGTGCATGACCCCCCTGTATTCCGCCCGCTTTTGGCACTGTGGGCCCTCCCAGGGCTGCAGAGATTTCTAGGAGCCTGGGGAGGCTGAAAATGGCCTTCCCACCCTCCTGGAGGTCCCATTTCTCAACTTCCGTTGGAACAGAAAATGATGTTTTTCAATCTCCCCAGGTTCCAGAGCCTTTCTAGGAACCTGGGGAGGTAGAAAATGGCCTTCCCCAAGGCCTGAAAATCAGCTGGTCAGTGCGCGCATGCGCGCTGGAGTTAAGCTAAGGCAACGCTCGCATGCCCAAGATATGGTTCCATGTGCCACCTGTGGCACTCGTGCCATAGGTTCGCCATCACGGGCCTAGTAGAACACCAATTCTTGTATATGCCTGAATGCCCAGTTCCGCTGTTAGGAAGAGATCTACTTTTTAAATTGAGAGCCACCATGTCCTTCAACGAAAATGAACAGTACTTGACAGTATCACATCCAGTGGAAGAAACTTGGCAATTAATGTTAATGCAAGACTCAACTCAGGAAAGTATATGGAAAGAATTTAATGTTCCTACCCTGGGCAGAGGACAACCCCCCCTGGGCTAGCTAAATTTGCCTCCCCAGTAGAAGTTAAACTGAAATTGGGATACAAGCCCATCAGAGTACCCTAGTATTATGTTCCTCAAGAAGCGGCAGAAGCCATTCAAGTTTTAATTGACAAATACTTAGCCACCGGGATACTTAGAGAATCTCAATCCCCATGGAATACAGCAATTTTGCCCATAAGAAAACCAGATGGGGAGTGGAGACCTGCACAGGATTTACGACCCGTTAATAATGCCGTGGTCACGCTACATGCAATAGTCCCGAATCCCTACATTTTGTTGGGGACCATCCCTCATTCAGCCGCATGGTTCTCCGTCATAGACCTGAAAGACGCTTTCTTCACTATACCCTTACACCCTGATAGCCAAGACTTGTTTGCCTTTGAGTGGAAAGACTCTAAACTGCGTAGACATTGTCAGTATACCTGGACAAGATTACCCCCAAGGCTTTAAGAATTCTCCTACCCTTTTTGGGCACGCCTTGGCTCTGGACTTGCAGTACTTCCAACCTATTCAGGAAGGGGACTGTCTCCTTCAGTATGTAGATGATGTGTTAGTAACAGGAACCACTCAGGATAACTGTTTCAAGAATACCCAAACCCTCCTTGAATTACTGAAAGACTGTGGATACAGAGCTTCAAGGAAGAAGGCTCAATTAGTAAAGAAAGAGGTTACATATTTGGGATACACTCTGTCTCAAGGTCAGAGAAATTTAGGCTTGCCTAGGAAACAGGCGATCTTGCAACTGCCCCCGCCAAAAAATCGAAAAGAACTGTGAGGCATTTTGGGAGTCATGGGCTTTTGTCGCTTATGGATTCCCAATTTTGCCTTACTTGCCAAACCCCTGTACGCTTCAACCCGGGGAGCAGAAACAGACCCGTTTGAATGGAGCAAGGAACAAACAAATACATTAAGTAATTTAAAGGAAGCACTTACATTCTCTCCAGCGTTAGGGTTGCCAGACCTTTCCAAACCCTTCCGTCTTTATGTAGATGTTCGTCAGAATGTGGCACTAGGGGTATTAACTCAACAGCAAGGATCATGGCAACGGCCGGTGGCTTACTTGTCCAAACAGTTGGACAGCCCGGCTCAAGGCTGGCCACACTGTCTTAAAATTTTGGCCGCTGTGGCAGAACTTATGAGAGACACAAAGAAACTAACTTTTACCTCAGAAGTAGCAGTCTACACATCCCATGCGTTGCAAACTATCCTAGAAAACAAAGGACACTTGTGGATAAGTAACCAGAGATTGCATAAATATCAGGCTCTGCTGTTAGAAAACCCCCAGATAAGTCTTCACCAATGTGCCACTATTAATCCAGCTACTCTCATGCCTGTACCTGATGCATCCCTCCCGCTGCATGACTGCCTACATGTGTTAGATCATCAGTATTCCTGTAGACCAGACTTGACTGACACCCCTCTTCCAAATGCCCAGCTTACCTGGTTCACTGATGGCTCAAGCTTTATGGAAAAAGGAGCTCGTTATGCAGGATATGCTAGTTAGCCAACACGCAGTTATTGAAAGTGCCCCTCTTCCAGTGGGTACCAGTGCCCAAGCAGCTGAGTTGTGGGGACTCATCCGAGCATTAGAATTAGCCACAGACGGGGACTCCCGGTTGATGATTCGTGGTGACATGGCGTGATAAGAACGATCGCTCTTCTCCACTGCCACTTATCGCCGCGTTTTGGGGACCCTTCGAGGCGTGGGAGCTCAGAGGGCTTCGCGGACAAAAGTGAGGCATCGGCAGGCTGAGTGGTGAGTCGCAAACCCACCCAGTCGGACTGATATTCACTGTCAAACCAGCGCGGCACGTCTGCCTTCTAATGGGGGACCCGAAGCTGCGAAAATCAACGAGACGGGAAGCAAGAAATTCCGGTGAAAGGGGTGTCGGAGAGCACTCGTATTCACCTTCCCCCGAACACGCTTAAATTTGGTCTTAACTGTGCCAGCTGGATCGGATTAAAAGGATCTATAAAGGAACGAGCGGCAACTGTGAGAGAAGGAGGAAACGACATCTGAAAGGGTCCGCAGACAAGCCGGCAAGAGAGCAGGAAAGAGAGATTTGCGAGGCGGAGCAGCGGTGCTATAAGAAGGTGGATTTAACTTGCTGATCGGGTGGAACGAGAGAACTTTGAGGATTCTGAATGTGGATTTGATGATTGAGAGAGAGAGAGCGGATAGAGATTAGAACCGGAAGTGGAACCATATTGAAAATCAACGAAAAGAACTACAAAGGGCTAGAGCGACGAGAAGGACCTCCAGGAGAAGACAAGGAGAATAAATGAGCTAAAAATCTTGGAAATTTAAGATACAAAGAGACGGGAGAAGCATAAACTGGCGAAATTGGAATACTATTTTTCTCCACCTTGGCATTTACAATTTAAGACACTGCAGAGACTAAGAACAGCCAAGTAACTAACCATATTGATATAAGTTTTTTATTAATTCTAGTACATTAGTATACTTACATTTGTATTATTTTCTACCAGTCACTTATCTGTTCACATTTAGACTATTAGAAGAATCTATTTATATAACTGTTCACAAGCTTGATTATTTTAAATATTTAAATTATTGTAACCATTTATAATTAAGGCATATTACTTTTTATAAATTGATTATATTATTTAGCATAATTACCAATAAATATTTGATTCAGGGACTTGCTAATTGATTGACTAATTAACTGATTGCTCATTTAATTACTTATATATATTAATTGATTGTGTATAAATCTATTTATATTTAGAGAACTAATCTAAATAAGAATATATTTAATTGTCATCTGAGATTAGTTAAACTAAGTATCACTATCTGTTGTATTTGATTAAGTATTAGTAGAATTATAACTGAGTTAAGTGACTGACTGCTATATGATATAGGATTAATTATCAGTAGAATTGTATTTGATTGAAGAATAAATATGAACGGTATATATCAACTTGATTGTGAAAAGAGATTAGCACCTGAACAGATACAACTGGATTTAGACAGAAGAGATTAATAGACCTGATTGAACTATCCTGAGATTGAGTTAAGGAATAGATAGAGTAAGGAGGTAGAGTAGATAAGAAATAATCAAAGGCTCATAGAGACCCTAGCAGACTAAAAGAAGACAGATCAAGCAAAAGGGAAAAATAAATAAATAACAATTAGTGGATGACCATCTGGAGAAACATAGAAAAAATAGTTAAAGACCAGGCAAGAGTGTTGAAGGAGATGACAAGCCTCTCATCTACGGTGACAAAAACTGGGAAAAAAACAACTCAAAACTTATCTAATCCTACGATTACGATGCAAAAGCAATGCAAAAGTCAACAGAAGGCTTATCGAAGACTGAAAAATCAGCCATGATCCCTACCATGCAAGGAATGCAGTCGACTCTTACAATGATATAAGAGACAATGCTCATGATGCAGGAAAAGATGACTATCAATCATCTAGAATTGAAAACGGACATTAAAGTTATCGATCAAAAAATGAGTGACATACAGCAGACAATACAAATGAATGAACAGAAAATAAATAAGATAAGAGTCCAAAATTGAGCAACAGAAAATAACTTGGATGCAGTAGACCAAAACTTAATGGCGCAAAACAGGGAGCTGGAGGACTCGATTACGCAATTAGAGATGGACCGAGCCTCTTTCTATCTGCGCTTTCAAAACATCCCCAAAGATAAGGATGAAAACCTGGGTCAGGTTATGGCGAAATTAATAGCCGAGGTCTTACAACAAGACACAGACGAGATAATAAAAGAGTTAGACGAGGTATACAGGGTTCAAACTAATTATGCCAGACGAAACAAACTGCCTAGGGAAGTCCATATAAGGTTCGCGCGGAAAAAAGTCAAGGACATTTTCTACAATATGGTGAGAGAAGAACCAGTCAGCTATAAAGGAAAGGAGGTGATTGTGTTGAAGCAAGTCCCGAGGAGGGTGAGAGAACTAAGAAGAGATTACAGATTCCTAGCTGTTCAACTGAACAAGAGGAGCATACTCTTTAGGTGGATTCTACCGGAGGGTATGTTGATAACATGGCAAGGGAAGAAAATCAAAATAGGAAGTTTGGTAGAGGCCCAGGAATTCTTAGATCAACTGAGAGGTTCAGAGGAAAATCAGAGCAGTAAAGAGGAATTGGAAACGATCAATACAGAAGAAGAACTCACCCAACAAAGAAGATCCAAAGAAGGGACCCTGGAAAAGAAAGAGACAGAAGAGAAGGAAAGTAAGGATGTAAGGAAGAAACAAAGACCACAGAGAGTTACACGCACGAACAAGAATTAAAACAACACAAGGACACAAGAATGGATGACTAGAAATTTATATCGATCAATGTAAATGGCTTGAACGACTATAAAAAAAAGAAAAATATTCTTTTCTAAATTAGCCCAGCAAAATGCGGATATAGTATGCCTCCAAGAGGTGCATATAAAAAAAGACAATGGAAAATTTTTGGAATCCAAAAAACTTGGAAATCTTTATACCTCCTTAGCAGAAAAAAAAAGAGAGGGTTGGCTCTATATATTAAGAAAGAAATAAAAGCAGAATTGAAATATGCAGATTCAAAGGGTAGGATCCTGGCGATTGAAGTTAAGAGAGGTAATTCTTCAATAATAATAACAGCTATCTACGCTCCAAACAAAAATCTGAGAATATTTTATCACAAAGTACGAGAAATATTAAGTAAAATGGACAATAACAACATATGTTTAATCGGAGATTTCAATGGAGTGGTAGACCCGAATAAAGACTATAAAAGATCTCAAGGCCAAAAGAAAAAGAGGAAAACCTTACCAAAATCCTTTTTCGATCTTGTGGACGAACTGAATTTGGTAGACATCTGGCGAACCTTACACCCACATAAAAGACAATATACTTTTTACTCAAACCCCAAAAAATCTTGGTCCAGAATTGACATGATGTGGGCAAGTAGGAATATAGCGATGAACATCATGTCAGTCAAGATTCCACCCAATATATGGGCGGACCACAATCCATTGGAGATCAAATGGAGGAGCGGATATAAAAAGAGAAACATACGATGGAGATTAAACACACAATTTCTTCGGGATAAACAAAATATTGAGAGAATTAAGGGAGAATTAAAGGCCTTCTTTGACGAAAATGAAAAGGAACCAAACGATCGAGGAATAATTTGGGACACAATGAAGGGGTTCCTAAGAGGATTGGCAATAGCATATGGAGCACATAAAAATAAAGAAAAAAAGGGAGATCCAGAGGAAATTGTCGGAAGAATTGCAGAAAGCAGAGAAGGAAGTACAGCAGAACCCGGACAACGAAACGATGAAAGAAAATTGGATGACCATATGGCACAGATAAATATAATCGATCAGGAAAAATTGGCGTATGAAATCAAACGATCTAAACAATACCACTTTGAAAATGCCAACAAGCCGGGCAGATGGCTGTCCTATAGAATTAAAAAAGAAAAAGAAAAAGGGATTATTCACCAACTAGAAGACCAAGAGGGCCATATCATAAATAAGGAAGAAGAGAAATTGGAGATCATCCGCGAATATTATTCTACCCTGTATAAGGAAAAAGACATCCCCAAAGAAAAAGTAGAGCAATACTTATTGGAAAAAGAACTCCCACTGATTGGGGAGGAAGAAAGAGAGATGCTAAACAAAGAAATCACAATGACAGAGTTGAAGACTGTGGTAGCCAAATTGAAAAAGAATAAATCACCGGGACCGGATGGATTCCCAGGGGAATTATACCAAAATTTAGATTTAGAGGATATCCTCCTACCAAAACTATTAGATATTTTCAATGAGGCTTTGATAAAATTCAAAATACCAGAATCATGGAGGGAGGTGTATGTTACACTTCTGCAAAAAGAAGGAACAGATGTAAAATTGATAAAAAATTATAGACCGATCTCCCTCCTCAACACTGATTATAAACTTTACATGAGTATCATGGCGGAAAGGTTAAAGGTAATCTTAAATAAGATAATACACAGTGATCAAAATGGATTCCTGCCAGGGAGGCAAATAAGAAACAACATAAGGACAGTCTTAGATGTGTTAGAGTACTATGAGGAACATCCTGATAAAGAACTGGCGCTGGTCTTTTTAGACGCCCAAAAGGCATTTGATAATTTGAATTGGGAATTTATGAAGCAACAAATTAACAAAATGGGATTCGGACAAAATTTTGTGAATACAATAAATGTGATCTATGAGAAAAAAAGGGCCAACATATTAGTGAACGGAGAACTAACAAAAACTTTCCAAATTAGAAAAGGGGTGAGACAGGGATGCCCCTTATCACCGCTTTTGTTTATTCTAGCATTAGAAGTATTATTAAAAAGGATCAGAGAAAACAAGCAAATTAAGGGACTAAAAATCAGAAAGGAAACATGTAAAACCCAAGCCTTTGCGGATGATGTGGCATTAATTATGGAGGAACCATTAGAAACAGGCATTCAAATTTTGGAAGAAATTGGTAAGTACGGAGAGGTGGCAGGGTTCAAATTAAATAAATCAAAAACTAAAATGTTAACTAAAAACATGACCAAAGATCAAAAGAAATTGTTGGAGGAGTCAATGGGGATACAAATTGTAAAGAAAGTAAAATATCTGGGAGTATGGATCTCAACAAAATGCTCGGCCATCAAAGAGGACAATTATATACCACTGGTTAAAAATATCAAACAAGATTTAGAAAAGTGGGAAAAGCTACAGATATCCTTTCTAGGGAGGATTGCGGCAATTAAAATGAGCATCCTACCAAAGATGTTGTATTTATTCCAAAATGCCACAGTTAAATTAGACAGGAAATTTTTCCGAGAACTTAATTCTATTATCAGGAAATTTATCTGGGGAGGAAAGAAACCTAGAATTGCAATTAGAAATCTACAAGATAAAAAAAGACAGGGGTGGCCTTGGACTACCAATTTGGGAAATATATCAAAAAGCAGCACATTTAGTATGGCTAAAAGAATGGGCGACTTTGGGAAACCAAAGAATCCTGATATTGGAAGGGCAAGACCTCCAGAAGGGATGGCATGCTCACCTATGGGAAACAGAAAAAAGAAAAGGAACATATTTTTACAAACATAAAATTAGGGATACGCTAATGTCAACATGGGGAGAAATAAGGCGAAAACAATATACTCAAGTCCCCAGATGGTTATCTACGATGGAGGCATTAATCTACCCAAACGTACTGGAACTGGGCAAAACAGCGAAATACAAAGAGATATTAGATGGGGCAGGAATCTCAAAACAATGGAAGAACTAAAAGAACAGGGCACACATATAGATTGGTGGACATACACACAAATCAAATCACGTTATAAAAAAGATAAAGAAGAGCATGGCATAGAAACAGGTATCAATGGCTTTGATAAAATATGGATGGGCACAGACAATAAAATTTTGGCCAAACTCTACAACTATCTGGTAGACTATGATTTGATGGAGGAGGTAGTTAAGGATCCTATGATAGCCTGGGCTAAAAATTTTGGACAAACGATAAATTTGAACGAGTGGGACCAAATCTGGAACAATAATTTGAAAATGACCAGGGCAACAACTTATAAGGAAAACCAATACAAGATGATATACAAGTGGCACCTAGCACCGGCCAGGATTGCTAAAATATACCCAAATATGACCCCAAACTGTTGGAAGTGCTGCCATCAGCAAGGTACTTATTATGCCCACAAGCTAAAGAATTTTGGAGGAGGATACATAAATGGGTGTCAGAAATAATAGGAGAAACAATCAAATTAGAACCAAAAATATTTCTCCTGGGAATCTTGAAGAAAGAAATTGCAAGAAAGAAGAAATATCTCATCACACATATAATAACAGCAGTGAGAATCTCCTTTGCCCAACACTGGAAGGAGAAAAAGTTGCCATCCGAAGAGCATGTAATTAGAAAAGTACTAGAATGTGCCGAAATGAACAAATTGATGCTAGAAATTAATGACAGAGAAGAAACTGACTATTATAGTGTTTGGGATATGTGGTACGAGTGGCTGAAGAAAAGAAAAGCGATATGAAACTTGAGAGAGCTAAAGAAATTTAGAAGGGTGATTAACTAAATGAGTATATGGACAGGAGTTATACTATTGTAGGAGGAAATAAAAGGGAGTAAAGATGTAACTTTATGTAAAAGAAAGGTAATATTATATACCAAAAACTATAAAAGTAAGAAACCCTACGAGTAGTATTCTTGAATTAAGATAATGAATTAATACCATGTAAATAACAATGTAAATATTGTGAAGGTATAACTGTATATGTATATCAACACCATGAAACCGGAAATGATGGAATTGTACTGTAATTCTTAAACAATAAAAATTTATAAATATATATAAAAAAATAGAATTAGCCACAGACAAGACTATTAATGTGTACACGGACAGTAAATATGCCTTTTTGACTATTCAAGCACATGCTGCTATTTACAAGGAAAGGGGCTTCACTGATTCTACAGGCAAATCAATCCAACATGCCCCTTTAATTAAAAGGTTGATTTCTGCTGCACAACTTCCCAAATCCTTAGCTGTCACTATTGTCCGGGTCATCAGAAGACGGACACACTTGTTGCACAAGGCAATCGATTTGCTGATAGAGAGGCCAAATTAGCAGCACACCTGCCCCTGGATAGGAATGATTATTATCTCTATATGGCACAAGAAATCGAATCCTACATTGAAAGATCTTATCCCACCTATACTCAGGTAGAGAAGGAAAAAGCTGAAGATTTGAAAGCCAATCTGGTGAAGGGATGGTATACCCTTCCAGACAATCGCCTAGTGGTACCAGTTTCACTCGCCTGGCCTTTAGTATCAGAGGCACAGCAAACCTCACATAGCGGCAAAACTGCTTTGGCCCAACAGTTGCAAGCAACATTCTACATACTTAACTTGCAGAGTCTGGTTGCCAAAGCAACTTCTCAATGTCCTACGTGCGCACAAGTAAATGCTAAGCAAGGACCGCATTTACCACCAGGACAGCAGCCAATCTCCTACTTACCCATGGACTATTTAATGGTGGATTTTACTGATATGCCCAAATGCAATGGTTATAAAGCGTTGCTCATTTTCATTGACACTTACTCTGGATGGATTGAGGCCTTCCCCACTTGAAATAAGTTAGCTATACAAGTAGCACGCTTTCTTTTAAAGGAAATAATCCCTAGTTTTGGATGTCCATCTACCATCAGCTCTGACAATGGCCCAGAATTTGTGCAACGTATAAATTGCCACCTGGCTGAAGCTGCAGGCCTGAAATGGAGGTATCACTGTTCGTTTCGGCCAGAATCGGGCGGGAAGATTGAACGCGCGAATCGCTCATTGAAAGCAATCATTACCAAACTGTGCTTAGAAACCCACTTGCCATGGCTTCAAGTTTTCCCCATGGCCTTGTACATCTTTAGAACAGCCCCACGAACCAAATACCAGCTATCTCCTTTCGAACTTCTGTATGGGAGACCCCCTGCCTTGTTCAAGCACCACTTTCAAGGCTGGCCAGATTTAGTTCAAAAAGGGGGGGGGGGTAGAAGCAAGAAAATTACTTTTGCAGTTACAACAGCACAACAATCATGTCAACAAACTGAGGCATTATATGCAGGAATGTAGACCTCCCCCTATTACAACTGCAGGTCACAACTACAAACCAGGTGATAGAGTATGGATAAAACATTGGAAAAATGAGCCTTTAAAACCTAGATGGAAAGGGCCATATACTGTTGTGATGTGTTCACCTCTTGCAGTTAAGACCTTGGAAGGAAGATCCTGGATCCACTGGACGAGACTGAAGCCCGCAGACCAGAGTGATCCAGTCACATACCAGGTGACAAAAACTGACAGGCCATTGGTGTTGAGGTTCAAGAAGAATACACCCTGCTGAGTCCTACCAGCAATGGACTCTCAACGCACGGTGGTGATCGTCAGCCTTGCTGAACCACCCCGGAAGCTGGTTCCCAGCGCACGGCCGAAGCTTGGAACGGAGGAAGACAACATTCCAAGATTGTAAATTGTAATGTAAAACCCCTTAACAGTGATAGTATCCAGTAAGCACTTATTAAAAAAAAAACACTCATGGTTGAGGAAGATTGGGTGTGGGGACTCTGGGCAACCACTGGTTTAGCACTTCTGGGAGTATTGTTTTATATATATAAGGACCGGCTCTGTGGGAAACCTAGGGATCCGATTGATATTGACCTCACCCAAGTTACGTATACTTCTAAATCTCTTTCTGACCTGGTGAATTTGTAAACTTCGGGTCTTAAGGCCTTGTGGGTCTGGGAATAAGGTCACTATAATTTATTTCGGACTGTGGGTCATATTAGCCAAGGGTCTAGTGAGTGATGCTAGCTTGAACAGTAGTTCCCCATGTTGTGTGGATGTTCAAGAAATTCCCCTTGTCCCTGTAGAAGGAATTAAAGGTGTCAAGAATCCCAGGGGAACTAACAGCATCAGGACACTGAATGGGGACACTTTGGGTCAAGTCTACTCCCGCCAACAACGTGATATCAGAAGGTGGGGAGGGAGCCTTAGACCTAAACCAACTCCTAGACCTGAGGTCAAGAGTTTAACAATCCCGGTACATGGGGGAATAGAAAAGGAGAACGGGCCCATGCAACAACTAAAAAGAGGAGACTACATATCAAGGATACTGGAATTGGGTCAAAACCTTGTTAATCAGTATGACCCTACCCTAGGTCAAAAATGCTGGTTGTGTTTATCTGCCAGCCCCTCATCTTATCATGCCGTTCCTGTCAAGCCACAACTCTGGGCTAGGACAAAGGCTACAATAGTCCTTGAAAAAGATAGTAGAAACAAAGCACCAGTATCTCTGATACAAGGAGATTTTTATATGGCATTCCAACGCCTGGGAAAAAGCAGCCTCCCTATTGCTGGCCCAATAGCCACTGGTGTGGAACTCATAGGAACACCTTCTCTGTGTGTAAAGAGGTATCAGAAACGTGGTAGGCCTGTAGGATCCCTGACAGAAGAACAATGTCCATCAGAAGTGTACTTTGGCCCTAGAACGGACCTTATGGATGTAAAACTAACCAAACATCTTTTTCCTTCTGCACATCACTCATCTCATCATAAGGTCACTTTCTCACTACCACCTACTGCCACCATCACAAGATGGGGAGGATGGAAGGGATCCGGGAATGTATCCCAGGAAAGGTGCCCCAGTCTATTCCAACCCCCCTCGCTTCCCTATCTGGCTCTCCATTAGATCCAGCACAGGCTTATGTATCCTCTTTCCCCTGGGAATTCTACCTCCCGATATCTTCTTGAAGGCCCAATCCTCAGAGACAAGCAAAGGGACCCTTCACTAGAAGTCCCATTACAGCCACTGGCTGGAATGTTTGTGGCAGGGACTTTGGGGGTCTGGACTAATGAAAAGAACCATCGGACCCATGCTTTCTCCATGAACATAGGCGTGTGTGTAGGGGAAAAGGGAGTTTTCTTCTTCTGCGGAAAAGATGCGTATTTATGTTTGCCAACAAATTGGACTGGAACATGCACACTAGTACACCTTTTTCCTAAAATAGGTGTTGTCAGTGGAGAACATACCATCCCTGTTCCTCTCATGGGGCATGTTCAAAAACGGGTACCAATCCTAGTCCCACTATTAGTAGTCATGGGAATAGAGACTGCTGTAGGAACAGGTATAGTGGTGTAACACACTCAGTAATACAGTTTCAGCAATTATCAGAAGAATTCCAAGAAAGCCTGAATCAAATAGCTGGGACCCTGGTAGAAGTCCAAGACCAGATAGATTCATTGGCAGCAGTGGTCCTACAAAATCAACGTGCCTTAGACCTCCTAACCGCAGAGAGAGGAGATGTGTGTGTATTTCTGGGAGAAGATTGTTGCTTCTACATGAATAAATCAGGTGTGGTCAGAGGAATTGCCAAGGAATTGCAGGATAGGGCATCCAAGATAGGTCAAAGGTTACAAACAACGGACCTGTGGTTTTCTTGGGTGCCTGGATCCGGGTGGATTAAACAAATGTTATTTTTGTTGATTTGTGCTGTGGCGGGCCTAGTTTTTATTCCTTGTGCAATCCCTGTGCTGAGACAGCTATCTATCAGAGCAGTGAAAGAGATACAGAATGAGAAGGCGTTCGTTTTGACAGAGTGCTTTCTTGAAGAAAAAGTTCCTGAAACAGACACATATGTTGAAATGGGGTCTGGGAGAGAATGGAGGGAGTACCTCCATAGATTAGGAGAGTAAAAAAAAAAAAAAATCCAGACAGACCTATATCTTGCTAAGATTAGTCATATGTTATGTGTTGTGTGGGATATTATATATTAGCTTTGTGTATTAAAGGACATAGAGTGTTGTGTAAGAAGTAATGGAAGTTTATGCATGGAAAAACTTCCAGAGGGGGGGAAATGAGTTAGAAATGAGGTAAATATAGCCAATAAGAAAAATGTGAATAAAAGAAATAAGAATCACACCAAGTCAGATACATAAAGTCAGATCAAATATATGAACTCTGAATAACCTTCTCTATTAAACTTTGAGAGAACCTCTCTATTCACATTAGTATACGTGCTTGTTAGAGGCAGCTGAATTTCATTTTTGGTAAATATATCTTCTGATGAGGCCCAGCTGTCATCCATCAGGAAAGCTAAGAGTGGTGTTCTGGTGAATGACAGACTCAAATAAAGAAAAGAAGCTAAGCAATTAGTTCATGGATTTCCTCATAATTACTTGACCTATGACACTGTGTCAAACACACTGATTCTATACATCTTCTTAATAGAATCAAAAACTACGGAAATACAGATATATGGGAACATCTGAAAGGATATACAGGGGGGACAGAAAGTCACTTATTGTTTAAAGTATAACCATAATTTCTGCATTTAAACATTACAGCACTTAAAGGAAAGTTGTAAACTATAAAGTGATGGGTTAAGTACAGTTGTAATAGTTTAATAATTAGTAAATGATGGATAGTGAAAATGTGTAGCCACAATAATTTTATTAGCTAGTATGTAATGGTTTGGTAATTAGTAAAGTGTAATGTTAAGTATAATGTATTTTTAATGTAACCATATATGGAAGCCAGAAGGGCTCATAGAACTCTTTGTCTTGAAAACATATATAAATCGTGAAATCATAATTCGTCCTTGTTCAGTTTTGCGACAACCAAAAACTGCACTGAACCTTTGCGCAAATAAATGCATCTGTCTGACCCAGGAATGTGTTCCAGCCTTTCATTTCTATAACAACATGTGGTGGATGTGCCCTAAGGTGAGGAAATTTTGGTATAAAATTAAAGGGTGATTGGAAGAGATTACACTCCAAAAGATAGATTTTAAACCAGAGATGTTCCTCCTAGGAATGATTGATAGAAAAATAGAAAAAAGTCTCTATTATATTATATTGCATATTCTAACGGCGGCCAGAATTACTCTAGTGCAAATGTGGAAGTCGACCAATACACCATCGGAAGAAACAATAATAAAGAAAATCCTTGAATGCGCTGAAATGGATAAATTAACGATGGAGATCAAAGAAAGAGAAGACTCAGATTACTATAAAGTGTGGAATAGGTTTTATACATGGTTGGAAAACAGAAATCAAATTAAGAAATAAGAATATAAAGTGAAATTAGATATTAAATGGATATAAATGTAAATAATAATCCTGCTAATAAAACAGTTAATTATGAATATTTAAAAATAAAGAGAAGGAGCAGGAGGATAAAAGCTAAGAGTAAAGACAAAAGTCGATGCAGAAAGTTGTAAAATTGTATATATTTGTTAGTATTATATTTTAATGTCTGGTGTACGTGTGTTTTTGTTTTTTGTTTTTGTCTCTTGATTTCTTTTGCTATTGTGTGTTTGGTTTTAAAATGTAAAATGCTCAATAAAAATTATTTTTTAAAAAATAAAAATAAATAAATGTAAGCTATGTGGATATACTGATGCCGGAGCGCTGTAAAGATTGAAATTGTGATACAAAACAAAGAAAACTGCTTAATAAAAACTATTAAAATAAATAAATGTAAGCTATGTGAACTACTAGAGGAAAACATAAGGGATGTCTAGCCAAACTCCAATCTACGCAAGAAAGCTATGCCCAAATTGAATCAAATAATGAACAAATAACTTCCAGAAGATTTGACCCTGTTGATAAACCCTTGGAAGAAGACAGATGGAGATATGTCACACATAGAAGAAAACACAATAATCAAAGAAGCAGCACACATCTAACAAACCCCTGCTACCCAATCTAACCCAATCAGAAGCAGCCCCATTAAAACTGAGCAACCGATTTCTCCCCCTAGTTGAAAATACTCAGATCCACAACCTCCCACTCAAAGAAAACATGCAAACATTTAGAAAAGAGACATCATCCAATACCCCTAAAAAGTCACATCAACAAACTCACAGAAAAGCACTCCAGACTGCACCCCCTAAAAAAGGAAGGCAAGTATTGGTGATAGGAGAGTCTATTCTCAAAGGAACATAGCCAGCCATCTGCAGACCGGACATACAATCTAGGGAGGTATGTTGTCTCCCTGGAGCAAAAATCAAGGATGTGGCAGAGAACCTAACCAAAATAATTAGGCCCGCAGATTACTACCCTTTTCTACTACTACATGTAGGGACAAATGACACAAAAAAGGACTTGAAAACAATATTGAGTGATTACGAGCAGCTAGGCAAGAAAGTTAAGGAGTTAGGTGCACAAGTAACTTTTTCATCTGTATTGCCAACGAAAGGTCAACATCCGGTAAGAGAACAAACGATTCTAGAAGTGAACCATTGGCTAAAGGATTGGTGTTGCCAAAAAAACTTTGGATTCTTGGAACTGTACTATCTTCATGATGGGCTTTTGGCAAGGGATGGGCTGCACCTCACAAAGACTGGGAAGAATGTTTTTTTGGAAAATGACTGGTTCAATTTATCAGGAGGGCTTTAAACTAAAATTGAGGTGGGAGGATGACCAATCTTCAGGAGCTAATTCCAAGCAAAAAAACCCTAGAAAACAAGTCAAATAATAAGGTAAGGAGGGATGGCAAGGAAGACAAACTCAAATACCAAATAAGTGACATAGGAAGCATACCCAGAGTCAGACATAAAGATCTCAAGTGCCTATATACAAATACACAAAGTTTGAGGAACAAACAGGGTGAACTTGAACTATTAATACATGAAGGTAGATATGATATAGTTGGAATTACAGAAACTTGGGACAAAACTCATGACTGGAACATACTGATAGAAGGATACAAACTGTTCAAAAAAACCAGACCCCATAAAAGAGAGGTGGAGCTGCATTATATGTAAAATACGACTGTATTGCTACAGAAATGCACAAAACCAAAGACGAAAACCTTCTAGAATGCTTATGGGTCTATATAAAAGAAAAAAAGAATGACATTGCCATAGGTGTATACTACAGGCCACCCAACCAAGCAGAAAAGATAGATGTCCTTTTTGCTAACCAACTAACAAATATATGTAGGAAGTGTCAGGGAAATACTTTTAATAGCTGACCAGCTGCTGTAAGGCTGTAAACTGAAATGATGATGCAATGAGAACGAGTCAGCAGAGTTATTTGACTCTTTATCACTTTAAAGGCTGTCTATATAAGAGAGGCCCTGTGTGGGCGTCTCTCTCTCCATATGTGCTTCCATGTTGTAGTTGATGATTGATCGCCTGGCTTTGCCTAATATGTGTATGTATATATTCCTTGTAGATAAACCACTATTTGAAAGACAAATCTCTGTTTACTCTATTTTCCTCCTGGCTTGTCTCAAAATAGTCACACTGTGCGCACTCTGACAGGTTATGGGCCCAGTCCAGAGAGAAGGCCAGAGTGACTAGAGGAACCAGAGAGAAGAGAAACCCAGTGAGAGCTTGCTCCACTGTCAGATGAGTTGTGCATTGTGGTTTGTTAGTGGTTAGCGCTTGTAAAGAAAGCAGGCAACATGGCCTCCGTCGGCGTAATGGGAAGACATTTCTTGGTGTCTCGGCTGAATGAGACAAACTACCTCTCCTGATGTGTAAAGATGGAGATGTACCTACGAAGAGAGGAGTTGTGGACGATAGTTACTGATCCATCCAGCAGTACTGGATGATGGGGACCGGAGAAGAAATGAAAAGGCATTAGCCAGCATAATTCTGGCTTTGGAGGACAGTCAGTTGATACATGTGAGGGGCCTCCAGTATGTGACAGAGTGCTGGTAGGCATTGCGCAGTGTGTATGTTAGAGACTGCGGGCAGTAAAGTGCTGCTGACAAGGAGATTGTATAAAGCACAACTGAAACCAGGGGAGAGCATGTCCACACATTTGCAGGCTATGAGAAAAGCATTCCTAGAATTAGAGGAAAGAGGAATGATGTTTACTGAGGCACACAAGGTATATGTGGTGCTAAGTTCGTTGGACGCTTCATGGGACGTTTTTGTAACTAGCTTAGAGTCCATGAAATAGAGGGACTTTACCATGATGTATTTGACTGGCCGACTGTTGGAGGAAGAACCGAAACTGCTGGAGAGGTGACCAGGAAAGGGAGGAGATAATGCTCAGCACAGGCCAATATCTGCAACATCACAGGATGCCAACAGAGCAGCTGAGACTGTTTCCACAGTGAAGCGGTGCTACACATGTGGTTCTACAGAGCATCTCCAGAGACACTGCCCTGATAGGAGAAACAGAGGAGCAGCAATACAAGGGCGTAGGACTACTCAACATGAGGAGTGGTTCTTCATCATCGTTTTCCCTGGTAGCAACAGCGTTTGAAAACATCAGGACCACTTGGGTGTTGGACAGTGGGGCGAGTCAACATATTGCTAATAATCCACAAACATTTTCTGGCTTGAGACCAGCTAAGCAAACATTTGTTAAAGGGGAAGGTAAAGTCTATGTACCTGAGATAGGAGAAATATTAGACAATGTCTTATATGAACCTGACCTAAATCATAATTTGTTGAGTGTTTCGAGGTTAGACAGTTACGGGTATGAAATACCATTTGCTAGAGGACAATACACCATCCGGAAAGGTGGAAGAATTCGTGCATGAGGGGTTAAACAGGATGGTCTGTACATTATAGGAAGGCAGGAGAATGGTTGTGCACAAACACTTACACCTTTCCTGATAGTGTATTGTCCTCTAGCAACATATTTCATACCCTTGACTGTCTAATCTGGGTTGTCTCAAAATAGTCACACTGTGTGCACTCTGACAGGAAACACAATACAATAGTAATAGGGGACTTCAATTACCCTGACATCAATTGGAAGTCTAATTCTGCACCAAGTGAGAAGTCAAATAGGTTCCTGACCAACCTAGCTGACAACTTCGTTGTTCAAAAGGTAAAGGAGGGAACTAGAGGGACAGCCATATTGGACTTATTTCTTACAAACAGAGAAGTGATAGAGGGAGTTGAAACCACAGGAACCTTGGATGAGAGTGACCATATCATACTAGAATTTAACATAAACAAACATAAGCAATAGAACATAATGATACCAGAGTCCTAGATTTTAAAGGAGCTGATTTTAACAAACTCAGAGACAACTTGGGAAAGATTCCTTGGATGAAAATCCTTGAGGGGAAAACAACTCAAGAAGCTTGGGAAACTGAAAAATATGATCATAAAAGCCCATCCCACAATACCACTGAAAAAGAAAAACAAGAAATCTAAGAAGAAACCAGCATGGCCCCACAAAGGTGTCTCTGACAAGTTGAAAGACAAAAAGGGCAAGTACAAAAAATGGAAAGTGGGGCACACAACTAAGACAGAATATCAGCAGATAGCCAGAATCTGCAAAGGCGAAGTCAGGAAAGCAAAGGCTCAGAATTAATAAAGACTTGCAACAAAAGTCAAAGATAATTTTAAAAAATTCTTCCAACATATAAATAACAAGAAAAAAAAATCAAGGAAACTGTCGGTTCACTAAAGAGAGAAGACGGCAAAGAAGTAACAGGCAGCAGAGAGAAAGCAGAGCTGCTTAACTCATTCTTTGCATCGGTCTTCACTCAAAAAGAAACTATAGCCCAACCTACCAAAAACATAACTGTAAAAGACACACTAGAAATAACAGTTAAAATAAGCAAAAAAAAAAAAAAAAATAGTAAGAGAACACCTGTCTGATCTTGATGAATACAAATCACTGGGACCTGATGGATTATATCCCAGAATTCTAAAGGAGCTGGCAGATGTCATTTCAGAACCACTGTATCACATCTTTCAAAAATCCTGGAGCATGGGGAACTACCAGAGGATTGGAAGAGAGCTCATGTGGTTCTCATTTTCAAAAAAGGAAAAAACAGACCCAGGAAACTACAGACCAATCAGCCTAACATCAATACCAGTGAAGATACTAGAAAAGATAATAAAAAACCAGATCTACCAATATCTAGAAACGAGTAAAGTAATAACTAGAAGTCAGCATGGGTGTCAGCCCTGGAGCCGTTTTCCTTGGAGTCTTCAGGGCTGCCACAGCGATGGCTGGGTGAGCTGTGGGAATGGGAGGGAGAGGTAGAGATACTGAGGGTTTTGTAATCAAAACAAAAGTCTTTCCTCTGAGATTCAGGGACATTCCCACCAGGTGTGAAGAGGTGGGACACAAGTCCGGATGAACTTTGGACTGTGACCTGATTGGGCCATGTGATGATCTGAAGGAGCAGAAGGAGGGGAAAAAGTATGATTTTTAATAGGGGGTAACCTGGGGGATTTTAGATTTGGGTTTCCCCAGTTGTGCCAATGTGACATGCGTAATAAATCTGTACTTTGAGGAATATGCCTGCCTCGGAGTTTTGATTCTGTTGGGGGTGTTACATGGAACACTGACATTAAATCGAATCTACCTTTAAAACAATCAAGCAGCTCCCCGCACTTGCAGGGCCACTGTCTGTGGCCATGATGTCCGGCCACAATCCCAGGTTACTGGGTAGCACGAAGACTTGGGAACATGGAGAAGAGGCCAGAGGAGAAGCCCTCCGATGCTAGCAGGACTGTGACGGGAAGCAGGTCTGGGAGCATTTGCGGGAGCATCTGCTACCCCTTGGTGGCTGAGGCAGCGGCAGTGGAGGCCAAGCTCCAGCAGGGTGCCTGACCCAAGGAGCAAGCACCCTGGCCATTTGCACAGGTGAATCCCTCAAGAAACCTCTCCTTGACTTCCGGGTTGGCTCCGCGGCGCCATGGATGGTCTTTTTAGACCGCCGCCCCCGCGATCCCGTTGAGCCGTTCTGACAGCGCTAATCAGCTGTCAAATGGCTTGAAAATCTCCCCTTCGGGAAAAGAAGGGGAGGAGAGCAGGTGGGTGAGGGTAGAGCTCCCTGAAAATCCCTGGATTAATTCCAGGGGTTAGGAGGGCGAGAGCTCCCCGTTCAGCCCACTGAAGCTCCGGATCCAGGGGGACTCTGTTTTTTACAGAGCTAGGCGTCGCGTCCAATTTCTGCTGTCAAACAGAAGATTAAATGATTTCAAAAAAGCAGGCGGAATGGAAGCAGGAGGATAAGCTTTTTGCAAGTATAATGCTTAACTCCGGGGATACAATGTTTCTAATTGGATTTTCTGAGCTGGAAGTAAAGATGGTGTTTTTTTGTTGCGATTTTAAAAGTGAAAGCTAGAAAGGAAAGTGTCTGCTAATAGACTCGTGCTCAGAGACTGGCTTTAAATTGCTGGATTAGATTTTAAAGAGCTGTTTGGGAAAAGATGATCTCGTTTGGTGATTTATAAAGAAATTGCTGAAAGTTGCTCAAGAGGATGGCTGTGACTTTATGACTTTATGGTTGTGGGAAGAAAGAAAATCTTTTTAAAATAAAATGGCTTCCAAGAAAGGAGATTTTGAAAGTGCTGGAAGCTATTTGGAGGTGTCAGAAATGAAACAGTTGTCTGATTTACAGAACTACAAGGATTTTGATGCAGAATTTACAGAATTTATAAAAGAAGCCATGAATAATCATACTGCAGCTATAAGTAATCAAATAGCAATTCTTAAAGGGATAACAACAGAAATGATTGAGGAGACAAAAGCAAGTACGGAGCATGATGACAATCCAGGAGACATTTTGATTGAAGCAGAGAAGGTGGAAGAATCTTCTCAAGAATTTTCAAGCTTATTCTCTGCTCTTTTTGAAAAAATTGATAGAATCTTTCAAAATTACGACTTGGTTTGGAAGAAAGTAGTAAATGACCAGACTTCCGAAGTTTCAGAAGATGAAGGAGATTTGCCAGTGGTATTTATACATTTAATAGAAAAGAAACAACTGAACTTTTTTTCACAAACTCTTGACAATCTTTGGTTTTACAGACGAAGGAATGAACTGATTTATATAAGCAAGAAGAGGCGATATGGGGGCTCTAAATCAGAGGAAATTTTCTCAAAAAGGGGACAATCTTTGCAGTTACATCAACCTCAAATTAAAATTAAAAACCTCCTCAAAATAGAAGTAGGAGGGATGCAGAAAGACTGGAAAAAATATAAAAAGAAAGCAAGAATGGAAGATTAACCTTTCTTTTTGGTTTTGCAGTTGGTTCTATTCATGGTTAAAAATGATTATGTTTTAGGTGTTATAACTACTGAGGGGGAAAAAGTATAAATTTAAATATTGATTTTTAAATATGATGCATTAATGGTTAATTAAAATGATTATGTTCTTTTTTTTAAAAATGTAGAAACTTAAATAATGATAATGGCTAAAAATGATTATGTTTTAGGAGTTAAAAGTTGGAGGGAGGAAAAAAGACTGAGGGGGTAAACGTACAGATTATGATTAATTAAGGTTTATTTTTTGTTTTAAGATTTTTAAAATATTTGAGAGTAAGAATGTAAGATTAATCTTTTTTTGTTTTCTAGTTTATGTATTAATGGTTAATTAAAACATTGATGTTTATGTTTTAAAATTTTAAAAGTTGGAGGGAGGAACAACGAAGGGGGAAAATGTAACTATTGAATATTTAAGGCTTATTTTTTGTTATAAGATTTCAAAATATCTGAATTTTGAGAAAAGTAGGAGGGGAAAAATGTTTTTGTAAATGCATTGAATACCTTATTGATATATTAAGAGAATTTTTAAGGTTTGAATGCTTAATATTTGTTAATGGTTTTGAAACTTTTAGAGTTATTGGATTATTTGCTACTTTGAATCTATAAAAAGGGAGGTTGATGAAATTGTAAAAGGGGAGTTAAGGGGTCTTGGGAGCTATTAAATCTTGCAGTTAGCTAGTTTATTTTAGTGAATGTTTGGTGAAATCTATGCCCTGTTTTTGTTCTGGGAAGTCAGGGGTGGGGGGTGATGAGGAGGGGTTGAAGATTGAGTTTAGAGATGGATTATAGATTAAAAAATATATTTTTTTTTATGATAGTTCGAATGATTGCTTATATTGTATACTTGTTTGATCATAAAATAAAAACTTTTCTTTAAAAAAAAAAAGAAAAAGAAACCTCTCCTCAAGAAGCCTTCCCTGGACCCGGCTGTATTAGCAAATTATCACCCAGTCTCCAATTTTCGCTTCGTTGCGAAGGTTGTTGAGCGTGTGGTGGCGCGACAACTTCCCCAGTACCTGGATGAAGCTGATTATCTAGACCCGTTCCAGTCGGGCTTCAGGCCAGGGCACAGCACTGAAACGGCATTGGTCGCATTGGTCGATGATCTCTGGAGGGCTCGGGACAGGGGGCGCTCCTCTCTCCTGGTCCTATTAGATCTTTCAGCGGCTTTTGATACCATCGACCATGGAATCATGCTGTGATGATTGGAGGGGTTGGGAGTGGGGGGCACCGTGATGCGGTGGTTCTCCTCCTTCCTCTCCGACCGTGTGCAGTTTGTGTTGGCAGAGGGGCAGAGGTCGACCCTGAGGCGCCTTGTATGGAGGGTGCCACAAGGGTCAGTCCTCTCGACCCTTCTGTTCAACATTTATGTAAAGCCTCTGGGCAAGATCATCCGTAGTTTTGGGGTGAGATTCCATCAGTATGCTGATGATACTCAGCTGTACATCTCCACCCCAAACCACCCCAATGATGCCCTTGAGGTGATGTCCCAGTGCCTGGAGGCCCTGCGGATCTGAATGGGGAGAAACAGGCTCAAACTCAACCCCTCCAAGACTGAGTGGCTGTGATTCCCGGCGGCCTGGTATAGTCAGCTGGCACCATCGCTGACTATTAGGGGTGAAACCTTGGCCCCCACAGAGAGGGCTCACAACTTGGGTGTTCTCCTGGATGCACGGCTGTCTTTAGAAGATCATATGACGGCCATGGCCAGGGGAGCTTTTTATCGGGTTCGCCTGGTACACCAGTTGCATCCTTTTCTGGACCGGGATGCCCTGCGCATAGTCACTCATGCCCTCGTCACGTCCCGTCTGGACTACTGCAACACTCTCTACATGGGGCTCCCCTTGAAGAGCACTCGGAGGCTCCAGCTGGTCCAGAATGCGGCCGCACGGGTGGTTATGGGTGCGACTCGGCGTACCCATGTAACACCCCTCCTGCGTGAGCTGCACTGGCTCCCGTTGGTCTTCCGAGTGCGATTCAAGGTGTTGGTCACCACCTTTAAAGCGCTCCATGGCTTAGGACCAGGGTATATACGAGACCTCCTTCTGACAGCAACAACCTCCCACTGGCCAATACGCTCCCACAGAGAGGGACTCCTCAGGTTGCTGTCGGTCAAACAATGCTGACTGGCGACGCCCAGGGGGAGAGCCTTCTCTGTGGGGGCACCAGCCCTTAGGAATGAGTTGCCCCTAGAGCTTCGTCTTAGCCCCGACCTACACACTTTTCGCCGCGCCCTTAAGACCCTTCTGTTTCAGCAAGCCGGACTGACCTAATATGAATTTTAAATGGGTGTATGTGTGTTTTAAATTGAGGGCCAAATTTTATATATCTGATTTTAATTGGTTTTAAATTTTACAAATTCATGTGTTTTAATATGGCTGTACACCACCCTGAGTCCCTCGGGAGAAGGGTGGTATAGAAATTTAATAAAACTTAAACTTAAACCCAAGAGTTGGTGAGGGGCATGTCGCATCAGGAGCCATACTGAGCCGAGATGGACATGGCAAGTGGTCAGGTGTTCCAAGAGCCCCAGATCACATCAGCCCAGGCTGAGTGCACCACAGTTTTCAAGTGGAGAGGTACAGGAACCCTCAAACTCAGTGAATCCAGGGAGTGGGGCCCCCTGCCGCCTTCAAGGAGCAAATCTCTAGCCGGTCTCCCTGAGAGATTTGGTGAACTTAGCATCGGCAGCATGACCAAGCTCCCTCCTAGCTGCCAGCTGGGTCTTGGCTCAACTGACATTCAACTTCCCCGGTCAAGGGAAGTCAAATAGAGTAAGGCTTCCGCCACTTTCCCCTCAGCGCAGAGCGGATCGCAATTAGGGCTTCCCCGCTTAGCCCGGTCTACTGGGATGACAGCTCAGCTGGGAGCCGCTGCCAGCCAGCAGCCAGGGCCTCTGGGCCAGTTCAGTCCTGTGATGCAGAGGCAAGATAGCCCTATGCACCAACCACCCATTTGGCTGCCTCCTGCGGACCAGATCCCCCTGGATGGGCATTCTTTCCCCGCCAGGGGTAGGTTCAATGTCAATGGATGCCAGCACCAGCTCCCCAGCCGGCCCCAACACCATTGCCAGCGCCTCCAGCCTCTGCCCTCGCTTTCAAGCCATTTTCAATTGAATTCCTGGAAAGCTGGCATATTTTCTGAACCAGATCTGGTCCCACCTCGACCGTTATGGCACTCAGTACCAATCTGACCAAGAGATGATCTCGGCCATTGCAGATAACATGAACTGGGATGCAGCAGAATGGATAGCCCAATTACACATCAAAGGAGCCCCTGAGCTGGATGCCGCCGACAAATTCCTGCAGTTGCTGAGGACCCTATTCAAAGACGCTGCCCAGGGGCAAGAGGTAGAGCCAAAATCAAGGACCTAAAGCAGAGAGGCAGGCCCGCAAAGGAGCTGATCTGAGAATTCTGCAGAGTGGCAGGAAAATTAAGAGACTGGCTAGAACACCTTTTTGTCCACCATTTCAAAGAGGCTCTGCACCAGGACCTTTGACAAGCCTGTGCCTTCCAAGTGCTGGGCGCCGGCGCCCATTCCCCGGTCGGTCCCAAGGGAAAGAGGACTCCGTGCAAACCAATGGACAGAGGGAAACTCACCCGGCAAGCCATTAAGGTTCCTCCCCCCCACCTTCAAAAGGGGGAAACTCTGACTCTGGGAACCCCGCCAGGTAGCGTCAGCGAAGACAGCAAGGCCAGTAAAGATGACCCAAAGTAAGTGAGGCCATCTGCCCCTTTGCCATAAAGTCCCAGATAGTTGTGGCCAGAACAGGAGCTCAAGGGGACATAAAGGCCATCACAGACACCGGATGCAACCAATGCCTAATCAGTCTGCCCACTGTCCAGAAGCTAGGGAAAAGCATAAAGCCCCTAGTGCGTACCATACACTTTGAGCAAGTTGATGGGACATTAATAGGTGGAGCCTTAGTCACTGAACTCATGAGGCTGGAAATGGGTCACCATTGGGAGCTCATGCGCTTCGTAATGGCTCCAAAGATGACGGAATCACTCATTATGGGCCTCACCTGGCTGGACAAGTGGGGGCCTACCATCACGTGGGAGGACGGCTACCGAAAGCTAAGAATAGGAGTGGACCCATTGCCACCGCCCCCACAGGCTGAGGCTCGGCCATCAAAGCCCCTAAGCGACCCCAACCTGGGTGAGACGGTAGCAGCCGTTGCAGATGTGCCACAATACCTGGCGGACGCATTCAGCAAGCAAGAGTGCAATTCTTTGCCCCCTCACCATCCCACTGACTGGGCAATAGAAATCGTGCCAGAGCTAAGTTACCCAAGCCAAAGATGTACTCCATGACCACCCGAGAAATGGATGAACTGAGAAAATACATCGACACCAACCTGGCGAGGGGCTTTATCTAGCCCGCCAAATCTAGAATGGCAGCCCCAGTACTTTTTAAAGAGAAAAAAGATAGGGGGTTGAGGCTCTGCGTGAATTTCCCTGGATTAATGCAGTGTCAGGCCTGGAAGCCATCTTTGTATTGGATCTTCAGGCCTGCCACATTTAGTGCTGTGGGAAACTGGGAGGGAGGATTGTATGGAGCAGGGGAGATATATAGTCATAATAACATTCCTTTCTCTGAGAGTCAAGGACATCTTGCCCTGCACCTGGAGTTGTGTGACTGGGAGGCATCTCCAGTTGGGATGGTGCGTTGACTGGGCCATGTGATGGACATGTGGGTGCTGGGCAGGGACTTGGACTTTTCTATGAGTGGGGAAAACCTGGAAGTTTTCAGATTCGGGTTTTCCCAGATGTGCCAATATGACATCTCTAATAAAATGGAATTTTGAGGAACTTCTAGCCTCGGAGTCTTCTTTCGTTGGGGGTGTTACTTGGAACCCTGACACGTTGTATGCATGGAAAAAACCTACCTCCTACCCCCAATGAAGGACATGCTAAGCCACCTAACAAAGGGCAAGGTGTTCACTAAACTAGACCTGAGAGAGGCATACTATCGAGTGTGGAGTAAGGAGGGGTACAAGAGGAAGACCAGGGTGGATAAAAATCAATGATTTTTTTAAAAAAATAAAAAAAAAGTCAGATTTTTTTATTTAAATTGGATTTTTTTGATTTAAATCGGATTTTTTTGATTTTTATCGAATTTATTTTAATAAAAAACTTTTGGGGTAAAAATCTATCGTAAGATAGTTTTCTATTTAAGATACATAAATAATTTAGTTTATTCAGCATGAAATGGAGCTTAGTTATGTAGCATGAGGCTGTATATTCTGCAACACTGGGACTATCGGTGAGTCAACAGTGGGTCAAAGGAGTAGCAGAGATGACAGTTGCTCTTTAAAAATTATGATTTAAATCGAGTTGATTTAAATCAAGCCTTTTTACTAGTGATTTAAATCATGATTTAAATTGTGATTTAAATCATGATTTAAATTGTGATTTAAATCAACTTGATTTAAATCAAATCCACCCAGAGGAAGACTGCCTTCAACTGCCCATTAGACAGCTTCCAGTTTAAACTCATGCCATTCAGATTACAGGGAGCCCCTGCTGTCTTCATGCAGCTGATCAATGAGGTGCTCCATGAGCATCTGTACAAGGGGGTCTTAGTCTATCTGGCTGAGATTCTGAAATTCTCATATTCAGCAAGACAGTGGAGGAACATCAAGTCCTGAAGAAACTCCTAGCAGCAAAGCTGTACACGAAACTGTCAAAATGCGAGTTTCAAAAGAGTTCCCTAGACTACCTGGGCTACCGAGTGTCAAACAAGGGAATTGAGATGGACCCTGGAAAAGTAAAAGTGGTGTTGGAGTGGCAACCCCCACACACCCGCAAGCAACTCCAGAGCTTCCTTGGGTTTGCCAACTTTTACAGGCAGCTCATTCCTGCTTTTGCTGAGGTAGCCTTGCCCCTGATGGAGCTGCTGAAAATGGGGGGACTCCCCAAAGCTACTGCCGAGCCAACCACTGGCTTGGTCCTTGGACTGCCAGCAAGCATTCGAGAAACTGAACAGACTCTTCGCAGAAGAGCTCATCCTGCAGCACCCCGACCCCGAACGGCCATTTATCGTCCAAACCGATGCTAGTGACATGGCTGTAGCAGCAGTACTCTTGCAACAAAACCCCCAGGGCCAGCTCCAACCCTGTGCATATGTATCCACAAAACTCACAGACACTAAGAGACGATGGGCAATGTGGGAGAAGGAAGCCTACCAGTTAGATGGGCACTCCTCTCCTGGCGGCACTTCCTGGAAAGAAGCAAAGTACCATTTGAGGTTTGGGCTTATCACAAAAACCTTGAGGACCTAAAGACCCAGTGAAAACTCTCTCTCAAGCAAGTTTGCTGGGCACAGTACTTTAAACGTTTCAATTTCAAGCTTAAATACATCCCAGGGAGAAAGAACCTGTTCGTGGACACCTTGTCAAGAAAGACACAGTCTAATAGCTGCCGAAAGGTCGTTTACACCATCATTCCCCCCCCTCTCAACCAATGGTTCAGGTCACCACCAGAGGCTAAGCTAAACGCCGGGACGACCCTGGAGGGGATCAAATGACATTGGCATTGAAGTCTGCCCTCCCAACTGACCAGTGGCTTGCCGACAAGGACGCCCTGACATTAAGGTACGGGCTAGCCTGGAAGGGGTCTAAATTGTATTTCCCCGCCAGCCTGAGCCTCCAAGTCTAAAACTATTGATGTTGGAGGGACATGATTTACAACTAGGTTGGCATGGTATGGTATGGTATGGTAAACAAAGGATACACGGATATTTCCAGAGACATTATGTAAGAAATGGTTTGTTATCAGTGTGGGAAAGAGTGAAAAAAAAACATTATTTGAAAATACCAATGTGTCTTTCCACAATAGAAGCTTTGACATATCCAAATATTGTTAATATGGGGAATACTGTTAGATACAAGGATATTTTAACAGAACGGGGAGAACTGAAACAAAGGCAAGAATTAGAGAGTCAAGGGATTGAGACAGATTGGTATACAAGATTGCAAATACAATCAAGGTTTGAAGCAGATCGTAGACAATATGGTTTTAACTTGGAGAAATCAGAATTGGATGAGATATTGATGGGAACAGATGAAAAAATGATTAAAAAATTATATAATTATTTATTGCGGATTAGATTATAAGATGAAGTAAAAGAAACAATGATAGCATGGGCAAAATTTTTTGGATATACTATTGAACTGGAGAAATGGAAACATCTATGGGAAAGAAATTATAAATTAACAATGGCAACAGTTTATAAAGAAAACCTGTATAAGATGTTTTATAGATGACATACTCCACCAGAAAGATTAGCTAAGATGTTTAAAGATAAATCAACCAAATGTTGGAAATGTCACCAATTGCCGGGTTCGTATTATTATATGTGGTGGTTGTGTAAAGAAGCAAAACATTATTGGGTGAAAATATAAGCATGGTTAGAGGCAATGTTACAGCAACATGTAGAGTTAAAACCAGAGATATTCTTACTGGGAATTTTACCAGAGAATTACAGTAAAGAAGATACATATTTGATTATTCATATAATAACAGCAGCTAGAATTGTATTTGCACAAAATTGGAAAGCAAATAAAATCCCGTTGGAAGGAGAAATTATAAAGAAAATGTTAGAATGTGCAGAAATGAATAGACGAACACTGAGAATAAAAGATAAAGAAGAGTCGATGTATTTCAAGACATGGGGAAATTTTTATGATTGGTTAGAAAAGAAATATGAATAAAGGTATGGAGATAAAATAGATAGGGAAAAGATGAAAAAGAGAAAAAATAATTAGAAGAATAGAAACTGAGACGATGCCTAGGTACAGGGAAAAGGGGGAAGGGGGGAGGGAAAAAGTGAGATTATTATAAAAGTATACACAAATGATGAAATAGATGTAATTATTAAAAAATAAGAAACTGAAATGAACTGGATGCAAATAGATAATCGGGGCTGCTCGAAAAGCAATCTAGATTGAATTGAAAAGGGAAACAACAAGAGAGAGGGAAAGGAGTAGAGAGAGAGGAAAGAAGAAGAGAGGAAAGGAGAGGGAGAGATAGAAGAGAGGGAAAAGGAAAGGAAGAAAAGGAAAGGGAAAGAGGAGTAGGAGAGAGAGTTAGAAAGGGAGGAAGAAGAGAGGAGTGGGGGAAGGGAAGGGGAAGTAGGAAAGAGAAGGAGAGGAAGAATGAAGAAAGTAGGAAGAGATGGAGGAAGGAAGAGAAGGGGAGGAGAAGAGGAAAGGTTATGGTAAAATAAAGGAGGATAAATTGGTAAAAGAGCAGCCCCGAACAACTAAAAATGAAAGTTAAAATATAAGATGAATGGAAAATGATGGGATAAAAGATTGTACACTCAAATATGCTTATGAGAAATAAAAATAAAAAACTCTTTGGGAAAAAAAAGGAAAAGGAAGCTTTTGTGTGAGGTAGGCATTACAAGCAATTCCTTGAAGGGAGTAAAGTGCCTTTCAAGGTCTGAACTCACCACAAAAACTTGGAAGCACTGAGAACCCCTGAAAGCTCTCCCTGAAACAAGTCTGGTGGACACAATACTTTAATCAATTTGACTTTGAACTGAAGTACATCCCAGGGGGAAAGAATTTAGTAGTGGATGCCTTGTCCCGCATGCCATAGTACAAGAGCAACCAATAAGTAGTAGTAAATGCCATCCCGCCCCCACCAAAAAAACAACGAGTAACACAAGGCAGTAGGCGAAAAAAAGATTGTCAGACCCCAGAGGTGAGCTGACTGAACGGATGAAAAAGGAATTACTGTCTGATACCTGGTTTGGAGCCCCTAGAAGTAAACTAACGTCGAGAGAAAGAATGGCATGGAAGGGAGACAAGCTGTATGTTCCCAAGAGCCAAGTCTTGCAACAGAGCAACAACACCAAGCAAGCTGGCCACTTCGGATTCTCAAAGACTTTGCATTTGATTAAGAGACAGTTCTGGTGGCCAGGGATGAAGAAGGACATAAGAGAGCTATGTGAAAAGTTGTGCAGTGTATGCGGCAATGAAAAAAAGAACAGGGAAGAAGCCAGGCTTATTGCAACAAGTGGCAGAGCCAACCTAACCCTGGGAAGAGATTGCAATGGATTTCATAGTCGAGCTCCCAGAGTGATGGAAACACTGTGATTTGGACAGTAATAGACTTGTTTTCCAAGCAAGCTCATTTCAGCGCTTGTTCAAGCCTTCCATCCGCTCAGAAGCTGGCTAAACTGTTCTTCAACACATTTACTGATTGTACGGGGTGCCAAAGTGGATCATCTCAGACCAGGGGGTCCAATTCACCGCTAAGTTCTGGAGGGAATTCCTAAAACTAATAGTATCATCCCAAGGGCTTAGCTCGGCATTTCATCCGAGCACGAATGACACCGCAGTACGAACGAACAATATCTGTGTTGCTATCAGTAATCTAACTGGGCAGACTTGCCATTTGCTGAGGTTGCCTACAATAATGCAGTGCATAGCAGCATGGGACTCACCCCTTTTAAAGTAGCTACAGGGGTGGACTTCATGCCTATGCCAGAGTACCCTAGGGAGCCCCCCTTTGTCAGTAAGTTTGACAGAGTAGGTGGGTTCCCTCCAAAATGCCTGGGGTAATGTAAAGCAAGCCATAGCAAAAGCAACCAAAAGTCAGAAAGTTCAGACAGACAAGAAGCAGTCACCCCAGAAACCATTCTACACAGGGGAGAAAGTATATTTATCTACTAAATATCTAAAGCTGAAACTACTTTGCAAGGACCTGGGTCAAAAGTACTATAGGACCCTTCCCTATAGTAAAGGTCATAAACCCAGTCACAGTAAAGTTAAAACTATCCTGCCTATTAGGAAAAGTACATCCTGTGTTCAACGGCAGTCTGCTTAAGCCAGTGGTAGGGTCTGAACTAAGACCAGTGGCTAAAATTGCCCCAGGTCCGATCATGGAGCTAACAGGGGGCTGCCTCTGCCCCTTATGTGCATGCCCAGGAGGGGCCTGGTGTCCTAGGGGACCATCTTGCTACCAGGCAGCCTCAAGGGTTGGAGCTAAGGCCCGGGCGCAGAAACCAATGCCATCCGTGGCCCAAGTGGACTGCTCGCTCGCGTGTGCTGGCGTTACTGTTTGAGGGCAGAAACAAAGCCTTCAACTTAGCAAAGCCCTCACACCCGTGTCCAGCCCACCAGAGCTTGCCACGCCAGGGGAGGAATGAGACCCGTTGTCTCACAGAACCACCGCCACTTGAGCAGGGAGGAGAAAAGCGGTGAGGGTTTGTGCCGGCCGACCAGCCAGGCGGGGAGTAGGTTGGGCCAGGTTGGTCAGGTGCCAGCAGCTTGAGTGCCTGGCTCCATCCGAGCTCGAGGATGCCGCATATGTTTTGGCAACATCCTGCTTGCTTTTTGTTGTCTGGTTTGGTGTGTGTGTGTGTGTGTGTGTGTGTGTGTTCTTAAAGGGCTTTCACTGCTTGGTCCAAGCCTTTGCAAGCTGAGGTGACTGCATGCTTTGAGTTTCTTTGCAAAGAGGCATTGTGCTATGCCAAGTTGGTTTGATCCCTTGGTTTTTTTAAATGGCTTTCTCAGCACTTCCTCTTGCTATCTCTTCTTCCTCCTCCTCCTCTTTTTCCTCGCTTTCCTCTTCTCCCCCACCTGGCACCCTAACAAGGCTCATGCTCCTTTCTTTGTGCAGCTCCCCAACTTTGCAAGCCTGCTCCAACCAGGCTTGGGATGGAGGAGGGGAGAAACTACCTTTCCCCTCTTAAGCACTGTGTCTCCAAGGAAATCATTCTCATTTGCACCTTTTCCAAGACTGCTTGCCAAGTTGGTTTGGTCTCTCTCTTTCTCTGCCGCTCCCCATCCCCCTCCTTTGTTTTGAATGGTTTTCGCAGCACTTCCTCAACGTGCTGGATCTTCGGTTTGTTTTGCTGGAAGGGTGAATTGTCTCTTCTCCCCCACCTTTCTTCCCACTTTCTTAGAAGCAGAAAGTCACAGGTCTAATCTGGAAGGGAATCACTGTCCTGAACCATTGAAAAGTGCAGATGCTGGTCATTCACCCTCTTTCTGCTTCCCCAGGCCTTTAATTGGGGGTTTTCTCTGGAACGAAAGCAGAGAGCCTCTTCCAGTGAAGATACGAAGATACTTCCGCCGCGAGTTGAAGACGCTTTTATTTCATCAAGCTGGCCTCGCCTAAATCTTCTCCCTTTTAAGTGTAAATTTTAAATTTTTAATGTATTTTAAAATTATGGGTATTTTAAATTATGGGTATTAATTCAGCCAAATTTATTTAATTCATTTTATTTGATTTTAAATTTTGTATATCTATGTGTTTTATTTCAAGGCTGTACACCGCCCTGAGTCCTTCGGGAGTAGGGCGGTATAGAAATTCAATAAAATAAAAATAAAAAATAAATTCCTTTGTGTCTTCTAATTTTCTTCCAGAGCAGAACAAAAAAGCCTCATCCTATGAAGCTTTTCCATTTTTTATTCTGATTTTCTCCTGAAGCAAAAGAAAGCCCTTTCTAGTGAAGTCTTCCCTGTGTGTTTATTCTGATTTTCCACTGGAGCAAAAGTCAGAATCCCATTGCCAACCCTGGAGCCATCTTTGAGCCACTTCAGGGTTGCCACAGCGAGGCTAGCTGGAGCTGTGGGAAGGAAGGGGGGAGTAGAGATAGCTGAGGGGGATACGTAGCCAAAATAACATTCTTTCTCCTGTAAACTAAGGACACACTAACCAGCACCTGGAGGCATCCATGGTGGGGAGAGAGACCTGATAGAGGCATGTGATGGATGTGTGTAATCTGGGGAAGAACTTTGGACTTTGAACTGAGTGGGGAAAACCTGGGGGACTTCAGATTCAGGTTTTCACCAGCTGTGCCAATATGACATGCCTAATAAATCTATACTTTGAGGAACCCTGCCTTGGAGTTTTGATTTCCTATGGGCTGTTACTTGGAACCCTGACATTAACCCAAATCCCTTTTTAAAAGAAACAACAGCTCCCCCCATGTGCAAGGCTGCTGTCTGGAGTCCTGAGCTCCAGCCATTTACCAATTCTGCCAGGCAGTGGGAAGATTCAGGCTGAGAAGCCAATCCTTGGAGGGGCTACTGGAGAAGTTCAGCCAGCTGAGCGTTGGCAGCCTGGGCCAGCACCCTCTAGCAGGCCGGGGGTCATGGTTTCGACCCAGCCAACATTCACCTTCTCAAGTAAGGGGAACGTGACACCCCACAGGGGAACTTCCCTGTCGTTCTATTCGGCGCAGAGTGGGCTGCGCCAAAGCCTCCCGAGACGGGCCCGATCTACAATATTGACAGCTGTCAACCTGTCAGCTGGGCCACTAAGCCAATTCAGCCTGCCTTTGCGAAGAGGAGTCTCTGGGCTGCCGGGGTCAGTTGGCCAGCCGCACCAGCCACCCGCAAGGCTCCCACCTGTTAACCAGATTCCCCCTGGCTGGGCCTTCTACCAGGCCAGGGGTGGGTGCAGTGCCAATGGACGCCAGCCTCAGTTCCTCCATCTGCACCAGATCAGCAGCTGCCAGTGCCACTACCTGCCACACCATGTTTTAGAGCTACCTTTGATGGAACCCCAGGAAAGCTAGTGTATTTTCTCAACCTGATCTGGTCCCACCTTGACCGTTATGGGGTCTAGTACCAATCCAACCGAGACATGGTTGCCATAGCTGACAACATGAAAGACGATGCAGCCAATTGGATAGCCCAGCTCCATGACTAGGCATCTCCCAAGCTTGACAATGCCGAATTCGTGGAAGCATTCGTGGAAGACACCAGCCAGGAACAGGAGGCCAAGGCTGAAATCAAAGAAATCAAGCAAAGAGGCCGTCCTATAAAAGAGCTGGTCTGGGAGTTCCGGAGAGTGGCAGGAAAACTGCGAGATTGGCCGGAGTGCCTCTTTGTCCATTACTTCAAGGAGGCCCTGGACCACGATCCCCGACAGGCCTGCGCTTATCGAGGCACCCCAGACCGCATACAGGAGTGGTACCGAATGGCAGTGGCCATGGACCCAGAGGTCCCCCCTTGCCATAAGCCCGCATCTGAAAAGAACCCCAAAAGAACTCTGCAACAGCGGTCTGGTTCACAGCCTCCAGAGGAGCAAAAGCCAACACCGACCACAACCATCAAGTGCTTCAGGTGCGGCCAGCAAGGGCACCAAACATCTGAATGCCTAGCCCGGCCTTGATTCTGCAAACTAGAACCTCAGCAGCAGCAGGAGCCAAGAGAACCCCACAGAAACCGACTAAGAAGGGGAAATTCATCCAGCAAGCCATCCCCTGGCCAGGAGTAAGGAAACTCCGGCCACCGGAACCCCACCTGCCACCACCGGGGACAGCACCAATTACAGTGGAGATGATCTGATGGTGAGTGAAGCCATTTGCCCCTTTGTCATCAAATCCTGAATAGTGGTGCCAACAACAAGAGCCTAAGGGGACATTGAAGCCATCATAGATACTGGCTACACTAGGTGACTTATTAGTTTCCAACAGTCCAGAGGCTGGGAATAGCCACAATGCCCCTAGCGTGCCCCATACACTTCAAGCAAGTCAACAGGACATTAATAGGGGGAACCTAGCCACCAAACCACTGAGGTTGGAGTTGGGTTGCCACTGGGAGATCATCCGCTTCATGGTAGTGCCAAAAATGACTGAATCTGTTATCCTAGGCCTAGCCTGGTTGGACAAGTGGACACCCACAATTATGTGGGAGGGCGGCTAAAGGAAACTAAGGATAGGGATTGGACTGCTACCAACTCCCTCTAACTGGGAAATCAACCCCGCAAAGCTGCACCATGGCCCAAGTGTCTGCAAGAAAGCCGCAGTCAGCATGACGGCACCACCAGGCTGCCCCCTAGTACCAAAGGAATACAGGGACCTGGCTGATGCGTTCAGTGAGCAAGACTGGAACACCCTTCCCCCTCACCAACCGATTATGCAATAGAGTTGGTGCCACTGGCTAAGCTTCCCAAGCCCAAGATGTACTCCATTATCCCTAGGGAGATGGACAAGCTATGGAGTTATATTGACACCAACCTGGTGAAGGGTTTCATCCAGCCAGTCAAGTCCTGGGTTGAGGCCCCGGTGCTGTTTAAGGGGGAAAAAAGATGGCTCAATGAGGCTCTGCGTGGATTTCCACGATATTAACAACATTTTCGTGGAAAACACCCTGCCCTTAATCAAGGACATGCTAGCCCACCTAACAAAGGGAAAGGTGTTCATCAAACTTGAACTATGGGAAGCGTACTACAGAGTCCACATTAAAGAAGGGGATGACTGGAAGACAGCCTTTAACTGCCCGTTAGGCAGCTTCCAATTTAAAGTAATGCCGTTCGGATTACAAGAAGCCCCCACAGTCTTCATGCAGCTAATCAACGAGATGCTGCATGATCAGCTCTACAAAGGAGTCCTAATCTACTTGGATGACATGCTCATTTTCAGTGAGACCCTAGAGGAACATGTCAAACTAGGGTGCCAAGTCCTTAAGAAACTCCTTGCAGTTATGCTCTATGCGAAGTTATCAAAATGCGAATTCCACAAGACCTCCCTAGACTACCTGAGCTACAGAATGTCAAATGAAGGGATCAAGATGGACCCAGGGAAAGTAAAAAGCATCTTAGACTGGCAACCCTCATGCACCCACAAGCAGCTTCAGAGCTTCCTTGGGTTTGCCAACTTCTACAGATAGTTCATCCCTGCTTTTGCTGAGATGGCACTCCCACTCACCGGAACTGTTAAAAACAGGAAGGGGGATCCCAAGCCAAAGCCCAGTCAGTACTTGGCCTGGACCCTAGACTGCCAGTGAGCCCTCAAGGCCCTAAAGAAACTATTCACCAAGGAACTGATCCTCAGGCATCCCTGAACCAGAGCAACCATCCATGATCCAAGTGGATGCCAGCAACGGGGTCCTAGCGGTGCTATTGCAAGCAAACCCCCAGGGATAGCTACAACCCTGCGCTTATACCTCCAAAAAGCTCACCGACACTGAGAGACGCTTGGCGGTGTGGAAAAAGGAAGCCTACGCTGTCCACTAGGCTCTCCTCACCTGGCAACATTTTCTAGAAGGGAGTAAAGTGCCATTCGAGGTCTGGACTCATCACAAAAACCTAGAGGCACTAAAGGTGCCCCGAAAGATCTCCCCCAAGCAAGTCAGGTGGGCCCAATATTTTAAGAGATTCAACTGCAACTTAAAATATATCACAGGGAGAAGAATCTATTCGCTGACACTCTGTCAAGAAAACCCCAATTCAACAGTCGCCAAGAGGAAGTCATTCACATCGTCATCCTCACCTACCAGCCAGCGGCCCAAGTCACCACCCAAGGCCAAGCCCAGCAACAACCACTTACCAGAGGAGACCAGATGACAGCGGCACTGAAGACTGCCCTCTCCACGGACCCCTGGTTCAATGATAACCGGGACATCCTGACCCTTAAAGATGGACTGGCATGGAAGGACACCAAGTTGTACATCCCCACAGTTCTGAGACTCCAAATTCTGCATCGCAGCCATGACACCAAACTGGCTGGACATTTCAGCTATCTAAAAACTCTGCACCTAGCTAGATGGCAGTTTTGGTGATTGAAGATGAAAAAAGACGTTGAGGACAATACAAAAAGTTGTGCCACCTGCACAGCCATGAAAAAGAGGCCAGGTCTCAAGGGGGCCTGGCTTACGACACGGCGGAACAACGCGAACTTCGGGGCTCTGGAGTGAGCGCCGATATCTCAGCTGTTTCAGGGGTCCATAGGGGACCATAGCCGACCCGTAGTGTCGGTGAAGAAAGGGGGCACAGGCTGGTGTGGATAGGGAATCTACAAATTCCCTGTAGCGCCAGCGAAGAGCCTTCGACTCTACAGCTGGGAAGACAGCCATTGAGAGCTGTCACAAAGCTGGAGCGGTCACAAATAAAGGGAAAGAAAGAGGAAACGAGGCACATTTGGGTGAGAAAGAAACTGCTGTCTTGGAAATAGGACTTCTACTTTTTAATAGATAACCTGAACTATTAAAAAAAACTAATTAGAAACGAAAAGGAACGGCAAGAGCAAAGGGGAGGAAGTGGATATCTGACTACCTCCCCATTTCCGGATTAGCAGCGAAAGAGCGATGGCTGTGAATAAAAATTAATTTTCTTCCCCAGAAGCAGAAAAAAACAGTCTGGGGACTTCGTAGGGGGCTCTACCTTGTCTCGCCGGCTCTCCTCCCGATTCCTCTGGATCACGGAGTTTTTCAAGCCGCCTCTCAGCTGTGGAGGTGGCTCTTTATGGACGGCGGGGCTGGCGGTCTTGAAAGGACCATCTAGCGACGGCGGCGGCACCAACCAGAAGCTTCTGGGGAGGAAGCAGGGTGAGGCTCCCTATCCAGCTCGCCGAGGCTCCGGTCTCCAGGGACAACTCTGCATTTAGCAGAGCCAGACGACGCGACCAACATAACGAGCGAAAGCCAAGAGAATCCTTAAAAATAAGCAGGGTGGAATCTGGACTTCAAACTTAAACTGCAAGTATTTTGACTAGCCCTGTGAATGAACTTAACAACTGAGAAAGTAAAAGTTTGTTAAAATGGTGTCCGGCTTTAGCAATAAGGAAAGCTGAAAGCGAAAGTGGATCTGCCTGAGTGCCTATTGCGCTACAAAGTAACAAAAAGTAACAGCGCTGGCCAGAAGAAAAGGGAAAAGTTCTTGTAAAAGTGATTTGATCCGTTCCCCCTCCCTTGAGACTTGACTAAAGCTGGGGAAATTTTTGAAAGGATTCTGTGGTGAGAGGGGAGGCAGGACCTCTTTCTTAGAAAGAATCAGCTTGCGTGGAAGAATGTCTTCAAAGCAGACAAAGCCAGCTAAAGCTGCAGGGGGGAGGCTCCCCCACTCACAAGCCACAAGAGCAGTCTTTAAGTTTGCAGACACAGAGCCAAACACAGGAGATTGGTTTTAAAGACTTGAAGGAATTTATTGCTGTGGCTCTGAGGGAACAGAATGAAGTTTTGGACCAGAAATTTAAGAAATCTCAACAGGAATTCAAGGAGGTGGTTCAAGAAAAATATAACAAGATGAAACGGGACATACTGACAGTTGTGACTGGCTTGTCAGAAGTAGTTGTCCAGATTGATAAAAAAGTGGAAGAACTTAGTTCAGAAGTAGAATCCAAAATGAAGGAAGCTGATCATAAAATTTTTAATGTTGATAATAAAACGCAAAGGATTGAAAATGAAGTGACAATGATGCAATTTAGATTTATGGAGTTTGCTGTAAGACTCAGAGGCATAAAAGAAAACAATAGACAGGATTTGAGAAGGGTTTGTGCTGATGCCCTTGCTGTGATGCTAAAGGTTGACCCTGAGGAGATTTTTTGCAAGATTGACAAGGTCTGTAGAGTGAATTCCTGGGTGGCAAGGCAAAGACAATTGCCCAGAGATGTGGTGATCTATTTTACAGACAGAAGAATAAGAAATGATATCTTACAAAAGTCTTTTGTTTCTACTATTCAAGTGGATGGAAGGGAGATTGGGATCTACAAAGAGCTGCCACTTAAGATGTTAAGAGATAGAAAGGATTTTGGATTTTTGGTGACTGAATAAAAGAAACAACAAATTCCATTTAGATGGGATGCCCCAGTTGGTATAATACTGAGGTATCAAGGAGAGAGATATCGATTAAATACTGTTGAAAAAGCAGAAGATTTTTATTACAATGTTTTCAAAACTGGTGCAACATCCTCAGTGTTACGTATAGAGGAGGGTGAGAAAGAGAAGCAATTTGAACAAGAGCTTGAAGAGCAGCGGAAATAGATGGAGGTGGAGGCAACGGAAACTCAAGGAGCAACAGGGTTTTTTTTAGATGTACCGTTGCTGGATCTTCCTCTAGAGGCTATAGGTGAACCACCTAAAAATACAAGAGAAGTGGCAGCGGATCTCGACCTGATGTCGTATAAAGCTAAAGACCAGCATATAACTCGAGCAGCTTATAAACAAATGGTAGAGAAACAACAACAGCAGAAGTCTAAGCCACCACAAGGCAAGCAGGGAGTCAATGGTAAAGCACAAAAATCCGAAGCCATGGGGGGAGCTAAGCCAAAGACTACTAGTTTGGAACAGAAACTTCAGCAAATGCTCTTAACGTTTCAGGAGACTTCAAATGACAATTAAGTTTTTATCTTGGAATGTAAACGGACTGAACTCACCACAGAAAAGAAGGAAGATATTTCATTATTTGAGACAATTTAATAATGATGTTATTTGCTTACAAGAAACTCATATTAGAACACAAGATCAAAAATATTTGATAAATTCTAGATTAGGAGTACAGTTTATAGCCTCAAATTTGGAGAAAAAGAATGGTGTAGTGATTTATATAAATAAAAGATTGCCAGCGAAAATTATAGAAGCAGATGACTGTGGAAGATATATAGCAATAGAACTTTTTACAGACAATGGTCCAATTTTGGTGATTGGAATTTATGCTCCTAATCAGCAACAAGAAAATTTTTATAAAATATTGTATTCTAAAATATTACAATGGGACTATAGATCTATCCTACTTATGGGAGATTGGAATGGAGTAATAGATTCTAAAAAAGATAAGAAGAGCTTGGCAAAGTCATGTGTTAAACTACCACAGATCTTTTTTGATATGAAAGAAGATTTGGAACTGAAAGATATATTTATTTATTTATTTATTTATTTATTTATTTATTTATTTATTTTTCATATTTGTATACCGCCCTACTCCCGAAGGACTCAGGGCGGTGAACAGCCATAATAAATACAAATACATATAGAAGTTAAAAAATATGGAGAGTGCATAACCCAAAAGAACTGGACTTTACTTTTTTTTCAGATAGACATAGATCCTTCTCTAGGATCGACTTTATTCTACTTACGGATGACTTACTTTTAAAAACAAAGAAAACAAAGATATTTCCGAGGACTTTATCTGACCATAGCCCAGTATGGATAGAAATAGAAATGGAAAAGAATGAGAGAAGATCGTGGAGAGTAAATGAAAACTTGTTTAGATATGAAAAGAATGTAAATGAACTTAAAAAACAAATGAAGGAATTTTTGAAATGAACTTGAATAAGGGTACCCCTATTGAAATTGTTTGGGATGCGAGTAAGGCGTATATGCGGGGGGTACTGATTTATATGAACTCTAAACATAAATTAAATCGACAAAGAAAAAGATTAGAACTGGAAGGGGAGATAAAGAAAAAGAGCAGTTGCTTATAAAAAATCCAACAGATGAAAAACTACAAGGAATTATAAAACTTTTGAAAGATCAATTTCAAATGCTTACAGCAGAACAAGCAGCAACTAATTTACAATTTGCGAAACATAATACATTTTGCAACGCTAATAAACCGGGCAGGTGGTTGGCTTACACATTGAGGAAGCAGCAGAGTACTTGGACTATTGGTAGTATTGAGTATGGAGGGAAGGAAGTATTTCAACAAAGATTAATCAAAGAAGCCTTTCTAGATTATTATACTAAACTATATGCTAAAGATGATATACAGAATGAACTTATAAATAAATATCTAGAAGAAAAGAGAGTTATAAAAATTTCTAGTGATCAAAAGGAAAGAACGAGTCTACCAATAACAGTTGAGGAGATTATTGTTGCTATTAAACAACTGAAAACAGCTAAAGCTCCAGGAACGGATGGTTTAACGGATGGTTATAATACCGGATGGTATTATAAAACTCTACAAGCAGAAATGATTGAACATCTTAAAGACTTATTTTGTAGCATACAACAAGGGGGAAAATACCCCCTTCATGGAAAGCAGCTTTCGTCTTTTTGATACCGAAAGAGGAAGCAGGTTCTACAAAACTGGAAAATTTTAGACCAATATCTCTCCTGAATACGGATTATAAAATTTTTGCGAAAGTATTAGCCAACAGATTAATGCCAGTTATTCAAGAGGTGATCCATCATGATCAAGCAGGATTTATAGAAGGCAGATACATGAAGGATAATGTAAGGCAAATTATAGATTTATTGGAATATCTTGAGAAGAATAAACAGATCTCTGCAGTGCTGGTGTTTTTGGATGCAGAGAAGGCCTTTGATCGAGTGAATTGGAACTTTCTATTAAAGACTTTAAGAAAGATGGATTTTGGGGATCAGTTTGTACAGGCGGTTTCAGCAATTTATCAAGAGCAAACAGCACAAATTATTATTAATGGAAGTTTAACTACAAATTTCAGTATAGAAAAAGGCACAAGACAAGGTTGTCCGTTATCCCTGTTGTTGTTTATTTTAACTCTAGAAGTCTTGTTGAACACAATACGGGACTCGAGCACTTTGAAGGGAATAGTTATAAGGCAAGAGGATTACAGAACAAGGGCATTTGCAGATGATCTGGTTGTTACCCTAACACGGCCGATGGAATCAATAATTCAGATGAAAGACATTATAGAAGAATATGGTATGGTATCAGGATTCAGACTGAATCAGAAAAAAACCAAGATGATAGTTAAAAATATGACAATTGATCAAAAGAAGGAACTGGAAAGGAAGGCAGGCTTTGAAATAGTATCAAAGGTGAGATATCTAGGAGTTCAAGTTGCAGACTCAAATATAAAACTGTTTCAAAACAATTATGAGGTGTTGTGGCAAAAGATACAAAAGGATATGGAAACCTGGAAAAAACTGCAGCTGTCTCTACTTGGAAGAATAGCAGCAGTTAAAATGAATGTTCTACCTAGATTTTTATTTGTTTCAAATGATCCCGGTGCTTAAAAGTGAAAAACAGTTGATGGAATGGCAAAAAGGAGTGAATAAGTTTGTTTGGAATGAGAAAAAGCCAAGAGTGAAACTGAAAATTATGCAAGATGTTCGTGAAAGGGGTGGTCTTAAACTTCCAAACCTGCGACTGTACTATGAAGCAGCAGCGTTGACACAAGCAAGTGACTGGTTTGGAAGGATAAAGACTGGAACATTGAATATAGAGAGTTATGATCTTGAATTGGGTTGGCATGCATATCTATTTTATGATAACAAGGTGGATAAAGTATTCAATAGCCATATGCTTAGAAACTCCTTGATGAGAGTATGGAAGAAGCACCGGCTCAAATGGGATTATAAAATACCGTTGAGGTTGGATCTTGGTCACATTATACGGAATATAAATATAAAGTCACTCAGGGGGTTTTTATATAAAGAAGTACTTTTTTGTGATGGGGGCAGATTGCAACTAAAGACATTAAACACACTGTTGGAAGAAGGGATTAATTTAATTTGGTTACAGTATAATCAACTTCAATTGAGATGGAGAGAAGATCAAAAAACCGGTTTAAGGTTGCATGAAGAAGAATTGGTTAGACAGATAAAAGAGAAAGGTCCAATGCATATTAAGAGGATTTATAATGTTTTGTTAGAAAGAGATTCAGAAAATGAATTGGTTAAAGACTGTATGATAAAATGTGCGCAAAATTTTGGAGAACCAGTTATGATGGAAACATGGGAAAAAATATGGGTTCAGAATATTAAGTTTACGCAGTCGCAGAATTTAAGGGAAAATTTTTATAAAATGTTTTATAGGTGGCATTTAGATCCTAAGAAATTGTCATGTATGTATCCTAATGTTCAACCGAAATGTTGGAGATGTGACTGTTTAGATGCTACATATTATCATATATGGTGGACATGCAAGAAAGCCAAGGCTTTTTGGATAAAAATTTGGTCGGTTATGCAAAATGTTTTAAAGAAAAAAAATTTCTCCTCATTTGTTTTTATTGGGTATAGTTAAGGGTTTTTCAGTGGGTGAAACAAAATTGAATATTGTATATGGTGACAGCAGCCAGGTTACTGATTGGTCAATATTGGAAAAGGGTTGATGTGCCTACAATTCAAGAATGGACTTTGAAGATGGCTAGTTTTGCAGAAATGGCGAAGATATCAGCATACTTAAAAGACCGGACTCAAGAGACTTATGCATGGGAGTGGAAGAAATGGATAGATTATGTGCAGAATAAATATCAAACTAGGAAGTACCAGATAGCTTTTAGCTGAATGTTATGTAGAAATGTATAGTATATAGGGGGTAAAATAGCTTATTGTTATGTAGAAATGTATAGTACACAGGGGGGAGAATAGAAGGGTGGTAAAGTATGATATAATATAACGTGGACGGATTTCACCTTGGGGAAGTCATGGGAGGAGGGGAGGGTTAGGGAGGGTTAGGGAGGGAAGGGGGGGGAAATTGGAAAATTTGCATTTGTAAAACTTTTTCAATAAAAAAAATAATTTTCTTAAAGAATATGAACTGATTTGGAAAACAATGAAAAGCAGATTGGGCAGAGTGAATTTAGATTGAAATACGAATGAATTTTGGACTTTAAATTAGATACTGGAAATATCTAAGTCGGAACAAATAGACTTTAGATCAGTGTAAATAAATTGTGAAGCTATATAGTGCTACCTAGTGGTGAAAATATATATATATATTTTTTGGAAGTGTGGGAAGAACACTTGAATATCATTTGAGATAAACTGTCTTATGATTTAGTGGGAGTAAAAGAGGAGAAGGGGAAGAAAAAAAAGACTATCAACTGAATAATAGACTAAAGACTATTTTGTTTGAATTATTTTTTCTTTATACGTATTATCTGCTGGTATACTATTTTTACTGACTATTTGGAGTGAAAATTTTTGGATCTCTTCCTTTTTTCTATTTTTGTTCAAAATTTGAAATATGGAAAAACTAAAATTTGGATATTGAATTTTTATTTTCTTTTTTCTTTCTTTTTTTGATTTGCATGTTTTGACATTCAACATTCTGTATTTTGGATACTTACTCTTTTTTCCTCTTATTATTTTTTTATTGCATTTCTATATTCATTTTTAGATTTTTATTTTTTTATTTGCTTATTTTTTTCCTCTTTTTTTACAGTTTTGTTTTTTATATCTTTTAGGCTGATTTTTGGACCTTTTGCTTTTGTTCTTTGTCTTTTGATTCTTAAAATTTTTGACAGTTTTTTTTTCCTTCCACATCTTTGATCTTTTTTTTTTCTTTTTTTTTCTTATTTTAGTTTCCCTCTATGGGGAACATTAGTGTTTGGTTTAGTTAACACCATTTTTTAAATGTATGGATTAGGGTATCAAGAACCTGAAGATCTGCGGTGACCAGGACGATAAATGTGGATTATAAGTATTGATTTACGATATTTCGATTATAAATTGGGCGATTTGAAAGTAAAGACTAAGATGAAGAAGCTACCACAACATCTATCATCACCATCAATAACAGCAGCACCACCTCTGCAGCTCAAAAAGCAGTAGAAACAACAAGACAACAAGACAAAACCAACATGGAATTAAACAGCATGATACAGGCAATGCATGATCATCTCAAGGAAATGAAAGAGAAGATGGAAAAAAATGAACAAAAATTGATTAACGGTGGAAGAGAAAGCAGAAGCAACAGAGAAAAGGGTGGAGGAGATGGACTATAGACTTACAACCACAGATAAAAGCCAGGAAAAGACAATTATACAGTTGGAAATGGACAAGGCAGACTTTTACTTAAGATTTCAAAACATAGAGGAAGAAGAAAAAGGAGAGAATTTACTAAAAAAAAACTGCTAAAAGCGGAAGTTATGAAAGAGGGTCCAGAAAAGATAATTAATGAGATAGACGAAATTTACACAGTATACACAAAATATCTACATGTTAAATTTACCAAAAAAACGCTGAGAACAGAGATTTTACAACTTATGAGGAACACGATACAATATAAAGGTAGAGATATAGTGGCATTGAAACAAGTTCCAAGAAGAGTGAGAGATCTAAGAAAAGAATACCAATTTTTGACAAAACATTTGATTAAAAAAGCAGTGAGTTTTAGATGGTTGATACTAGAAGGAATCTTGGTGAACCTACAAGAACAAAGGCACAGATTGGACACAGTAGAAAAGGCAGACCTATTCTAACAGCAATATATAGAACAAGAAGAAATGGTGAAAGTGAGAGTAGAAGAAGGGGCAAGCTGCCAGGAAGAGAAAAAAGAACAATTAACGGAGACAACCAAGGAACAAGAGGAAAGAGCATTGAGAGAGAGGGCAAGAGCGAAAGAGATAAAAGAACAAAGGGAAACAAGAGTGATTAGATCTACTAAACAAACAAGTAAAAATGGAAGAAAAAGTAAAAGTAATATCAGTGAATATAAATGGATTAAATTCAATAATAAAAAGAAGAAGAATATTCAACAAATTAGAAAAATTAAAATTAGAGATTATATGTTTACAAGAAGTTTATATTAAGAAATAGGATAAATATCTATTGGAGCAAACGAAACTGGGAATATTATATAAAACTCTTGCCAGTCAAAGTAAAAGAGGGGTTGCATTATACATTAAAAAAACAATTCAATCCAAACAGATATTTGAAGATGAGGAAGGAAGGATATTAATGGTTGAAATAACTATGAATAATAATAATAAAAAAACATTGTTAGTGGCAATATATGCTCCAAACGATAATTAAGAAGAATATTATGGGAAATTACATTAAAAAATAATAGAATATGAATATGAAGAGATATTATATTAGGGGATTTCAATGCAATAATGGACAATGAGTTGGACTATAAACCTACAAAACCAAATAAGAAGGTAAGAAAAACATTGCCAAAAACTTTTTCCACAATGATAGATGAATTAAGCTTACAAAATGCTTAGAGATGAAGTCATCCAAAAGAAAAGCAGTATACATTCTATTCAAATAGGCATTTGTCATAGTCAAGAATAGATATGATGTGGTTGTCAACAGAATTGATAGCTAACATACAAGAGATTAATATTGGAACAAATGTATGGGCGGACCACAATCCAATAATGATGACATGGAAAGGGAAAAAAAAGAAAAATCAGATGGACATTAAATCAAAAATTACTAAATGAAAAAAATTTCCAACAATATATGGAAAAAGTATCAAGCATCGCAAAGCCCGATTGATCCAGGAAAGCTCCTTTTCCAGTTGCCGGGGTAGCAGCTAAAGGTGCCGAGGCTGTGGCAGTTTCAAGGAGAGAGAAGGAAGAGACAGAGGATCAGATCGGTGAGAGACTTAACTTTTAAATAATACAGAGAACACCCTGAGAGGACAATGGACTTGGAGATTGAGAATAAGAGGAAATAAGCGACGAACTTAAAGTGGGAAAGTTTTTTTTTTCCTGCTATATTCCACTTGGCTACTTAGTGAGAAGGACTTAATTGCTTTACTTTTACTTTTACTCTCATTGTTGATTGAGACTGGAACTGACTTGAGAGAGAGAGAAAGATCAGTAGGTTGTATACATTGCGTCTTTTTAAAAAAATAATTGGTGGACTTTGGTTGCTGTACTTGAATTGAAGCTTTCCTTTTTCTATTTTTCTTCTTTTTATTTTTTTTTCTTGGGAATTTTTTATTAATTTTAGAAGACAGACAAGAGAGTGTACAACATTGCCACCTGCTGGAAAAGAAACTTCGTTTGGATGTCTATTCAAGTAGCAGTCTAGTGTTACATTGTAGACAAAACAGAGGCTGTCATGCTAGCGTGATAAGGCTGGTAAATAGCAGAGAAAGTGGCTTATCTGTATTATTTATACAGGTGCTTGTGATGATATTACTTGAAGCCGAAGCAGAAGCCTTGAAACAATATAAGAAGACCTTGACTTTTTTTGTAACTGCTACTTGTCATCTTTAACTTCCTTTTAATATTGTGGCTAGACCAAAATATCATTCTCTGTATGCTTTCTGAATATTAAAAGGACTATATTTTCCTTTTCTTTTTTGGCTCCTTCTTTTTATTTTTATTTTTAAATTTTATATACATATATTTTTCCCCCTCTTTTTTGTTTTTAAAATTTTGGCACAATAATATTGGATTAAGGCAAGCAAGAGCCTGAAGACGTGTTGTTTTTGGATTTTTGTTTTTTTATTGTTACCTTTGGTCTTTTCTTTTTCTTTCTCCTTTTTTTTTCCTTTTTCCTCTCCCCCTTTTGTATTAAGGATTAAAGTTTGGAAGAAACTGAAGAATTTGAATTGTTTTTTCTTCTTGCTTTTTTATTTTTCTCTTTTTTCTTTTTACTTGTCTTTTTGGAATACTTTTTCCTTTCTTTCTTTTTCTTTTTCGGTCCTTTTTTTTTTCTTATTTTATTTGCAACCCGATTGGATTACAAAATGAGTAGAAAAGTTGCAACAGTGGGAGCAGCAGCGACTACACCATCCTCTTCACCATCTGGAAGTCAACGTATTATCCAAGCAATGGTGCAACAGGAGAAAGAGAAAGAATCATTGACTCAAACAATTATACAAACACTTCAAAGGATGGAACAACAACAACAAAGGATGGAACAACAATTATTGAAGACAGACGAAAAAGTCCAGCGGATGGAACAAAAGCTGCTTAAAACAGATGGAAAGGTGGTTAATATTCAACAAACTATGTCAAAATATGAAGAAAGGCTGGTAAAACTGGAAGAAAAAGATGATCAAAAAGAAGAAAAAATTAAGGAAATCGAGAACAGATTGGGAGAGATTGAACAAGAAACAACTGCTTCAATTGGATGGGAGATGGATAGAGCAGAATTTTTCTTAAGATTTCAAAATGTGGAAGAAGAAAAAGGTGAAAACTTGGCAGATGTTATGAATGGGTTGTTGGCTGAAGCTCTAGAAGTAACCAAAGAGAAGATGATGGATGGGATTGACGAGATTTATCGCGCTCATACTAGATATGCAATGCATAATAAACTGCCAAGAGAAGTACATATAAGATTCACAAAGAAATTGATTAAAACATAAATTCTCCAGGCAGCCAGAGATAAGACCTTGAAATATAAGGAGAAAGAAGTGACAGTTTTGAAACAAATCCCAAGAAAAGTGAGAGAGTTGCGAAGAGGATACCAATTTTTGACAAAAAATTTACTGCAAAAAGGAATTAATTATAGGTGGTTAATTCCAGAAGGATTAGTTTTGACATGGCAACTTCAAAGATACAGGTTGAACCCAACTGATAAAGCTAGAGCTCTATGATGAATTCTTTAAAGAGAAAGAAACTGAACTAGAAGTCGAAACCCAATCTGCAGTTGCCCCAATAAAATTTACAGAAGAAGAACTGGCAATGCTTGAGTCAACAGAAGGAGCGGTCGGCGGGGTCATGGAACATAAGGAGCAACGGGAAGTTAGATCAACAAAACCTACATATAGGACTTCCGGGTTTGACTGCCACCGGCGAAGACGGTCGCTCTTGAAGGACCGCCAGCCCCGCCGCCTGTAGAGCCGCTCCGAGTGAGGGAAGCGGCTTGAAAACTCCAAAATCCTGAGGCTTTGAGGAGAAGAGTGATGCAAGAGGCAGGTCGAGCCCCCGTGAACCCCCAGAAGTCTGCTACTGGGGAGGAAACGGGCGCGGCTCCCTTTCAACTTGCGGAGACTCCGGACGGCGTGGGACGACTCTGCTTGTCAGAGCAAGCCGGCTGCAGCAAACATTTAAACTGATGGGAAAATAACTTTGCTATAAAACAACCTCAACCCCTAAACCAAGAAACTGCAAGTATTTCTTCTCTTTTGAACTTCTGATTTGGGAAAAAGCTAGAGCGAGTGGAAACGGCTTGAAAAAATGGCGCCGTTCCAGCGTTAACGAGCTGAAAGGGAGAGTGATTCCGCAAAGCTATTTTAACAAGTTACATTGTAGCACTGCTTGTAGCAAGCGAACAGAGAAGAGTGGAAGAAAAATTCCTTTTAAAATAAACCTGAGCTTGCTTCAGCTTATTTAATTTTTAATTTGATTAAATCTGGGGGACTTTTTCAAAGGACTTTGTGGAGGTGCAAAGGAAAAGAAAAAAAGATCTCCTTTTTTCAGAAAAGTTAATCTACGTGGCAGAATGGCTTCAAAGAAACAGGAAGGAAAGGTTGCAGGGGAGGGATCTCCCACTCAGAAACCGGAACAGCAGCCCCCTCCCAGTCAGCAGAGTGAGGGAAAGGACTTTGATGTTCGAAGTTTAAAAGATTTTATTACCCAGGCTCTGGATGATAAATTTCAAAAATCACAACAGGAAATGAAGAAGGAAATTAATGAATTTAAAGAGGCAATGAAAGAGAATTATGATAAGGTGTCTGATAAATTGTCAAATGATTTGGCAGAAACCATTACTAAAGTGGATTCCAAATTGGAAGAATTCAAATCAGAAGTTAATGTTAAAATGAAGGATACTGATTTTAAAATTGCTGATGTGGATAACAAAGTGCAGAGAGTTGAAAATGAAATTACAATGGTACAGTTTCGATCCATGGAATTCGCTATTAGGCTTCGAGGAATAAAAGAGAATGATAGGCAAGATTTGAGACAGATTTGTTCTGATGCCCTGGCTGTATTGCTAAAAATTGATCCAGCAGATGTGGTCTATAAAATAGACAAAATTTACAGAGTGAACTCATGGGTTGCTAGACAAAGAAAATTGCCCAGAGATGTGGTGATATACTTTACTGACAGAAGAATAAGAAATGATATTTTGCAAAGATCCTTTCTTTCCTCTGTGCAAGTGGAGGGAGCTCAAATTGGAGTCTACAAGGAATTACCACCTAAGATGTTAAAAGACCGAAAAGAGTATAGGTTCTTAGTGAATGAATTGCAAAAGCAAGAAATACCATTTCGGTGGGATGCCCCAACTGGTATAATTTTGAAATATAATGGAGAGAGACACCGATTGAATACTTTTCAGAAGGCGGAATATTTTTATTATAATATTCTCAAAGAAAGATCATCATCCCCACGTACATCTACATTGTTGGAGATAAAAAGTGATAAGGAAAAGCAACCTCAGCATGAGAGGGAACAACAGTCCAAGCAGATGGAACTAGTGGAAATGCAGGGTGCTGTAGGAGGAGGCCTTATGGAGGAATCCCTGTTAGAACCTTCCCCAATTCTGTTAACAAGAGATGCTGCTTTGGATCTAGCTCGGATGCCTGAAGTTAAAGACCAGCGTATAACTCGTGCAATTTCCAAGCAAATAAAAGAAAAACAACAACAAGAAAGTCAATATAAAAGGGGAGCTAAAAGCACCACACAAAGTGAAGCCATGGGGGGAGCAAGGCCGAAGACCTCAGAAGAAGCTAGGCAAGGCAGCTCATTGCTTCAGAAAGGTCAAGATGACAATTAGGCTCTTATCCTGGAATGTTAACGGATTAAATTCACCACAAAAAAGGAAGAAGTTATTTACATATTTAAGACAATTTAATAATGACATAATTTGTTTACAAGAAACTCATATTCGAACTCAAGATCACAAATATCTGATAAATTCTAAATTAGGAACATATTTTATAGCTTCAACCTCGGAAAAAAAGAATGGTGTGGTTATTTATGTAAATAAAAGATTGTCCGCTAAAATTATAGAAGCAGATGAAGGTGGTAGGTTTATCGCAATTGAATTGCACACAGCAAATGGCCAAATTCTTTTGATTGGAATTTATGCTCCGCATCAACAACAGGATCATTTTTATAAGACTTTACATAATAAAATATTGCAATGGGATTACAGATCTATTTTAATAATGGGAGATTGGAATGGAGTAATTGATTCTAAACTAGATAAAAAGAGTTTGGCGAAATTAAGGATTAGACTACCACAGATTTTTTTTGATATGAAAGAAGATTTGGAATTAAAAGATATCTGGAGAATTCATAACCCAAAAGAACTGGACTATACTTTTTTCTCTGATAGACATAGATCTTTTTCCAGGATTGACTTTATCTTGTTATCAGATGATTTACTTGTTAAAACAAAAAGAACAAAGATATTTCCAAGAACTTTAACTGATCATAGTTCTGTATGGATAGAAATTGAGATGGGAAAGACTGAGAGAAGGTCATGGAGATTAAATGAAAACTTGTTCAGATATGAAAAAAATATAACAGAACTTAAAAAACAGATGAATTTTTTGAAATGAACTTGAATAAGGGTACCCCAATTGAAATTGTATGGGATGTGAGCAAAGCGTATATGAGAGGGGTACTCATTTATATGAACTCTAAACATAAACAGAATCGACAAAAGAAAAGACTCGAATTGGAAGCAGAAATAAAGAATAAGGAACAGTTACTTATTAAAAACCCAACAGATGAAAGAATACGTGGTGCTATAAAACTTTTGAAAGATCAATTTCAAATGCTCTTGGCGGAGCAAGCTGCAACAAATCTACAATATGCAAAGCATAATACGTTTTGTAATGCTAACAAACCGGGGAGATGGTTGGCTTATACCTTAAGGAAGAAGCAGAGTATACGGACTATTGAGAGTATTGATATTGGAGGGAAAGAAATTTCTCAACAAAAACTGATTAAAGAAGTCTTTGTAGATTACTACGCTAAATTATATGCTAAAGATGATATACAGAATGGACTTATAGAAAAATATTTAGAAGAGAAAAGAGTCTCAAAAATTACTAGCCAACAAAAAGAAAGAATGAATTACCCTATAACAGTTGAGGAAATAATCGCAGCAATTAAACAATTGAAAACAGCTAAAGCTCCTGGAACAGATGGATTGACTGCAGTGTATTATAAAACTTTACAAGCAGAAATGGTGGAACAACTTAGAGATTTATTTTGCAATATACAATAAGGGGGTAAAATACCCCCATCATGGAAATCAGCATATATTACTTTGATACCAAAAGAACAAGTAGGTCCTAAAAAAACGGAAAATTACAGACCAATATCTCTTTTAAATAATGACTATAAAATTTATGCAAAAGTATTAGCCAACAGATTGATGCCAGTAATTCAAGAGGTGATTCACGATGACCAAGCGGGATTTATAGAGGGCAGATACATGAAGGACAATGTAAGGCAAGTTATAGATTTATTGGAATATCTTGAGAAGAATAAACAGATCTCTGCAGTGCTGGTTTTTTTGGATGCGGAGAAGGCCTTTGATAGAGTGGATTGGAATTTTCTACTAAAGACTTTAAGAAAAATGGGATTTGGAGACCAATTTATACAGGCGGTCTCAGCAATTTACCAAGAGCAAAAGGCACAGATTATTATTAATGGAAGTTTGACATCAGAGTTTAATATTGAAAAAGGGACCAGACAAGGCTGTCCGTTATCTCCATTGTTATTTATTTTAACACTAGAAGTCTTGTTGAATACAATATGGGATTCGAATAACTTGAAAGGTATAGTGATAAGGCAAGAGGATTACAGAATAAGGGCATTTGCAGATGATCTGGTTGTTACCCTAACACAGCCGATGGAATCAATAATCCAGATGAAAGACATTATACAAGATTATGGTACAGTATCAGGTTTTAGATTGAATCAGAAAAAAACTAAGATGATAGTTAAAAATATGACACAAGATCGACGACATAAACTTGAAAACAAGGCAGGTTTTGAGATCGTATCAAAGGTTAAATATCTAGGAGTTCAGGTTGCAGAATCAAATATTAAATTGTTTCAAAATAACTATGAAGTACTGTGGCGAGTTGTACAGAAAGATATGGAGACGTGGAAAAAACTGCAGCTGTCTTTACTTGGGAGAATAGCAGCAGTTAAGATGAACATTTTGCCAAGATTTCTTTTTTTGTTTCAAATGATTCCGGTGCTTAAAAGTGATAAACAACTGAAAGTCTGGCAAACTGGAGTGAATAAGTTTGTCTGGAACGAGAAAAAACCGAGAGTTAAATTGAAAATTATGCAAGATGTTCCAGAAAGGGGAGGTCTTAAACTTCCAAACCTACAGTTATATTATGAAGCAGCAGCTTTGACTCAAGCAAGCGATTGGTTTGGAAGGAAAAAGACTGGAATACTGAATATAGAAAGTTTTGACCTGGAATTTGGATGGCATGCTTACTTATTTTATGACAACAAAGTGGATAAAGTATTCAAAAGCCATATACTTAGAGATTCTTTGATGAGAGTTTGGAAGAAGCACCGATTCAAATGGGATTATAAAATACCGCTATGGCTGGATCTTGGTCATATTATGTGGAATACAAATATGTCACTCGGGGGGTTTTTATACAAAGAGGTTCTTTTTACAGATGCGGGCAGATGGCAGTTGAAGACATTACAGACACTGTTGGCTGAAGGGATTAACTTAACTTGGCTACAATATAATCAACTACAATTGAGATGGAAAGAGGACCAAAAAACTGGTATTATGTTGCATGAGGAAGAATTGGTTAGACATATAAAAGAGAAAGGTCCAATGCATATTAAAAGGCTTTATAATGTTTTGTTAGAAAGGGATTCAGAAACTGAATTAGTTAAAGATTGTATGATTAAGTGGGCACAAAATTTTGAAGAACCAGTGATGTTGGAAACATGGGAAAAAATTTGGGTTCAGAATGTTAAATTTACAGTCGCAGAATTTGAGGGAAAACTTTTACAAAATGTTTTATAGATGGCATTTAGATCCTAAGAAATTGTCATGTATGTACCCTAATGTTCAGCCAAAATGTTGGAGGTGTGATTGTACAGATGCTACATATTATCATATTTGGTGGACCTGTAAGAAAGTTAAGGCTTTTTGGATAAAAATCTGGTGGGTCATGCAGAATGTTTTAAAGAAAAAAATCCAATTTTCTCCACAATTGTTCTTATTGGGTATAGTTCAGGGTTTTACAGTGGATGAAACAAAGTTGATTTTGTATATGATTACAGCAGCGAGATTGTTGATAGGTAAATATTGGAAAAATGAAGCTTTGCCCACTGTAGAAGAATGGACTTTGAAGATGGCCAGTTTCGCTGAGATGGCGAAGATTTCAGCATACTTAAAAGATCGCTCACAAGAGACTTATGAATGTGAAAGGAAAAAGTGGATAGATTATATGCAGAACAAATATCAAACTAGGAAGTATCAAATAGCTTTTCATTGATAGTATAATATTATATTAAGATACAAATATTTGAACTATGTGAAGATGAAAAATGATATGGGGGTTGGGGGGTTCAAGGTTTTTATATAAAGGGGATAATGATGGGGCATATTCTATGGAAGTCCGTGGGGGAGGGGAGGGTTAGGGGGGGGTTAGGGAGGGTGGGTTGGGGAGTTTGGGGTGGGTTAGGGGGGTGAAAATGGGGTGAAAATGTAATTGTAAAACTTTTACAATAAAAAAACAAAAACAAAAAACAAAACCTACATATAAAGTATGAATATGGAAGAAAGAAAACTAATTTCAATAAATGTAAATGGACTTAATTCGGCCAATAAAAGAAGAAAAGTATTTCATAAATTAGAGAAATTAAAATTTGATATAATTTGTTTACAGAAAGTACATATTAAAAAACAAAATGAACAATTATTGATTCAGCCAAAACGTGGGAAAACCTTTTTATCCCTGTCACAAAGCAAAAAGAGGAGTTGCTCTATATATTAGAAATACAATAACAGCAGAACAGAAATATGCAGATCCAGAAGGTAGAATATTAATTGTAGAAATAATTGATAACAATACGAAGCTATTTCTGGTAGCAATATATGCCCCAAATAATAATCAAAGTGACTTTTACAGAAAACTTCATAATAAAATAATTGAAATGGACTATGACAATATATGTATGATGGGTGACTTTAATGGAATTGTGGACGAAAAACTGGATTATAAAACATACAAAATAATAAGACACACTAGAAAGACGCTACTGAGATCCTTTTTTAAAATGGTAGAGGAAATAAATCTGAAAGACATATGGAGGGAGAGAAATGGGCAAAATAGACAATATACTTTTTATTCTGACAGATACTCATCTTGGTCTAGATTGGATATGATATGGATAACAATGGACTAGACTAAACATTCAACAAGTGAAGATATTGTGGGCAGATCATAATCCCATTTGGAAAGAGCAGAAAGGAAGAGCTAGATGGATCTTAAATAATACAATACTAAAAGAGAAAGACTTTGTACAGAAAATGGAAGGAGAGTTGGATTTCTTTTTTAAGGAAAATAAGAAAGAAGAAACATTGATACAAAATCGTTGGGACACAATGAAGGCCTATGCCCGAGGATTAATTATAGATTATACTAGGAAAAGAAATGGGAAGAAAAGACAAACTTTTAAAGTATTGACCGATGATTATAAAAGATGTGAAAAGGAATTCCAGAAAGACCCACACATGAAAGATATTAAAATTAAAATGGACATAATAAAACATAAAATAGACTTGCTGGAAAAGGAAGATCTAGCTCAAAAAATAAGAATCACCAAACAGAACTATTTTGAAAATGTGAATAAGCCTGGAAGATGGCTAGTTTATAAACTGAAAAAGGATAGAGAATCAAGGAAAATAACGCAATTACTTGATGACCAAGGACAATGTAAATTTGGCAATAAAGAGATGGGGAAAATTATACAAGAATATTATAGACAGCTTTATAAAAAAGTGATAATAGAGGAGGAAAAAGTGATAAGGTACTTACAAAAAGCAAATCTACCACAGATTCCCAAGGATATTGAGGAGATGATGGAAAAAAACATTACGATGATGGAATTAACAGAGGCAATTAAGAAGCAGAAGAATGGAAAGGCACCAGGACCAGATGGCTTGCCGGTTGAGTATTATAGGATGCTAAAAGAATCCTTAAGTCTTCCATTATTGGAAGTTATGAATGAAGTAATGACAAATAAGGAAATAACCAAATCATGGACTGAGGCTTATATCACATTGATCCATAAAGAAGATACAGACCCACAACTAATCAAAAATTATAGGCCTATATCTTTGCTAAATTCAGATTACAAAATTTTTGCTTCAATACTGGCAGAAAGACTTAAGAGATATTTGAATAATTTTATACATTCAGATCAAAATGGATTCCTACCCAAAAGACAAATTAGAGATAATATAAGAATAATACTGAATACTTTAGAATATTATGAAGCACATCCTGAAAAGAGATGGCTTTAATATTTTTAGACGCTCAAAAAGCATTTGACAACGTGAACTGGTGATTTATGATGTTACAAATGGAAGAGATGGGCTTTGGTAGGAAATTTATTCAGGCAATTGAAGCTATATATTCTAAACAGACGGCGAAGGTTATGATTAATGGAGAATTGACTGATTCTATTGAGATACAAAAAGGTACTCGTCAAGGATGCCCATTGTACCCATTGTTGTTTATTTTGACACTGGAAATTTTAAATAGAAATATCAGAGAAGAAAAGGAGATAAAAGGTATGAACATCCGAAAAGAAGAATACAAACTACAAGCTTTTGCTGATGACCTGGTCTTTATTATTGAAGAACCACTAGCATCAATTAAAAAACTGATAGAAAATATAGGAGAGTTTGGGGAAGTTACTGGTTTGAAAATTAATAAAGATAAGACAAAAATAATGACTAAAAATATGTTAAAAAAACAAAAAGAAGAATTGATGGAGATTTCCAAGATGCAGGTCACAAAGTAAAATATTTGGGGATACATTTGACAACGAGGTGTAGCTCACTTAAAGAAAATAACTATAATAAGCTTAAGCAACAGATAGGTTTAGACTTGGTGAAATGAGGAAATTTGCAGTTATCTATAATTGGTAGGATTGCAACTATTAAGATGAACATTTTACCTAGAATTTTGTATCTTTTTCAGACTATTCCAATAAAATTGGGTAAGGAATTTTTTGTAGATTTGAACAAAATGGTGTTGAAATATATTTGGCAGGGGAAAAAGGCAAGAATAAAATTTAAGCTGTTACAAGATGCTAAAATGAGGAGTGGTTTTGGATTACCAAACTTCTAATTATATTATCAAGCAGCTAATTTAATGTGGATTAAAGAACGGATAACAATGAAAAATACTAGATTATTGAATTTGGAGGGACATTATTTGTTGATGGGTTGGCATGCCTTTTTATGGTACAAAGGAACTAAAAAACAGGGGTATTTTAGAAGACACCAGATACGTGAAGCTTTATTTTTGAACTGGGAGAGGATTAAAAAATATCATTATTTGAAGATTCCAGTCTGGGTATTGACAATTGAAGCCTTCTCATATCCAGTGATATTTAAAAGAGAACAAATTGTTAGATACAGTGAGTTATTGGATGAAAAGGGTGATCTTAAGCTAAAACAAGATTTAGAAGATCAGGGATCTAAAATGGATTGGTTTTCATATATGCAAATATTTTCTAGATATCGAGAAGATCTCAAACAAGAAGGTATTTATAATGTTTGACTACTTTAGATAATATATTAATGGGTTCTGATGACCTTGTAATTAAAAAGTTATATGAATATTTGTTAGACAGATCATTCGCTCCTTCACTTGGACTTTCCTACCGCTTCCCCCCGCCGCAGGGAGTCGGAACCGACCAGAAGGTTCCGTCCCAGGCGCCTGATGGATCCCGAAAGGTTCCTGACGGAGCTTGGGCCATTTCCTGAGACTCTGACACACGACTCGACTGAAGGGCTGGTGGCCGCCTGGGAGAGTGCGGCCGCCGGAGCTTTGGATCGCGTTGTGCCTTTGCGGCCTCTGACCCGATGCCGATCTCAATTAGCTCCTTGGTTCTCTGAGGAGCTGAGAGAGATGAAGCGTCGGAAAAGACACCTAGAGAGCATTTGGAGGACTAGTCAATCCGACCGGACACAGGTGATCTTATATCAAGACCTACCTAGTGGCGATAAAAGCGGCGAAATCTAACCATTTTTCCGCTCTTATCGCATCTGCAGAGAACCGCCCAGCCGCCCTGTTTAGGGTGACCCACTCCCTTCTTCGGGGAGGAGCGCAGGAAGATCCCTTGCAGGGTCGTGCTGAGGATTTTGTGCAATTCCTGCATGATAAAGTTGCTCGGATTCGGGATGGCTTGGACTCCAATTGGATGAGTCCAGGGGAGGAGACGAGGGTAGGTCTTGAGAATATTATCTGGGAGGAGTTTGATCCTGTGGCTCCCGAGGATGTGGACAGGGTTCTGGGTAAGATTAGTGCCGCCACGTGTTTATTGGAGCCGTGTCCCTCCTGGTTGGTACTGGCCTCCCGGGAGGTTACACGAGGCTGGCTCCAGGGGATTATAACTGCTTCTCTGAGTGAGGGTGCCTTTCCTGCCACCTTGAAAGAGGCGGTAGTGAGGCCCCTCCTCAAGAAGCCTTCCCTGGACCCGGCTGAATTATCCAACTACCGTCCGGTCTCCAACCTTCGTTTTGTGGCGAAGGTTGTTGAGAGCGTGGTGGCACGACAGCTTCCCCGACACCTGGATGAAGCTATCTATCTGGACCCGTGCCAGTCGGGCTTCAGGCAGGGGTACAGCACAGAAACGGCATTGGTCGCGTTGGTGGATGATCTCTGGAGGGCTCGGGACAGGGGCTGCTCCTCTGTCCTAGTCCTATTAGATCTCTCAGCAGCTTTTGATAACATCGACCATGGTATCATGCTGCAGCGGTTGAGGGGGTTAGGAATAGGGGGCACCGTTTTGCAGTGGTTCTCCTCCTTCCTCTCTGACCGCTCGCAGTTTGTGTTGGCAGGGGGGCAGAGGTCGACCTCGAGGCACCTTGCATGGGGAGTGCCGCAAGGGTCGGTCGTCTCGCTCCTTCTGTTCAACATTTATGTGAAGCCGCTGGGTGAGATCATCCGTGGTTTTGGGGTGAAGTGTCATCTGTACGCTGATGATACTCAGCTGTACATCTCCACCCCAGACCACCCCAACGATGCCCTTGATGTGATGTCTCGCTGCCTGGAGGCCATGCGGGTCTGGATGGGGAGGAACAGGCTCAGACTCAACCCCTCCAAGAGTGGCTATGGCTTCCGGCGTCCCGATATAGTCAGCAGGTGCCATCGCTGACTATTGGGGGTGAATCTTTGCCCCCCACAGAGAGGGCTCACAATCTGGGTGTCCTCCTGGATGCACGGCTGTCTTTAGAAGAGCATATGACGGCCATGGCCAGGGGGACCTTTTATCAGGTTCGCCTGATTCGCCAGTTGCAGCCCTTTCTGGACCGGGACGCCTTGCACACGGTCACTCACGCCCTTGTCACCTCCCGGCTGGACTATTGTAATGCTCTCTACATGGGGCTCCCCTTAAAGAGCACTCGGAGGCTCCAACTGGTCCAGAATGTGGCCGCACGGGTGGTTATGGGCGCAACTCATTGTGTCCATGTGACACCCCTCCTGCGCGAGCTGCACTGGCTCCCAGTGGTCTTCTGGGTGCGATTCAAGGTGCTGGTTACCACCTTTAAAGCGCTCCATGGCATAGGACCCGGGTACCTTTGAGACTGACTCCTGCCACCAATAGCCTCCCACCGGCCAGTTCGCTCCCACAGAGAGGGTCTCCTCAGGGTGCCATCGGCCAAGTTATGTCGGCTGGCGACACCCAGGGGGAGGGCCTTCTCTGTGGGAGCCCCAGCCTTGTGGAATGAATTGCCCCTGGAAATACGTAAGACCTCCGGGTATTTTGCTGTGCACTGAAGACCCTATTGTTCCGCCAGGCCGGGCTATCGACATGATAATTTTAAATTTGGGGTATTTTAAATTTGTGGGGTTTTAAATGAAGCCAAATTTATTTAATAATTTTAAATTTTAAATTGATGTTTGTCTTGTATTTTTAAATAGGCTGTACACCGCCCTGAGTCCTTCGGGAGAAGGGCGGTATAGAAATAAAATTATTATTATTATTATTATTATTATTATTATTATTATTATTATTACTATTATTATTAAAATTGGAAGAAGAACAAGTTAAAGAATCAATGATAGCATGAGGGAAAAACTTTGGTTATGGTATTGATTTGGAGAAATGGCAAAAATTGTGGTCACACAACTATAAAATGACAATGTCTACAGCATATAAGGAGAATTTGTATAAGATGTTTTATAGGTGGCATTTACCCCCAACGAGGATAGCCAGATGTTCAAGAATAAATCGGAGAAGTGTTGGAAATGTCATCAGACCCCAGGATCCTATTACCCTATGTGGTGGACATGCATAGAAGCAAGGAGATTTTGGACTAAGATACACACGTGGTTGGAAAAAATGACAAAGAGACATATTGACTTTAAACCAGAGATATTTTTATTAGGGATCTTACCAGAAATATTTAATAAAGAACTGCAATATTTAATTGTGAATATTTTAACAGCGGCTAGAATTATATTTGCAAAAAGCTGGAAAGGAGAGAAGACAATTGCTGATGAAGAAATTATTTAAAAAATATTGGACTGTGCTGAAATGTGTAGATTGACATTTGAAATAAGAGAACAGGAAGATAAACAATATTATTTGATATGGGAGCTATTTTATCAATGGATAGATAATAAAGAATGAAGATGAAATATTACATATGATATGAAATTTGGATAAAATGTGTAAACATTTGTTTTTAGTTAGATGAAAGAACATTTGTCACAATTGAAATTTTGAAAATGTTGAGAGCACGAAATGATTTTAACCGATCGAATTACTGTCTAAGTATATGGAAAGATGATGTTTTTTATGTTGTTTTTGTTTAAAAATAAAAAACCTTTTTTATAAAAAAAATAATAATTGAAAAAAACAGAATTAATAAAATACAAGAGATTAATATTGGAACAAATGTTTGGGCAGACCACAATCCAATAATGATGACATGGAAAAGAAAAAAAAGGAACATCAGATGGACATTAAATCAAAAATTACTAAATGAAAAAAATTTCCAACAATATGGAAAAAGAACTAACTTTCTTCTTTAAAGAGAATAAGAAAGAGGATACATCTTTACAAAATGTGTGGGATACTAGTAAAGTATATATTAGAGGATTGACAATGACATATTTAGGAAAACGAAATAAACAGAACAGGCAAATGCAAAAGAATTTAGACGAAGAATATAAGCGATTAGAGATGGAATAGCAAAAAAACCGCACGACAAAAAGATTAAAAATTTGTTGGATTTGAAAAACATAAGATGAATTTAATGGAAAATGAAGAACTGGTGAATAAAATAAAAGCTACAAAGCAATTTTTTTTTTTTGAAAATGCAAATAAACCAGGACCATGGTTAGCATATAAAATGAAAAAAGAGAAAGAAAAGAAATTTCAATTAATAGATCAAGATGGAAAGATATGTTACAAAAGTGAGGAAAAGAAAAGGATAATTGAGAAATACTACAATGAATTGTATCAACAAGAAACAATAGCAGAAGATGAGATAGAACAATATTTGAAAAAAATGGAACTCCCTAGAATCCCGGAAAAGTTCTAAAAACTAATAAGAAAGAATATCTATGATGGAATTAATGGAGGGAATTAAAAGACAGAAAAATGGGAAGACACCAGGCCCGGATGGATTACCAGCAGAGGTATATAAAACCCTACAAGATGTATTAAGCAATGTGATGCTGCAAGTATTTAATGAATTACTACTTAAAGCCAAAATTCTTAAAACCAAATCCACTCATGGATGAAGGCATATATAACTTTAATACCAAAAGAAGAGGCAGATCTGCAATATATACAGAATTATAGACCAATATCTCTATTAAATGCGGATTATAAGATTTTTGCATCAATCATGGCTGAAAGATTAAAAAAAATATTAAATGAGTTTATACATTTGGACCAAAATTGCTTTTTACCAAAAACACAAATTAGAGATAATATGCGAATTATATTAAATACACTAGAATATTATGAATTACATTCAGAGAAACAAATAGCGCTGTTGTTTTGAGATGCACAAAAGGCATTTGATAACGTGAATTGGCAATTTATGATAAAAGAGTTGAAAATGATGGATTTCAAAGACAGATTTATAAATATGATCCAAATATAGACCAAGCGGCAAAGGTGATGGTAAATGGGGAAATGATAGAGAAAATAGATATTAGAAAAGGAACAAGACAAGGGTGCCCTTTATCTCCATTACTATTTATATTGATATTAGAGGTTCTAAATAGAAAAGTGAGACAGGAAAAGGAAATAAAAGGAATGAGAATCAAAAAAGAAGAATATAAATTACAAGCATTTGTAGATGATTTGGTGTTTATTATGGAGGATCCAATAGAGACAGCGCCAAAACTATTAGAGCAAATAGAAGAATATGGGAAAGTAGGACTGAAAACCAACAAAGATAAGACAAAAATATTACCATATTTTCCGGCGTATAAGACGACTTTTTAACACAGGAAAATCATCTCAAAAGTCGGGGGTCGTCTTATACGCCGGGTACCCAAATCTGAGTTGCTGGCGCTGACCGATGACGCTACGGGAGCGCCGACAACATTGAGGGGAAGCTGTGCCGATCTCTTCAAGGCTGCATGCCGCTCAATGCTGGACCCAGCTGGTTGCTACGCGGAGCTTCCCCCACCGTCCCAAGCATCCAGGGGGATATTACCGACGCTCCGACTTCCCCAGCTGACCCCCAGTGATGGCGAGCCCCACCTGTCTGGGGAAGTCGGAGCGTCGGTAATATCCCCCTGGATGCCTGGGGGAAGCTCCACGCAGCAACCAGCTGGTTCCAGCATTGAGCGGCATGCAGCCTTGACGAGATCGGCACAGCTTCTTGTCAATGTTGTCGGCGCTCCCGTAGCGTCATCAGTCAGCGCCAGAACTCAGATTCGGGAAGCTGTGCCGATCTCGTCAAGGCTGCATGCCGCTCAATGCTGGACCCAGCTGGTTGCTGTGCGGAGCCTCACAGCAGAGAAGAAGCTGGATTTTGCTTTCCATTGCAGACACCAGATCGACCCCCTGCAAGCTCTCGTCTCTGGAGGAGCCCAACCAAAGTTTCCAGTGCCACTTCAGGGAGCGCTCCTTGAAAGATGAGATCTTGCAGGGGACTGATCTGGCGTCCGCAATGGAGAGCAAAATCCAGCTGCTCCCCAGACCAGTCACCATTTACCGCTCTGAGTCCCAAGCAGCAGGAAACGAAGGCTGCCTTGCACCGCAAATATACCAAGGCAGAATCCTGATGCTGCACTTTCAGCAGAGATGAGGGCTGCCTTGGCCATCAGCTGGCGCAAATATACCAAGGCGAATGCTCATGCCGCACAAGTTCAAGTAGTGCTTCGCTCCCACACTTCTTCTGGCCCCCAGTCTCTCAGGGAGATGCTTGACTTCCTCTCAGCCCCAAGACACTGGCTGGCCATTGAGATGAGAGAGAGAGAGAAAGAGAGAGAATCAGAATGAGACAGAGAGAGAGAAAGAGACAAAGAATGAAAGAGAGAATGAGAGAGAGAGAATCAGAATGAGACAGAGAGAGAGAGACAAAGAATGAAAGAGAAAGACAGAATGAAAGAGAATGAGAGAAAGAGACAGAGAGAATCAGAGAGAGAGAGAGAATGAGAGACAGAAAGAGACAGAGAATGAGAGAGAATCAAAGAATCAGAGAGAGAATGAGAGAGAGAGAGACAAAATGAAAGCGAATCAGAATGAGAGAAAGTGGGGGGAGAGAGAAAGGGGGACAGAGAGAAAGAGAGAATGAGAGAGTGGGGGGAGAGAGAAAGAGAGTGGGAGAAAGAGAGAGAAAGAGAGTGGGAGAAAGAGAGAGAAAGAGGGTGGAGAAAGAATGAGAGAAAGAGTGGGAGAGAGAGAAAGAGAGAATGAGAGAGTGGGGGAGAGAGGGGGGGAGAGAGAAAGAGAATGAGAAAGAGTGGGAGAGAAAGAAAGAGAGGGAGAGAGAGAGAGAAAGCGAAAATGAGAGAGAGAGAGAGAGAGAGAGAGGGAGAGAGAGAGAGAATGAGAGAGAAAGAGTGGGAGACAGAGAGAGAGAGACAGAGAGGAGGGAGAGTGCCTGAAGGACCCCATCCCGTACTGGGAGTCCAGATGATTACATTAACAGTAACAATATTGAATCTTCCTGTATTTTTAAAGCTTTTATATGTTTCCGTCCCCTATTGCAGTGCAGGCTCCAACATGTTGTACTTACTATAGCCTTCAGCACCCATACAAAAAAAAAATCATATCCCTGGTTTATGGTTAAGATGCCCAATTTATGGTATTTCAGCCAGAAGTAATCTGCATTATATCGGATAATGCACTTAAGTTCAATTTAAACCTTAAGCAGAATGGCTTGCCTCAAGTCTTTATGACTAAGCATGTTTGCTTTAACCAGGCTTTATGCCAATACTATGTAATTGGAAACTGTTTTTAGTAAAACCTTAAAAGTGTTTTTCTCCCCTCTTTTTTAAGAAAATGGATGAGGAAGGATGTAAGTACAGTGTGCTTTGTTGGCTGAGTAAAATCATTATTGTCTGAACCGCGAAATTTAAAATTATGAAGTTGGTGGTCCCTGAGGTCCCAAAGGTTGGGGACCCCTGGCCTAAGACCATCGGAAAACACATATTTTTGATGGTTTTAGGAATAACTTTATCGTTGGGGGTCACCACAACATGAGAAATTGTATTAAAGAGCCGTGGCATTAGGAAGGTTGAGAACCACTGCCTTAGCTGCTTGCCTTGCTTCGCTTGCCTTGCTTCGCTTGCCTGAATCCATTCCATCAGCAAGCAACTCCCTGCCTGCAATCAAGCAGGCAGGGAGTTGTGGACTTCAACTCCCAGAATTCCTCAGCCAGCAAAACAAAGCTGGTTGAGGAATTCTGGGAGTTGAAGTCTACAAGTCTTAAAGTTGCCAAGGTTGGAGACCCCTGTTCTATTGGCTAAGTTTTTTTCCCCTTTGGGAGCTTTAAAAAAAATAGTTAATTGGGGTTTTTTTTAGTTGTTCTTTTTTAGACCTAGCCATTTGAAGTTTAGGAAGTTTTAAATTTAGCTTTCATATAAAAATAAAAATAAAATAAAATAATATTTGTGCAGCTTTCTGAGATTTAGTGTGTTTTTGTAGTGTTTCACTCTAACTACACAAACACACAAAATCTCACAAAGCTGTATGTGGAATTTTGTGTGTGTAAAGTGTGAAAGTTGGGTTTTTGGGCTTTTTGTGGCTGTGTGACGTTCCTGCTTGTTTCAGGGGCCATTTTGGGTCTAGCACAGCTGGTTTTACATTGTGGGTGAGCCAGTTGATGTTTTTTTAATTTTTATTTGGTGTGCGTTGGAAGAGGGGTAGTCTTATACGGTGAGTATAGCCCAAACCCTATATTTTAACAGGAAAATTTAGGACTCGTCTTATACACCGGAAAATACGGTAGTTAAAAATATGAGAGAAAATCATAAAAAGGAGATAATGGAGAAACTGGGCATCCAAACTGTGAAGAAAGTGAAATACTTGGGCATTTATCTGACATCAAGATGTGCAACCATCAAGGAAGACAATTATTATAAACTGAAAAAACAAATTAAAACAGACCTGGAGAGATGGAGAAATTTGCAATTATCACTAATGGGAAGAATAGCATTAATAAAAATGAATGTAGTACCAAAACTATTATTTTTATTTCAAACTATACCAATAAAACTGCAGAAAAAATACTTTGAAGAGCTGAAGAAAATAATGTGGAAATATGTGTGGCAAGGAAAGAGAGCAAGAATAAACGTAAAAATGCTGCAAGATGCAAGAACTAAGGTGGGTTTAGCCTACCGAATTGGAAATTGTATTATCAAGTGGCAGCGCTAACATGGATTAAAGAATGGATCTTACTGAGGAATACAAGTCTATTGACCATGGAGAGCCATGATTTGCAACTGGGTTGGCATGCCTTTTTATGGTACAGGAAACAAAGGATACATAGATATTTCCAGAGACATTATGTAAGAAATGGTTTGTTATCAGTGTGGGAGAGAGTGAAAGAAAAACATTATCTGAATATACCAATGTGGCTTTCTACAATAGAAGTGGTGACATACCCTAATATTGTAAATATGGGGAATATTGTTAAATATAAGGACATCTTGACAGATCGGGGAGAACTGAGACAAAAACAAGAACTAGAAAGTCAAGGGACTGGGATAGATTGGTATACAAGATTGCAAATACAATCAAGATATGAAGCAGATCGTAGACAATATGGTTTTAACTCGGGGAAATCAGAACTGAATGAAATATTGACAGGAACAGATGAGAAAATGATTAAGAAATTATATAATTATCTATTGCGGATAACACTAGAAGATGGAAGAAGTAAAAGAAACAATGATAGCATGGGCAAAGAATTTTGGATACACCATAGAATTGGATAAATGGCACCAACTTTGGGAAAGAAACTATAAACTAACAATGGCAACAGCTTACAAAGAAAATTTGTATAAGATGTTTTATAAATGGCATATGCCACCAAAAAGATTATCTAAGATGTTTAAAGATAAATAAGCTAAGTGTTGGAAATGTCACCAGTTGCCGGGTTCATATTATTATATGTGGTGGTTGTGTAAAGAAGCAAAACATTATTGGGTGAAAATATAAGCATGGTTAGAGGCAATGTTACAGCAACATGTAGAGTTAAAACCAGAGATATTCTTACTGGGAATTTTACCAGAGAATTACAGTAAAGAAGATACATATTTGATTATTCATATAATAACAGCAGCTAGAATTGTATTTGCACAAAATTGGAAAGCAAATAAAATCCCGTTGGAAGGAGAAATTATAAAGAAAATGTTAGAATGTACAGAAATGAATAGATTTAACACTGAGAATAAAAGATAAAGAGGAGTCGATGTATTTCAAGACATGGGATAAATTTTATGATTGGTTAGAAAGGAAATACGAATATGGGTATAGAAATAAAACAGATAGAGAATAGATGGGAAAAAACAATCAAAAAAATAGAAACCCAGATGATGCTAAGTAAAAGTAGAAAGGGGAGGGAGGATAAAAGGAAAAAAAGTGAGATGTTATAAAAATGTACACAAATGAGGAATTAAAAATAAATATTAATCAAATCAAATAAGAAATTGAAATGAGAAATAGAAAATTGTGGCTGCTCAAATACCATTTTAGATTGAACTAAAAAGGGAAACAACAAGAGAGAGGGGAAGGAGTAGAGAGAAAGGAAGGGAGAGGAGAGGAGAGGGTGAGAAAGAAGAAAGGGAAAAGGAGAGGAAGAAAAGTGAGGGGAAAGAGGAGCAGAAGAGAAGGCTAGAAGGGGGGAAGAAGAGAGGAGTGGGGGGAAGGGAAGGGGAAGTAGGAAAGAGAAGGAGAGGAAGAACGAAGAAAGTAGGAGGAGAAAGAGGAAGGAAGGGGAGGAGAAGAAGAAAGGTTGTGGTAAAGGTAAATGGTAAAAGAGCAGCCCCAAAAAAGTAAAAACTAAAAATGAAAGTTAAAAGATAAGATGAATGAAAAATGATGGATAAATGAACGTACAGGTAAATGTGTTTATGAGAAATAAAAACTTTTTTGGAAAAAAAAAGTAAATAAATAAAAAAAAGAGGCCAGGTCTCCTTCAACAGAACCAACCCGTCCATGGGAAGAAATTGCTATTTATTTTATAGTCGAGCTCCCGGAGAATAGCGGGAACACAGTCATTTGGACAGTGATTGACTTATTCTCCATGCAAGCCCATTTCACCACCTGCAAAGGGCTGCCCTCTGCCAAGAAATTGGCTCAGATAAAACAAATCTATCGGCTGCATGGCCCTGGAGGATTACCTCAGATAGGGGAGTCCAGTTCACAGCAAAATTCTGGAAGGAGTTCCCGGGAGCCATAGAGTCCACCCAGGGTCTCAGATTGGCTTTTCATCCAAGCACTAATGGGGCGGCGGAACGAGTGAATGCCATGGTGGAGCAGTATACTTGAGGTGCTATGTGGATTATCAGCAATCTAACTGGGCGGACCTGCTGCCATTCTCGGAGGTCTTACAATAATGTGGCGTAAAGCAGCACTGGTCTGACTCCGTTCCAGATTACTAGTGGCATGGAATTTACCCCCATGCTGGAACTGCCCACAGAACCACATCATCCATGTCCGAGTGACTGGATGGAGTCCTTGAAGCAGGGATGGGAAAACACCAAGCAAGCCCTGGTGCAGGTGGCAAGAACCTATAAAGCACAAGCTGACAAGCACCGCTCCCCCAGCCACCTTTCCGAGTTGGTGACAAGGTGTACCTGTCAACGAAGCACTTGAGGTTGAGACTGCCAAGTAGGAAGCTAGGACCTAGGTTTTGGGGGCCATTACCAATAGTGAAAGTGATAAACCCTGTGACCGTGCAGCTTAGCCTCCCACACTTGCTAGGGAAAGTGCATCCGGTTTTTCATAGAAGCTTGTTAAAGCTGGCGGTAGGCTCCCTGCTAAGGCTGGTTGACTGGGTAGCCTCAAAGCCTATGGTAGTGAAAGGGGAGATCCACTATGAGGTGAAGAAAAATTTGGATTCACACCTGCCATCGGGGTCAACTACAGTACTTAGTCCACTGGAAAGGCTACCCCGTCTGAGGCTACCTGGGTTAAGAGTTGGGATGAGAAAGCGGACAGATTAGTCAAGAAGTTTCACCATAAGTTCCCAGGGAAACCTACGGAGCTGCCTGGAGGGGGCCGAGGAGGCTGAGAGGGATCAGTTTAATTCTCTATGGTCTTTCTTTCCTTTTTTCAGGATGTTCTCTTCGCATGAGGGGCAGCCTGTCAACCCTGGAGCCATCTTTGAGCATCTTCAGGTTTGCCAGTACAGTACAGTACAGTACAGTACAGTACAGTACAGTACAGCGAGGTTGGCTGGAGCTGTGGAAAGGAAGGGGAGGAGTATTGATAGCTAAGGAGGATATGTAATCAAAATAACATTCTTTCTCCTGGGAACAAAGGACACACTCACCAGCACCTGGAGAGGCATGGAAGGGAGGCATCCGAGGTGGGGAGAGGTACCTGATTAGGGCATGTGATGGATGTGTGTAATGTGGGGAAGAACTTTGGACTTTGAATTAAGTGGGGAAAACCTGGGGGACTTCAGATTCAGGTTTTTACCAGCTGTGCCAATATGACATGCCTAATAAATCTATACTTTGAGGAACCTTGCCTTGCAGTTTTGATTTCCTATGGGCTGACACCCATACTTATTTCAGTCCATGCATGGCCCACCATTTAATTTACCACTTTTGTCTGTGCCTCTTTCCCAAACTGTACACTTGTCTTAGTCACACACACACATACACAGGTCCATGGAAAAATTGTCTTCCATGAAACCGGTCCCTGGTGCCAAAAAGGTTGGGGACCTCTGAATTACGATAATACAGGGTCTCTACAGGAGAGCCCTTTTAAGGATTATGTATTAATAGAAAAATAATTAACTTACCTCTGTTCCTAAACGCTAAAGCTGTTGCACATAAAAAATAGAGGAGCTCTGATCAACTATCATAGCCACCATTTTGACAGTTTTGCTGTATTGTTGTCTGTGGACACCCCCACTAAATGCAAGCATGGGATAAACTGAGCCAGGTTTGTTCTTAGTCTTTTAAGTGGCCACAAACTATTAGCAAAAGTGGCATTGGATCACAAAGCAAGGAGGCATCAACAAATGTTTGCCCTTTTGCATTTGAGCAACAAGAAACGACAGGAAAGGAGAAAGGGAAAGAGCAAAGACAAAGAACAAAGAAGGAAAGACAGCAAGGAAGGAAAAAGGAAAGAGGGAAAGAAGAAAGAAAGGAGAATGAACAGGAAAGGAAAAATAAGAGAAGGAAGGAAGGAAGGAAGGAAGGAAGGAAGGAAGGAAGGAAGGAAGGAAGGAAGGAAGGAAGGAAGGAAATTATAATGGGAGGGAGGGTCTGAGGAAAGTCCTGCCTTAGCACTTGGCCATCAGCAGCCCTGCTGCCCTGGTGGTCTCCCATCGTATCGCTGAGGATGCTTTGGTTACAAAGCCAGGTCTTCTCACATGGAGAAGGAGTGAACCTCCCTCTGACCCACACACTTTGCCCGCCCACCTACACCATGAGCAACCTGGCCAAGCACAGCAAGCACAGCAGCAGCCTCAAGGAGGAGTTAAGCTCAGCCGGGCGACCCTTGGGGAAGGTTGGGCAGGGTTGGGCATTTGCCCTCTACTGCCCAGGCTCCAGGCAGCCTGCACCACCATCCAGGGGTCCTGCACGTGACCTGAGAGGGATGGCAAGGCTCCTCTGGTAGACAAGGGTTTGGCGTTCACCCTGGTCTCGCCTTCCTCTGCTGTAGACAATGGATCCCTCCAGCCACCCCAGGGTCACCCTGGCCATAAGTGATGTCAAGCTGGTAATGCCCACCCCAGCCAAGCCGACACCAGCCTCCCCTCTCCCCGAGGTCAACCATAAGCCTGATGCAGCCCTCAATGAAATAGAGTTTGATACCCCTGCACTATGAGGTTAAACGGATTCTGGACTCCAGACTATTCAAGGGGAAACTCCAATACCTAGTCTAGAACATGAAGGAAGATAGATTAGTAGAGAAATTCTATGAGAAATATCCCCAGAAGCCAAGGAATCCTTCCTAGAGGCCAAGGAAACCCTGAAGTAACTAACGTATGTACTTATTATTTTCCACTTTCTAGGGTAGGAGTCCTAAGGCCAGGTACGGCCAACCCAAGACATTAATCCAACCATCAGGGGACCCAGAAGATGCCCCACCCACCTCATCACCCTTCGGCCCCACCCTTCAGCCAAGCGCAGGACTTACCTTAGCAGGCAGAGTGCTTGTAGGGATGAGGGAAGAAAAAATGGGCCGTGCAGAGCTCCCAGGAGGCCTTCGTGTACCTCGTTTATAGCCGGCAGAGTGCTTGTGGGATCGGGGGAGGGAAAAACGGGGCCAGGAGTCCTCCGAGGGACCCATTTTTGCCCTCCCCCACCCCCAGAAACACTCTGCCGGACAATAAAGGGACGCACCTTTTACCGAGGAAAGAACTAGATTTACCAGGGACTTCAGTCCACCATCAAGCCGAAGGGTCCCAATGGAAGAAGCTGCGCCTGCTGCGTAATTACGCATTGCTTCCAAGAGTTGCGCTTAGTGCTAGGTACCTGCACACTTTCCATTCGTCCTGGGTGAAACAGAGCAGAAGCAGAAAGGGGTGGGAGGCCTGAAAGCATGCAGAACCCCAGAGCGGTGCTCTCCTCTGGTGGCCAAACTTGCACAGAAGTGGTGCATCCCCCAATCCTGGGTTGGATGCGGGGCCCGAGGCAGAGGGGATGGTGAGCAGGCGCCCCTCAGTGGAGAGCGCCACCTTGCACTAAGCACAATTGTTGGAATAGATGCATAATTACATGGCAGGTACAACCTCTCCATTGGGACCCTTCGGTTTTTTCTCCCTCAGCAGAGCAAAGGGTGGCAAATTTTTGAGTTCTTTCCTCGGCCGGTAGCTCTCTTGCCCTACAGGTCAGCCACCTTTCGCTCCAGGGCACAATGTTGTCAGTTGCTCTGAATGAGCCTCCTTCCTTCCTTCAAGCGTGCTCCAAGCAGGCAAGTAGCTGGCCCAAAAGAGGCTCCTGCAAGCTGGCGGGCACCTGTTGGTGAAGCAGGGCTGGCGAGACACAAGTGAGAGAGGGACCGGGCGCCGCAATAGCCACCCCCACCTCCTTCTTCCTCTCCCACCGGCGCTTGGCTGCCCGCCCTTCTCCCACTTGTCGCTTGGCACTTACAGGGCTGTGGCCAGCGAGGCTGACTGCCCCCCAAAGCAGGATGGCCGTCTCCACCCTTGGAGAGGGAGGCAGGAAGGGCTGGCTGGCTGGCGGATCAGCGCTGCTGAGCCCCCACCTTAAGGCTTCCTCACCAGATCTGTTCCGACTGATGCCTGCCTGGCCCGAACCTGCCTGCCAGACGTGGGAAACCCTTGCCTGAACCTGTTGCACACGTTCAGCACATGCGGAGGAAGCTCCGGGGCGGCCAGTGATATCCGAAAAGCGGATTGAGACTGTCACAATGCAAATAAAATAGAATAGAATAGAATGGAATGGAATGGAAATAGGAGAGAATGGAATGGGAATAGGGGTGGGATGGAATAGCAATAGCAATAGGATAGAATGGGAATGGGAATAGGATGGAATGGAATGGAATGGAATTCAGCAAAGTTTCTCTTCCCCACCCCCTTTGCTCTTTTAGCACACTTTTCTTGAGAGAGAGAGAGAGAGAGAGAGAGAGAGAGAGAGAGAGACGGAGGGGGAGGGGGAGGGGGAGAGGGAGAGGGAGGGAGAGACTTGTTGATTGTAACCTCCTTGGGGCTGAGAAGAATTGCTGCAAAACTGAGTTTTCTGAAGTGGACCACTAGACTCGAAAACAAAAAATGATCTAGTAAAAAGAAAAGTCAAACAAAAGCAAATAAAACACCCCCAGGAGAAAAACAAATTAAAGTTTAATTTGTGTGTATTATTTAATGGACTGCTAAATTGGCAAAATGGACTGATAAATTGGCCACACCCATCCAGTCACATGCCCACCTAGCCATGCCCACCTAGTCACATGACCACATAGCCACACCCACCCACCCAGTCCGGCCCTCCAACAGTCTGAGAGACCGTGAAGTGGCCCCCTGTTCAAAAAGTTTGAGGACCCCTGTTCTAGTGGGGTGGGATGGGAGAAAAGAATTCATTCTTTAATTATGCGAAAACAGCAGGAACTAGTTAGAGTTGCTTTTGCTCCATGCATGCCAAAATGATGTACTCAATAAAGTTATGCTTAAAGAGATCTGATTGTCTCAAATTGCTGGCTTGGTTGGGTTCGTCAGTAGGAACCTTGACACATACAGCCAAAAATAATGACAGATAAGAATAAATATACTCTATTACTATTAGTAATAGGGACACGATCAGTGAAGTAAAGACAAGGATAGAGAAAGCTTGAACAGCATTCTTCAAAATGAAAAAGGTCTTCTGCAGTCACGACATAAGCCTAAGACTGATAATCAGGCTTGTCAGATATTATATCTTTTCTATCCTGTTCTACGGAGTAGAGAGTTGGTCTCTGACAGAAATCCATTTGAAGAAACTAGAAACATTTGAAATGTGGATTTACAGATGGCTGTTACTGGGTTAACAAAATCACAAATGAGGAGGTGATAAGCCACCTGGGAAAGCAAAGGGAAATCATCAAAGCCATTAAAAAGTGAAAATTAGAATATTTTGGACATGTGATGCGACACCCAGAAAAATACGGCATCCTTCACTTAATCCTCCAGGGAAAGATTGAAGGCAAACAAGATCCAGGCAGAAGAACATCATGGCTTCAAAACCTAAAGGACTGGTTTGGACAAAACTCAGCAGCACTTTTTCATGCTGCTATTGACAAAAATAGGATTGCCAACATGATCGCCAATGTCCGATGACGGATATGGCACAAGAAGAATTACTATTAGTAACAAAACATCAATGTTTCAATTCAAGACATTATCCCCTATTCCAAAAATATTTCACATTTATTTATCATTCACTCATTTACAAGATTTAAAAGCCACTGATGTTGAACAGTGTACAATTCCCTTTGCTCCCCTAAAACAAAATGGCAATTGAAACCAAACCAAAAAACCCAGTGGTTCCAAAATGTTAAACCTCCTGCATATTTAAAATATATTAGCTGTATTAAAATAGAGTTAGCTCTATTTTAAGGACATCCTGCATTTATATACAATTCAGATCATTACCTCACATCACCAATATTGATAATAGAACTTATATACCGACAAAATTGGCTTTAGATATAAAAAAGCAAAGAGTATAACAAATAATTGAACTTATTTCTATGTACTTTCCAGAAACAAATACTTTTATGAGAAAACCATACAATGCTATAAATAAAATATATACCTGATAGCATTCTCCTTTTATATTGTCCAAGACATCTCCACATGTTTTACGCATGTATTTTCGACACCCATCAATCACCATTTCGTCAATGTTTTTGATACTAATAAGAATGAAATAACTCATTTTGTTGTTATTATAACATTCTTCATAATGTTCTTTGTTTCTGCCTTGAAACGCCTAAATTGTATAATGAACATACCACTAAAACATTAATAAATTGAGAGTTTTCCTGGAGCCAAATAGATTAAGTGAAAATATTCTTAGAAACACACATATATTTATTATAATTCTTTGACATATGACCTGATATTAATCAGAGTATTTTAACCAATTGCATCATCCATCCTTAGAACTGAGCCACTGGCAGATATGATGGTCATCCCTGTAGATTGTCTCTCCTTGCCAGATAGAGTAAAACGGGGTCCCCAACCCTGGGCTTGGTACCAGGTTGCGGAAGTGGCGGGTGAGCAGGAGCTTACCTGCTGCTCACATGCAACCATCCCCTCTTCCCCCCACCCCCGCTGCTAGTCCACAAAGCCGGAAAGGTTGGGGACCACTGGAGTAAAGCAACTCTTAGTTGCCTGAACAAAACTCTATTATAGTATATTTGTTACATAATATTTAGACCAGATTAAAGATGTTATTTTACACAAAAATGTTGTATGATCATCAGAAATTCTTAAGTACAACAATTTTAAAAGTAGCAAGAAATCTTCAATTGAATTATAAAATGCTATACAATTTGAACCAGATTTAAGGTAATAGCCAAAGTTTTAAATAATGCTCTAAGATAAGGAATCAAGATAAATAATAAACCAATAATCTTTGTTCCAAATAGAATGGGATGAAGACTTTTGTTTTTATATTAATGATCACAGGCTCATATCAAAAGGATATCTCTACCATGGTGACCATCTTTGGTTTCATTTTGACAATTTCATACAATATTCCTCCATCACCACCTCCAAGAATGAGCACTTCTTTGTTGGTGTAATCTTCCTTTCCACTCCCCATTATAGCTTTTGTATATGCTAGGTCACTTTCTGCCAGATCTTAAAAAGCAGAAAAAGAAACTTATGAATATACACAAACATAAAACAATCTTTTCATAACAATAACCATTTTGATACTTACAGTTAACTGACAATTTATATTATACAATGGATATTATATATATTTATAGTTGGTTAGTCTTACATTCATCCTTTAGAAATTAGCAAATTTGTAAGGGTAACTTTATAATTATAGGTAGTCCTCAACTTACAACCTTAATTGAGCCCATAATTTCTGTTACTGAGACATTTGTTAAGTGAATTTTTGCTCCATTTTATGACCTTTCTTGCCACAGTTGTTAAGTGAATGATTGTAATTGTTAAGTTAGTAACATGGTTGTTAAGTGAATCTGACTTCCCCATTGACTTTGCTTGTCAGAAGTTTGCAAAAACTACAACCGTCATAAATATAAATCAGTTGCCAAGCACCTGAATTTTGATCACAGACCATGGAAATGCTGCAATGGTCTTAAGTGTGAAAAACAGTCATACGTCACTTTTTGTCAGTGTTGTAAGTTCAAACGGTCACTAAACAAATTGTTGTAAGTCAAGGACTACCTGTAATAAGTAGAAAGTTGAAAGAGGGGGTAGATATTTTGCAACTTTCAAGACCTAATGCTTTGCTCTGCCTAGTAGGCAAAAAGGTATTGATTTATATCAGTTATATACTTATATTGTATATCACAATATAAGTATATAACTTATATTTATATTTTATTTTATATCATCCAAGAAAAAATGTGACAAGCATCTAATGATCCTTTCTTTCATGACATATGAATAAAATATCAATTAATTCTTACACAGAATAAATGTTTAGCAATTTAAGAAAAATAATCCTAGAAATAGGCAATTCCAAGCCCTTAATAAGCCACGGGTTATGGCTTGTATTTAGTCTGGCAATTTAGAAACATTGTCTGGCCTGATTCAATAGCAAATGCATGTATTTTATTTTAAACTGATAATACTCACTAACATCCCCACTGAGGATAAGAATATTTCCAAATTGTTTTGAATGTAAAATTTTAATATTCTGATAAGCTGATTCTTCGTCATATACAACTTCATCTATGTCATATTCCACCAATCGCCCATCTGCTGTAGGCCAGTATCTATCAATGGCATCCCCTCTCATAATGACTGGCAAGCTAAAGGGGAGGGAGGGAGGGAAGGAGGGAGGGAGGGAGGGAGGAAGGAAGGAAGGAAGGAAGGAAGGAAGGAAGGAAGGAAGGACACATTTTATTATTGTCAGACAACCTTAAATAGCAGCTTCCTAAAGGGACTATTATGTTTGAATAGATAGACAATCCAATGCTACAAGCAAAATACATATTTTAAACTAATAAATTAAATAAATTCATACATTTAGCATATTTTCTTTACTATTTTCTACTTTCCAGTGCTGGAAATTAGAAAATTACAATAAAGAAAATGTACTAAAGCCTTTTACATTCTAAATTTACATTTAATTCTAAAATATCTAAACCTATATTAAATTATCTTCAGAAATCTATTTTCTAATTTCCAGTACATTTCTAGTTTTTCATATATGTATGTAAACATATATTAACTACTAATGAGAAGTTTGTGTACAATATGACTTCACCGACTATATGTGTCCATATAAATTACTATTTCTTAAACCGGGATATATAGCATTAAATAGATTGCCAGGGAAATCTGTCTATGTTTGTTCTGAGTGCTATTAATACTATAATGTATAAAAGATAGGAAATTAAAAATTAAATGAATCATATTTTCTTGATCACAGATAATAGGAAAAAAATCTTATTTTTACTCATTCTAATTAAAATTGTCATATATACAGTATTCATAATAATATATTTGGTAAAAAAGAAATTTCTGGCAGAATTTCCTTATGTCCATGATTAAAGAAGTTTCATGCAAATTTAAAGACTTTTTAAAAATTTCATTTTTGAATAAGCAGCAATATATTGATTTTGGAAATTTATAAATGAATTAAGGGGCCAGACGTATTTGAAAGAATATTTCCTGTGGGTTGCTTAAAAATTTACAGAAATATATACGAAGATTTTGAAATTGATTGCAAGAAATTTTCCTGTAGGAAAGTGTTGTTGATTAGAAAAAAAAAAAGAACATGAGAAGAGGGGACTTTGAAGGTTAACTAGAACAGAGTGCCCCAATTATTCCGGGTTGACGGCCGGAGTGGAGGGGGGAGGGGGGAAAGGGGACGATTTTGTCAGAGAGGAAAGCACATGTATGCGTGTGCATGAGTGCCCACAATGTTCATGGCGACCCTTCTGCAAGTGGGGCCACGAGCACCCATGACAACTCACATGACTGGGGTCGCGAGCACCGGTGATGATTCTTGCACCAGTGGATCCACATGCCCACGAGGAGGCTAGCATGAGTGGGGATGCAAGTGCCCACGACGATGCTTGCAAGTGGGGCCATGAGTGCCTGCGATGACGCAAGTGTGAGTGGATTGCGAGCACCCGCAAGGAGGCTCACGCGAGGGGCGCTGTGAGCGCCTGCAACCATTTTTGCATGAGTGGATCTGCGAGAGTCCACAACATGAGCACGAGTGGAGCTGCGAGTGTCAGTGATGACACTCGCATGAGTGGATCTGCAAGTGTGTGATGCAAGCGCGAACAAGGCCACAAACACCCGTAATGACACTCTCACGAGGGGCCACAAGTGCCCATTATATCACTTGCACAAATGGGGCTATACGCACAGAGGTGCGTGCACCGCCTGGCCCCTCACGTAGCCTAGTAGTGATTAGCTCGCAGCCTGGTAGTGGGCTGTGAACCACAGGTTGGGGACACCTTGATTAGAGGGAACCAGAGAGAACTAAGATTTACAATTAAAAGCAATAAAAACTCATGAATTCAACAAACCAATATTATTTGACTATGGAAGAATTCAAGGATATTTGGGAACAATACACTCAGAAATTGATCTAAAAATTGTCCGTTACTATAAAATTGGATTTAAAAGATGCTATAGAAGAGGAACAGATTTTACTAGATAATATAGAGGTGAGGCTGATTTGAATATGGATCTGAAAGTGGATACAAAAATGCCAGACAAAAAATTAATATGGAAAATGATGCCACACTGCATTTATAAATGAAATTGCCTGTTGTCTTAAAAATTAAGGGGGACATACAAATAAAAACCTTGTGAAGGTGTTTCTGAGAGGAGATAAAGAAAAAATTATAAGAAATCAAGTTGTGGGGCATTATTTGATGGGATTAAAGATCAATTAAAGATTAAAACATTTGATCTAGGTTAATATATAGTATATACAGTATATTCATAAGAGATATTTTACAGACACATCAGAGAAGATGATAAGTTACTGAAGTTGTATTTGTTATGGGTTATTTTTTATATACATATTTTCTTTTTTTCCCCTTTTTTTCTTTGCACTTTTAATTTTTAAAGTTTTACTTTTTATATTCTTCTTAGTTTCTATTAGTTTTTTATTTGTACACTTTAATAAAAAAATATTATAATAATTTTTTGGTTGCTTTCCCTTAATTTAAAAACATGGAAATAATAATCATCTTACAAGTCTGTCCATTAGCTAACTAAATAATGTTAGCACTGTATAAAAACTCTATACTGTATATAATATAGGAGATAGTTTAACTATCACTTTGATTTCAGAGTAATTTATTCAGTCATGTCCTTTACTGTTATTCATATTTAAGAGGTGCATGAAAGCTTTCTTACCGCTTTATCCTTTTGATACTTCTATGAAATAATTCTTTCATTTTTTCTTCTACTTTATTTAGAAGCTGCAGGAAAACATATGTGTATAAACCATAGTAAAAACATATTATACTTAAGAATTTGAAACCACTCTTAATTATTACAAATATTGGACATCATTTTTATTATTCAATCGACTTTGTATAGCTTATGTTCAAGTACCAAAACATCTTCTTGAGCATTACTTCAAATACAGATTTTCATATGCATCCTGAAGCAAAGCTGAAATTTTGTCCACTTTTCTTTATGTGGTTCAGTAAAACAAAGTTTTCCGTAAACAAACAAAAAAATGTTAGTAATAGTTTGCATTATTTATTTGATTTATATCCCAATTTCCCCCCACAAAATTCTTAATTAAATGGTGATGTGTTGTCCTAGTCTTGTACTTTTACACGCTAGTATTTTATTTTCCCTTTTTAGCAACAATTCTGGTCATTCAGATGACTTTTATATTTATTTATTTCCTGTTGACAAGGTCTTTTATATAATTTGTAATATTATGAAGGCTTGTTATCTAACTTCAATATTATGGAAGGAGACTCACAGTGAAAAATATAATAAGCCTGATTATTGCATCTGCTTATGTCTACTTGTTTTTGTTCTTTACATATGCTGTAATGAACTGAAATCAAACTAAACTGATGCTAAATGCAAATCCTTAAAATTATCTCATGTTTTTCTGTTGGAATAATAGCAAGACTAGCTCGTCTTTTTTTAATAACTCATCTAATTAGGTTCCATTATTTATAACATTTTCAACTTCACTCTCAAAAGGCTATGAAACAGACTTAAAAATCCTCTCTGTGAAAGAATGGCTAAACTGTGATAATATGTAAAAATAAATCTGACAAAGATACTCCATTTGGAGACTATATCCAAACTATAATTTTATATAGTGAACTGAACCATATTAAGTGTGAGCTTCCCTTTATATAAGTCTCAACATTTCAATTGTATAGGATAACTTAAATCTTAAATTACTGTTTCTGATATATACATTCTGTTTAGAGATCAATATTGATTTTAGTATTTTAAAAACGATATAATACACTTAGTTACTTATAGTTAATCGATGAACTTCTGAAAAATTTTAATTTCTATATCTGTAAATTCCATTTATTCATTTGTATGAATAACATTTATTCATTTGTATGATCCGGCCCCCAGGCCTTGAGTTTGACACCCCTAATCTAAACTCTTCACTTTTGTTTCCTGGAGAGGGTTTTTTTTTTGAGGGGGGGGGTTGGTTTTAAGTCAGCAATGACTCCTAGCAACTGCTTGGAAAAGATCCTGTTCTTAGCAAGGTTTTTCAGAAGTGGTTTGCCATTGCTTACTACCTAGAGCTGAGAAAGAGTGACTGGCCCAAGGCTACCCAGATAGCTAAGGTCTAACTAGAACTCATGGTCTGATGCATTAGCCAAGCCTGATGCTTAAAAACTACTCCAAACTGCCTCCCCTATAAGACTTAACCTAGTTCAATTTACAATTTATCACTGTAAACATGATACATGTACGACAAATGAAGGGAAAAGCTCAGCTAAAAATGTATAAAAATATTTTTATTTCCTCTTTTGATAAAATTATTATTTATTAATAAAAATTAATAGTTTACTCACCTGTTCTGTTTCTTCTTTCTCATTCAAATCATTGCAACTCTGTACATCAACCAAAACCAAACCATGAAGATAAATTCTCAGATTCGCAAAGCTAGACAATAAAAAGAAAAGTATAAACCCAGAATTTAATTTACTAAATAAAATCCTAATTTAAGAAGAATTAGTTTTAGTTCCTAAAACTCTCTCTATATATGTGTGTGCTAACGCATACATTCCTTATCTGCACAGTAAGTTAGTGTTCTAATTAAAAAATTATATTCCCTTCTTTTTTTAAGAGACATAGCCAAAGTTCTCAAATAACTTGGCCAAAGATGTCACCTGGAAGACATCAGATTGGCAATAGTTCCTCTTTATTTTAAATAATTATTTCTTCTGTAACAACTGAGAAATTACTACCATCAAACTGTTACTTGTTCTTCTGGGTCAATTATTCTTTGAGTTTTTGCTGAAAGATGCCCATCTGCGTATTTTACTGCCTTTTTTTTGTCTGCTATCTTAATATTTTGTCTTAATATTTATCAACTTTCAAAACATAGTTTTAATAAATATCTTAAAAATCTATATATCACATATTGGGATTAAATAATTATCAGTGCTCTAAAAAGAGCTAGTATGTTAAGCTGCAGGAAGCAATAGGGAGTCTTTGAAAATAAAGTGAAAATCACTTTTCCTCCAGTATTTGATTATACTTCAACAGATTGTTTTGATTAATTACTGTGTTCAATCACCATTTTATATAGTGGGTGATTTTTTAAAATGTATTATTATATATTTGATTTGTTTTTTTTGTTGTACACTGCGAGAACACAGGTTTTTTTTAGTGTCCCTTTAAATCCAAATAGCAAATCAATCAATCAATCAATCAATCAATCAATCAATCCTTCAAACTAAAACAGAACATCACTGATCTTTGAAAACATCTGGGCCAGAATACTCATGGTTCCAAAAACTTCGTTAATGAAATAAGATTTGTTTCTGACTCCCCTGATGTTCTTAAAGTCATTCACAGCTTTAGATCACTCCTAAACTGATAAGAACAAAGGATATCTTATGCATTTGGTGTCTCCAGAAACATACTTAACATAGAATGGGCGTTGGTCTTACCTGATACGCCCCTTCTCGAGCAGGCGCCCACGGCAGTCATACTGGGTATCGACACGTTCGCTATCCAATAGGACCGAGTCTACTGGAACTTTAGTCCCGCCTCTTCCTCCTTCAGTTCCAGTTTGGAGGCGAGGTTGACCAGCAGACTGTGGTGTCTGTAGCAAAAGAAACAGAGAAGTGAAAAGATCCCTCCCACCCCAGTCAAGAACCAGGTGCGGCCTGAAAAGGAAGGGGTGGGGATGACTGCCGTGGGCGCCTGCTCGAGAAGGGGCGTATCAGGTAAGACCAACGCCCATTCTCCGACAATGGCGCCCACGGCAGTCATACTGGGACATACCAAAGCTTGGTGTCTCCTAGGGCGGGAAAGGCCGGACCTGCTGCAGAACCCTCCTGCCGAATGCTGCATCAGCCGACGCATATGAATCCAGGCGGTAGTGCCGTATAAAAGGAGTCACAGATGACCATGTTGCAGCCCGGCAAACCTCCTCCAAAGAGGCCTGGGTGGCCCATGCGGCTGAGGTGGAGGCGCTCCGTGTAGAATGCGCAGTGATGCCACGAGGAGGTTCCAGGGAATGAGCCTCGTAAGCTGATGATATAGTGGCCCTGAGCCACCGTCCTATAGTAACCGAGGAGGCTCGAGATCCCATCGACGAAGGTTGGAAGGACAGGAATAGGGCCTCGGTCCTCCGGAATGGGGCCGTCCTGTGTACATAAATCCGAAGGGCCCTGCGTACATCCAGTTTATGCCAGACATGTTCCTGCCGGCAACGAGGCGTTGGGCAAAAATTCGGGAGGGAGAGCTCCTGTGATCTGTGGAAGATGGTATTAATTTTTGGGATGAAGGCAGGATCAAGGCGGAGGACTACCCTGTCCGTATGAAAAATGCAAAGATCCGGTCGTACAGAAAGGGCTGCGAGCTCAGAAATCCTCCGCGCGGAGGTGATAGCAACTAAAAAGGAAACCTTAAATGATAAAAACTTGAGGCTAACCTCTCGCAGTGGCTCGAATGGAGGACTTGTGAGGGCTATCAAAACCTTGTTCAAATCCCAGGTTGGGAACCGGTGTACTGTGGGGGGTCGCAGATTGGTGGCGCCCCTCAAAAAAGACCGAATCAGTGGATCATTGGCCAGTGAGGTATTAGAACCGCAGAATAGTACCGAAGAAAGAGCAGCTACCTGGCGACGGAGCGTATTAGGAGCGAGGCCGGCCACAAAACCGTCGTGTAGGAAGTCCAAGAGCTGGAGGATCGAGACCTCGGTAGGAGAGATGGAACGGCGACGGCACCAATCAGAAAAAGTCCTCCAGGTAGAGCCGTAGATGCTCTGAGTGGAGGGCCTACGAGCCGCCTGGATGACTTCAATGGCTCCCGTGGAAACGAAGGCCCTGGTCAATAAGAGCCGCTCAGTCGCCAGGCTGTCAGCTGGTAGGACTGAGGGTCCGGGTGCAGGATGGGCCCCTGCCGTAGGGATATCCGATCGTCGGGAATCCGCCACGGAGGAGCAACTGACAGGGACTTCAGGTCGGGAAACCACGGGTGACGAGGCCAGTGTGGGGCAAGCAGGATGACCTCCGCTCTCTCCGAGAGAATTTTCCGAACGACTCTGGAGATGAGTGGCAATGGAGGAAAGGCGTAGAGGAGCTGTCCGACTGGCCAAGGGCTGCGTAATGCATCCACTGCCTCCGCCCCCGGAGAGGGATAGCGGGAGAAAAAGCGGGGCAGCTGATGATTCTCGCTCGACGCAAACAGGTCCAATGACGGGGTGCCGAAGCGGGAGGTTAAGTCCTTGAAGAGGAGGGGGCATAGGCTCCACTCGGCAGGGTCGATGATGTGGCGGCTGAGGGAATCCACGCAGACGTTCGCCGTCCCGGAGATATGCTCCGCTCGGAGAGACGACAGGTGGGTCTCCGCCCAGAGACCCAGGCGGAGAGACTCCTTCAGCAGAGAACGAGATCTGGTGCCGCCTTGCCGGTTGACATGTGCCTTGGCAGAGACATTGTCCGTCAGGATGAGGACGTCCCTGCCAAGGACCTGAGGTTCGAAGTTCAGTAGGGCCAGGTAGATGACCCGCAGTTCCAGTAAGTTGATGTTGAGGGTCTGCTCCGAAGGAGACCAAAGACCCTGCGCTAGAAGGTTCCCCAGGTGAGCGCCCCATCCAGACAGACTGGCGTCCGTTGTGATGATAATCCTGTCGGCCTCTCCGAAGAAAGAGCCCCGGGATACCGCTGATGGCGTCCACCAACTGACTAGTACTCTAGTACTCTCGGCGGCAGGACAATCCTGGAGGTCGAAGTGCTGCGGAAACTCCGTTGGAATGGGAGTAATAGCCACTGGAGCTCCCGGCTGTGGAGGCGAGACCACGGCACAATGCCGTAAGCGGAGACCATCTTACCCAGCAGGCTAGAGAGGACCAGAAGGGAGGCCGAGGCCCGCCCCCTGACAGAGGAAGCCAGGTCAGAGAGACTGGACTGGCGCTCTTGTGACAGAGATACCCGCAGGGTGGATGAATCGATAATGGCCCCAAGGTGTTTTAGGCACGTAGAGGGTGACAGATGGCTCTTAGAGACATTAATGGAAAAACCGTGACTTCGTAAAATAGCCATAACAGAGGAAAGATCTCTGTTTGCTTGAATTTGGGACTGGGACAGGATAAGGATATCATCCAAATAAAAAAGTGCGCGTATAGGGACAGAAGTGACATGGGCCATGAGGGCCACCATTATTTTAGTGAATACTCTGGGGGCAGATGAAAGGCCAAATGGTAAGGCAGCATACTGGAAATGCTGCCCGTTATAGGAAAAACGAAGAAATTTACGGTGAGAAGGGAGGATGGGAATATGGAGATAGGCCTCGGTTAAATCGATGGAAGACATAAAGTCTCCTCTACGGATGCAGAGCAGGATGGTCTGAAGCGACTGCATTTTAAACCGACGGTAGACGATGTGTCGGTTGAGGGACTTCAAATCGAGAATGGCTCTCCAGCCTCCCGAGGACTTGGGGACCAGAAACAAACGGGAGTAAAACCCGTTACCCCTTTGCGAAAGAGGGACAGGTTGAATGGCCTTGATGGTTAATAAGTGTTGGATGGCCTCCTTAACCCGGGCCCGTTTAACCGGGTCCAGGGAAATCGGACAAGGTAGGTAGAAGCTAGGGGGGATGGAACGAAATTCAAGGGACAAACCAAACCTGATAGTATTCCTGACCCAGGAATCAGACACCGACAAGTCCCATTGATCGGCGAAGAAGGTTAAACGGCCGCCAATCAGGGTGTCAGGGAGAGACCTAGCGGGATCGTCGGAAAGGGCGACCCCTCCCACCTCGAAAGGGCCGTTTTGATGAAAAGCGGGGTCCCTGTCTGACCTGGCTATCCTGTTGCAGCGGTCCCCTGGAGAAAAAGGGCCGGTGATGACGGTGCTGGAAGGCCGTAGAGTCGGAGCCTCGAAAGGAGGATGAGCGATAGGGTCCCTGAAGACGATATTCAGAGCGACGAGAGAAAGAAGGAAGAATCTTCCGATGATCTTTGGTCTCGATGAGTAAGGGCTCTAGTTGCTCTCCAAATAACTTAGGGCCAGCATAAGGCGAGGAAGCGAGGCGCCATTTATTCCTGGCGTCAGCCTGCCAATTGCGGAACCAGAGGAGCCGTCGTGAAGTCACCGAGGAACCGATGGCCTTGGCCGAAAATCGAGCAGCGGAAAGTGTGGCATCAGCGGAAAACTCCACCGCTGCCAAGATCTTGACAATATCTTGGTGTGTGCGCTGCTCAGACGCCGGAATACATTCCTGCAGTTGGCGTAACCACAGAATGGTAGCCCTATTGAAAAAGGATGCCGCGGATGACGCTTGCACAGACCAGGCCGAGGCCTGATGGCCTTTGATAAGAGTCCGCTCTACTTTCTTTTCCTCCGGTCTTAAATACTCCTCGGATGGTCCGGTGATAGGAGTAGAAGAGGACAGAGCCACGACCGGGGTATCCACAGAGGGCACCTGCAAGAGAGAGGAGAAATCTGTGGCTAGATTGAACAACCTTCTGTCCAGGTTGTTAGGGATGGGACCTGAACTGGGGGAAGACCACTGTCGCTTAAGCACGTCCGAAAATAACTTCGGGGCTGGGACCACCTCGGAATGAACAGGAGGTTCTTGGAACAAAGCAGACTTTGGGTCAACTTGAGTAGACGAAGAAGAAGAGGAATCAGAAGCGGTGGACCCTCCACCCAATCCGGTGACAACTTTAGCTTTGTATAGAAGAGAGCGAAACATGTGTGGCTTGAAAAGTCCCACAAATGCCGGTTGATCTGGCTCTAATCCTTCGTCTTCCGAAAGATCTTGCTCAGGAAGGATCTCCTCTTCTGATAGAGAGCCCTGGCTTTCAGAATCCTGAGCATAGTCATCCGCCATGGTCTCCGCATGACAGGTTCGAGGCCGAGAAGGCCTGTGGCTAGTTTGGGCGGAAGCGGTGTGTTGCTGCAGACCCTGCGCTATGCCCTGGCGGATCGCCTCAGAGATCAGGTCAGCCAGAGAAGGCTGCAGATCTGGTGGAACCTGGTTTCCCTGGAGGAACTGTTGAGAGGAGGAAGCCCCAGAGGAGATTTGAGTTGGGGGGGAAACTGAGGAAGCTTGATGAATTCGCGACCCGGATCCCATGGAGGTAGACGGAAAAACTGATGCAGCATCAGCCGGACCACTGGAATCCCCTTGCATGGAAACGTCAGGTGATAGCGGGGGGGCCACTGAGGAATGATCCTCTGGTAAGGGAGACTGGGAGGCCACTGGGAGAAGCCTAGATTCCTGTGCTGCTCTGAAATGAGCCCTCTGGAAAGCTTTCTCCATAGCTTTATGGCGCCGGCTCTCATCTCTGGCCAGAGAGGAGGTCCTAGAAGAATGGGCACGTTTGGAGGTTGACTGCTCCTTTCCTTTATGGCTGGATGAGGGCCCCTCCCCTGGATCCTCAGTACAATGGCGCTTCTTGCTCTTCGCCTTCGAGCCAGTCTGCCTAGCAACAGGGGCGTCCGCCATTTTCAAACGAAGCAGAAAGGCGCCAAAACGTGAAAACTACCACAGACGGGAAAACAGGTAATTCAGAAGCCCAAACAATACCTTCCAATAGGTTAACGGACTAAAGGAGCTTAGGAAGCTTGCCACGCAGACTCGCTAGCCGTCCGGCTTGAAAGTGAGGGGAAGAAAGGGCGCGGAATCGCCCTCGCGCCGATCAGCTGTAGAGCGGGTTGTTCAAAGCAGCGCCGAAAAAATTCGCCGAAAATTAGCTGAAGTGAGGAGCGGGAGGGCAGGGCGAAGCGCGGCGGGGCTAGACAAGGCAAGCCCGTGCGCGCCGCTCAGCTGTAGAGCGGTTTCCTCCAAACTGCGCCGAAGGAATTATTGAACTGAGGCACGGGAAGGCAGGGCGAAGCGCGGCGGGGCTAGACAAGGCAGGCCCGTGCGCGCGATGGAGAGACTGCCCGCCGGCAGCTCTCGCCGCTTGGCGGCCCTCAGCGGAGTCAGAATCCAACCTTCTCGCTGGGAACGCTCCAACTTCTCAGAAATAGCGTTGTATGGACTAATTAGAACTGGAAAGGCTACAGACACGGCTGTCCTGATAGAGACCGAGCCAAAAAACTGGAACTGAAGGAGGAAGAGGCGGGACTAAAGTTCCAGTAGACTCGGTCCTATTGGATAGCGAACGTGTCGATACCCAGTATGACTGCCGTGGGCGCCATTGTCGGAGAACACAGAGATTGATCAGGAACTCCCAAGAGGGAGTTTATTATCTGTTTTTCTGTCAGATGGCTAAAACCAGTAGAGTAGGCCTCTGGGAATATAAACAAAATGGTGTTTTATTTGAAATGCTCAGCACTGATTTCATTATTGGTGATGTAACTGATTTAATTGCTAACTTATTTTTGCATTTTGCACTTTCAGTTTTATTTTACCTTACTGTTATTAGCCTCTTTGTACTCTCTATAATTCATTTATTTAAAACCCTAATTAAAATCATTTTAATTATATAAATATATGTGCCTTTATTTATCAAAATTAAAAATGCAAGGATGTCTACAGTAGTTGTATCGTATCAATTCAAGAATACCAACATATCCATGCAACAGAAATACTAAAAACATTGTGAATTTCTTCACAAAATTTGTATTTTGTTAAGCTTTAAATATCCAAATGCAGGTAGTCCTCAACTTATGACAATTGAGCCCAACTTTTCTGTTGTTAAGTGAGACATTTAAGTCAGTTTTGCCCCTTTTTATGACTTTTCTTTCCACAGTTGTTAAGTGAATCACTGCAGTTGATAAGTTAATAACCCAGTTGTTAAGGGAATCTAGCTTCTCTTGTCAGAGGGTCATAAAAGATGGTCACATGACCTTGGGAGACAGCAATGGTCATAAATATGAACCTGTTATTAAGCCACTGAATTTTGATCACATGACCATAGGGATGCTACAAAGGTCATATGAAAAATGCTCATGTTGCTTTTTTCAGTGCCGTTGTAACTTTGAATGGTCATTAAATAAATTGTTGTAAATCGAGGACTACTTATATATTGTTTTAAATTGTTAAAACCTGAGCAATCAACAACAAAAATCAATGCAATATAATTCATAAAAAAAGAATTACAATTTCAGACTTTATTTATTTATGAAACTTATTGGCCACCCATCTTACCTTAGGTAGTTCTGGGTGGCTTACAATCATAAAAAATAAAAACTGTACAATTTAATTTCATGTTAAATGTAACATGTTAAATGTAATATAAATGTGACACAAACCAAGGTACCATATTTTTCGGTGTTTAAGACGTACTTTCTCCCCCCACCCAAAAAAGTGGGTGGAAATGTCTGTCCATCTTATAGAACAAATGTTGCCAAAGCCCCGCCCACCTGCCAGCCCCCACCCTTCGACCTCTGCCTCCCACAATTTGCCTCCTTGCAGCAAACAGCCTAGTCAGCTTCAGCACAGCCTGATTTAGCACAAGCAGCTGATTGGCGGTTGGATCTGCCTTCCAGAATACCGTCTATCAATTGTTACAGGCTACAGGAATTGCCACCGGCCATTGCTGCCATCGTCGCCCATCATCGCTGGCGCCTATCGTCACCTCTGTGCACCCCATTTTTGGCCTCTGCATGTCCCGTTTTCTGCCTCCACACACCCCATTTTCGGCTCATTCCAGGCGGCAGCGATAGGCCAAAAACGGGGCATGCGGAGGCCAAAAATGGGGCGGCAGAGGCGGTGATAGGTGGTAACAGCAATGGTCAGTGACGGAGGTGATGGGCGGTGACAATCCCTGCAGCTTGGAACAGCTGATAGGTGGTATTCCAGGAGGCAGATCCAACCACCAATCAGATGCTCGTGCTAAATCAGGCTGTGCTGAAGCTGACCAGGCTGTTTGCTGTTTGCTGCAAGGAGGCAAATTGCTGGGAGGCAAAGGCAGAGGCAGATTTTTTTTGTTTTCCTCCCCAAAAGCTAGGTGCGTCTTATAGTCCAGAGCGTCTTATAGTCCGAAAAATACAGTATATTGCTATAATCCAAAAATGGTTCCCAAGTTTCATGAACTCAAAAAAACATATATTTTCTTTTTTCCATGTTATTTGTATTGTTACGAATCAAAACTATTTCATATAAGACATTTTTGAAGACTTTGCCAGAGTTCCTTTTAGAGACAGATTTGTTTACAACTGGAGAAAAAAATCTTCAGATCTCCAAAAATCAGAATATCTCCCTCTACAAAATCAAAAAGTAATTGAAAAAGATCTTTTGTCAAACTTTGTGCTATTTCAGCATAAATAAAATGTTTATCTAAATTTCAAATTTTGTTGCTTTTGTTGAATTAATTTGATAACATTCTCCATTATGCTAACTTGTGAGTAGGTTGAAAATTTGTGATAAAATAGAGGATTAGTTGATTGTTATGAAAAAGGGGCCTCCTTTGATTTTGTTGTCTCTTCCTAGAGATATATGATGAAACCATAAAAAAAATCTATCAACTAATTTAGCTACTTACCAAAATAGTCTCTAGGCTGATATCCCTCAGTTTGGTAATAAGGTATCTGTAATATTCTACCCTTCTCCAAAAATTAATTATTTTCATCCATTAAGACATTAGAACATCAAGTTAGAGCTTGCCTAACAATAAGCTTCAGCAGTATGTTATTTTTATTAATATAAATGCCATTTTCTCTATTTTTCATAACACAGTTAATTAGAAATTAACTCTTAAAACTTTTTAAAATATAAAAATTAAGTATACACTTCATTTGCTTCTTAGAGGAAACCTTGACAAACTGTTAAATAATTGATAATTATAACATACCGGTACTTCAAAAATCGGGTATATTAAAATTCAGCTTACCAGCCATTTTTATTGACGTATGTTGCTAGGTAACCATGATTTTCCCAGTTATGAATAGTCTCTGTCATTCCCTCCTTTTGGAAGATGGATTGTAGACTTTTAAAAATGGCATTACAATCAGCTAGATAAAGAAAAAAAATAAGATTAATAAATACATAGAAATGTTATTTAGTGCATTTTGTCATATTCTTATCATATTTATGAGCATAAAGATGACTGTTCAATTTCTATACCATTTATCAAGTATAGGAAAACCAGTTGTTAAGATTCCTTATGTATCTTCTTTTAATAAATCTTGATAAAGAAATTTTGTTTTCTGTGAAGGTGGCATACCGATCAACTTAAAAGCATTTTTAGTAAAGATTTGTTTCCCAATTGTTTAAAAACAGAACAGAATAGAATTCTTTATTGGCCAAGTGTGATTGGACACACAAGGAATTTGTTGTCTGGTGCATAAGCTCTCAATGTATACACAAGCAGAAAGTAATAAATCAGGACCACAAAATACAATCAATAAATCAATAAATCGTTAGAGATATGCTATGTTCCTTCTTGCTTCAAACTCCTTTCTAGATCGGGACTCCTTACGCACGGTCACTCATGCCCTCGTCACCTCCCGTCTGGACTATTGTAATGCTCTCTACATGGGGCTCCCCTTGAGGAGCACTCGGAGGCTCCAACTGGCGCAGAGTGCGGCCGCGAGGGTGGTGATGGGAGCGACATGGCGCTCCCATGTAACACCTCTCCTGCGCGAGCTGCACTGGCTCCCGGTGGTCTTCCGAGTGCGCTTCAAGGTTTTGGTTATCACCTTTAGAACGCTCCATGGCTTAGGACCTGGTTATTTACGGGTCCGCCTGCTACCACCAATAGCCTTCCACTGACCAGTACGCTCCCATAGAGAGGGGCTCCTCCGGGTGCCGTTGGCCAAACAATGTCGACTGGCGGCCCCCAGGGGGACAGCCTTCTCTGTGGGGGCACCTACTATCTGGAACGAGCTCCCCCCGGAGATACGGAGGATTCCGGATCTGCGTACCTTCCGTTGCGCGCTCAAGACTTTCTTATTTCATCAAGCTGGCCTGACCTAAGTCTTTCCCCTTTTTAAATGGAAATTTTAAATTTGGTTTTAAATTATTGGGGTTTTAAATTTGTTCAGCCAAATTATTTAATTCGTTTTAGTTTATTTTAAATTTTGTATCGATATGTTTTATTCTATGGCTGTTCACCGCCCTGAGTCCTTCAGGAGTAGGGCGGTATACAAATTCAATAAAATAAATAAAATAAATAAACACTCTACTATCATTCCAGTGCCAAAGAAGCCCACCATCAAGGGACTGAACAACTACAGACCAGTTGCTCTAACATCTGTAATTATGAAAACCTTTGAAAGGCTAGTGCTGTCTCACTTGAAAACCATCACGGATCTGCTGTTAGACCCCCCTGCAATTTGCATACCAAGCAAATAGATCAACAGATGATGCTGTTAATATGGCTCTGCACTACATCCTATAACATCTTGAATCTCCAAAGACCTACGCGAGGGTCCTCTTTGTAGACTTTAGTTCAGCATTCAACACCATCACTCCAGACATTCTTCTAAGATAAACCAGCTAGCCGTATCTGAACACACTTGTAAATGGATCATAAGCTTCCTAACAGACAGGAAACAGGAGATGAAGCTAAGCAGAATCACATCAGATGCCCTTACAATTAGCACAGGGACCCCACAAGTCTGTGTATACTCTCCACTTCTCTTCTCTCTATATACCAATGACTGCATCTCAAACAATCCATCTGTTAAACTACTGAAGTTTGCAGATGACACAACAGTGATCGGTCTCATTCGAGACAATGATGAATCCGCATACAGACAGGAGGTTGAACAACTAGCCTCGTGGTGCGACCAGAACAATCTGGAACTGAACACACTCAAAACTGTAGAAATGGTGGTGGACTTTAGGAGAAACCTCCCATACTATCACCTCTTACAGTACTAGACAACATAGCATCAACAGTAGAGACCTTTAAATTTCTAGGTTCTACCATATCTCAAGACCTAAAATGGACACTCAACATCAAAAATGTCATCAAAAAAGCACAACAAAGAATGTTCTTTCTGCGCCAACTCAGAAAGCTCAAACTGCCCAAGGAGCTGCTGATACAGTTCTACAGAGGAATTATTGAGTCTGTCATCTGCACCTCTATAACTGTCTGGTTTGGTTCTGAAACCCAAAAAGACAGACAGAGACTTCAGAGGATAATTAGAACTGCAGAAAAAACAATTGCTACCAACCTGACTTCCATTGAGGATCTGCATACTGTACGAGTCAAAAAGAGGGCTGTGAAAATATTTACAGATCCCTCGCATCCTGGATATAAATTGTTTCAACTCCTACCCTCAAAACAACACTATAGAGCACTGCACACCAGAAAAATCAGACACAAGAACAGTTTTTTCCCGAACACCATCACTCTGCTAAACAAATAATTCCCTCAACACTGTCAAACTAGTTATTAAATCTGCATTACTATTAATCTTCTCTTCGTTCCTATCACCCATCTCCTCCCACTTATGACTGTAACCTTGTTGCTGGTATCCTTAAGATTTATATTGACTGTTTCCCTTTGACTATCATTAAGTGTTGTACCTTATGATTCCTGACAAATGTATCTTTTCTTTTATGTACACCGAAAGCATATGCACCAAGACAAATCCCTTGTGTGTCCAATCACACTTGGCCAATAAAGAATTCTATTCTATTCTATTCTATCATCATAAATCATAAGATACAACCCTCAGTGATAGTCATAGGATACTAAATAAAAGCAATCAACATAAATCATGACAAGCAACAAAGTTATAGTCATAAGAAGCTAAAGAAATAAGCAATAGGAAAGATGAGAAGGATAATAGTAATAGAGTCCTACTAGGTGGTTTGACATCCTAGGGCATAAAACAGTGTTGTGGGAATTAGTTGTTTAGCAGAGTGCAATGACCTATAGCAGGAGTCCTCAAACTATGGCCCACGGCCCGCAGAAGCCATTATTCCAGCCCGTGCGGGACGAGGCTGCCCTGCCCACCTCCACTCTTTGGCTGAGTGCAAAACTTACCTTTGCGAGCCCTGCGGGCTGGAACTGGAAGGTTAGGCAAATGTTTTTGGCCGGCAGTGCTTCTGGAGGTGAGGGAGGCCAAAAATGGGCCACACAGAGGCCTCCTGGGGCCTCCGCGCAGCTGGCAGAGTGCTGCAGGAGGACTGAATTGGAGGAGGGCCGCCTGCTCGTCCACCCGCTGGCTGGACTAGTTTTCAAGTTTCAAGCGACAAGAGATGAGTTAGTTTTGGGGAGACCATGGGATTATTCCACCTCCCCGCCAGCCACTGGTCTTCAGTGCACCACTTTGTCAGCCTCTGGACATCAGATTCCCACCACCCAGCACCAGTTCAGGGGTTCCTTCCCTCCCCCAGGGGACAGAGAGAGAGACAGACAGACAGAAAAAGAGAAAGAGAGAGAGAAATAGAGAGGGAGGGAAATGGAGAGAGAGAGGGAGATACTTGTTGATTGTAAACTCCTTCGGGCTGAGAATTGCTGCAAAACTGAGTTTCCTGAAGTGGACCACTAGATTCCTAAACAACTTAAAAAATGATCTAGTAAAAAAAAAGCCAACCAAAAGAGCAACATGCAAACAAAAGCAAATAAAACACTCCAGGAGCAAAACAAATTAAAGTTTGTGTGTATTGTTTAATGGACTGCTAAACTGGCCACCCGCACCCAGTCACATGACCACCTAACCATGCCCACCCAGCCAGTCCAGACCCCCAACAGTCTGAGTGACCGTTTAAAAAGTTTGAGGACCCCTGCCCTATAGTGTCATCCTGAGGGAAGAGGTTGAAACAGTTTATGTCCAGGATGTAAGGGAGTCCGTAGATATTTTCACAGCTCTCTTTCTGGCTCATGCAGTACACAGGTCCTCAGTGAAAGGCAGGCTGGTTTCAATTGTTTTATTCTGCAGTCCTAACATTGAAGTCTGCCTTGTTTTGCTATGCCAAACCAGACAGTTATAAAGATGCAAATGACAGGCTCAATAATTCCTTTGTAGAACTATATCAGCAGCTCCTTGGGCAGTCTGAGTTTTTTGAGTGGTACTATAGGAAGAACATTTTTTGTTGTGCTTTTTTAATAATGTTAGGCGTCCATTTTAAGTCCTAAGATATTATAGAACCTAGAAATGTGAAGGTCTCTATTATTGATACTGTGTTGTCTAGTATTGTAAGAGGTGGAAGAATAGGAGGGCTTCTCCTAAAATCTACTATCATTTCTATAGTTTTGAGTGTGTTCAGTTTAATATTGTTTCGGCTGCACCACAGGACCAGTTGTTCAACTTCCCATCTATATGAAGATTCACCAGCTCGAATGAAACCAATCACTGCTGTATCATCTGCAAAGTTCAGTACTTTCAGTACTTTGAGAAATCCTTTGAGATGCAGTCTTTAGTATAGAGAGAAAAGAGTAATGGGGAGAACACAGAGCCCTGGGGGCATGGTGGGATTCTGTTGGTTCTAGGGGGTTTGGCCGAACCCTTTGTTAAATTGCTGGCTCGCCCCACCCCTTGCCCTGCCCCTCCGCACTACTATTTATTGCCAATAAATGGGGCGAGTGAGCCAGCAATTTAACAAACGGTTCGGTGTTTTTTTGTAATTTATTGGCCCCGCAGCACACCGAACCGTGTTAAATTGCTGGCTCGCCCGCCCCTCGTCCCGCCCCGCCTCCCACCTGCGTGGCGCCAGCCTACCCCAGCCAGGGGTAGGCAATTGTGGCTCTTTTACAACCTGTGGACTTCAACTTCCAGAATTCCTGAGACAGCTTGGCTGTCTCAGGAATTCTGGGAGTTGAAGGCCACAGGTTGTAAAAGAGCCACAATTGCCCACCCCTTCTCTAGCCTGAGTTCCGCTGCCTGGGATCCATGTGGGCTGCCACGTGGTTCCCCACTGGCTCCGGACGCAAGAGAGCAGGGTAGAGAAAGCAGCTTGCCGGAGAACACGTGAATGGCTCCATGTGGTCTGCAAGTCAGTGGCTGCTGCTTCTGTCCCCTGCTGCTTCTTGCCTGGGAGAGAAAAACTTCCAGAGCATTAAACAAAGGTAAAAGGGAAGCAGGGGGAGGTGGGGAGAGAAGGAGAGAAAAAGGCTTTAATTTGCTTCACATCGGAGGCTGGATGTGAAGTAAATTTGTTTTCATTCGCTCTGTGTTCCTCTTTCATGCAAAAAAAAAAAAAAAAAAAAAAGCCCGATCTGATCTGGAGCCGAATGTCATTAGAAGCAATGCTGTCAGCTTGGAGCATTTCATTTCAGTCTTCCAACTGGGCAATGAATTGAACCTCCTCCCGTAAAACAGATTCAATGTGGGTTGTTTGTTTGTTTTAGCAACGTGGATTGTTTTCCTAGGGCAGGGGTCTACAACCTTGGCAACTTTAAGATTTGTGGACTTCAACTCCCAGAGTTCCTCAGCCAGCTTTGCTTTGCTTTGCTGGCTGAGGATTTCTGGGAGTTGAAGTCCACAAGTCTAAAAGTTGCCAAGATTGGGGACCTCTGCCCTAGACCATTTTAGGAGCAAAGTAGTGGGTTTTGCTGGCATTTAAGGAGGAAAGGAAAGGAGGGAGGAAGAGAGAGAGAAAAAAGAGACAAAAAGAAAGAAAAAAGAAAGGAAGGAAAGAGGGAAGAAAGGAAGGAAGGGAGAGAAAGAGAGAAAGAAAGAAAGAAAGAGAAAGAAAGAAGAGAAAGGCAGGAAGGAAGGACCACAAACCATGGCACTAGACGTGGTTTCAGAAGATGCTTTGAAACAGGATAGCAATCTAGGGCTGGAAAGGACCTTGGAGGCCATCTAGTCCAACCCCCTACTCCAGCAGGAAACCTTATATCGTCTAGATTGTTTTGGTGCCTCCAACAGAGGAAAATTGCCAGAAAGAAAAGGAGTTTACTAGGACAAGGCTGCCATGCGGAGGAAGGCAGAGATAGTCCTTGACTTATGACCACAATTGAGCACAAAATTTTCGTTGCTAAACAAGAGCGTTGTTAAGTGAGTTTCACCACATTTTACTCAATCCATGACCTCTCCTGGCTCTAACAGTCATGTGCAAGCTAGATAGGGAAGAATATCTGAAGGTGTGTGTAATGTTCTAAATGTATAGAAGTTATAGTTAAATGTGTGGCAGAAAGTGGATTCTGGGTGTGTTTTTCCAAATGTAGTAAGTGTGGTTGAATGTGTATAGTTTTAAAAGAGCTCTCTGTGTGTACATACACATACATTATATATAGTAGGCAATGTATCCTTTTGTGTGCCTATATACACTCTCTACTATGTAATATGTATGTACACATATGGCATATGTACATAGGATTAAATACTATATTTTGGATATTCAGTAGTAGTAAATAAATAGACAGGGAAATTGTATCTCGTTGAGGCCTTTGAGGTGAGGACAGGCCAAGCACCCTAACCCTAACCCTAACCCTTGACGTGAGTGATGTCAAGTTGGCCACGCCCACCCAGTCACATGACCATCAAACCACGCCCACCAAACAAGCCACGCCCACAGAACCGATAGTAAATGGACTACTCAGACGGCTGAAAAAGTTATTTTTGACCGGTCCTCACACTTTTGACCAGTCCTTGAACTTACGACTGTCCTCACATTTTACGTTTTGCGCCCTATCTTGTCACCGTGGTGAAGAGAAGTAGTGGTGAAATGACTGACACGGTTGTTAAGAATGCTGCACGGGCATAAATATGAGGATGGTCATAAGTGTGAGGACCGGTCAAAAGTGCGAGGACCGGTCAAAAGTGCGAGGACCGGTCAAAAGTGCGAGGACCAGTCAGAAATGACTTTTTTCAGCCCTCTGAGTAGTCCCTATGCACATAGCCACGCCCACCCGGTCACATGAACAGCTAGCCACGCCTACAGTCACATGACCAGCTAGCCACGCCTACAGTCACATGATTGCCAAACCACACCCCCAACTAAGCCACGCCCACAGAACCTGTTGTTAAAAAATTGAATACCACCACTGCCTGGGGGCACCTGTGTTAATTGTACAGGTATCTGATGTGATTTTGTCTAGCTTTACCTGTTGCTTCCCTTCTTTTAGAAAGCTTATGATCCACACTGACCAAGTGTGATCAGTTAGCTGAGTCAGTTTAGTGAGAAGAATATCTGGAATGATGGTATTGAATGCTGAGCTGAAGTCTACAAAAAAGACCCTTGCATAGGTCCTTGGAGATTCAAGATGTTGTAAGATATAGTGCAATGCCATATTAACAGCATCATCTGCCAATCTATTTGCTCGGTTGGCAAATTGCGAGGAATCTAACAGCAGATCCATGATGGTTTTCAGGTGGATCAGCACTAACCTTTCAAAGGTTTTCATAACTTCAGCTACATGGGATGATAGTAAAGTGTTTGAAGCAAGAAGAAACATCTCTAATGATTTATTAACAATGTGGGTATAGATGGGGAAACAAACTTTCAAGCAAGGAGGAGTTACCTTGTCTGGGCCTGGTGCTTTTCCAGGCTTTTGTCTGTGAAACAGACCTCACACATCTTTTTCTGTGATCACCAGAGGTGATGGGCTCAGAGGGATGGAGTAAGTTCAGTCCATATTCTTATTTTTATTATTGTGATTTCTTACAATACAACTTTTGCTTATACTGTTTTCTATCAGATACTGTTCCTTACACTGTTTCCTATCAGGTACTTAGGAGCCAAGGGCTCAGCAGCACAAGGAAACAACAATCAATGACTTCATATCCAGCTATCAACTCCCTAATTAACAACTAAAAGCTACACACAACCAGGCACCATATAAATACAACAGGTAGAACAGTCCAGTGCACATATTCTAGAGTGAGAAAGAGAAGTTCCCTGATGATGGGCTCCAGCACAAGCCCAAAAGCTTGGAAAAATAAAACCTTTCGTCCTGGTGACTGACTCAGATTGGATCCTGCAACATTATCCTGGGACACATATATTTGTCTTTATTCGCAAGAGATATGGGCAGCCAATGTTTCCTATTTTTTTACAGTACCTTAAAATACGTCTATACCAGTGGTGGGTTCCTCCCAGTTCCGCAGAGCCGGTAGCAGTGATGGTATGACATCACTGAACCGGTTCTGCCCCCCCCGCCCCCCACTCCCCCGCCTCCCCCACCCCCACCACATTATTCTTACCTTTTATTTGGCCCCACCCCCACTCTATTGCTGCCTCTTGAATCCCAGCTGATGGCTAGAGGGAAAAGCTTCAAAGGGCTGCCCTACAGCTGATCAGTGTTAAAAGAAAACAAATGAGTAGACCGGTGCCTGCAAAAATAAATGGATACACCAGTGCCTGCAAAAATAAATGGGTAGATCGGTACAGCTTTGCAAGCAGTTAAAAGCCTGGTAGACCAGTACCTCTGCTAAATCCTAAATAATTGTCACATGACCATCAAGCCACGCCCACAAAATAAGCCACGCCCACAGAACCGGTAGTAAAAAAATTTAGAACCCACCCCTGGTCTATACTGTAGCTGCATATATTGGGTAATTCAGAAGCACAGTAATTAAATACATTTTGAAAAATAAATCAAATGATTTGATTAGCAGTGTGGATGTTTTCTCAAAGTGGAAAAAATGTCAAATGAGCTTTATATTCATAGTTTACATCAGGGTGTCAAACTTGCAGCCTGCGGACCGGATGCATCACACAGAGGCCACGCCCACCCCAGCTCCACAAAGGCAAAAGCATCGCGATATGTCACATGACACATCAAGTTTGACACCCTTGGTCTATCTACATAAAGCTATCATCTGAAGTAAAAAAAATCTTTCCTATTGCCCACCATTTCTTACTCCTAAAAAAATACTTCTAAGTTTACATGAAAAGCTTGAGGCCAAGGTCAATTATTTTAACAGATGACAATGAACATCTGTTCATTGTGAAGAACATAATATTCTTTTTCAAAGTAAACAAAATATTCCTCAAGTTAATTTGTAATTTAAGTTAAAGATCATTTTTGCATTTAATACTTTGATTTCTCCTTTGTATTTAATCATAATTTTTCAAGTCAAATCACTGGCCTGTTATCTAAAGAACTAATTGTCAGCTAGCCTGCTGCTTGCTGCCATAGAGAAGGGGGGAGGGATCAGTGGAGAATTGTTAACTGCAGCTTTGCAACTCTGGTCTGGATTTCGCCTATCTCTCCAAGGCCATTTCTGTTAGCTCTGGTATGCAGTGGCCTCTGGTTGCCTAGCTACAAGGGGGTTGGGCTGTACAGTTTGTTTCAAGTTGCTGTTTTTGCACGCTTTGCCTCAGAGCTTGCCTGGAATTGCTTACTTTCAATTTGTTCCTAGTAAAAATAGTTTTCTCTAAATCTATGGAGCCAAGGATTTTTCTTTCCTAGGAAATGGACAGAGGCAGCCCTGACACTAATGAATAAAAAAGACAAGATTACAGGAAATGATTGATTTGGCGGATCTGGTATCGACTTCCATCTGGTAGGCAACCCCTTCAATCTTGACCATCAGAACAAGCTTGGTAGCCTCAGGGCTGTTTTTTCGGGTGGTCACTTCAGTGACTCTGTGGCTGTGGGAAATGGCAAAACAATTCTCGCTGATGGAAAATGGCTTGACAACGGAACGCTTGTTCTTGGGTAACAGAGGGGCTTGCTTGTATGAGCAGCAAAAGCGTGCTAGATGGCCCGGTTTTCCACAAGCAGCAGATCAGAAACGACAAGTCGCTCGGGGATGATTTTCGCCACAACTGAGGCACGAAGCGGAGGAATCTTGTTTCCCTGTTGGCCCCTTCATTCTGGTGGCGGATGCCTTGAAGCGACTAATGTCTGACTCATCTGTAGCCTCATCGGAGGTGATGTCCTCGAAATGAACGGCCGTGGATTGACCAGCAAGAATGTGGAATTTCCGTATGTCTGTGGCGGACTTATGGGACATTTCCGCTGCCTGTGCTTCCTCAAGGGCCGTTTGAAGGTCCAAATCCTTCTTTGCTAGTAGCCGCCTCTGTAATCTAATGTCCCTGACTCTGCTAACTGTTCCACCAAGGCATCTTCCAAGTCCCTGAACTCGCAATCTAGGGCGGCCGTTCTGAGGTGAGCCACATATAGATTGATCGATTCTCCTTCCTCCTGCAATATTTGCCTCAGATTAAAACAGCGGGCTATGCGGGACGGAAATGACAAGTAGTGGCTCCTCAGTTTCTCCCTCAATGCTTCCCAGGGCACAGTGTGGACGAGCTGAGATGCAACTAAGGCTCTGGCAGTTGCAAATACTTCAGGACCACAGGCATTTAGAAAATGTGCTCGTTTGCGGCTACTGGAAAGATCAGTGAAATCATTTGCTTCCAAGAAGCACTCGAACCTTTCCTCATAAGCTTCCCATGTTTCGACGGCAGCATTAAACGGGGCAAAAGTTGGTGGAGCCATTCCTTATGACCGGTATACTTGTATATTAGAGTTGTTTGATTACGACGTCCCGTCACCCATGACTGATGGCAGTGCTGTCTCAGAGCAGCCATTCTGAAATGGACTTCGTTCACCGGTCACCTCAGAAATCCCATTCTCGTCACCAGTGCTCTGTCGGGAGACGGGGTCAGTAACTGAGGTAACACGAGTGAGTCATAACAAGCTCTTTTAATGGCAACAACTCTGCTAACAGCAGCTCCAAATAACCGGCAACGCTAACTGCATCTGATAGCTCTTTTATATGTGGCTGTCAAATGGCATTAACCAATCAGGGGGCTCGGAACTCCTGCGCCTGATGTAACTGCTTCTCAGCCAATCAGGGAAAGACATCTCTATCATCAGGGTAGTGTGCCGACACAACACTCACTTAATGATCACAACTGGGACCAGTAGCACCATTGTTAAATACCGCAATCACTAATAAAGTATTGGAGTTATTAAGCAAAACATCATGTGACTATGATTTATGATTTTATTTCTACCTTCTCTATTCTGTCACAAGCCAGTTGCAGAGCACACAACTGGTGATCATGGGGCTGCAGAATGCTGCAATGATTGTAAGGGTATTCTGGTTGTGAAGTGTCCAAATGATGATCACATGACCATGAGATGCTGCTATGGTTATAACAGCTTTTTTTATAGCAACATAACAGTTGCCAAACAAGACAGCTGATAAGCAATGACTATCATACTTACCTTTATAAAACTTATGTCTTCTTTTTTATAGAACTAAAAATTAAACTGCAGTTAATCAATCAAACAATCAGTTTATTACAGTTTTAGACCAGAGACCAGAACAAATAAAAACGGTCAGTAAATATACAATTAAAAATTCTAGTATAAAATAATAAATAATTAAAATCCAGTCTATCAATTATACATGGTCTAACTATACTAAAATTACAATCCATAAACTGTGTGGCCCCTTGTAGGTTCAACGCTAAAAGGGAAAAAACTAAACAGTGCAAAGGGTTTGCTACATTTGTTATACAACATAACTATGGTGTAAAAGACACGTGTTTGCGACAAATCTGCAGTTAAATAATAGAATTATGCTAAATTTGCAACCAGATATTTATTTCACCCACGAATTTGTAAATACTTAATGTAACTATCCTATTTACAAATTTATTTATTAAATATAGCTTGTTATCATTAAACCTAAGATTAAATCACATACTGGTGTTCTCTCTTTCCTGGGATAAAACATTTATGAAATTGGACTGGAAGAAAATACAAATACAAAAGATATAAAAGGCTGAGGAACACCATTTTCTTCATCAATATACACATAGTCCTTGCTTAACGACCCTCACTGTGATGGAAACTACCAGCACAGAATGAAGCAATTGTTCGGCAAAACATATTACCACACTTAGTGATGCCAGTTCCTGTACCGCTAGTTAAGGTCGATAGGTGAGGACTGCACCATCATTAGGGCAAGGACCTCACACTTCTGCCCTGTTGCGTTTGCCTCTGCTTCAACACCTCCCATTTATCTACCTCCCCTCCATCTTTCCCCTTTTGGCCAGCTGCTACACTCTGCTACTGCCTATCCTTGTTGTCCCCAGCTGACCTTCCCTGTCTGTTTCTGCAGCTAAGGAGGAGCATCTAACTGAAGCAGCTGCTGGCTCTTTGTGAAGCCTTACAGCATCCCCACCTTCTCCAGGTCCCACTGGCCCATCCATACTCCCTAGCACCCACCCGCAGCACCTATGAACTGGCCATGCTTCTGATTTGAGATTGCCACCTTTTCCCACTTAACAACCGACGTGGTCCTATGGTTACAACATCAACTGGGACTGCCATTGCTAAGTGATGCAATTTTGTGATATCACAGCTTATGACCGCATTTAGACGGCACCAGATGGGGAATGATTAGTGCATAACCTAGAAATTCTTTGATGTAACAAAATCTAGGGGCAAGATCTTGGCAAACCTTAATAATACAAAGAAACTAAACATATATTTGGTTATAGAACAGGAATAATTGAAATCCAATGCAGTCATTCCAAAAGCATACATGTAAAAGAATAAAGGGCTCCTTTTTGCCAGCCTTTTGTAGAAGGTGATCTCTACCAGAAGCTGCCAACTTTTGTAAAATCTACTCTCCCTACATTGTCAATTTCTGTTCACAATTCATGCTATCACTGCTTGCAACTCATGACTAGGAATCAGTTTACCATTCTAGACATATCCGTATTACTTTCTAAATAAACTTCAAAACAATTCTTCAATGTTATAACAGGGTTTTTTTATTTAGAAGTTAATGAACAGTAAAGGAATCAGCTTTACTAGCAGTTAGTAGAGCTCTCTCTATTCAGGACAATACTAGTACACTTTAGAAATAATTTTACTTTTAAAATTATTTTTTGTTGAACAATAAGTAGCAAACATTAGCAAGTAATCCAAATTTTTTTACCACCAGTTCTGTGGGCGTGGCTTGGTGGGTGTGGTGTGGGCGTGGCAGGGGGAGGATACTGCAAAATCTCCATTCCCTCCCCACTCTGGGACCAGCCAGAGGTGGTATTTGCCAGTTGTCCGAACTATTCAAAATTTCCGCTATCAGTTCTCCGAACTGCTCAAAATTTCTGCTACCAGTTCTCCAGAACCTGTTAGAACCTGCTGGATTTCACCCCTGATAAATCCACAATATAGCCTCAAAAGGTAAGTAGATCTAAACAGATAATGACATATTCACATGTACCGCATTGCATAATGCTATGGATAGTTTGTCTGTTTCAATTAATACAAAATTCACCCGAGTTTGATAGAATTGTGATTCATGCTTCTGATGTTTATTTATTATTTTATCTGCAGCCTTTTTCTAAAATGCCAATTGAAGACACTTTAGTAATCCATATCTTAACTGTTAGATTATTGAAGGTTTTCCAGTGTTGAGCAATTATTTAGCTATCAAAATTAAGAAAACAAGGGAGGACTTCTGGTTGATGTCACGGTGAGATCAGGCATGAGGAGCAGGTCTCTGTGCTCCCATGCCAAATCCTCCCCGTTGGTGGGCTCTGAGAGGGGAGGCAAAGCAAAGAGGGGTGCCCTGCGTGGTTGCATAGAGTCGCAACTCTCCTGCCTGACCTGGGATTTTTCTTTCCCTCTCAGCCACAACAAGAAGAGGCAGCCTAAACATGGCTGCCACGACGCTGGGGCAGCCAAGGAACACCTAAGACTGGTGCTGGAGTGGAGTTACTGAACAGTGATTGGAGCTGGTTGAGAAGATCCTTTTTTGCATTTAGTCCCTGAACTTAAAGGGAAAAAAGAAAATCCAGAGAAGAAAAGAGACTCTTATAAAGACTCTTATATACCTTTTACAAAGTGGCTAATAACCACTTTATAGAGAGAAAAATACTAGACCTGAATGAAAGGAACTGAAGGGAGAAAAGCTTTTAAACTGGGTAGGCGTTGTTATGGAAAGGCATTATAATATGCTGGAACTATGTACCTGAATTGATTTGAGTATCTAATTTTGTCTCTATGAACTGAATTGAATTTGGATTTTAATTTATCACATTTGAAACAACACTGAAACCTCTGTTGATGCTGCCATCAACTGGTGAATGGAATATACTACGCACCTACAAATCTAGGAAAATTTTGACAGAAAAAATAAGCAACATCTTTTTGAAGGATTGTGATACTAACTGTCCTATAATTAATTACTTTACTTTTGTGATAAGGAAGACTTTTAAGTAAAGTGACTTATTGTGTGGAAACTGTCTGGACTATTTAAATGGAATTGATTAATAATCCTGAATGTAAAGAACTATGATTATTTAACTCTTTGATGAGAAAAACTGGAACTGAATATATTGTTTGTGGCGCTGACTAAAAGTGGACTTATTAAACTAAAACAAGATGCCTTTTTGTTATTAAAAAGTTTTATCAAGTATTACAAAAAATTTTTCCCATCCCTCCTCCCCCCCTTCCCTCCTCCATCCACCCCCCATCCCTCATCCCCCCTCTTCCTCCAACCCCCCTCCCCCCACACACACACCCCGGACTTCCCAGAGCAAATACAGGGTATAACATTTAACAAACATAAACTAAAATATGCTAACTTTCTGTAGGCTCCAAACTCCCTCTTGCTCTTTAACTCTCCTTTCAACTAACAAAACATAATTCAAAAAGAAAAAGTTGGTTTCATTCATAAGCTATTTGAAACTTTTTAGTCCACTATTTGTTTTGAATATAGTCTATCCATCTTCTCCATTCCGATATATATCTTTCATTTGAGTGGTCCTTTAAATACGCAGAAATTTTTGCCATCTCTGCTAAATTCACTACTTTTAATGTCCATTCTTCAATAGTAGGTAAGTCTTCCTTCTTCCAATACTGCGCCACAAACAGCCTGGCTGCTGTTATTAAATTTAAAATCAATTTAGTCTCTATGACCGTACAATCTGTAATTATACCCAACAGAAAGAACTATGGAGTAAATTTTATCTTCTTTTTGAGAATGTTTTGGATAATCCACCATATTTTTATCCAAAATGCCTTAATTTTTTTACATGTCTACCATATATGATAATACATGGCATCATCACATTCGCATCTCCAACACTTAGGTTGCAAACTTGGATACATACAGGCTAGCTTTTTAGGATCTAGATGCCACCTATAAAACATTTTATAAAAATTCTCTCTTAAGTTTTGGGCTTGCGTAAACTTTACATTTCTAACCCATATTTTTTCCCACGTTTCCATCATTATTGGTTCTTCAATATTTTGTGCCCATTTTATCATACAATCCTTAACTAGCTCTGTTTCTGAATCTATTTCTACCAATGCATTATACAGCCTTTTTATATGCATTTGACTTTGGTCTCTAATTTATTTTACCAAGTTCTCTTCATTTTGTGAGATACCAGCTGTCTGCAATTAAAGTAAGATCGAATCTCGCCAGGCTCAAGGTTGACTCAGCCTTCCATCCTTTCTAAGGTAGGTAAATTGAGGACCCAATTTGTGGGAGCAATAAGCTGACTTTGTATAAATACACAAAAGTATGAAGGCTATTGCTTAACGCACTGTAAGCCGCCCTGAATCTCCGGAGAAGGGCGGCATATAAATCAAATTTAAAAAAAAATACCAATTTTCTGATCTTCTCTCCATCTAGCTTGCAGCTGTCCATACTGAAACCATGTTTGAATTATCCTTTCTTCTCTTAACTGATTCAAAGATTTTAGTTGTAATATACCTCCTTCCTTATTAAGAAGCTCTTTATAAGTAGTCACATCTTGTTTTTGCTCTACACTTATATTCTCTATCGTGTGTCTGGGTATTGCCCACATTGGTAATTTATCGTTTAATTTATACTGATACTTTTTCCAGACACGCAGTAAAGCATTTCTTAATATATGAGTTTTAAAAGTCTTGTCCACTTTCTTATCATATAATAAATAAGCATGCCAACCGTAAACCAAATCATATCCCTCAATATTCAATATTCTTTCTTCTGTTGAATTCATCCAGTCACTAATTGCTGACAGAGCAGCTGCCTTTCTTTCTTTTCTTTTTCTTTTTTTTTATTAGATTTATATACCGCCCTACTCTCGAAGGACTCAGGGCAGTGAACAGGCACAAAATAAAATACATAAATACAAAAGTTAAAAACATAATTAAAATCAGATTAAATAATTTAGCCCGAGACAATTAAAAATCCCAATAATTTAAAACAGATTAAAATTTGATTTAAAAGAATTTTAAAACAGGGGAGAACATTAGGCCAGGCCGCCTTGCTGGAATAGGAGAGTCTTAAGAGCATGGCGGAAAGTGCGCAGATCTGGGATCCTCCGTATCTCTGGGGGGAGCTCGTTCCAGATAGTGGGTGCCCCCAAAGAGAAGGCCCTCCCCCTGGGGGCCACCAGGTGACATTGTTTAGCTGATGGCACCCGGAGGAGCCTCTCTCTATGAGAGCATACCGGCCGGTGGGTGGCTGCTTGTGGTAGTAGGCGGTCCTGTAAATAACCAGGTCCTAAGCCATGGAGCGCTCTAAAGGTGGTAACCAAAACCTTGAAGCGCACCCGGAAGACCACCGGGAGCCAGTGCAGCTCGCGCAGGAGAGGTGTCACACGGGAGTGCCATGTTGCTCCCATAACCAGCCGCACGGACGCACTCTGCACCAGTTGGAGCCTCCGGGTGGAGCCCCATGTAGAGAGCGTTACAGTGTGACTGTGTGTAGGGAGTCCCGATCCAGAAAAGGACGCAACTGGCGAATCAGGCGAACCTGATGAAAAATCCTTCCGGTCACGGCCATCAAGTGCTCTTCTAAAGACAGCCATGAATCCAGGACGACACCCAAGTTGCGAGCCCTCTCCGTGGGGGCCAGCAATTAGCTCCCAATAGTCAGTGATGGCGTCAACTGACTATATCGGGACGTCGGAAACCACAGCCACTCGGTCTTGGATGGGTTGAGCCTGAGCCTGTTCCTCCCCATCCAGATCCGCATGGCCTCCAGACACCGGGACATCACTTCAAGGGCATCATTTGGGTGGTCCAAAGTGGAGATGTACAGCTGGGTGTCATCAGCATACTGATGGTACTTCACCCCGAAACCACGGATGATCTCGCCCAGCGGCTTTACATAAATGTTGAACAAAAGGGGCGAGAGGACCGACCCTTGTGGCACCCCACATGAGGGGCCTCAGGGTCGACCTCTGCCCCCCTGCCAACACAGACTGCAACCGGTCTGAGAGAAAGGAGGAGAACCACCGTAATACAGTCCCCCCCACCTCTAACTCTTCCAACTGGTGCAGCATGATACCATGGTCGATGATATCAAAAGCCGCAGAGAGGTCTAATAGGACCAGGACAGAGGAGCAACCCCTGTCCTGAGCCCTCCAGAGATCATCGACCAACGCGACCAATGCCGTTTCCGTGCTGTACCCAGGCCTGAAGCCCGACTGGAACGGATCCAGACACGTCGTTTCATTCAGGTACTGGGGGAGCTGTCGCGCAACCACACTCTCAACAACCTTCGCAACAAAACGAAGGTTGGAGACCGGACGATAATTAGCCAACACTGCCGGGTCCAGGGAAGGCTTCTTGAGGTGAGGCCTCACCACCGCCTCTTTCAAGGCAGCAGGGAAGTCACCCTCACCCAACGAAGCATTTATAATCCCCTAGAGCCAGCCTCGCGTCACCTCCCAGGAAGCCAGCACTAACCAGGAGGGGCACGGGTCCCATAAACATGTGGTCACGTTCAGTCCACCCAGAATCCTGTCCACGTCCTCAGGGGTCACAGGATCAAACTCATCCCAGGTAACTCAAGACCTGCCTCAGTCATCCCCATGGAACTACCCAGTCGGAGTCCAGATCTTCCCGAATCTGAGTGATTTTGTCATGCAGATATTGAACAAAATCCTTGGCTCTACCCTCCAAGGGGTCCTCCCATGCTTCCTGGTGGAGCAGGGAGCGAGTCACCCTAAACAGAGCGGCCGGGTGATTATCTGATGATGCAATAAGAGCAGCAAAATAGCTACATTTTGCTGCTTTTATTGCTACTAGGTAATTCTTAATATGAGATCTTACCAGTGTCCGGTCGGATTCAGAAAGACTGACCCTCCAACTACTCTCTAGGCATCTTTTCCGGCGCTTCATCTCCCTCAGCTCCTCAGTGAACCAAGGAGCTAGGTGAGATCGGCGCCGGGTGAGAGGCCGCAAAGGCACGACCCGATCCAGAGCTCCAGCGGCCGTCCTATCTCAGGCGGCCACTAGGTCCCTAGTCGAGGCGTGTGCCAGAGCCTCAGGAAATGGCCCAAGCTCCATCTGGAACCTATCAGGTTCCATCAGGCGCCTGGGGCGGAACCATCTTACCGGCTCCGCCTCCCTGCGACGGGGTATAGCGGTTTGAAGGTCAAGGCAAAGGAGAGAGTGATCCGACCATGACAAGGGGTCGGTGACTATGTCCCCTATCTCAAGATCACTCAACCACTGTCCAGAGACAAAAATCAGGTCCAGCATGTTTCCCCCTGTGTGGGTAGGGCCATGAATTAACTGGGTCAGGTCCATAGCTGTCATGGAAGCCATGAACTCCCGAGCCACCTCCGATGTCTCACCCACAGATGGCAGGTTGAAATCCCCCATGACCATAAGTCTGGGGGTATCAACCGCCACCGCGGCGATAACGTCGAGGAGCTTGGGCAGGGCTGCTGCCACGTGGCAGGGAGCCAGGTACGTGATCAGCAAACCCATCTGAACCCCATGACCCCACTTCACAAGAAGGGACTCACAGCCGTCTGAGGAACAGTGGCCTCCCTCGGTCTCAGACCTTCTTTAATAATAACCGCTACTCCCCCGCCCCTGCCCTGTGACCTCGGCCGATGGAATGCAAGGAAACCTGGCAGGCACATTTCAACGAAGGGAACCCCCCCTCCTGGCCCAACCAGGTCTCCGTAATACCTGCCAGGTCCGCTCCCCCCTCACCAATTAGGTCACAGATGAGGGGGGCTTTATTTACTACGGACCTGGCATTGCACAGCATCAGCCAGAGGGCCGGGCCCTGAGGGTCTGTGCAACCTGGGGAACGGGTAGAACCTTGGGGGCCGGAGCGCACCCTGCTCGTAAACAGTGAGTGTGCACTCCCGACTCGATATGGCTCCCTGCTCCCACCGTATCTACTCCTCCCACTCACGGTAGAGATGTTCAAAGCACTATCCGGACAAACTCTGACTCCCCCCTCGACCCCAGGATCCCCACCTTCCACGCCGTGCTTCCTTGCCAGGTCCACCCCTCCCCTTAGTGGGCTATCCCCCATGCCCACCACCCGCATTCGAATCAAACCCTCCCCCTCCCTAGAACCCCTTAAAGATTTAACTAAAAAATTGAATAACAAACCCCTCAACCCCCTAGTTTTCACATGCCACCTCTCCTGATCCCAAAATCCATCCTTGAGGTAGGCCCTCGATAGAGAGGAGGGCCACATCTGCAAGAGGGGGGAATCTCGCAGCACAAGAAGGTCCAATGTCGTATACATCTCGAGGTGTAACAATGGAGGCACGGAGCATAAACAGGGGTCTCACAAAAGATGTAACATACAGGTATTGTTCAATGAGACACACTGGCACTTCCACTGTCCTCTCACGACAGGGGAAGGGTCCTGACAGATACAATCCAATAGGAGGGACATCCAACTCGCCCTCACACGACGAGCGGCCTACAAATGACCTTAGAATGAAACGGAGTATTCCTCCCAGTGGTACAATCAAGATGTAATAAAGTCCCCCTCAGATGTTGCCTCATTGACTAACCAAAGCCGGATAGTCAAAAGCTATCAGTCTATCAGTCGGTCAGTCAGTCCAGGGAGAGAGATCGAAATAGTCTCTGGCATAGTTGTATACTCGCAGATCATATTTGAGTAATAGTTCCGATAGAGGGGAAAAGAGGGAAAAGGGAAGTGGGGGGGAAGGAGAGGAAAACCCCTTCAATTTAAGGGCAGCTGGTAAGCCCGTTTCATAACATATGCAGTGCCCAGGAAGGGGGGAGAGGAGGGGAGGGGATAGATATCAATGCGACGGAGAGATGCCCCTCCGTCGCCCCCAGCCCTATTTCCTCAGTTTTTTGGGAAGCATAATTGCTTCCAGACCCCAGCCTCCCTTAAATACCATGAGAAGCCTCCAGGTCTTCTGCACACAATAAAGGTCTTCGGTGAGGGGTCACACATCTCCATCAGGCAACTGTCTGTGCCCCTCTCCGTTTCCTCCACAGCAGCCCCCTTCATGCCGGTGTTTGGCCAAGCGTCCAGTGTTTCTAATGGGGTATGCTGCAGCCCTAGATAGTCTCAGGGCCGGTCTCGCACCCCCACTGATGCCAATTTCACCATCCCCGGTTCCAAGGGACTGCCATGGAAATTTCCAGGTGGGACAGATGAAAAAAAAATTCAAGCGGGCCATCTTCCCGCTCACTACCAGGCTGCCATGTCATCACATCACTGCCTTCTCCTTCACCTTCTTCGCCGCCACGAGCGCTACCAGCGGGCGGCCGACAAGCCAGCATTCCCCCTGGCTCCTCCGGCTCCTTTGGCTTCGCCACACTCAGGAGCCAACGCCCAAGGCCGACGCAGCCACAGCCCTCCGCAACCGAGCCGAGCCCAGTCCGATGCGCCTGAGGACGAGCCGAGCTGGATCCGACAAGCCGAGGAGCGAGGGAGATCTCCAACTCCTCGCCCCAAGCTCAGCACTCCCCCGGGCTCCTCTGGCGCTCCGGCGTTCCGCAATACCCCCCCGGCTCCTCCGGCGTCTCCAGCCTCGCCGCACCCAGCCGAACACCAACACCCAAGGCCGCCGCGGCTACAGCCTTCCGCAGCCGTCCGCAGCCGAGCCGAGCCAGCCGAGCGAGCCCAATGCGCCCGAGGGTAAGCCGAGCCACACACGATACGCTGAGGGGCAAGGACGGTCTTAAAATCCTCGCCCCAAACTCAACCGGTCAAACCAGGGGTCGCTGATAGTCGAGCGCCCCTGTAGTAACCCCCTGAAGCCCCGAGGCCATCCATCCTCACGCAGCACTCGGAGACGTCACCGCCATCTTGCACATGCTCAATTGAGAAATATAATCCTCTTAATATAATCTTAAATTGGGCATTTTGAGACCTCCTCTTTCACGTATATCCTGCATTATTTTTTGTTTTATTCTGGGTCTCTTCCCTGCCCAGACAAAATTATTAATACCTTTCTGCCATATCTTCAAATTTTCATCTTTTTAAAGTATTGGTATCATTTGAAAAAGAAATAAAAATTTAGGCAAAACATTCATTTTTACTGTTGCTATTCTTCCCAACAAAGATAATTGTAATTTTTTCCAATTTTCCATCTCTCTCTTTATTTTTTGCCACAACGGATCATAATTATGCTTAAATAATTTCGCATTTGATGTCGTAATATAAACCCCTAAGTACTTAACTTTTTTTTACTATTTCAAATCTGTTAAGTCTTTCTAATTCATCTTTTTGATTTGTAGTCATATTTTTAGTTATTATCTTCGTTTTCCCTGCATTTATTTTAAATCCAGATACTTGTCCATATTGATTAATTATATCCATTAAACCTACAACCGACTGTAATGGTTGGGTTAAAGTAACAACCAAGTCGTCTGCAAATGCTCGTAATCTGTAGTCGTACTGCTTAATTTTAATTCCGTTTATTTTATCCGATCCACGTATTTTACTCACCAAAAATTCCAAAGTCAAAATAAACAATAATGGAGACGAGGGACATCCTTGTCTTGTTCCTTTTTCTATATTAAAAGTATGTGTTAAACTACCATTAATTATTATTTCCGGTTTGTTTCTGATATATTGCCTTAATAGATTGTGTAAAATATTCTCCAAACTGCATCTTTTCTATTATTTTCAATAAGAAATGCCAATTCAATCGATCAAATGCTTTCTCCGCATCAAGAAATATTAGCACCACAGGGATTTGGTTGTTCTTCCCCAAATACTCTAATAGGTTAACAACTTGCCTTACATTACTCTTCATTTGTCTACCATTTATAAAACCAGTTTGATCATTATGAATCATTTGTTGCATGACTGTCATTAACCTATTTGCTAGTATTTTAGCAAAAATCTTATAATCTGTATTTAAAAGTGATATAGGCCTATAATTTTTTGGCTGGGTATGGTCTTGCTCCTCCTTTGCAATCAGAGAAATAAAAGCTGTCCTCCCGGATGGGGGTACATCTCCTCCAGATTGTATGTTGGTAAATAACTCGAGTGGTTCCACCATTTCTAACTGCAAGTGTTTATAATAAATAGCTGTCAAACCATCCGTCCCAGGAGCTTTACCCACTTTCAACTGCTTAATTGCAAACATAATCTCCTCGGAAGTTATTGGTTGATTTAAACCCTCCCTTTGCTCTTTTGTAATTATAGGAATATTCTCTTTCTGTAAGTATCTATCTACATCTATACTTTGAATTTTATCACTAGCGTACAACCTCGTATAAAATTCTAAAAATGCTTTTTTAATCATATTTTGCTGATAAACCTCTTTACCTTTATATTCTATTTTCTCTATGGTCAGTCCGTGACTTTTGTTTTTTCCTTAACAGATATGCTAACCATCTCCCTGGTTTATTAGCATTGCAAAAAGTATTGTGTTTAGCATATTGCAAATTAGTTGCGATCTGATCTGCCATTAGCATATTAAATTGCCCTCACAGTAAGTTAATTGCCTCTTTTATTTTCTTGTCTGCTGGGTTCAATATCAAAGCTTGTTCTTTTTTTTTAATTTCCTCTTCTAAGTCCTTCCTTTTTTTTTCCTGTTTACGTCTGTGTTTATTATTCAAATATATCAAGATACCTCTCATATATGTTTTACTTGCATTCCAAACCATTTCCGTAGATGTACCCTTATGCATATTTATAATGAAAAAGATGCCTTTTTGGGGGAAATGAGTAAGATTTCAAGAGAAATGGCGTGGATGTTTCATGTTTCAAAGCATCAGGGATACCATGATAAAGAAGAATCAAAGAGAGATACAAGACTTAATCCAAGGCATAAGTGACAAAGTAGAAAATATGATACAAGTGTCAATGAATGAAGCTCAAAGAGTCCAGGAAAGAGAGGAGACAGCGGAAAGAATGGAAGAAAATATAGAACAAACCACCAAATAAAACAAGAGGATGAAAAAAACTTTTTGAGAGATATAAAATGGAACTGGAATTTTATAATCTGGAAGATGTTTTTGAAAGGGAGATAGGAGCATGAGTGGATACTCTGAAGATATGGCAGCCTAGGAAGATGGAAATAGGAGAAATATTTAGATGGAATAATGAAGATACAGATGTTGACAGAGACAAAGGTCCAGGAGAGTATGGGAGGAAAGCCAAAATACGAATAAGAATTGAATTATTAAAATGAGCAAGGGATGATGGATAGAATAGAACTATTTTTTCCTTTTTTTCTTTCTTCTTTTTTCTAATATAATGATGGCCTATTTAAAAACTAGAAATAGAGGTAGAAATAAGAATATACACCCTTATATGAAGGACTATGTATTAACATAAATATATGTTTTAACATTAGGATTAGTAAGAGTGACTTGACTAGAAGCCAGAACAGAGATAGAAATAAGAATTAGGGGGAATATTAGTAGTTATAATTTCTGTATAAATTAAAAATAAGTAATAATTAGATGGAAAGTTAAGAGGTTGAAAGATGGTATTACTATGTTATGTTCAAGAAGATCATTGACATTAGAATGGAACACTGAAATATTGAATAACTACTTTAAAATAATCAAGTACATTAATATTAGGATTATATAAGTTTAATTAATGTAATAATTGATTGTTATTTGTGTTAACACGAACCATACCCAGAGGCCACACTGTTCATATATTGATGTTGATAAATGTTTAAAAATAAAAACCCAATAAACCTTGAAAAAAAATTAAGAAAACAATAGGTGCCTTTATTTTAAACTTAAGATTCAATTCCATAAATAAATGTAGTAACACTATCTACATTTAGAGTTAACTAAGAATATAGAAATAACAAACTTTTTAATGCAGACATGTATTGTAGTTTTAGCCAAAAAGCAAGTCTGTAAAAACAAGAACTATCTACCATCCTAATTTGCAACAATTCTTACAATATTTTCTAATTTACAACCTGTTCAGCCAAGACTATTGAGTTTTGTTAAAAAAATCTCTGTAAGAAAGACAATGTACTTTCCAGGTTACTGTAGCCTTATATAGTAGTTAAATGAAGCACATCAACAATGCATACAGCTGTCACACAACACAGGTATAAAACAAAATGCAAATGTGGAAGTGGAAAGGAACTCACTGCTGTTTTGTGGTCAATAGTTGTATGTGCATTCCAGTAAAAATCATAAATGTTTAGTTGTTTCAATATGTTTCATCGCAATACAACAATTTACTTTACCAGTTCTATAGTATATCATATGTGATAAATAGGTTATTAATAGTGTCATTCACAAAAGATTTGGCACCATCCAGATACTGCTAAGGAAGTTAATACATCAGTTAACACATATATTATAGCCCAGGTCAGGACTCAGACTCTGAGTCCAAAGCTGAAAAAGCTGCTTCAGTCGAGCCTGCGTAATGTCTATTCAGGAAGGACAAAGCCAGACAACATATAAGGCTGATCAATCACCAGCACTATCTGAGTAACTGGACCTGTCAGATAAGGACCCTGCACCAGACAAGCAGAAGGAACAGCAGAACAGAGGAAACCTGTTGGGTTACTTGTCAAGCAATGGAGTAAACCAGTATTTTTCAACCTTGGTAGCATGAAGATGCGTGGACTTCAACTCCCAGAATACTCCAGGCAGCATGTTGACTGCTGAATTCTGACAGCTGAAGTCTACACATCTTCAAGCTGCCAAGGTAGAGAAACACTGAAGTAAACATTCTGATTGCTGATAGCTGGCTGCAGCCTTTAAAAAAATATTTTCTTTGCCTATGTTCTCTTTGCTGGAAATAATATTTGGCTCCTGCATGACTTCTCTTGCAGTGTAGACCCTCGGACTAGCTGATAACCTTGACAGAACGATTTTGGATGACTTTTCTGCACACTCCTCTTTAAAAACAAAATTCACAGGCAAGCACTGTCTTAAACAAGTCATTCCTTGCTATTGTCCTCTGAAAGTAAAATTGATAATCTCCTAAGAAATCGTGTGTGTGTGTGTGTGTGTGTGTGTGCACAAACACACACGCACAAAATCTGAAGCAGGACAGCATGTCGTGGTCTTTAAATTCTATTGCTTAAAAAGTACCACCAAATGCATCTCCCCACTTAGTTTTTAAATATTGCATTTTTTTTTTATTGCAAAAGTTTTACAATTACATTTTCACCCCTTTTTTTCACCCCCCCACCTCCCTCCCCAAACTTCCCGTCCTCCCTAACCCTCCCTAATCCTCCCCCCCCAGACTTCCCTATTATGTACTCATAACTAATAACACTGATATATAAACCTGAACCCATCCCTCCCCCTATATAATTTTTCCTCTTTTTCTCTTTACATTAAGATATTTCTAATACATTATTTTCAAATAAAAGCTATTTGATACTTTCTAGTTTGGTATTTGTTCTGAACATATTCTATTCACCTTTTCCATTCCCATTCATAAGTCTCTTGTGAACAATCCTTTAAGTATGCTGAAATCTTCGCCATCTCTGCAAAACTAGCCATCTTCAAAGTCCATTCCTCGATAGTAGGCAAAGCTTCATTCTTCCAATATTTACCTATCAACAATCTTGCTGCAGTTATCATATACAATATTAGTTTTATTTCACCCCGTGTAAAACCCTTAACTATACCCAATAAAAACAATTGTGGAGAGAATTGAATTTTTTTCTTCAAAACATTCTGCATAACCCACCATATTTTTATCCAAAAAGCCTTAACTTTCCTACAGGTCCACCAAACATGATAATACGTAGCATCCAAACATTCGCATCTCCAACATTTTGGCTGAACATTAGGGTACATACATGACAACTTTTTAGGATCTAAATGCCATCTATAAAACATTTTATAAAAGTTTTCCCTCAGGTTCTGCGACTGTGTAAATTTAACATTCTGAACCCAAATTTTTTCCCATGTTTCCAACATCACTGGTTCTTCAAAATTTTGTGCCCACTTAATCATACAATCTTTAACTAATTCAGTTTCTGAATCCCTTTCTAGCAAAACATTATAAAGCCTTTTAATATGCATTGGACCTTTCTCTCTTATATGTCTAACCAATTCTTCCTCATGCAACATAATACCAGTTTTTTGGTCCTCTTTCCATCTCAATTGTAGTTGATTATATTGTAACCAAGTTAAATTAATTCCTTCATCCAACAGTGTCTGTAATGTCTTCAGCTGCCATCTGCCCGCATCTGTAAAAAGAACCTCTTTATATAAAAACCCCCCGAGTGACATTATATTTGTATTCCACATAGTATGACCAAGATCCAGCCATAACGGTATTTTGTAATCCCATTTGAGTCGGTGCTTCTTCCAAACTCTCATCAAAGATTCTCTAAGTATATGACTTTTAAATACTTTGTCTACTTTGTCGTCATAGAATAAATAAGCATGCCATCCAAATTCAAGATCAAAACTTTCTACATTCAGTATTCCAGTCTTTTTACTTCCAAACCAATCACTTATTAAAGTTAAAGCTGCTGCATCATAATATAACTGTAGGTTTGGGAGTTTAAGGCCTCCTCTTTCTGGAACATCTTGCATAATTTTCAATTTCACTCTCGGCTTCTTCTCATTCCAGACAAACTTATTCACACCAGACTGCCAAACTTTCAGTTGTTTGTCACTTTTAAGCACCGGAATCATTTGAAACAAAAACAGAAATCTTGGCAAAATGTTCATCTTAACTGCTGCTATTCTTCCAAGTAAAGACAGTTGCAGCTTTTTCCAAGTCTCCATGTCTTTCTGGACCTCTCGCCACAACACCTCATAATTATTTTGAGACAATTTCATGTTTGATTCTGCAACCTGAACTCCAAGATATTTTACCTTAGGTACAATTTCAAAACCTGCCCTCCTTTCAAGCTCATGTTTACGATCTTGTGTCATATTTTTAACTATCATTTTAGTCTTTTTTGAATTCAGTCTGAAACCTGAAACTCTACCATAGTCTTGTATAATGTCGTTCATCAAGATTATTGATTCCATTGGTTGTGATAGGGTAACCACCAGATCATCTGCAAATGCCTTTATTCTATAATCCTCTTGCCTTATCATTATACCTTTCAAAATTTTAGAGTCCCGTATTGTATTTAGCAAGACTTCCAATGTTAAAATAAATAAAAGTGGGGACAATGGACATCCCTGTCTTGTTCCTTTTTCAATTTTAAACTCAGTCGTCAGACTTCCATTAATAATAATCTGTGCTTTTTGCTCTTGATAAATTGCTGAAATCGCCTGTATAAATTGGTCCCCAAAGCCCATCTTTTTTAAAGTCTTTAGTAGAAAATTCCAATCCACTCTATCAAAGGCCTTCTCTGCATCCAGAAAAACCAGCACTGCAGGGATCTGTTTATTCTTATCAAGATATTCCAATAAGTCTATGAATCTCAAAAAAAAAAAAAAAAAATATTGCATTTTTTTTATTTGAGATTCATTTACATAAAGATTGGCCTATTTCGTTATGCAAAATAATTGCAATCCTACTGGTTGTAAAAAAAATGTACAATATTTGAATACATTTCTTAAATACCACTAAAGGTGAAGTGTTCTAAACAGATATGGTTGGATTCCAGCCTTTTGGAAAACATTGGGAAATAGCCCAATTCCAATTTAATACCACCCAAAATAATTAATAATGTATATGTACAAACAAATCCAACTGCCAGATAAAGACATTAGAATAATTATCCCAAATATTTCCTTCTCCAACCAAGAGATAAAACATCCAATATCCTATTTCTTTATTTTTTACAATTATTTAAAATTAGACACAGTTTCAGTCCAATTTATCCTTGTAAGAAGGCTCCTATTCTTCCATGTCCTGTACAATACATATTGTTTCTATTATTACTCTATTAAACAAGCACACCATTTCCCTTCTACTATACAGCTAACATTTTCTTTTTAGCCCAATTTCCAGTAGAGCCTGGAAATCATGAAGGGTAGGGGAGGTAACTGGATCACCTCTTCCATTAGCATCTCTAGAGGAAAAACCTACCAGCTGAGGGCCCGTCCCTTGGCGGCAAGACGTGCAAAATGAACACATGCCTATTTCTACTGGACAGAAACAGGCAGCAATTATCAAATCAGACACACACACACATCCAAAGGCACGGGCTCACATTTGCAATAGTAGCGAATGCTTTTTGATGTTTTATCCACCCACCCCGGGCTCACATTTTTAAGTATGTAAAGGGAGTATGCCTGGAAGGGAGTGGAAATATCTTTGCCAGCCTATTTACGAGAGTAAATCATATTCGGGTGAGAGGAGGGGTCTGTTCAGGGAAATGAACGAGACAGACACATGGCAAGATTTCACCGACGGGAGGCCATAAAGCACATGCGCATGGTTGGAAACGGAGCCAGAGGCTTTTAGGCAATCTGCATTTACGAAGGGGAGGAGCTGCAGGCACGACTGTTAGAAAATAATCGAGTATCAGAAAATAATTGTAAACGGGGAGGGGGGAGAGGAAAAAAACCCGAATATGTCGGGTAATCGAAGATTCGGGAGAACAGAAGGTTCAAGAGTTGGTGGTGAAGGAAACCCGGAGAGGGAATATGCCGCGTATTTGGGGACGGGAGGACGAGAGCGAGCAGGAAAGAAACACGCCGGGGCAAAGCTGGCAGGCTGCCCCACTCTTCCCACGCCGACCTAGACAAGACAACTCGCTCGTTCGCTTGTCTCATTTGGTGCAGAGGCCTGCGGAGAGCCATGGCTCTTGCTGCAAGCCGTTCGGACCTCTCCTCTCCCCCGTTGCTGAGGAAGGGAAGGAAGAACAATTATGGGCCCGTCAGGCAGCCGTGAGTGGGTGGGTAGGCCAGAAAGGACGAGTCGCCGGAATGAGGTGGCTCACCTGTGGCGCTGAGCATGAAGTCCAGAGTGCTGTGTCGCGCTGCTGCCATAATGAAGTAGAGCCCTGTGCCATGCCTGGTGGAACGGCCGTGGCTGTGTTGCGAGTGCCACTGCCTGCCTGCGCGATGTGCGTGCGTGTGTGTATTAGGACGCTAGGTGGAGGCCGGGGTTACCGCCGGCGTGTGAGAACCCGAAGGGGTGGGGCAAATGACTGGAAGCGATAAATCGACGCCGAGGTGGGGGGATTGAAAGCGACTCCGCTGGGGATTCGTGGGAGTCGCGGGCGCCACCTCTCCATTTGCTGTTTTAGGAAGCCTGAAGGAGTGAGCTGATGGCTTTTGTTTATAATCGGAGACAGATTCACTACTACAGTAGTAGCTACTACTTTGGCTTCGAGGCCTTCCTGCAAAATAAAGGCGCTTCAAATAACACATTTTTTTACGTAATGACTCGAATGTTCTTATTCCAGGTTCTTTGGATTTCTTATATGCGTTGCGCTTCAGTTTATTCTATGATGGCTAAAGCTGTTTCAACAAATTAAGGCTGGGGTAATGCAGACCAGGTCTAGTGTCCTCCTACGTCGCAGTTTTATTTTTCAGTTCCAGAAGAAATTCTGAAACGTATAAGAACAATGTTCTTTTAGGCATTGTTGGAAGAAATATCCATCTGGTTCAGTACCAAGTGGGGGGAAAAACACTGGAAACATGGAGGCTGATTGGAAAGATTGTTTAATGAAGCAGAATCATCCAGCACATGGTCCTGGTCTTACAGAAAAATAAGAAGCTAAGTTTCGAGATCCAGAAAAGCTTTTTTATTTTGGCCAAAAGGTTCAGACATGCATTCTATTTACATTCTGAACAAAAGACCTTCTTTAAGACACGTATCTTTATAGTAACGAAAAACAGGAAATGTGAAATAAACCTACCTGTTAGGCTCTCTCCCTCCTCCCATTATTGCCTGAACAGGAAGATTAGTTAATTTCTTGTGGTTTGACTTCTTGAACTCTCCAACTGTAGAAAGTGAGTTAGCTCTGTGGTTTTTGAACTCTGAACTTTTTGAACTCTGCAACTTTCTCAAGTCAAAGGGGCCCTTCAGAGATCCTCCAAGTTGACCCCATATTATTTCACTCTTATATCTAAATTTCATTTTACGTCCTACCTTATCCTCCCTTTAAGACTCTATTTTACTTGGTTACAATTGAGTCTTACCTATTACAGAGCTTAATTCAACAATGCAAGCATATAACATTTGACATAACATAATCAATTCAAGATAAGATACATAATAGTGCAAAAGAAAGACAAGTAATACATATGATTTTCAAATCTTATTCTCTGAAGCACTTTCTCTAATTACCCAGTTGAGAGTTGTACATATGTTCCTGCATCAGAAACTTCATTTTCATCAAAGAGATCAGGGTCAATTTTACGGTCTATTAAGACATTCCACCAAAATCAATTCTTTTTCAACTCTTATCTCTTTCACTGCTCTCTTAGCTAGTTGTCTGAACACAGGTATTGCACAAGAAATAAAAGCCAGGCCTGTCACAATAGAAATAACATCTGTCTACAAGCTATTGCTTGTAACTTCTGACCCATTTTGGATGCCCGGTCCTTGGAACTCTCTCTGACCACACCTGACTTTTTGTGTAAAAAAACCACCTTTCAGTTGTTAAAAGGTCTATGGCACGCCAGTTTTGGAAGACCACTGCTGCCAAAAAATCTATTTGGTCTTGGACCTTGACCAAGGTTCCAGCAATTTGGTACAATTGCCTAAATTGTATTATGGAGTGTGCCATCCACCTACACCTGTTCCAACAGCAGTCCCTATCCCCAGGATTGCTAATAGTGGGACCAAGAGTGGCACCCTTTTTTGAACATGCCCCATGAGAGGAACAGGGATAGTGTCCTCTCCACTGACAACACCTATTTTGGGGAAAGATGGATATGTTCCAGTCCAGTTTGTAGGTAAACATAATTACACATTTTTCCCACATAAGAAGAAAACTCCATTTTTCTTTACACACACCTATGTTCATGGAAGGGACGTTGGTCTTACCGTGATACGTTCCTTCTCATAGTGTAAAATGGGAGGTGCCAAGCTGGGGATATTGTATGCTCTAGCTCTATGTCCTGAGTTGATACGTCTGAAGATCCGCCTCCCTGGTGATGTCTCTTCAATTTGTGCCAACGAAGCCAATGTGAATGGTACGCAGTCCAGGCGAATGGTACACAGTCTGAAAGATAGAAACAACATGCTCCACCAGGGGAGCCGGTCCAGGCAGACACAGACAGGGTGGGGCTGGCACCTCCCATTTTACACTACGAGAAGGAATGTATCACGGTAAGACCAACGTCACTTCTCCATAGTGTAGAAATGGGAGGTGCCAGGCTGGGAAATACCAAAGACTGGCCAGCCCTAAGGGTGGGTACTGTCCTGGGCCGACGACCCCGGATCTTCATGAACCCGCTGCAGTACTCGTCTCCCAAATGCTGCCTCCGCCAAAGCGAAGGAGTCAAGTCTATAGTGGCGGATGAAGGGAGTGGGAGAGGTCCACGTGGCCGTCCTACAGATGTCCTCCACAGACGCTTGGGTAGACCAGGCCGCTGTTGTGGCAGCACTGCGGGTGGAGTGGGCCGTTATCCCCTGAGGCACCGGGAGAGCCTGAAGCAGAAGAGATGCATGTCCGGAGCCAGCGCCCCACCGTGGAAGAGGTCATCCTGTGGCCAAGAGTTGATGGCTGGAAGGAGACAAAGAGTGCCTCCGTCTTCCAGAAAGAAGAGATCCTAAAAATGTAAATACGGAGGGCCCTCCTTACATCCAAGGTGTGCCAGGTCTGCTCCAAGGCGTGCCGAGGCCGAGGGCAGAAGTCTGGCAGGACCAACTCCTGTGCTCGGTGGAACAAGGAGTTGACCTTAGGAAGGAAGGCATGGTCCAGCCGCAGGACCACCCTGTTGGGGTGAAAAATACACAGGTCTTTCCGCACCGATAAAGCCGCCAACTCTGAGATCCGTCGGGCAAACGTGATGGCCACAAGGAAAGCTAATTTACACGAGAGGAGATGGAGGCTAGCCTCCCTCAATGGTTCAAAAGGTGCCTTTGTTAATGCCTGAAGAACTTTAGAGAGGTCCCAGGTGGGATAACGGTGAAGAGGCGGTGGTTTTAAATTAGCCGCTCCACGCAGAAAAATCTTCACCCTCGGATGGTGAGCGAGGGAACCCCACTTCCCAAATGTCAAGACCGTGCCTAGCGCAGCCACCTGTCGCTGTAGAGTGTTAGTGGAAAGTCCCATGCCGAACCCGTCCTGTAGGAACTCAAGCACCTCCACCACCAATGCCGAAGTTGGACTCAAATGTCTGGAGGCACACCACACTGCAAACCTGTTCCGCGTGGCCTCGTAAATACGCGTGGTGGAGGGCCGCCTGGCCGCCTGCATAGTCTTGATGACCCTGGTCAGAAAGTTCTCCCTCCTCAAGAGCCCCCGCTCAACCTCCAAATGGCTAACTGCAGCCTCTGCGGGTCCGGGTACTGCACCGGACCTTGGCTGAGGGCGATTCTGATCGGGGGAATCCGCCAGGGCTTGACGACCAACAGGTCAGCAAACCAAGGCCACCTGGGCCAGTGAGGGGCCACTAACACCATCTCCGCCCCCTCCAACAACAACTTTCGAATTATGGCTGGGATCGGGTAGGAGAGGGAAGGTGTATAGGAGGCCCTTGGGCCATGGGGTCCGCAGAGCGTCCACCCCCCGCTGCTCCCAGGGCAGGAAAACGGGAGAAGAAAAGGGGAAGTTGTGTGTTCGTTGGAGAGGCGAAGAGGTCCACTACCGGGTGACTGAACCGGTCGACTACCTCCGCAAACAGGCCGGGATGGAGCCTCCACTCCGAGGGGTCCACTAACACCATCTCCGCCCCCTCCAACAACAACTTTCGAATGACGGCTGGGATCAGGGGGAGGGGAGGGAAGGCATATAGGAGGCACAGGGTCCGCAGAGCATCCACCCCCGCTGCTCCCGGGGCAGGAAAACGGGAGAAGAAAAGGGGAACTTGTGTGTTCGCTGGAGAGGCGAAGAGGCCCATTACCGGGCGACTGAACCGGTCGACTACCTCCGCAAACAGGCCAGGATAGAGCCTCCACTCCGAGGGGTCCACTCAGCCAGTCGGCTTCGACGTTGTCCGTCCCGGCAATATAGTCTGCTGTCAGGGACAAAAGGTGAGTCTCTGCCCAGAGACAAAGGGTCTCCGCCTCTCATATTAGAGGCTGGGAACGAGTCCCCCCTTGCCTGTTGATATGGGCTTTTGTCATTGTATTGTCTGTGAGAAGGAGCACATGTTGCCCCCTCACCTGTGGAAGAAAGGTCTGGAGAGACAGACGGGCAGCTCGGAGCTCCAACCAATTGATCTGGTGGGATAGTTCTAGGTGCGACCAACGGCCCTGGGCCACCTGGGATCCGCAATGGCCTCCCCAGCCCAGCAGACTGGCATCCGATGTTACCACCACCCTTCGGGGTTCCCTGAAGTAACACCCCTTCTGGATGGCCTCTGACGTCCACCAGGTTAGGGAACGTAGAACCCGTGGTGGAACCTGAACCCTGATCTTGGACGAGCTCGTTCCCGCCTTCTGAAAAGGGAGCAAGAACAACTGTAGTGGTCTTGCATGGTACCTGGCCCAGGGAACTATGTTTAAACAAGAGATCATTTTCCCCAACAGTTGGGACAGTTGGTCTACCTGAACCGTCTGGGACCCTTGAAGCGACTGAATCAGCGCCCTTATACTGTCCTTCCTTTCCTGAGACAGGAAGACCTGACCCGCTTGCGTGTCTATCAGGGCCTGCAGGTGAACTAACCTTGTGGAAGGTACCAGATGGCACTTTGCCAGATTCACTGAGAATCCATGGTCCCTCAGTACCTGTATTGTCGTGGCCAAGTCCTGTTCTGCTCGCCGCCTGTAGGGAGGACGCCTGTAGGAGCAGATCGTCGAGGTAGCATTGAATTCTGATGGGAAGAGACCTGAGATACACCGCCAAGACAGAGAGAATCTTGGTAAACGTCCGGGGGGTGGAGGCCAGCCTGAACGACAGGGCAAGATATTGGTAGTGACGGCCTGAATAACAAAATCTCAGGTATTGACGATGCTCTGGCCGAATCGGGACGTGGAGGTAGGCTTCAGTCAAATCTATGGAGGCCAAGAAGTCTCCCTCCCTGATTCCCACTAAGATGGAATGCAGGGAGTGCATTTTGAACCTCCGGTAAATGATATAATCGTTGAGACCCTTCAAATTTAGAATTGCCCTCCACCCCCCCCCACCCCTAGGCCTTTGGGATGACAAATAGGATGGAATAGAATCCGCACCCCCTCTGCCCCAGTGGAACCGGCTGAATGGCCCGGATATCCAGCAAATGCTGGATAGATTATTCCATGAGTCCCCGCCTGAACGGGTCTCCAGAAACGGGGCAACGGAGGAAACGCCTCGGAGGAGGTGAAAGGAATTACAGTCTTCCTCACCCAATTGTCTGTTGTCAGGTCATCCCAGCGGTCCGCAAATAGGGCTAGCCTGCCCCCAATAGGAGCCAGAGGCAGGCAGTCACTTCGATCTCCTAGCTCCTCTGCCACCAGAGCCCCTGAAGGGCTTGTTGGGCGGCTGCTGGCGACCCCTGGAAAAGGTAGATCTATCGGCCTGGAAGTTAGGTCTAGAGTAGTAAAAGGGCCGTTGCTGACGGGGAAAGCTTGGCCCGGCTCCCCCCTGGCGGAAGGAGGGCCGCCTATAGTAAGGAAAAGAACGGAAATCTGTTCGCCTGCCCTGGGACGGGAGTACCTTTCTCTTATCCCTAGTCTCTATGAGCAGGGGATCTAAAGCTCGGCCAAAAAGAAACCCCCCTTCAAAGGGACCTGAAGCCAACTTCCACTTGTTCTTCCCATCCATGCGCCAATGGTGTAGCCAAAGCATACGCCTGGCGGTCACTGATGAAGCCATGGCCCTGGCGGAAAACCTGGCAGCGGCCGCTGTATATTCAGCTGCTGCTAAAATCTTAGAAAGGTCTTGATGGGCCCGAACATCATCTGGTGCCAGATGGCCCTGTAGCTGGCGAAGCGATCTGACTGACGCCCTGGTGAGGAAAGATGCTGCAGAAGAAGCTCTCACAGCCCAGGCATCCGCCTGGTGTGCGCGACGAAGCGCCGTCTCCTCTCGCCTATCTTCTGCCTTTAAGGCGTCCTCTGCATCAGGTGGTAAAACAGAAGAAGAGGTGAGAGCCGCCACCGGAGCATCTACCTTGGGGACCTCTAACAGGTTAAGCATGTCTGCATCCACCGTAAACAAATGATTGTCCAGACCTGAGGCCCTGGAAGGAAGACCTGGGGCCGCCTACTGTCTACGAATCATGTCCAGAAACATTCCCGGGATAGGAATAGTATCTGCCTCCACGGCCTGCTCCATGAACAGGTAATCATCCTGCTCTCCAGTACCCAAGGTACCAGAAAGCGATGGATCCGGGCCCAAACGAGCTGTGGCCCTAGCCTTTGTCAGAAGGGGCTTCAAAAGGGCTGGATAAAATAATCCTTTAAATGCAGGCCTAGGTGGTTGGTCCTGATCCCCCTCAGAAATCTCTCCTTCCTCCAGGAGGTCCTCCTCATAGTCAGCCAATTCAGAAAGGGAGGGGGAAATCTGCCCTTGGTAATCCTCAGGAGGGGCAATATAGCCCTGGGTCTCTACCTCTGGTCTAAAGGCGTACATTTGGGAAAAAACCTGCGATTGAAGCTGCATACCCTTTGCAATGCCTCTTCTAATTGCCTCCTCTACCCAGGACTTCATGGAGTTAGAAACATCTTGCTCCCCTCCCTTCACCCTGGCGAAGGCCAGCCGCTGTGGGGGTATAGGTGGCTTCAGTGCGTCTACTGGACACAGAAGGACCTGGGATAGGCTGAGGCTCGGGCTGTATCTCTGGAGACCACTGCCTAGATGGCCCTGCCACAACAGGAGAATGCACAGTTTGAGGAACTGCAGCATCCACACTTTGACTATGTAGGAAAGGAGCAGACACAGAAGCTGGAGGGGGTTCTGTAGGTGTATTAATGGCAGCAGCCTTCGCGAATTCTCTGTCCAGGGCACGTTGCCTAACTTGTCTTTTCCTCGGCCTTGGAATGCCCTGAGCGAGCCCTGGCCTTGGCCTTGATTTTATTAGCTGCAGCAATGCTGGCAGTTTGTCTAGAAGCAGCTCTGCCTCTGATAAGAGGGGGAGACCAAGAGCCCTCAGCAGAAAAGGAAGCTTGCCTGTCAGCATCCCCCATTATTCTCAAGTCAGTTGACCTGTCCAGTTAATCACAGGACAGCCAAAGTCTCTCCAAACCGTGAGGAAAAAGAATTATACTGGCCTGAAGTGCTGACAAAATGTCTGCCGGAGGTCCCAAAATGGCCGCTTTCAACTGCCACAGTTCAAATAAAAGTTGTCTGTGAGGGCAAACAACAGCAGCAGGACAGGCTGCAAAGCAAGCCCGCAGACAAAAAATTGCGCTGGTCAGCAGTCCAAGCTTCCCTCCGTCAAGCAGGGAGCCACCAGCGCTGTGCCCAATGGTAGCCGGGGGATCAAGGCCACCCGGGCAAATTGCCACCAGAAATTGCGTGGGAACGAAAGCCGCCGCAACTTAAATCCATCTCTGAAGGGCTCTGGCGACTGGCACTTATCTTCCCCAGCTCCTCGAATGCTGCCCCGGCACAGAAATTAACAATAGGCAGCGCCCAGGCTGAATTAGGCTGGCGCAGCTGCAGACGGCTCCAAATCGGAGAAAAAACAAGCAAAAAGCTGTTCCGCCTCTCAGCTGATTAGCGGCGATAAAAGGGACGGCGCGGCAAGCCGAAACGGCGCGCGCGTCCCACCTGGCTCCAAACACAGCCTCCTGCAGTAAAGAACAGATTGTATAGGGACCGGGGCGAAAGCCAGCCGGCTAGCCCCCTCAGAGCTTTAAAAAGTCAGGGGAGGTTGGGGGAGATTGACAGCCACCCCCCCCACCACGCTCAATCCGGAATCGGAGAGATCCCCTTTAGCTGGTACCTGCTATTTCAGCCGTCATAAGAGGTCAAATTTAGAGAAAACAAAAAAAAGGAAAAAATAAAATTCCAGGGAATTAAACTAAATCCAACTCAAAGCTCAGGAGCTTAAAGGTTGCAACCATGAGCTAGGCTGAGTTGAAACAAACTGAAGAGACGTCACCAGGGAGGCGGATCTTCAGAAGTTTCAACTCAGGACATAGAGCTAGAGCATACAATATCCCCAGCTTGGCACCTCCCATTTCTACACTATGGAGAAAAGGCATGGGATCGTTGGTTTTTTTTTCATTAGTCCAGACCTCTAAAGTCCCTGCCACTAGCATCAGTGGTGGGATTCAATTTTTTTAACAACCAGTTCTGTGGGCGTGGCTTAGTTGGGGGTGTGGCTTGGTGGTCATGTGACTGGGTGGGCGTGGCTAGCTGGTCATGTGACTGGGTGGGCGTGGCTATGTGCATAGGGACTACTCAGAGGGCTGAAAAAAATCATTTCTGACTAGTCCTCACACTTTTGACCTGTCCTCGCACTTATGACAATCCTCACATTTATGCCCGTTGCGGCATTCCTAACAACCGTGTCACTCATTTCACAACTGCTTCTCTTCATTATGGTGACAAGATAGGGCAAAAACGTAAAATGTGAGGACAGTCGTAAGTTCGAGGACCGGTCAAAAGTGCGAGGACCAGTCAAAAATAACTTTTTCAGCCCTCTGAGTAGTCCATGTGCACAAAAGGACTACCCAGAGGGCTGAAAAAAGTGATTTCTGACAGGTCCTCACACTTTTGACTGGTCTTCCCACTTATGACTGGTCATCATTTATGCCCATTGTAGCATTCTTAACAACTGTGTCACTCATTTCACAACTGCTTCTCTTCACCATAGTGACAAGATAGGGCAAAAACGTAAAATGTGAGGACAGTCGTAAGTTCAAGGACTGGTCAAAAGTGCGAGGACCAGTCAAAAATAACTTTTTCAGCCCTCTGAGTAGTCCATATGCATAAAAGGATACAGCAATAGAGAGGGATGAAGGAAGGGAAGGGAAATTAGAGTAGGAGTGAGGGTAAGAGAGGGAGGAAAAAAGGAGGAGGAGAAAGGAAGAGGAAGTAGGGAGGAGAAGAAGAGGGGGGAAGAGAAAGTAAGAAGGAAAGAAAAGAGAGAGGTGGTAGGTTTGAGGAGAAAGATTGCTGTACAATAAAAAAGATGAATGGGAAGAAAGCCAACCCCAAACAAATATAAAGATATTAAGATAAAGAATGAATTGTTAAACTTTAAAGAATAAAAAAGAACAAATATGAATAAATAACAATAGTTAGAAACACATACAAACATACAATGTATTTTCTCTGAACAGAGTATTTGGCCAGTTCACAAATTTAAACAGTGTTTAGTCATTTCAATTAAATTTACAATTTCTATATTTCCTTTTTGCCATATTTATTCCTCATCTATTCTTTTTAAAAAACCAATATTACCCTTCATCCTCATCTCTAATCTTAATCAAATTCAATTTTTCCCTTCTATATTATACCCCTTCCCATTGTCATCTATTTTTATATCCATCCTCACATTGGTTAATTATGTAATTATGTAATACAGTTGTTTAATACAAATTCAACATTTTAATATAGGTCAATTAGTTATATAACTATCTTTTTTGTATATTTTATTTTTATATTGTATATTAATTTTTATATTGTATATTAATCAATATGAGCATGAATATTCCAATTATTTCCATGCAATCCAATTTTTTACAAATCAATTAATTATATTTACCAATAATAATAAACCAAATAATTTCCCCCATATATTCCTCCAAACCACAATAACCATTTCTGCTTTCAACACAATATACAATTAATAGTATCTCAATTATTACAATTCCCTAGTTAAATAGAGCTTTTTTTCTTTTGTGTTTTAAAATCTTGAACTCTCCTCTTTTCCCCTAAATTGTTTGCACCTTCCTTTTTTGGTGAGGAGAAAGAAAAAGAAAAAGAAATCTCTCTCCCTGCCTCATTTTGTCACGTTGCAGCAGAGACTGCTTTACTTTCACTTTCCTTTTAGCTAGGGAAAAAAAAAATCTGCTCCAGCACTCTTTGCAGCAAGCAAAGAGCTTGCAAAACAAGAGCTTGCAAACGAGCCTGCAAAACAGCTGAGAGCGAATCAGCTGAGAGTCAGAGGCCGATCTAATCATGCTAATTAACCTATGCTGAAGCTGAAAGAGGCTGTTTTTTTCTTGCTGTTTGCTTGCAAGGAGGTAAGTGCTGCGAGGCACAGGTCAAAGGGGGGGCCACCCTCCTTGCCACTTAGCCCCCCTGTCGCCCCCCCTTTGCCTCTAGCGTCCCTCTGCCGCCCCCCTTGCTGCTTACCGCCCCCCTAAGGCATCCCACCGCCCCCCAGGGGGCAGTACCACCCACTTTGGCAACCACTGGCTTATCTACTTAACAACTGGTTCTACCAAAGTAGAATCCCACCACTGGGTCTACCCATTTATATTTGCAGGCACCGATCTACTCATTTGTTTTCTTTTAACACTGATCAGCTGTAGGGCGGCCCTTTGAAGCACCACGGCAGCTGCAAGGCCAATAAAATTATAAAAAAATACCGAACCGTTTGTTAAATTGCTGGCTCGCCCACCCCTCGCCCAGTGGTGTGGAGGGGCGGGGCAAGGGGCGGGGCGACCCAGCAATTTAACAAACGGTTCGGCCGAACCACCTAGAACCGGCAGAATCCCACCACTGACTAGCATGCCAGTCAGTGGCTGCAATGGGACTTCTAGTGTAGGGTCCTTTTGATTATCTCTGAGAATTGTGCCTTCAAAAAGATAACGGGAGCTTGCATTTCCAAGGGGAAGTAGGACACATAAGCCTATGTTGGACCTAATGGAGACATGTGGTGGTATTAAGAAGTGACCTTCTGTTGAAATAAATAGTGGGCATAAGGAGAAATGCCACTAGTTAGTTAAGTGTCATTCTAGGGTCAAAGTGTATTTCTGATGGACATTGTTCTCCCTTCAGGAATCCTACAGGAATACCTGATTCCTGATGTTGCTTTACACACAAGGAGGGTGACCCTAGGATTTCCACACCAACGGCTATAGGGCCAACAAGGAAAACAGTTCATCCCCAGCCTTTTGAAGGCGTTATAAAAGTTTCCTTGCAATTTGGCTACTGCTATTTTGGTTCTCCATCTAATATCTTTCTCAAGGGCTATTGTGGCCCTGGTCCTGACCCAAAGATCTGGCTCAACTGGAACAGCATTGTAAGATGAAGGACCAGCAGACAAACACAACCAGCATTTTTGACCTAGGTTAGGGTCAGACTGATTAACTAGGCTTTGACTCAAATCCAATATTCTTAACATGTATGTTATGTATGTATCAATTTTGTGCGGGAGATTTGAATGGTAGAATGTTTGTGATTGGTTAACGGTTATTTCAGAACTGTATATAAGGAGGACTGTTGCCTGTGTTCTTCGCTGAAATCTCACCCTGAATTAAAGAGCTATTGTCACTAGCTTGCTTGTGCCTCTCGTTATTCCCGCGCTACAACATTGGCGACAAAGGATTGAGGCCACAAGAAGCAAAGCAAAAAGAGCTTTGAGTTTCAGCCAGGGTGACGAGTGAACTGCAGAGACATACTGCGATGTCTGCCTACGTTCCGTCAAAACCCTTCGACCAGACCCGAGAGAAATGGGGGTTGTATCTAACCAGGTTCGAGTCTTCCCTGGAAGCAAGTGAGATGCAAGGTCTCTTGGCAAATTGGAAAAGAGCTCTCTTCCTGAGCCACTATGGGCCAGACGTTTTTGAGATGGCCGAATCTCTCTGCGAACCTACACCGGTTCAGACGGTCCTCTGGGACGTCCTGCAAGCAAATCTGAGAGCCCACTACGCTCCCGTTTCTTCGAGGTTTGTACAAAGCTACGAGCTCCGGCAATGAATACAAAAAGAAGGAGAACCGGTCAGCGCATACGTGGCTGCCCTTTGAAAACGCATTGCGACTACCGGGATCTTGAAGACGCACTCCTTGAACAGTTGATTTGTGGCGTTAGAGACACTCATTTACAGAGACGTCTACTCGCAAAGCCAGACTTGACATTAGCCAGCGCGCTTGACGAAGCAAGAGCGCACGAAGCGTCCACTAAGGCTTCTGAAGCGCTACAAGGTCCACAGGTGGGTAAAGATGGCCCAAAGTCAACACCTGTTAATTGAGAGGAGGCGTGGACCAGTACGGAAGAAGAGTCAGACGAGGACGTTTTCCACACTGACAAAAAGAAAGGCGAGCAAAATCGTCGCTGAGAAAACTGCTCGACTTGCGGTGGAGCTCACGAGAGACAGTCCTGTAAATATCGAGACGCCATTTGCAGGTGATGTGAAAAAAAAGGCCATTTGGCTAGGGTCTGTAGAGCTCAATTTCCTAGAAATAACAAGTCACATGACCACAACGACCAATTGGAAACACCACGTTCAAATCAGCCAACCAAAGATGGCGGTGCGAGAAAACAGCACGAGAATCAAAAGCAAGACACCCAGAGCACGAGAATCGGCCAAGCCAGCACGTCTGTAGAGGAAAAGGTCTACACTAGAGTAGAGATTGAAGGGAGACCATGCGACATGGAGATCGATACTGGGTCTGCCCTGTCAATCATGTCCTGGGCAACACTTAAATCACTTCTACCGAAGTTCCAGAGAAACCAGCTTTCACGGCAACGAGTTCGCCTCCTCGATTACCAAGGGAACCGAGTTCCTGTGGAAGGCGTGAGCATTTTCCAGGTCACCTACGGTGATTTCCAAAAGGAGTTTCCCCTGACGATCATCAGCAAGTCGCTACCAAGCCTCCTGGGCCTAGGTTGGTTTCGGGCCATCGGCATGGGTTTTATAGGTGTCCACAGCCTCGGCGGACCGTCTCTAAAGGACAGCCTCCTGCACGAGATCCAGGACGTTTTTGAAGAGATGCTAGGCAAGTACGTGGGGAACCCTATTTCTTTTAACCTAGACCTTAACGTAGCCCAGATTAGGTTAAAGGCAAGACAAGTACCATTTGCCTTAAAACCAAAAATAGATGCAGAGCTTGACAAACTGATTAAGCAAGGGGTGCTGGTCCCTGTAGATCACGCTAAGTGGGAAACCCCAAAAGTCACGCCAGTCAAGTCTGACAGATCGATCAGAATCTGCGCTGATTATAAATGCACGCTCAATAAGGCGCTCCAATAGAGTGCGTACCCAGTCTCGATTGTCCATCATTTGCTTCATTCCCTGGGCCTTGGCAAGATATTCGCTAAGTTAGACCTTGCGCAGGCGTACCAGCAGCTGCCGGTAGATGACGCTACGGCAGAACGCAGACTATAGTAACGCACAGCGGTGCGTTCAAATGCACTAGACTACAGTTTGGGGTTAGCATTGCCCCAGGGCTTTTTCAAAGCACCATGGAGCGCCTACTTAAAGGACTTCCGGGGGTTGTACCCTATTTTGACGATGCCCGCATTAGTGCCCAGAATGAGGTGCAGCTTGGAGAGAGAGTTAGGCAAGTGCTCACCAGATTTAGAGAAGCGGGACTAAAACTCAAAAAGACTAAATGTAAAATTGCAGTACCGTGTGTAGAATTTCTGGGCTACCGAATTGACGGAATGAGCATACACCCCACTAAGAGCAAAGTAAGGGCCATCCAAAATGCACCCACACCGAAGTCGAAGGCCGAATTACAGGCATTTCTGGGACTTCTGAACTTTTATACTATGTTCCTTAAGGGTAAGGCGACCATTGTGGAACCGTTACACAGATTGTTAGGAAAAAACGTTCCTTGGGTTTGGGGCAAGACAGAAGCGGCCGCGTTTAAGGCTGTCAAAAAACTTTTGTCAGAAGACAGTTTTCTAATTCAATACAATTCAGAATTGCCGCTTGTTCTTGTATGTGATGCGTCCCCTTTTGGAGTGGGCGCTGTATTGAGCCATAGACTACCGAATGGGTTAGAGGCGCCCATTGCATATTACTCTCGCACCCTGTCCAGTGCAGAACGAAATTACAGCCAGCTGGACAGGGAAGCCTTAGCGGCTGTGGCGGGGGTCAAAAAAATTCACGAATATTTGTTTGGCCGGACTTTTGAACTAGTAAAGGACCATCAGCCATTGTTGGGACTTTTGGCTGGTGACAAACCAACCCCGACCGCTCTTCCCCCCCCGATGACCAGGTGGTCTATTTTCCTGGCCGCTTATTCGTATCAACTAATCCACCGACCGGGCTGGACTCTGGGCTATGCTGACGCCCTCAGCCAATGCCCCTTGCCTGATTTGTTGGAAAACCCGATGCCGGAAGCCCCTGTCTTGTTGCTCGATGTTGTATCCCTGGGGCCTATCTCATCTGGCGAGGTGGCAAGGGCACCAAAGACACTGTTATTCGGACTGTTATGGGCTGGGTCATGAGAGGGTGGCCAACTAAAGTGGACAGTGGGGAATTTCAAGTGTTTTTTGCCAAAAAGAACGAATTGTCTATGCTGGGCGGCTGTTTATTGTGGGGCAATAGGATGGTCATTCCCTCATGATTAAGGCATCGGGTTTTAGAACTGCTACATGAGGAGCACCCTGGTATAGTCAAAATGAAGGGTCTGGCTCGGAGTTATGTGTGGTGGCCACAACTTGATCAGGATGTCACAGAATGGGTTGGGAAATGCAGGCCTTGCTAGGAGTCCCGACCGGATCCCCCGGTAGTTCCCATTAGAGAGTGGGAGAAGCCTAAGGGACCATGGAGGAGGATTCATATTGATTTGGCAGGGCCATTCCATGGGCAGAATTTTCTAATAATTGTTGATGCCTTTTGCAAATGGTTGGAAATAGCCCTAATGCCGTCAACCACTTCTGAGGCAGTAATCAAGGTTCTCAGGAAGCTGTTTGCAACCCACGGGTTACCAGACACCCTGGTATCAGATAACGGGTCCCAATTCACGGTGACACAATTTGAAAGCTATCTGGCCGAGTTAGGAATAAGACACGCATTGTCAGCCCCATTTCATCCGGCTTCTAATGGCCTTGTAGAGAGATTCGTAAGAACATCCAAAGAAGCTCTCTCCCGACTCGATGCGGGGGACTGGCAAGCTCGAATCGATCAATTCTTAACCATACAACATGCCACCCCATGCCCCGCCACAGGGTGCAGTCCAGCAGAACTTTTAATAGGTCGGAAACTTAGATGTACTCTCGACTGTCTACATCCCAACTATTCCCAAGATAACTTCAAGGGGGAAGAAATTGGATTAAGGCAATTTCAAATAGGGACCCCAGTATTCGCAAGGAATTATGCTAGCGGTCCACTATGGATAGGGGAACCATTGTAGGAATCACCGGCCCAAAATCATACACGGTAGACGTTGGGCAAGATAAAATTTGGAGAAGGCACATAGATCAATTGCGTAAACGTTTAAATTGTGAAGCCTTTGCAAATCCAAATATTGTTGAACCTGACTTCCAAAGTTTCCCCAAAACAGCTATCTCAAGCCCGAGTAAACCGGATTACTTATTGGGTAAGCCTGGGCTCCAGCGCCGCCCCAACGAGTCGACACTCGCAGCTGGGGATGACCACGCCTCTGGAGAAATCCAGGGGGTTCCATTGGTGGAGCCAGGAGAGACGGGAGGTCTTTCTGACTGGCTCGACGCCTTACCAACAACTGAACTGCGCAGGTCAACCAGAGTGAAGTCATGCCTTGGTCACCTGCGTGATTTTGTATGTAAATATGTAAATAGATAAAATAAGTGTCTTCTGGGAATGGAGGGGTGTTATGTATGTATCCATTTTGTGCAGGAGATTTGAATGGTAGAATGTTTGTGACTGGTTAACGGTTATTTCAGAACTGTATATAAGGGGGGCTGTTGCCTGTGTTCTTCGCTGAAGTCTCACCCTGAATTAAAGAGCTGTTGTCACTAGCTTGCTTGTGCCTCTCGTTATTCCCGCGCTACAACAATGTAGTTCCCTTTTCTCAATTTTTATAGGGGCCCGTTCTCCCTTTGTTCTACCCCATTCTGTTCTGGGATTGTCAGACGCTTGTCTTTAGGTTTTGGGGTTGGCTTAGGTTCAGGGTACTGACTCCACCTATTGATGATACGTTGTTGGGCGGGAGTGGACCTGTTCCAAGTGTTCACACCTTGTGACCCGTTCTTGCCTTGTTCTTTGGGGTTTTTCAACTTCCCCAGATCCTTCCTTAAGGGCAAGGGGGGTCACTCGGGCATTCTCACAACATTGGGAACTACTGTTCAGGGTGTTATTATTCATTAGGCCCTTTGCCATTAATAGCCAAAGCAACAGAAAATTCATAATTGTCCTCTACACAGAACCTATCCAATCACAATTCCCTTAATCTACAAAATCATCACGTCAGGAAGAAGGTTAAGGTTATATGTGACTTGGGAAAGGGCAATATCAGTCTTAGGTATCTCAGAGAACCACCCCTTATTTGTTAAATACAATATCCACATTTCCAGAGCTAGAGCACCCACAGAGAGCCCACTCCCTGACTTCTTCAACATAAATATCTACAGGAGTTTCGTACTGCTCTCTGTCACAGTCAATGATTTTAGGTTCAGCACCTGTCTTTTTGGGGAATACTATATACGGCAAATCACATTAAGGGCAAGTACGCTCACTCAAGCAAGAAATAGTTTAGCTATGGCTATATATGTTTGACTTCCCATTCCAAATCTTCAGCCATACGTGGAGGGTCAGCTTCCGGTGTGACACCAGTAAGGCCTCTTCTGCCCCATATGTTGCCTGCCTGTTGCCGGTAGGACAGTTATAGGGGACGCTTCTTTTTTTTATTTATTTAAAAAGTTTTACAAATACATTTTCCCCTCGGTTTCCCCCCCCAAAACCCTCCCTAACTCTCCCCTCCCCCCATGACTTCCTTAAGATGAAATCCAAATCAAAATCACATTTTATAATATTATAACCCCTAACTATTCCACCCCCTGTGTACTATTCCTTTCTTCGTATATAACATTCAATTATTCTATCCCTATATAATACATTCAGCTAAAAGCTATCTGATATTTCCTAGTTTGATATTTATTCTGTACATAATCTATCCACTTCTTCCACTCCCATACATAAGTCTCTTGAGTCCGATCTTTTAGATATGCTGAAATCTTCGCCATCTCTGCAAAACTGGCCATCTTCAAAGTCCATTCTTCAACAGTGGGCGTAGCATCATTTTTCCAATATTGACCTATCAATAATCTAGCTGCTGTCACCATATACAATATCAGCTTTGTTTCACCCAGTGTAAAACCCTTAACTATACCCAATAAGAACAATTGTGGAGAGAATTGGAGTTTTTTCTTCAGAACATTTTGCATAACCCACCAAATTTTTATCCAAAAAGCCTTCACTTTCTTGCAAGTCCACCATATATGATAATATGTAGCATCTAAACAATCACATCTCCAACATTTTGGTTGAACATTAGGATACATGCACGACAATTTCTTAGGATCTAAATGCCACGTATAAAACATTTTATAAAAATTTTCCCTCAAATTCTGCGACTGTGTAAATTTAACATTCTGGACCCATATTTTTTCCCATGTTTCCAACATAACTGGTTCTGCAAAATTTTGCGCCCACTTTATCATACAATCTTTAACCAATTCATTCCGAATCTCTTTCTAACAAAACATTATAAACCCTCTTAATATGCATTGGGCCTTTCTCTTTTATATGTCTAACCAATTCTTCTTTGTGCATCATTATACCAGTTTTTTTATCTTCTTTCCATCTCAATTGAAGTTGATTATACTGTAACCAAGTTAAATTAATCCCTTCTTCCAACAGAGCATTTAATGTCTTTAGTTGCCATCTGCCCCCATCCATAAAAAGAACTTCTTTATATAACCCCCCCCCGAGTGACATTATATTTATATTCCACATGATATGACCAAGATCCAACCACAACGGTATTTTGTAATCCCATTTGAATCGGTGCTTCTTCCATACTCTCATCAAGGAATTCCTAAGTATGTGGCTATTAAATACTTTATCCACTTTGTTTTCATAAAATAAGTATGCATGCCAACCAAATTTGAGGTCATAACTTTCTATATTCAATATTCCAGTCTTTGTCCTTCCAAACCAATCACTTGCTTGCATCAAAGCTGCTGCTTCATAATACAATTGTAGGTTTGGAAGTTTAAGGCCACCCCTTTCTGGAACATCTTGCATAATTTTCAATTTAACTCTCGGCTTTTTCTCGTTCCAGACAAACTTATTCACTCCTCTTTGCCATTCTGTCAGTTGTTTATCACTTTTAAGCACCGGAATCATTTGAAACAAAAGAAGAAATCTAGGTAGAACGTTCATCTTAACTGCTGCTATTCTTCCAAGTAAAGACAGCTGCAGTTTTTTCCAAGTTTCCATATCCTTTTGTACCTCTCGCCACAACACCTCATAATTATTTTGGAACAATTTTATATTTGAATCTGCAACTTGAACTCCTAGATATTTAACCTTTGATACTATTTCAAAGCCTGCCTTACTTTCAAGTTCCTGTTTTCGATCTTGTGTCATATTTTTAACTATCATCTTAGTTTTTTTCTGGTTCAGTTTAAATCCTGATACCATACCATATTCTTCTATAATGTCTTTCATCTGGATTATTGATTCCATCGGCTGTGTTAGGGTAACAACCAGATCATCTGCAAATGCCCTTGTTCTGTAATCCTCTTGCCTTATCACTATTCCCTTCAAGGTACTCGAGTCCCGTATTGTATTCAACAAGACTTCTAATGTTAAAATAAACAACAATGGGGATATCGGACAACCTTGTCTTGTTTCTTTTTCAATATTAAAATTTGTAGTTAAACTTCCATTAATAATAATTTGTGCCATTTGTTCTTGATAAATTGCTGAAACCGCCTGTGTAAACTGATCCCCAAAGTCCATTTTTCTTAAAGTCTTTAATAGAAAGTTCCAATCCACTCTATCAAAGGCCTTCTCCGCATCCAAAAACACCAGCACTGAAGAGATATGTTTATTCTTCTCAAGATATTCCAATAAATCAATAATTTGCCTTACATTATCCTTCATGTATCTGCCTTCTATAAATCCTGCTTGATCATGATGAATCACCTCTTGGATAACTGGCATTAACCTGTTGGCTAATACTTTTGCAAAAATTTTGTAATCAGTATTCAAAAGAGATATTGGTCTAAAATTTTCAGGTTTTTTAGGACCTGCTTGCTCTTTCGGTATCAATGAAATATAAACTGCTTTCCATGAAGGGGGTATTTTGCCCTCTTGTTGTATGCTACAAAGTAAATCTTTAAAATGTTCAATCATTTTTGCTTGTAAAGTTTTATAATACACCGCAGTTAATCCATCCGTCCCTGGAGCTTTAGCTGTTTTCAATTGTTTAATACCGACAGCAATCTCCTCAACTGTTATGGGTTGATTCATTCTTTCCTTTTGATCACTAGAAATTTTCATAACTCTTTTTTCTTCTAGGTGTTTATCTATAAGTCCATTCTTTATATCATCTTTAGCATATAATTTACTATAATAATCTAAAAAGGCTTCTTTAATTAATTTTTGTTGAAAAACTTCCTTCCCTCCACTCTCAATACTGTCAATAACCCATGTACTCTGCCGCTTCCTCAGTGTGTAGGCCAACCATCTGCCCGGTTTGTTGGCGTTACAAAATGTATTATGTTTTGCAAATTGTAAATTAATTGCTGTTTGTTCCGCCATAAGCATATGGAATTGATCTTTCAAAAGTTTTATAGCTCCTCGTATTCTTTCATCTGTTGGATTTTTTATAAGTAACTGTTCTTTTTTCTTTATCTCTGCTTCCATTTCTAGTTTTTTCTTTTGTCGATTTAGTTTATGTTTAGAATTCATATAAATCAGTACTCATCTCATATATGCCTTACTCGCATCCCAAACAGTTTCAATAGGGGTACCCTTATTTAAATTCATTTCAAAAAATTCTTTCATTTGCTTTTTAAGTTCATTTACATTCTTTTCATATCTAAACAAGTTTTCATTTACTCTCCATGATCTTCTCTCAGTCTTTCCCATTTCAATTTCTATCCATACCGGGCTATGGTCGGTTAAAGTCCTTGGAAAAATCTTTGTTTTTTGTTTTTTTTTTGTAAGTAAATCAGATGATAATAAAATAAAATCAATCCTAGAGAAGGATCTGTGCCTGTCTGAGAAAAAAGTAAAGTCCAGTTCTTTTGGGTTCTGTACTCTCCAAATATCTTTTAATTCCAAATCTTCTTTCATATCAAAAAAAATCTGTGGTAATTTAATCCTTGACTTTGCCAAACTCTTTTTGTCTTTTTTGGGATCAATTACTCCATTCCAATCTCCCATAATTAGAATAGATCTATAATCCCATTGCAATATTTTAGAGTACAATGTTTTATAAAAATTTTCTTGTTGTTGATTAGGAGCATAAATTCCAATCACCAAAATTGGACCATTTTCTGTGTAAAGTTCAATTGCTATAAACCTCCCACAGTCATCTGCTTCTATAATTTTAGCTGACAATCTTTTATTTATATAAATCACTACACCATTCTTTTTCTCCGAATTTGAGGCTATAAATTGTGCTCCTAATCTGGAGTTTATCAGGTGATTTTGATCTTGTATTCTAATATGGGTTTCTTGTAAACAAATAACATCATTATTAAATTGTCTCAAATAGTTGAATAATTTCTTCCTTTTCTGTGGTGAATTTAGTCCATTCACATTCCAAGATAGAAATTTAATTGTCATCTGGAGCCTCTTGAAGCGATAAGAACATTTGCTGAAGGCTTTCTTCCAGGTTGGTAGTCTTCGGCTTAGCTCCTCCCATGGCTTCACGTTCTTGTGCATTGCCCTTAACTCCCTTCTTGTCATGCTGTGGTTTAGACCTTTCCTGTTGTTGTTTTTCTTTAATTTGCTTATAAGCTGCTTGAGTTATACGTTGATCTTTAGCTTCACACATCAAGGCTAGCTCCAAAGACACTTCTCTTGTATTTTTAGGTTGTCCAGTTATAGTTTCTGAGGGGAAATCCAACAGCGGCTCATCCAGGAATCCCCCTGTAGCTCCCTGCATTTCCATTGCCTCCAGCTCCATCTGCTTACACTGCTCTTCAGTCTCTTGTTCAAATTGCTTGTCCTTATCACTCTCCTTTATCTCTAACACTGAGGAAGTACATGGGGATATTAAACCTGTTTTAAAAACTTTGAAATAAAATTCTTCCGCTTTCTCAACAGTATTCAATCGATATCTTTCTCCTTGAAACCTCAATATTATGCCAGTTGGAGCATCCCACCTAAATGGAATTTGTTGTTTCTTTAATTCAGTCACTAAAAATCCAAAATCCTTTCTATCTTTTAACATCTTAGGCGGCAGCTCTTTATAAACTCCAATTTCCCTTCCTTCCACTTGTATAGTAGAGACAAAGGACCTTTGCAGAATATTATTTCTTATTCTTCTGTCTGTAAAATATATCACCACATCTCTGGGCAGTTGTCTTTGTTTGGCCATCCAAAAATTTACTCTGTAGACTTTATCCATCTTACAAAAAATTTCTTCAGGACTAATCTTTAACATCACGGCTAAAGCATCAGCACAAATCCTTCTCAAATCTTCTCTGTTATTCTCTTTTATACCTCTCAGTCTTACAGCAAATTCCATAGATCTGAATTGCATCATTGTCACCTCATTTTCCATCCTTTGCACTTTATTGTCAACATTAAAAATTTTATGGTCAGCCTCCTTCGTTTTAACATCTACTTGTAATCTAAGTTCCTCCACTTTTTTATCAGTCTGCACAACTGCATCTGACAGGCCAGTCACAACTGTCATTAACTTTTTGGTCACCTTGTCATACTTTTCTTGAACCACCTCTTTAATTTCTTTGATCTCCTGCTTAATTTCCTGTTGAGATTTTTTAAACTTCTCATCCATATTTTCCTCTTGCCTCATCAAAGCCTGAATAATAAATTCCTTTAAATTTTCAAGATCAGTCTCCTTTTTCTGGCTCTGTATCTGGCTAGGAGGCTGTTGTTGTGACTTGTGCGTGGGGGTTCCCTCCCCCTGCCGCTTTCGCATCTGGCTTGGTCTGTTTTGAAGCCATTCTGCCACGTGATCTAACTTTTCCAAAAAAGGAAGTTTTTTCTCCCTTTCCTCCTCCACAAAATCCTCTAAAAAATTTCCCCAGGTTTAGATAAATTAAAGGTGAAATTAAATCAAGATCAGGATCACTTTAAAAAAAGTTTTCCTTTCTCTTCGCTTATAGCAGACAGTGTTAGTTTGTAGCGTATTGAAACAATTATGCAAATCCACTTTCGCTTTCAGCTTTTCCTAGCGCTGAAGCTGGGCGCCATTTTCAGAAAACTTTCAATCTTTCACTTTAAGGTTTAATCACAGGGCTAACACAGATACTTGCTGTTTTGAAGTTCAAGTCCAGATTTCACCCTGTTTATTTAGAATTTTTTTTTGTTTTCGCTGGTAAGGTTGGTTACGCCATCTGGCTCTAGAGTTGTCCCCGAGGACCGGAGCCTCGGCGAGCTGGTTAGGGAGCCTTGCCTGTTTCCTCCCCAGAAGCAAAAAGACAGTCTGGGGGCTTCACAGGGGCTCTACCTAGTCTCGCCGGCTCTCCTCACGATTCCTCTGGAATTCGGAGTTTTCCAAGCCGCTTCTCAATTATCGAAGCGGCTCTTAACAGGCGACGGGGCTGGCGGTCAAAAAAAAAGACCGTCTGGTGATGACGGGAACCAAACCGGAAGTCGGGGGCGCTTCTTCAAGCATACCACTAGGGGTTGAGCCTGGGCCTGGTCTGCCTCCCAATATTCCTCAGCTGCGGACTTAACTCGAGTCCAGTGAATCCAAAACTTGGATTCCAACATTTTTACTGCAAGTGGGAACACATGACCACAATATACGGGCCCTTCCATCTAGGCATTAAACTTTTTCTTTCCAGTGTTTTACCCATACAATCCTCCAATCACAATTTAATCATTTCTACTTTCATCACAATATATTTTAAAATATTTCAATTGTTACAATTTCCCTAATTAAATTTAAAATGTTCTAGCTGTTCTCCAAGTTACAACTTAATCCTTTTTATTTTCACCACCATATATCATTAAGGTATTTCAATTGTTACAGTTTATACTTATTCATATTTCTAAAAAAAAAGATTAAAAAGGAAAAACTTATCATTGTCTAGATTTCAAAATACAAAGACAAATACTCCAATTATTATTCATTTCATTTTTACAATCACGTTTTCCCACTTATTTCTTACTATATTTGAATATTATAACTAGAGGTGGTCAAAAATGGTGGGCTAAGGGACACACAATATTGTTGGATTTCTTGTATTTGCTTACTTAATTCTCCCACCATCTGATTCACCCACTTGGTTCCTATCTAGCTTAGGTCTCCTATATGATTTTCAAGTATTTGAAAAGGAGATAATCTAATTCCTTTACATGAGAACATCGCACAGATCAAAGTACTAGTGGTAATGCATTTACTCACTTAAGGTGATTTTCAAGGCACACCTTTATCTGCTCCACTCTGGTTGCTGTGCTGACCTGCATACGTTGTTTCAATTTCAGGACCCGATGCTTGTAAATTCTGGGGTTTGTCAGCCATAAATAAACCTTTGTCTCTAAAACTCCTTGAATCGCATGGCTGGTGTAAATGGTTCTGCAATTCGACAAACAGCTTCCTTCCTCGCTTGTCCTGGTGGGTTATCTTCTGCCCATAACTCCGGTACTTCAAACTCCTGCCAGTTATTGAGGATTTGACCTTCTTAATGACATCTTGTCTTCATCAAAGGACAGAATAGCTCCCATCTCACATAGGATGTCATGACCCAGGAGGGAAACTGGACACGCAGGCATATCATCATGGGGCGATGATTTATGAAGCCATTAACCCCTTGGATATTTATTACATCATTAGAAAAGGGAGCCAGCAGCTTTGTAATTACAGATCTAGATGCCCCTGTGTCTACTAAGAAGATTACATTATTCCCCCCCTATTTTCATTTGGACCAAGGGTTCAAGGGGGGGCTTGACTGAGCCCTGGTCCCCTTCAGTCTTCAGGCCTTTCATCCACTGCGGCCAGGCCTATGGCTTCTGTCCTTTCTTGGAATGACTTTGCCCTCTGCCTTGGAATCCATGGGGACGCACTCCTCTCCCTCTTCCTCTTCTCTGAAAATCATAGATTTTGACCTCTCGAGTCAATTGACCATGTCCTCTTCCTCTATTTGGTCCACGTTCTCCTTTTAATTTGACCTCAAGTCTTTTGGGACATTCTTGTTGCCAGTGGTCCTTTTTGTAAATCATCTTTCACTTTTGATAATTCTTCATGACTGAATAAAAGTTAAGTCCTTAATCTCTTTAGTTCTGCTTTTACAGATCTGAGTCAACCTTGCAGGGCTAAAAGACATGAGAATGAGGTCCCCTCCCCCCTTTGTGGGTGAGGAAAAGCATTGTAGAAGTAGAAGAAAAGGAGTTTGAAAGACAGCAACTACACATTAGTATTGTAGTTAGTGAACTTAAAACATTTCCTTATAAACTCGAGTTTATCTTGAAGCATAGAGAAGAAGGAAAAGTTGAACTTTGTTCTTCATTTGTCTAGATGGCCAGACCAAACTGGGAGAGATATTTTCCTTCCTCTCAATACCTTCAATTCTTTTTTAACAATTTAAAATTCATACCTCTAGAGATCAGGCAGTTGCAGTTCCCTTGAAGGTACATAAAAGACTTTAGACATACACACTAGTCATTCCCGCCTTAAATTTTAGTTGAATTAGGGAATGCACAAATTTTAACAAAATAATTTTTAACAGAAATCATATCAAAGGCGCTTAGAGATGAAACTCTCCATAAAACTAGGGATCAGAATGTTACATACAAAGGGCATCAGATTACAATCCTGAAACAGATTCCTAGAAGGGTGCGGGAGCAGAGACAGAACTACCAATTTATAACCTCACAACTAAGGAAACATAATGCACCATATCGATGGTTGCTACCTGAAGGGTTTTTGGCGACATTGCAGGACCGGAAAATCAAAATAGAGAATATTCAAGATGCACAGGACTTTTGTGAAAACTTTTTTGGACCTAGCGAATATGAAAGAGACAAAGAAACAGTAAAAGAGGATCAGAGAGATCAGAAGGATGATTGGAGAAATGAGAGAGGAAAACAAGGATATCATGGAAAAGGGAAACGAGATGGGAGGAAGAGGGAAGAAGGAGGGGTAGAAGAATACGGAGTAGAGACTCGCCTGGCAGCAAAATCTAAAGGGATTAATAGATAAAAATGGATCAAGGAGTGAGACTATTAACAGTGAATGTTAATGGCCTGAATGCTCCGACATAGAGAAGATGTATCTTATCAAAAATTGTTAAAGCCAAAGTGGATATAACATGTTTGCAAGAGACTCATATTTAACTATCGCAATTTTGGAGACTTCCGGTTGAGGTGTGGGTTGAAACGGCACGGAGAAGGAGCGCTTCGTATTCTGTGCTGATTTTTCAGCGTTTCAGGGCCCGTTATGGGAAAAATCCAACCTGGGATGGACCGATAAAAAAGAGGGATACTTCAGAGGAAGTGGTGCGGAGAGATGCGGTCTCCCGCCACTCCAAGAAGAGCCCTTATTCCGGACGCAGGAAGAAGAAGGCCGATTGGCCAAACCAGAGACTCAACGTTTTAAGTACAAAAGCAGGAAGTGAAAGAGTAAGTACGGGGTGAAGATTGGTGAGCAGGAAAACAAAAAGTTGAAATAATTCCATTGAGGATTACTGCAAGGAGGGGATTAACCTTAGAGTCCAGAGGAGCGGAAAGGCAGAGAGACCCGGAAAGGTACAGGTGGCAAATAACGAGGGGAGCGAAGTGACTCAGCAAAACCTGTCATATCAGCTTTATACAGAGAAGAGACGTTTGGAAGAGAGTGTAAGCGGAGGAAAGTAACAAGAGAAAGCAGGATGCTGGTTTTTATCAGATAAAGCTGCACCGACGGAGAAAGACAATATAGGTAATAACTGATCTGATACAAAGAGAAGCCGGAAAGTTGAGATTGCCATTTTGGACAGTAATAGTGAAAGACTGTGTGCTTTGTTTCCTGTCTTTAAGAAGATTAGATCTCCCTTGGACTAATATTGGTGGACCCGGGAGAGCTGCAAAAGTGTGATTAGAGAAAATAACAGAAGAACTTCATAGTGAAAATCTATATATATTCCACATATATTTTACATATATCTTAAATATATTAACTATCAATATTAACGATATACTGAATTATTAAGTCTTATTGTTTAATTGTTATATTTTATTCTTAATTATTTATTACAAGATCAATTTAACTTAAACGGTATTAATTTATATATACATATACTAACAAAGTACTGTCTATATATCTAATACTTTGGTTTTTATACTATTACTTATTACATCGCTTGCTAGATAATTAATTAATTGTTTTAAAGATAGAATATTATAACATTTAGTATAAATCTGTATTATTAATATATTTTTATAGGATATATAGTATTTATAGTATATAGTATAATCAATTGAATCAAAATTAATTGGAATCATAGTGATAGTGATATAAAATTAGTAAGTACTAATTTTTAGTACTTTAGTACTTTAATTATTAGTACTTATAAATTAGTAATGTGATATAGATTGAGATTTTATATTTGAGTATATATTTATCATAGGAATAATAGAAATAGAGGATTTTTAAACTTATTTAAAAATTTTAGTACCTAACAGTACATAGAATTGATTGAGAAACGGATGCTGATTTGGGAAAGAATAGACAGAATTTTAGAAAAACAATACAAAATCCTGAAAGAAATGACATCTACAACAGTAACCACAGTAAAAGCAGGAAAGAAGGCTACTTCAACACCAATTGGACTAATGGCCTCTCCAGCGATGCAAAAAACCATAGAAGGGATCTTCTCGACTGAAAAACAAACCCCCACTATGAGTAGGCAGACTGTCCAGACCACGTTGGCGACAATACAAGAGACTATGTTAAAAATGCAAGAGTGTATGTCCAGAAACCATGAGGAAACCAGGAGAGATCTGGATGAAATTAAAAACTCTGTTAAAGAAGATATACAACAATTAGATGGAAAAATGGACTCCATTCAGGAGATAATTACAAAAAATGATCAAAGGATTACGGCCATAGGAAAAAAAACAGAACGAACAGAAGAGAAATTGGAACTATTAGATAAGAAAATGACAGGTCTCAATAAAGAGCTTGAAAATACTGTAGCACAATTAGAAATGGAAAAGGCGGCATTCTATCTAAGATTTCAAAATGTAAGAGAAGAAATAGATGAGGACCTGACATTAGTAATGGCCGAAATCATAGCTGAAATTTTGCAACGAGATAACGATGAAATTATCAATGAAATAGACGAAGTATTCAGAGTAAACACTAACTACGTGAGACAACATAGACTCTCAAGAGAGGTCCACGTATGATTTGTGAGAAAAAAGGTCAGAGACATTGTTTTCAAAATAGCTAAAGAAGAACCTATATATTATAAACAAAAAGAGTTAATAACATTAAAACAAATACCAAAAAAAATTAGAGAGTGGAGGAAAGATTACGGATTCCTCACTGCACTATTAAATAGAAAACAAATATTATTTCGATGGTTAATGCCGAAAGGAGCACTAGCCACGTGGAAGGGGGAAAAGATAAAAGTTGACACTATAGAAAAGGCACAAAATTTATACGACCAGGTGATAGAACTAAAAGAAACGGATGGCAGAGGAGAAGAGGTGGGAAGGAGAGTTAAATCAACATTAAGACGAGAAGACCAAGCAATTTCACGTGAGGAGAACAGTAAAGAGAAAGAAAAAGAGGAAGAGGGGGAAATCCAAGAAGAAGAAGGAGTAACGACAAGGGCACAAAATCAAGCTAAGAAAAGGGACAGGAAGTAAAGGAATAAAAAGGAACAAGAACAACTTTTAAAAATGGACCAAAATCTGAAAATTATATCACTAAATATAAATGGACTTAACTCTCCTGTCAAAAGAAACCAAACATTCAGGAAATTAATTAAACAAAAAGCAGATATTGTGTGCCTTCAAGAAATCCATATAAGAAAACAGGAAGAAAGGTACCTGCAATGTAAAAAACTAGGGAAACTATATATATCATTAACAGATGAAAAGAAAAAAGGTATAGCTGTGTATGTTAAAGAAGAGATAGAAAGTAAATTGAAATATCTAGATAGAATAGGAAGAACTTTGATGATTGAAGTTAATCTTAAAGGCAAAAATGTGTTATTAGTTGTAATACAGTCAGGTCCAGAAATATTGGGACATTGACACAATTCTAACATCTTTGGCTCTATACACCACCACAATGGAGTTGGAATGAAACAGACACAATGTGCGTTAATTGCAGACTGTCAGCTTTAATTTGAGGGTAGGTACATCCAACTCAGGTGAACGGTGTAGGACTTACAGCAGTTTGTATATGTGCCTCCCACTTGTTAAGGGAACAAAAGTAATGGGACAATTGGCTTCTCAGCTGTTCCATGGCCAGGTGTGTGATATTCCCTCATTACCCCAATTACAATGTGCAGATAAAAGGCCCAGAGTTCATTTCAAGTGTGCTATTTGCATTTGGAATCTGTTGCTGTCAACTCCCAAGATGAGACCCAAAGAGCTGTCACTATCAGTGAAGCAAGCCATCATTAGGCTGAAGAAACAAAACAAACCCATCAGAGAGATAGCAAGAACATTAGGCATGGCCAAAACAACTGTTTGAAACATTCTCAAAAAGAAGGAATGCACCGGTGAGCTCAGCAACACCAAAAGACCTGGGAGACCATGGAAAACAAGTGTGGTGGATGACCGAAGAATTCTTTCCCTGGTGAAGAAAACACCCTTCACAACAGTTGGCCAGATCAAGAACATTCTCCAGGAGGTAGGTGTATGTGTGTCAAAGTCAACAATCAAGAGAAGACTTCACCAGAATGAATACAGAGGGTTCACCACAAGATGTAAACCATTGGTGAGCTTCAAAAACAGGAAGGCCAGATTAGAGTTTGCCAAACAACATCTAACAAAGCTTTCACAGTTCTGGAACAAGATCCTATGGACAGATGAGACCAAGATCAACTTGTACCAGAGTGATGGGAAGAGAAGAGTATGGAGAAGGAAAGGAATTGCTCATGATCCTAAGCATACCACCTCATCAGTGAAGCATGGTGGTGGTAGTGTCATGGCGTGGGCATGTATGGCTGCCAATGGAACTGGTTCTCTTGTATTTATTGATGATGTGACTGCTGACAAAAGCAGCAGGATGAATTCTGAAGGGTTTTGGGCAATATTATCTGCTCACATTCAGCCAAATGCTGCAGAACTCATTGGACAGTACTTCACAGTGCAGATGGACAATGACCCAAAGCATACTGCAAAAGCAACCAAAGAGTTTTTGAAGGGACAGAAGTGGAATGTTATGCAATAGCCAAGTCAATCACCTGACCTGAATCCCATTGAGCATGCATTTCACTTGCTGAAGACAAAACTGAAGGGAAAATGCCCCAAGAACAAGCAGGAACTGAAGACAGTTGCAGTAGAGGCCTGGCAGAGCATCACCAGGGATGAAACCCAGCGTCTGGTGATGTCTATGCGTTCCAAACTTCAGGCTATGATTGACTGCAAAGGATTTGCAACCAAGTATTAAGAAGGGAAAGTTTGATTTATGATTATTATTCTGTCCCATTACTTTTGGTCCCTTAACAAGTGGGAGGCACATATGCAAACTGCTGTAAGTCCTACACCGTTCACCTGAGTTGGATGTACATACCCTCAAATTAAAGCTGACAGTCTGCAGTTAATGCACATTGTATTTGTTTCATTCCAACTCCATTGTGATGGTGTATAGAGCCAAAGATGTTAGAATTGTGTCGATGTCCCAATATTTCTGGACCTGACTGTATATGCACCAAATAGTGAGCAAAAAGAATTTTAGCAAAAACTACACGAAAAAATAATACAACAAAATATAGAAAATGTATGTCTGTTAGGCGATTTTAATGCTATTGTGGACCCAAAAAAAAGACTATAGAGGTAATCAGATTAAAAAAAATAAGAAGAACTTGCTGCCGAAAACATTTTTATCTCTTATAGAAGAACTAAATTTAGAAGATATCTGGAGAGTATACAACCCAAAAGAGGAAAAATATACATATTACTCCAACCCTCATAAATCTTGGTCGAGGATAGATATGGTATGGGCTACGAAGATCTTAACACAGGAGATTGAATCAGTAGAGATAGGGACTAATGACTGGGCTGATCACAACCCATTAATAATAGAATGGAGAGGATGGAGAAAGGGAAAAAGTAGATGGATGATGAATACACAGGTAATGAAAGAAAAAGAATATACGGAGAGAATAGAAGAAGAACTGAAATGGTTCTTCAAGGATAATAATAAAAACCAGACATCCCTACAAAACTTGTGGGACACAACTAAAGTTTACATTAGAGGCCTAACATTAGCCTATAATAGTAAAAGGAAAAAGGAGAGGGAAAAGGAATATCATAAAATTTATGAAGAGATTAAAAATTGGGAAGAGAAATTACAGGAAAGACCAGGAGATGAACAAGTAAGAGTTAGTTGGATCACAGCCAAACACAAATTGAATATATTTGAGCAAGAAAAATATGCCAATGTATTGAAATTCATAAGACAAAATCAATTCGAGCAGGCAAATAAACCAGGGAGGTGGATGGCTTATAAATTAAGAAAAGAGAGAGAAAAACGAACGATCTATCAATTACAGGATAATGAAGGCAAATTACAACAGAACCCGGAAAAGAAGAAAGAGATAGCAATCCAATTCTTTCAAGATTTATATACACAGGATAAGGTGGAAGTAGAAGAAATAGACCAATATTTAAAAGAGGAGGAAATGCCCGTGATAACGGAAGAAGAAAAAAAGATGTTAAATAGGGAGATTAGTATGGAGGAATTACAGGAAACAATCAGGAAACAAAAAAATAATAAAACCCCAGGAACAGATGGGTTACCAATAGAATTATATAAAGGACTAGAGGAATAATTAAATTGGATATTATTGGAGGTCTACAATGATGCATTAAAAGAGGCAAAGATACCAGAATCTTGGAAAGAAGCACACATTTCGTTAATTCCAAAAGAAGGGGCAGATACCACACAAATTAGAAATTATAGGCCGATCTCTTTACTAAATACCGATTATAAGATATTTATGAACCTAATGGCAAATAGATTAAAAATAATATTAAACAGTAGAATACACTCGGACCAAAACGGATTCTTGCTGACAAGGCAAATTAAAAATAATCTAAGGATGGTGATTAATATAATAGAATATTACGAGGTGCATCCAGAAAAACAGGTTGCGCTGATTTTTCTGGATACCCCAAAAGCATTTGATCGGGTCAATTGGAGATTCATGATGCAACAGATGAAAAATATGAAATTTGGGGAGAAATTTGAAAATATAATAGCTACAATATACACAAAACAGAAGGCAAGAATACTAGTGAATGGGGAATTAACAGATTTTTTTGAAATAAGTAGAGGAGTACAACAAGGGTGTCCACTCTCACCTTTGCTCTTTATTTTAACTCTGGAGAATTTGCTTAGAAGAATTAGACTAAATAAAAATATAAAAGGATTTAAAGTAAAAGGGGAAGAATAAAAAGTCCAAGCTTTTGCTGATGACCTTGTATTCTTCATAGAGGACCCATTAGAAACACAATTAAAATTAACGGAGGAGATAGAGAAATTTGGCAGGGTGGCAGGGTTAAAAATTAATAAAGACAAGACTAAAATATTAACTAAAAATTTAACAATAAAACAAATAGAAGAGTTGGAACAACAATCAGGACTGCAAACAGTTAAGAAGATAAAATACCTAGGTATAAACTTGACAACTAGAAATGTAGCTATTAAAGATAATAATTATGGAGAGCTAGTACAACAAATCAAAAAAGACCTAGAGAGATGGGGGAAACTTAAATGATCACTGCTAGAATGATTTGCGGCAATAAAGATGAACATACTCCCAAGGCTCCTCTACTTATTCCAAACTATTCCGGTCAAATTAGAGAAAAACTTCTTCACAAATCTGAATAAAATAACCTCAAAATTTATATGGGATGGGAAAAAACTGAGGGTAAATTCAAAAATATTACAGGATGATAGAACTAGAGGAGGCTTTGGCCTACCAGCCTGGGAAAAATATTATAAAGCAGCGAGTTTGATATGGATTAAGGATTGGGTCAATTTGAATAATCAAAGACTATTGAAATTGGAAGGCCACGATTTATTAAAAGGGTGGCATGCTTATCTGTGGAATATTGGAAATAAAACATACAAACATTTCAAAAATCATATAATAAGAAACTCATTAATTGGCACTTGGTTGGAAATTAAAAATAAACATTACATGAAAGTCCCAGGCTGGATATCTACATTAGAGGCAGCAATACATCCCAATATATCAGCCACCCAAAAAATAATATGATATAAAGACATTTTGGATGTACATGGAAGACTAAAAACACGTCAGGAGCTCAGAGACCAGGGTATAGAAATAGACTGGTGGCCTTACCTATTAATACAAACCAGATACAAAAAAGACAATGAAGAAGGAGAAGTTGAAATAAAGCCTAACCAGTTAGATAAATTATTAGAAACCAAAGAGGGAAAATTAATCTCAAAGTTTTACAAATACCTATTAGAATTTGATTTGGCAGAAAACATAGTTAAAGGTCAAATGATAGCTTGGGCTAGGAATATTGGAAGAAACATACAATTAGAAGAGTGGGAAATGATATGGGAAAATAACTATAGAATAACAAAAGCAACAACATATAAAGAGAACCATTATAAGATGTGGTACAGATGGTATCTAGCCCCGGCAAGATTGGCAAAGATGTATGTAAATTTCAACCCGATATGCTGGAAATGTAAACAAACACAGGGAACCTTTTATCATCTTTGGTGGCTTTGCCCAAAAATTAAGAAATTTTGGATAAAAATTAGAACTTGGATAATAGAAATAATGGAAGAAGATATTGATTTAAAATCTGAAATTTTTCTGTTAGGTATACTTTAAAAAAGTAGTAGAAAGGAAATAAAGTACATTACGTTACATATAATCACGGCGGCTAGATTAACCCTAGCCCAATCCTGGAAATCAGAACAGTTGCCAACAGAGCAGCAAATAATCCAAAAGATATTCATATGCGCAGAAATGGATAGATTAACTTTAAAATTAAATGATAAGGAAGACTCACAGTATTTCAAAGTATGGGACAGATGGTATGAGTGGATTAATCAATGGAAAAAAGGTAATGTCAAATATAGTAAGAAAGCAAAGGTAACGTCAAATATAGTAAGAAAGCAAAGGTAACAAATATACACTGTCATTAAGATAAAAGAAGCAAATATTAAGATAAAAGAAGCAAAGAAGCAAATATATAATGTATATATTTGCATACTTATATATTATAGACAGGTAATCCAGTTTGTTAGTTTTGTTTATAAATAGTTTTGAATGTATTTTTAGAGTTAAGAACTTTTTATATAATTTTTATCTTTTTAATTGAATAAAGTTTGTTTTAAAACGAATAAAATAAAATAAATAAACTATCGCAATCTAATTTATTGAAATGCCCAAAAGCAGGGAAATTGTTTGTAGCGGCTTCAGAGGAGAGAAAGAGAGGAGTGGCAATGTATGTAAAGGAACATCTCTCACCAAAATAACTATTTTCAGATGAAGAGGAAAGATTACTAATCCTAGAGGTGGAATTGTTGCAGAGCAAGGTACTATTGATAGGAATTTATGCTCCCAACACCAAACAGAGATTATTCTTTCGAAGAATACAAAGAGAAATTCGAGATTTGGAATATGAGCAAATATGTCTCTTGGGCAAATTCAATGCAGTAATCAATAGGACACAGGATTACAAAATAGGGGAAAACTCAAAAAAGGGAAACAAAGGACAAGATAAGAGGATTTTACCAGCTATTTGTAATGAAATGAGAGATGAACTAGGATTGAAAGATATTTGGCGTGAGCACAATTCGACAGTTGAACAATTCACTTATTATTCTCCCAGGCACAAATCGTGGTCCAGGTTGGACATGATTTGGATGATTTGGATGTCACAAGAACTTAACTCTCAAGTGACATTCGACATTATGCCGAATGACTGGGCGGACCATAGCCCAGTATTAGCTGTATTAAAGAAAGAAGGGAAAAATAGGAAGAGGTGGATAATGAGATCAGAGATTTTGAAAGAATTTGAATTTGCACAAAACTTAAGACAGAAGTGACCTTCTTCTTTCAAGAAAATAGGACACCAGGAATGCCTCTTCAAATAGTCTGGGATGCTGCCAAAGCCTTTATAAGAGGTCTTATTTCAAAAACATGGCTATTAAATGTAAAAAAGAAAAACGAGAGGGGCGAGATACTAAGCAAATTAACAAAGGCCGAGGAACAATTGCAATATAACCCATTGTCTATTGAAGCAAAAGAACAGATAATATTGTCAAAACACCAACTTAATCTCTTGGATTTGGACAGGTTGAAAGATAAGATAAAGGCAGCAAGGCAAAAACACTTTGAGTCAGCTAACAAACTCCTTCCTCTCTGACCATTCGCAGTTTGTGTTGGCAGGGGGCAGAGGTCGACCTCGAGGCACCTTATTTGTGGGGTGCCGCAAGGGTCAGTCCTCTCACCCCTTCTGTTCAACATTTATGTAAAACCGCTAGGCGAGATCATCCGTGGTTTTGGGGTGAGTGTTCATCAGTATGCTGATGACACACAGCTATACATCTCCACCCCAGACCACCCCAATGATGCCCTTGCTGTGATGTCCCATTGCCTGGAGGCCGTGCGGATCTGGATGGGGAGAAACAAGCTCAGACTCAACCCCTCCAAGACCGAGTGGCTGTGGCTTCCGGTGTCCCGGTATAGTCAGCTGGTACCATCACCGACAATAGGGGATGAGATCTTGCTCCCCACAGAGAGGGCCCGCAACTTGGGTGTCCTCCTGGATTCACGGCTATCTTTAGAAGATCATTTGACGGCCGTGGCCAGGGGTGCCTTTTATCAGATTCGCCTGATCCGCCAGTTGCGTCCCTTTCTGGATCGGGACGCCTTGCGCACGGTCACTCATGCCCTAGTTACCTCCCGTATGGACTACTGTAATGCTCTCTACATGGGGCTCCCCTTGAAAAGCACCCGGAGGCTCCAACTGGTCCAGAACGTAGCCGCGCGGATGATTATGGGCGCAGCTCGTTACGCCCATGTAACACCTCTCCTACACGAGCTGCACTGGCTCCCGGTGGTCTTCTGGGTGCGATTCAAGGTGTTAGTTATCACCTTTAAAGCGCTCCAGGGCTTAGGACCTGGGTACCTACGAGACCGTCTTTTGCCACCAATAGCCTCCCACCGACCAGTTCGTTCTCACAGGGAGGGACTACTCAGGGTACCGTCAGTCAAATTATGTCGACTGGCGACTCCCAGGGGGAGGGCCTTCTCTGTGGGGGCTCCAACCCTTTGGAATGAACTGCCCCCGGAGATACGGAATATCCCTGATCTCCGTGCTTTCCGCTGTGCCCTCAAGACCCTGATGTTCCAACAGGCGGGGCTAAACATACGAACATGTGAATGATTTTTTAAATGTTATCTAATTCTGGGTTTTATTTAATTGACCAAACTAAGTAATAATTTTAATTAGCAATTTTATGATGTTTGTGTGTCTATATTTTTCTTGACTGTACAACGCCTTGAGTCCTACAGGAGAAAGGCGGTATAGAAATATAATAAATAAATAAATAAATAAATAAATAAATAAATAAATAAATAAATAAATAAATGCCAGCCATTACCCTTTGCTAAGGTTTCCGGCATGCGCATGGGTGCCAATCACCTAGTCTTCGGGTTTCTGGCATGCATGTGCACGCGAAGACCAGCTGGTCTTCACGCACGCATCAGCACTGGAAAATGGAAGAACATGTGTGCACCGGACAGCTGAACTTCTGGTTTCTGGCATGTGCATGCACTTTGGGCAGCTGGTCTTTGCACATGCATGCATGCCAGAAACTGGAAAACCAGGTGACCAGCGTGCATGTGGACACCGGAAACAGGAAGCTTAGCTTCCCAGAGTGCACATGCGCACCAGGGAATTGCTCTTCCAGTTTCCTTTGCTCCCACACGTGCGCACCAGGGAGCTGCTCAATGCCGAAAAGGTTCGCCAACACTGGGGTAGGGGATAGAGATTTTCCTTGCAAATAGCATTTAAATTTCTATAATCCACACATAAGTGTAACAAGGTGTCCTTCTCCCAGAATAGGACTGGGACCTTGGGTCTTGCCAATTCAATGAACCCATGCTTGAGGTTTTTGTCTATAAATTGCCACAGTTCATCCAGTTCCCGGGGAGTCACAGTACAGCAATGCAGGAAACAGAAACTCACAGCACAGCAATGCAGGAAAGAGAAACAGAAACTTCATATAGAGATCTCTCCAATCCTCCCCCCTTCCACCAGAATGCCAGCATCCCAATAGCAATATATGGGACTGACAACTCTCTCCACTCCTGTTCAACATTTATATGAAGCTGCTGGGTGAAATCATCTGCCACTATGGACTGAGGTATCACCAATATACTGATGATACTCAGCTGTATGTCTTGGCCCGTGGTGAGTTAAGTGATGCCGTGTCCTCCCTCTTGCAGTGCCTAGAGGCTGTTAGGAGATGGAGGGGGAGCAACAGGTTGAAACTAAACTCTGGCAATATCAAGTGGCTCTGGATTTGGGAATAATTGGCTCAAGGAGAATTGCCACCTTCAGTGTTGGATGGAGTGGCACTATCCCAAACAGACCCTGTGTGGGGGTTCTCCTGGACTCATGATTCCTGCTCAAAGAGCAGGTAGCATTGTGGCCAGTAGGGCCTTTGCGCAGTTACGCCTTTCCTGGACCAAAAACCCCTATTTATAGTCATGTAAGCCCTAGTCACTTCCTGTCTTGATTATTGCAACACGCTCTACATGGAGCCTGGATAGCTCAACAGAGCTATCTGTAGCTATCAGAGCTACATGGAGCCTGTTTTTAACATTCAGCTGTCTGCAATTATTGCATGTTCGAATCTCCCCAGGCTCAAGGTTGACTCAGCCTTCCATCCTTTCTAAGGTAGGTACATTGAGGACCCAGTTGTGGGGGCAATAAGCTGACTTTGTATAAAATATACAAAAGTATGAAGGCTATTGCTTAACGCATTGTAAGCCGCCCTGAGTCTCCGAAAAGGGCGGCGTATAAATCTAATTAAAAAAAAAAAATGGGGCTGTCCTTGAAGAGCATCCAGAAGCTCCAATTGGTGCAAAATGCAGCGGCCCACATGGTTTTGTGCAAACCCCGGTGTGCACATGTATCACCTCTCCTGCAGGAGCTGCATTGGCTGCCGATTTGCTTCTGGGTGCAATTCAAGGTGCTAGTTGTCACCTTTAAAGCCCTTTGTGGCTTGGGACCAGGTGTATGAGGGACTGTGTCATGCCGGTCATATCTACCTGACCCACCAGAGCAGGGAAGCAACCTTTCTCCATGGTGGCTCCCTCCCTCTGGAACATCATTCCCCCAGAGATTAGAATGGCCCCCATTCTAACACTATTCTGGAAGGCGCTAAAGACCTGGTTCTGCCAGTGGTCCTGGGGAACCCAGAGTGGGATGCAGCCCATTAAATGGCTTGTGTGATCTGCTGTCGCCGGGGCAGGGTGTGGGGGGTGATTTTATTATATTATATTAATTTATTTGATTCTTTTTTATTAGTTTTATTGTTTTGAATGAGGTTTTATATTCTTGTAAGCTGCCTTGAGTCATCATGTGTGAATAGGCAGCAATATAAATTCAATAAATAGATAAATAAGTGCTATTGCTATTTCTAGCGCAACACTTTGAGCAGTATCGTGACTTTCAGCTTAATAGTATTTTACATTTCCCACAGTGTCTTTATTTTAACATTATTCTGGGCAATTGCAAGAAATTAAAAATGATTAGTAGGTACAGCTGCTCAATACAATTTCTATTTGAAGACAGGATATATGCAATACAAATACAGTACAGTTGCTGAAATATTCAAAATGTGGCAACTATCTTCCTTATAAAGGTGAGCAAAAACAAATGGAGATTGTATGAAGTTGATTTTCCAGCTCTTACCTGGAATGTATACCTATTTGTAGATTGTGTAAGGTTGAATGAATTTTTTTTTTTAAATTTGATTTATATGCCGCCCTTCTCCGGAGACTCAGGACAGCTTACAGTACGTTAAGCAATAGCCTTCATACTTTTGTATATTTATACAAAGTCAGCTTCTTGCCCCCACAAACTGGGTTCTCAATTTACCTACCTTAGAAAGGATGGAAGGCTGAGTCAACCTTGAGCCTGGCGAGATTCGATCTTACTTTAATTGCAGACAGCTGGTGTTAAATTACAGTGCTCTGTCTGTTGAGCTATCCAGGCTCAGTTAGTTAATTTCAGAGTTTAAAGTTATACAACTGATTCAGTTGAGGCAGCTATAAAAATCATTGTACAGCAAAAAGTTTTAGGTATTTAAGAAAGACATGCAACTAAGAAAGTGGATTATAGACATCAAAATGGGCCTGGTGGCTCAGCAGACTAAAAGCATTGTGATTAACACCAGCTGTCTGCAATTACTGTAAGTTCGAATCTCACCAGGCTCAAGGTTGACTCAGCCTTCCATCCTTTCTAAGGTAGGTAAATTGAGGACCCAGTTTGTGGAGGCAATAAGATGACTTTGTATAAATATACAAAAGTATGAAGGCTATTGCTTAACGCATTGTAAGCCACCCTGAGTCTCCGGAGAAGGGCGGCATATAAATCAATTTTTTTAAAAAAATGCTATTTAATACACTTAAAGGTATAAATTCTTTGTTCCTTCTGTTGTGGCCCTGCCCTCTGAGCCTGTCCCATCGGAGGAAGAAAGCTCTGAGCATGAGGAAGAGGAGTCAGCCAGGCCTCCCTCTCCAGGCCCCTCCCCTCTGGCATTGTCTCAAGTGCCGGCCGAGGGAGAGGAGACAGCTGATTCGAATCAGAGTGATGAAGAAACATCATTCCTGGACGCACGCCTCCGAAGGCGTGATAAACGTTTGCAGCAGTTTAGGAGGCGTGCTAGGGATTAGAACTGAGTCACTGGACCACACCCCAGAGACTATATAATAGAGGGTAGTGGTCAAGGATCCTTGTGACTAACAAAGCAAACCTTGGATAGTCACTAAAGCCTCATCCGGAACTGCTGAGAGAAAGATTTAAAGTGTCGGACATTTGGACTCTTGAGTATTTATCTTTCTGTTTTACTTTGAAAATAAAGTCACTTGGCAGACGGTGTGTCTATCGCTGCCAAGTGGGAGATAAGACCTGGGTGCGTTCCAAAATGTTTCCTTAACCCTCGACTGGCTGTGTTGGTGTGTGTGTGGGTACGGGGACAGATCATCTTGTTCGTCACCCCATACTCCATCGTTAACCCACGATGGACCAACAGCTGCAGCAGCAGATACAGCAGATGCTGGAGGCCAATCAGCTTCTGCAACAGCAAGTAGCACAGCTAACTGCCCAACTTGCTTTGGGAAATGCTCCTGCAGCTCCCCCTCCTCCCCCTCCCCGTCCGAGATGCCCAGTGAACGTGCCAGATAGGTTTTCTGGGCAGCAGGAGATGTTTCTGGCCTTCTTGGGACAATGCCAACTGTTTATGGCAATGAGGCCGGAGGATTTTCTGGATGACCGGGCTCGGGTGGCATTTGTTATCAACTCCCTCTCTGGCACTGCCGCCCGATGGGCCACGCCCCTGTTCTTGCAAGATAGCCCCTTGCTCCTGGACTTTCAGGGCTTTTTACAACACCTGCACACCATGTTTGAGGACCCCCTCCGGGTGCAGACGGCAGCGAGGTGCATCAAGGACCTCCGCCAAGGCAAGCGCCCCCTGCAGGACTATATTGCAGAGTTCCGACTGCTAGGCCAGGATTCGGCTTGGAATGAGGTGGCGCTGATGGACGCCTTCCAGGACGGCCTTTCCGATGAGATGTAGGACGAGCTGGTTCGTGTGGAGGCGCCACTGACCCTCGACGCGCTGGTGACCCAATGCCTGCGCATCGACGCCCGCCTGCAACGGCGACGGCCCCGTCAGGCTCTTCCGGAACCATCGACAGCGTCGGCACCCCCGCGTTTCGCACCGACAGCGCTCCGGACCGCACAGCGTTTTGTGGCGACGGCTGAGGAGCCCATGGAGCTCGGAGCAGCCAGACCTCAACTGACGGCCCAGGAGCGGATGCAGAGACGTCAAGGGGGGTTGTGCCTCTATTGCGGCGAGGCGGGACATTTTGCCGCCTCGTGTCCCCGGAAGCGGAGTGGACCGCTCAAGCCTGTTCCGGAGTCTCGGCGTGACCAGCCGGGAAACAGGCCAGGCCTGGCCTAGGGGAAACTCTGGGTCAGGCACGTGACCATGCCCCGCCGGAGTCGGCGGCTGGGGACTGTGAGCCCCCTCGGCACCTGATTTTGAACACCCGGGTGTTGTTGGCTAACTGGTCGGAGGGGCTCCAGGCGCACGCGCTGGTGGACTCGGGGGCCACCATGAACTTCATTGACCAGGCCTTTGTGGCCCATTACAAAGTCCCCTTGGTTCCAGTGGACCCTCCGTTGAGGGTCGAAACTATAGATGGGCGGGAACTCGTGGCGGGGCCCATCAAAACCGCTACCCAGCCCTTGCACCTCGCCATTGGGAACCACGAGGAGGCGATCCAGTTTTACGTAACGGCGGATCTGCACTTTCCCTTGGTCCTGGGGATGGCCTGGCTTCGGGCGCACGACCCTCAGGTGGCGTGGTCGAGAAACGCCATCTCGTTCCCGAGCCTGCAGTGTGTTGACCACCTTCACCACACCTGCGCCGGCCAGGACGTCTCTGCCCCAAACGTCTCCTTGCCTCCGGAGCTGACGCCCTTCGCCGACGTGTTCAGCGAGAAGGAGGCGGACCGCTTGCCCCCGCACCGACCCTATGACTGTGCGGTGGACCTAATGCCCAATGCGCCCCTGCCCTCGGGACGCCTGTACTCCATGTCGGAGCCCGAGCTGGCCGCCTTACGGGACTTTCTGGAAAAGAACCTGGCCGGTGGGTTCGACCTCCCCGCTCTCGGCCCCGGTCCTCTTCGTTAAAAAGAAGATGGGGGACTTGCGCCTGTGTTGCGACTACCGGCGCTTGAATGCCATCACAGTGCGAAATTGCTACCCCCTGCTGCTGATCCCGGAGCTGATGAAGAGGTTGCGGGAGGCCTCGATCTTCACTAAGCTCGATCTCCGAGGGGCCTACAACCTGGTGCGCGTGAGAGAGGGGGACGAGTGGAAGACGGCGTTCGGCACTCGGTACGGACACTTCGAGTATACCGTCATGCCGTTCGGATTGACCAACGCCCCCGCGGTCTTCCAGCACTTGATGAACGATGTGTTCTGGGACATGCTGGATCGGTTCGTGGTGATCTACTTGGATGACATTTTGATCTATTCCCGGACCCCGGAAAGTCACCTCCAGTATGTCCGCCAGGTCCTGCAGCGCCTGCGGGAGCACCAGCTCTATGCGAAGTTGGAGAAATGCTACTTCTTCCAGACTTTCATAGAGTTCCTCGGGCACATCATCACCCCCGAGGGCATCGCGATGGACCCACGCACGGTGGAGGCCTTGCGCAGTTGGGAACCCCCGCGTCGGGTGAAGGACGTCCAGCGTCTGTTGGGATTCGCCAACTACTATCGGACCTTCATCCCGGGCTTCGCCACCCTGACCTTGCCGTTGACCCAGCTCCTTCGGAAGAAGGTCCCGTTCCAGTGGGGGCCCCCGCAGCAGCAGGCCTTCGAGATCCTCAAGCAGGCCTTCCTCACGGAGCCAGTCCTGAGGCACCCCAATCCACACTGTCCGTTCGTGGTGGAGACGGACGCGTCCAACGTGGCGATTGGGGCGGTGCTGCTACAGGCTCCGGTGGATGGCGGCACTCTTTTTCCCTGCGCATACTACTCCCGGAAACTCAACCCTTCCGAGCGCAACTACACCATCTGGGAAAAGGAGTTGCGGGCCATCAAGGCCGCGTTCGAGGCTTGGCGACATCACCTCGAGGGGGCCCGACACCAGGTGGAGGTGCGGACGGACCATCGGAACCTGGAGCACCTCACCACGGCCCGGAAGTTGAACCAGCGGCAGATCCGGTGGTCGTTGTTTTTCGCCCGGTTCAACTTCCACGTCACCTACATTCCGAGCAACCTCAACCAGAGGGCGGACGCGCTATCCCGTAAGCCGGAATACTTTTGCCCCAAGGACTCCCTTCCCCCCCGGACGGTGCTGCCAGCGGACTCCTTGGCCGCGGTCCAGGAACCGGTGGACCTGCGGGCTCAGGTGCTGGAAGCGCAGTGACGGGACGACTGGTCGCAGCAGCGGAGAGCGGACGTCGGCCCCGCGTCCCCATGGACCATGGAGGAGGGCTTGCTCAGACACCGGGGTCAGCTGTACGTGCCCACGAGTCCGCTCCGAGCCCTCGTCATGAACCAGTGCCATGACAACCCCGCGGCGGGGCACTTCGGCTTCTTTAAGACTTTGAACTTGGTGACGCGGACTTTTTGGTGGCCTCGGGTACGGCACGACATGCACGCCTACGTGATGTCCTGTGTGACGTGCTGACAGGCCAAAGCCGCGTCCAGCCCCCCTCCTGGACTCCTCCAGCCGCTGCCGACACCGGAGAGACCGTGGGGAGCCATCTCCATGGACTTCCTGACAGACCTGCCCCTGTCTGCTACGTACACGACCGTCCTCGTGGTGGTGGATGCACTCACGAAGATGGCACATTTCATCCCGTGCCGCGGCCTGCCCTCAGCCCGCACCACGGCTCGCCTGTTCCTGCAACATATCTTCCGCCTCCACGGCCTGCCGGACCGGGTGGTTTCGGACCGCGGGGCCCAGTTCACGGCCCGCTTCTGGAAAAGCCTGATGGCCGCGCTGGAGGTGCAGGTGTGCCTGTCGTCGTCGCACCATCCGGAGACTGACGGGGGCACGGAGAAGGTCATCGGCATACTGGAACAGTACCTCCGCTGTTTTGTCAACCAGCAGCAGGACAACTGGGATGAGTACCTTCTCCTGGCGGAGTTCGCTTTTAATAACTCCCAACACACCTCCACCCAGATGACCCCGTTCCATGCCAACGTCGGATACCATCCACGGCTTTTCCCGTTGACCATCATGGACTCCCCTGTTCCCGAGACCCGGGACTTCCTCTCAGAACTGCAGGCGGTGCAGTAACTGGTGCGGTGGCAGCTGATCCGGGCGAAAGAGGATTATAAACGGTTTGCCGATCGCGCCCGCCGGGCGACACCACCGCTGGAAGTAGGAGATCGGGTGTGGTTGTCCACGAAACACCTCCCCACGGACCGGCCGGTGAGGAAACTGGCCCACCGTTTTATCGGTCCCTTCCCTATCGAGGCGGTCATCAATCCGGTGGCCTACCGATTGACTCTACCCCGCTCCATGCAGCTCCACCCTGTTTTTCATCGGTCCCTCCTGGTCCCTGAGGCCCCCGCGAGCCATCTCCGCCGCCTGCCGACACCTGCCCCCCCAGCCGCAGCCGACGAGGACGACGCCTCGACGTACGAGGTGGACAGTATCCGGGACTCCCATTGGCTGAAGGGGCGCTTCCAATACCTCATCGCCTGGAAGGGGTACGGGCCCGAGGATTTCACCTGGGTGGACGCGTCTGCCGTTCAGGCCCCTGACCTGGTGCGGGCTTTCCACGAACAGTTCCCGTCCCGACCCCATCCCGACCGTCAGACCCGGGGGAAGGGCCCTGCGGTGGGGGATAGTGTTGTGGCCCCGCCCTCTGAGCCTGTCCCATCGGAGGAAGAAAGCTCCGAGCATGAGGAAGAGGAGTCAGCCAGGCCTCCCTCTCCAGGCCCCTTCCCTCTGGCATTGTCTCAAGTGCCGGCCGAGGGAGAGGAGACAGCTGATTCGAATCAGAGTGATGAAGAAACATCATTCCTGGACGCACGCCTCCGAAGGCGTGATAAACGTTTGCAGCAGCTTAGGAGGCGTGCTAGGGATTAGAACTGAGTCACTGGACCACACCCCAGAGACTATATAATAGAGGGTAGTGGTCAAGGATCCTTGTGACGAACAAAGCAAACCTTGGATAGTCACTAAAGCCTCGTCCGGAACTGCTGAGAGAAAGATTTAAAGTGTCGGACATTTGGACTCTTGAGTATTTATCTTTCTGTTTTACTTTGAAAATAAAGTCACTTGGCAGACGGTGTGTCTATCGCTGCCAAGTGGGAGATAAGACCTGGGTGCGTTCCAAAGTATTTCCTTAACCCTCGACTGGCTGTGTTGGTGTGTGTGTGGGTACGGGGACAGATCACCTTCAACTGAATCAGGGGTGCTATTCAACCGGATTGGACCGGTTTGGGCAGACCGGTAGGGGCGATTTGAATTGGTTCGCCAAATCGGTAAAAACCACCCTGCCCATAACCACCCGCCTGCTCGCCTGCTCGCCGCTCACTCGCCCTTTCTGGCCACTCGCCCCACTCACCCCTGCCTGCCCTATATACAGTATGTTCCCTTCACCACAAGGCCCAGCTAATCGCCTCATCGACTCCCACTCAGCTCAGCGCCTCACTCAGTCGCCTTGCCGACACCTGCTCAGCACCTTGCTCAGTCACCTTGCCGACACCTGCTCAGTGCCTCAGTCACCTCACCGATGCCCACTCAAAGGTAAGCAATGCCCCTCTGTCCTCAGCCTTGCGTAGTTTGCGAAGCCACTGGGGATCGGTTGCGGCCTAGCATGCCAGCCTCCCCGTCCCCAGCCTCATGTAGTTCATGAAGCTACCAACCATCAGTTGCAGGCAGCCTAGCATGCTGCCCCCCTTCCCTGGTGTTGAGTAGCTCACAACGCCACTGGCGATCGGTTGTGGGCGGCCTAATGTGCCACAGCCACCCATCCCTGGCCTTGCATAGTTTGCGACGACGGCGATCAGTTGCAGCCTAGTGAACCGCCCCAGCACCCCCCCCCCCTCCCTGGGCTCGCCTGGTTGGCTAAGAGCCACCTTGGCTCCATCCCAGGTAGGCTTAGCTAACTTACCCACCTTCCCCCCAGCCTCCAGCTTGCTTACCTTCACTCCTGAACTGAATCCCAAGCCGCTGATTGCAGGCTCGCCTGCCTTGCTTCGCCTGCAATCCCACGGCTGCAGCCTGCATCCATCTCATCGGAGAGCAACTGAATCTGCCTGCTTGCCTTGTGCCTTCAATTGGGTAAGTGGCATTTTTAAGCTTTAAAAAAAATTGTATTTTAATTGTATTTTTTAAAAGGAATTTTTATTGTTTTTTTAGGAAATAGTCATATAAAATTTAGGAAATTTTAGCTGCTTTTAAATTTTTAGATTTGTGCAGCTTTGTGAGATTTTGTGTGTTTCTGCAAAAAAGCTGGCCAGACTGTTCATAAGGCAGATTTATAGGTTGCAGAGTGTTCCCCACAGAATCATCTCTGACAGGGGGGTCCAATTCACTGCTAAATTCTGGAGGGAGTTCATTAGGTCCATTGGGTCCTCGCAGGGGTTTGCTTAGCATTTCATCTGAGTAACAATGGGGCCACAGAACACGCAAACACCATGGTGGAGCAGTACTTGAGGTGCTATGTCAATTATCAGCAGTCTCATTGGGCAGAGTTACTGCTGTTCACTGAGGTGGTATCAGTGAATTATGTACCAATAATGTGGTACATAGCAGCACCGGCCTGACCCCTTTCCAGGTCACCAGTGGCATGGAATTCATTCTCATGCCTGAACTCCCCAGGGAGCCCTCCTCATCCATGTCGCTAAATGAATGGATGCAGTCATTGAAGGAGGGGTGGAAAAATACCAAGTGGGCTTTACGAGAAGTGGCAAAAACCCATAAAATGCAAGCCAACAAATGCCACAGCCCCCAAGTGCCCTTCTGAGTCGGGGGCAAGGTCTACCTCTCAACGAAGTACCTAAGGTTAAAACTCCCTTGCAAAAAACTAGGATCAAAGTTTATAGGGCCTGTGCCTATAGTGAAAGTAATCAACCCTATTACAGTACAGCTTAAACTCCCTCACTTGTTGGGGAAAGTGCATCTGGTCTTTCACAGCAGCTTGTTAAAGCCAGCGGTAGGCTCCCAGATCAGGATGGTAGATCAGGAAGCCCCAAAAGCAATAGTGGTGCAAGGGGAAACCATTACAAGGTGAAGAAAATCCTGGATTCTATATTGCACAAGGGCCAGCTGCAGTACCTCGTGCAGTGAAAGGGGTATCCTCTCTGAAGCCACCTGGGTCAAGAGCTGGGATGTGAAGGCAGATAGGTTGGTCAAACAGTTCATGATGAGTACCCCCAGAAACCTAAGGGGCCTCCAGAGGGAGGAAGGGGAGGTTAGACTGAACTTTGAGTAACCTCTCTGCCATTTTTATGTTTGACTCTGGAGGCGTTCCTCTGCCTCTCTTATGTTTGACTCTGGAGGCTCCGGAGTCCATGCATAATTCCCAGATGGCCCTGGCCCCATCTCTGCCTCCGACACAGAGCTCTTCTCTGAGCCTTCCCTAGACTCCAGGACTGGCCCATGTTCCTCCCCAGCCTCCTCACTGTCCGACTCTGCTGCTAGCTCCGCAGGCTGCTGGCAGACCACACCACTTCCCAGCCAGCTTCTGACTAGCAAAATCAATGGGGGAAGCTGGATTTGCTTAATAGCCACATGATTCAATTAACAATTGCAGTGATTCACTTAACAGCATAGCCAAAGTGTTGTAAAATAGGGCACAAATCGTTTAATAACCATCTTGCTTAACAACAGAAATTCTAATCTCAATTGTTGTAAGTGGAAGATAGCCTGTATGGGTATCTTTTATAATCTCAACGTAGTATTAAACTAATACCAAATATCATTATTGGCATGATTAACTCTTTTATGCAATTGTCTACTGTTCTACAGAGTAATGAATATTCAAAATAGAATGTCTTCTTACTGAATTGAGTGGGTATTTTTTAAAGTCATAAGATCATCCTATAAATTCACCCAATAACATAACAGATAGGATTTAATTTATAGCATTTTGATTTAAGTTCATTTCTCTTTAACTTTTCTCCTTTATAATACAAATGAGAGCAGAAAATACCACAGCTCAAAAAGTGGTTTTAAATCTACAATTTTTTCTAAAAACACAGCTCCTCAGTGAAATTAGTTAATTATTGAAACTTTTTGAAACAATTAGCTTCTACTTGGGGCCAGGAGAACAATCCTGCTATTGGCAGCAGTTTCTTTACAAGGTCAAGAATCAAAAAATATTGGATATATCAGACAGTAACCTTTATCTGCAAAACTCTTATGAATTAAGACTAATAGTGCAAAACTAAAGGGATATCTGTTTTTATTTTTCTCTCAAAGTACTGAAGTTTTCTTTATAAAAATTAATCTTTTAACTGTTTCACCTTCATTTAATTACTGCTGGGCAGAAATGCTGTACCTATTGGCAAACAAGTAAAATATTATTGAAACATTTACCCCAAAGAAGTTGAAAAATATTTCAGATATTGTTGAAAAAATACACCATAGTCCTCAAAACTTCATTCCAACTTTGTTTGAAATAAATATTATTAATTAGAAGTTATTGAAGTATATTATTATTTATTTGATGGTCATTGCCCATCTCCAGACTTACTCTGGGCAGCTTTTTGTGTGGGTTTATATTGCTGATTACAATTAAAAGAAATACAATTGTTCTAAGGCTTTCCAGTGGCCTTTTATTGTTATATTATTTTTGTGATATTTGTTATTAATGTTATTTAGGTACAATTTTATGCATGTTTATTCAGAACCAAGCTTAGTTCTATTGCAGCCCAAGATGTTAAGAATCAAGTCTCAATTCAGACTCAAATTGAGACTCAATCCCAACCATCCCTACCCATAGTCACTCATGCCCTAGTCACTTCCCGTTTTGACTATTGCAACACGCTCTACATGGTGCTGCCCTTGAAGAGCATCTGGAAGCTCCAGTTCGCACAAAATCCAGCAGCCTGCATGGTTTTGTGCAAACCCCGATGTGCACATGTATCACCTCTCCTGCAGGACCTGCATTGGCTGCCGATTTGCTTCTGGGTGCAATTCAAGGTGCTGGTTGTCACCTTTAAAACCCTTCGTGGTTTGGGACTAGGTTATCTGAGAGACCGTCTCTTGCCGGTCACATCTACCCGACCCACCAGAGCAGGGAAACAAGGAATGTTGTGAGTCCCATCTCCTAGGAAGATACACCTGGTGGGACCCAGAAGAAGGGCCTTCTCCAGGGATGAAATCCAGCAGGTTCTGATAGGTTCTAGAGAACCAGTAGCAGAAATTTTGAGTACTTCAGAGAACCGGCAAATACCACCTCTGGCTGGCCCCAGAGTGGGGTGGGAATGGAGATTTTTCAATATCCTTCCCCCAGGAGTAGGGAGGGAATTGGGATTTTGCAGTATCCTTCCCCTGTAGTAGGGTGGGAATGGAGATTTTGCAGCATCCTTCCCCTGCCACGCCCACCAAGCCACACCATGCCCACTAAGCCATGCTCACAGAACCGGTAGTAAAAGAATTTGGATTTCACCACTGGCCTTCTCCATGTGGCTCCCTCTCTCTGGAATATCATTCCTCCAGACTCCAGAGATTAGAATGGCCCCCACTCTGACATTCTTGCAGAAGGTGCTGGAGACCTGGTTCTGCCAGCAGGCCTGGGGAATGCAGAGTGGGATAGAGCCCATTAAATGGCTCATGTGTTGTCGCTGGGGCGAGGGGTTATTTTATTATATTATTAATTTATTATGATTCTCTTTTATTAGTTTTATTGTTTTTTATATGTTTTTATATTCTTGTAAGCGGCCTTGAGTCGCCATGTGTGAATAGGTGACAATATAAATCTCCTAAATAAATAAAATAAAATCTCTCATGTGTCTGTCTGTATAGTGTGGAGAAAAGGCTAATACCTTTCAATGGTCAGAAATTACAATATTAAAACTACCTATATACAGGTAGTCAACTTATGACCACAATTGAACCCAAACTTTCTACTGTTAAGCAAGACAGTTGTTAAGTAACTTTTGTCCCATTTTATGATCTTTCTTGCCACAAGTGATTAACTGCAGTTGTTAGTAATACAGTTGTTAAGTGAATCTGGCTTCCCCATTGATTATGCTTGTTAGAAGGTCACAAAAGGTAATGATCCCAGAACACTGTAACCATCGTAAATATGAGCCAGTTGCCAAGCATCTAATTTTGATTACGTGACCATGGGAATGCTGCAACAATTGTAAGTGTGAAAAATGGTTATAAGTCATTTTTTCAGTGCCTTTGTAACTTTGAATGGTCACTAAATGGATTGTTGTAAGTTGAGGACTACCTGTTATTTCCTTTGATAGTGAATAGCTTTTAAAGTGTGTTTGTTTTATCAGTAAACAATGTAACTGAGTCCCAGAGTAATTTCCATTTATAACAATAGAACTTGCAGAATATGTTATTTGTCTAACCACAAAATGGTCAATAGCTAAAGTAACAGTTCTACAAAGAAGCAAAGAAGCTTTGGAGAAACAAAGCTTGAAATAAATAAAAACTGTATTTTATAATCTAGTACAGGAGACATACATACAGTTACAAAAATCAAAATTAGGTTCTTTAGTAGAAATAAATGTCATATCTACACAAGCCCAGAGGCTTCACAAAAAGTCATTACTATAATTGTGCAGCACAACCCTATGTCAAGGCTCCGACTAACCCAAACAAATCTGAACTCTGAGATCTGGGATGGGTACAGGGGTAAAATCTAAATTTTTTTGCTATCAGTTCTGTGGGCGTGGCTTGGTGTGGCGTGGCTTGGTGGTCATGTGACTGGGTGGGTGTGGCTAGTTTGATGTCATTCACGTCACTCACCATTAGAGCCAGGAGCTACACATTCTGACACAGAACAGCAGCACATTCTGTCTTTCACAGAATGTCACAGAAGCCAGGAGCTGCACAAAATCACATTCTGCCTTTCTGAAGCCCCCAACGCTTTGAGTTTCCCTCTGGCTTGACTGCCCAGGCGAATCTCAGAGCCTTCTGTTGCCCTGCTCTTCATCCTGGAGGGCCGCGCATCCCCCCCCACCAATCCTCCATACAAACCGCCCACCCCATTTCTGCAAAGGCAGAGTCTCCCCCTTGCAGGGCAATCCAAAGAGGGGAGGATGCTGCTGCTGAAAAATCCGCCTTCCACCTGGGCCTCCTCCTGCAGCCAAACGTGCCCAGCCTTGCTTGCCCTTTCTTCAAATGGGCTGTGCATGGAGCGCTTGGAGAGAAAGCAAGCAAGACAGCTTTCCAACCTCTGTTTCTGTGTGTGTGTGTGTGTGTGTGTGTGTGTGTGTGTGTGAGAGAGAGAGAGAGAGCGATCTGAAGCCGAGGCCCCAAACTTCTGGCAGCGGCGGGGGCAGTTTCTGAGCAGCCAGCTCCACCTGACCTACTCCCTGAGTCTCGCCATTCTCCTCGCCCCCACCCCCACCCCACTCAAGCAGCAGCTTCCCTGGTCAGCCCCAACAAGCTATGCATCCATGGTGCCCGCACCAGTATCCCGAGAGAAGCAGAGAAGATTATCGCTTGCAAGCAGACAAGCAGAGGTAGCAAGCATACACCGTGCTGTGGGGAAAATGAGAGATCCTGTTGTCCCGCAGATCCTGCTGCTGCTCTGCATGCCCTTAGCCGTGGCAACCGAAAACCAGGGTGGAACCTGGAACTAAAAGCCCTTACTGACCAGGGGGGACTAACCGAAGCACCACTGAGGGAGGATTATCTGAAGAGGCATATAACCCAATTGGTGATGGAAACATTGGAAAATCTCAACATCCGAGGGGAGCCAGAACAACAACCAAAGAGTGCTGAAAGGGCAACAGTCACAGATGATGCCACAAGAGGCACTCCCCTTCTGGAGTCTGCCTATCAAGCAGATGGCATAGCAGCAGTGGGAGAAGACTCAGCAATTCCTCCCCCCCAGGCAGCATGCACACTGCTGCCCATTCCCAACCAGGCTCGAGTCCTGCAACTGAAAAGAAAAACTCCCTTCCTTAGGGTGAAGTTTGATGGGAATCCGCAGCAATTAGGATTCTTTGTGGCACACATGCTCACCTACATGCAAGAGTATGGGCGTGATTTCCAAACTGAAGGATCCTGAGTGCGAGTTGTGACCTTAGCCCTAGAGGGTGCCACTACCCGATGGATGGTGACCCTGCATAATGCCGATGCACCAGAACTGCGGAATTTCGACCATTTCATGATGGCCCTGCAACGACAGTTTGAGGACACACTAGCAGATTGCAAAGCACGTGACTGCATTAAGGTGGTGAGGCAGGGGCGACGGCCAGTAGCAGAGTATACTGAAGAATACGCATGTGTCATGTGAACTGGCCGGAAGATATTTTGGTGAGTTATTTCAAGGACGAGCTGAGTGATGATCTATACAATGCCTGCATGGCCCGAGGTGCATTGAATCACCTACATGAATGGTACATCACCTCCAAAGAAGCTGAGATCGATATGGCCAGAAACCAGTACCAAGCAGGGCAAGCATGGAAGAAATCCCCACCCCAATGGAAGCAAGAACCCCTCAAACCACAAACTGCATTCTCTCTGATATCCTCAGCCTGTTTCAAGTGTGGAAAAGAGGTGCAGAGTGTCGTTCACAAACACCCGCCTGGACCCACCCACCGGGGGAGAACCCTGCAAAACTGGGCTGGCATGGGAAGGAGACTGCCCTGAGGAGCAGGGAGACCATAGAATTTCCATCTCCCCCTTCTTTGGGGAGGAAACCCTGGCATCTCAGCAGGAGGAATCACACTCATTTGGAAGTGATCCAGAAGATAAACCACTGATAAGCAAACCAATTAAACTGCTTACCCTCCCCTTAAGACTATTTATCCCAAACTAGGACAGGGAGATAAATATCTCTGCTCTAGTGGACTCAGGGTGCACCCATTGTTTGATCAGCCCAACCCTAGTAGGGAAGTTGGGATTAATGTAAGAAAGCTGAAAAACCCCATTGCTTTCTGCCAACTAGATGGGTCAATAGCAGGAGGGGAGCCAGCTTCTTTTGCCAGCCTCTACATATAAGCATCGGAAGCCACAAGGAAATGCTTACATTTATAGTGGCACCTGGCATGGAATGGCTGTTAGTTCTGGGCCTTGCATGGCTGAAAAAATGGAACCCAAAAATCAATTGGAAACAAATTTCAGATGAACGTGACTTTTGTTGAGAATCCACATAAAGGAACTGAGGAGGCAGAGAACCGAGAAACAGCCATGCCTGGTCACACCATGCCAACTGAGGGCATACCCAAAGAATACAAGGATTTGGCTGAAGTTTTTAGCAAAAAAGCCTCAGACGAGCTCCCTCCCCACCGCACCACCGACTGTGCGATAGAAATCTTACCAGGTGCTAAACTCCCTAAACCCAAGATGTATAGCATGTCACCGGGGGAGTTGGAAGAGCTGAGAACATTTACTGAGAAAAACCTAGCAAGGGGTTTCATCGAGCCAGCCTGACCAAAAATCGCAGCTCCAGTGTTATTTAGAGAAAAAAAAAAAGATGGCTCAAAATGTCTCTGTGTTAATTTTCGTACTCTGAATACGATCAGTGTGGAGAACATGTACCCCTCCCCCTTATGAAAGATATGCTAGCACACCTCGCTAAAGGGAAAAATTTTTCAAAGCTGGATTTAAGGGAGGCTTACTACCGTGTCAGATTTAAGGAGGGGAATGAGTGGAAAACAGCATTTAACAGCCCCCTCGGGTGCTACCAATTCAAGGGGCTCCCTTTGGGTTACAAGGAGCCTCTGCAGTGTTTATGCAGTTAATAAATGAAGTGCTACATCAGTATTTGTATAAGGGGGTCCTGATCTACTTGGACTACATTTTAATCTATACCGAGACCAAAGCAGAACATGTAAAACTAGTCAGGGCACGTACACATAAACAGTTACAGAGCTTCCTGGGGTTTGCCAACTTTTACCGCCAGTTTATCCCTGCTTTCACTCAGATTGCCCTCCCCATCACCAAGCTCTTAAAAATGAAGGGGGAGGGCAACCCTAAACTGAAGCAGCCGTTGAGCTGGACTATGGAATGCCAGGCGGCATTTGAAAAACTTAAACGGCTGTTCTTGGCAGAACCAATTCTAAAACACCCGGACACAGAGAAACCATTTGTCATACAAGCAGATGCCGGTGATGTGGCAATAGGAGCGGTCCTGCTTCAGAAAAATGAGCAAGACCAACTACAACCATGCACTTACACATCCAAAAAGTTGAATGAGACTGAGCAAAGATGGGCCATTTGGGAGAAAGAGGCTTATGCAGTTCATTGGGCATTGTTAACCTGGAGACACTTCCTAGAAGGCAGTAAGACCCCTTTTGAAGTCTGGACTGATCATAAAAACCTAGAAGCCCTAAAGACCCCAAGAAAACTCTCCCCAAAACAAGTATGATCGGCTCAGGACTTTAAATGGTTTGATTTTACTCTAAAATACCTCCGGGGGGGGGGGGGAAGCTTTCTGGCAGATGCGCTATCTAGAAAACCACAATACAATAGTGCGAAGTCAGAAGTAATCAAACCCATAGTACAAAACAATCAACTAGCCGCTAAAGTAATCACCAGATCCCAGGCAAAACAAGAAACATTGACGGACAATGAAACTTTTAAACAAGCATTGGCATCCGATGAATGGTTTTTGAATCATAAATCCAGCTGTCTGATGAAAGAAGAGTTGGCTCGGGTGGGAGGGAATTTGTATGTTCCAGCCAGCCAAAGACTATGCTTAATGGTAAGGTGCCACGACTCCAAATTAGCTGGACATTTTGGGTTTGTGAAAACCCCTACACCTAATTACACCTAATTAAAAGACAATTTTGGTGGCCATCACTAAAAAAGAACGTAGAAAGCTATGTAGCTAGCTGCCCCATTTGTGCAGCAGCAAAAAGAAATCAGGGGAAAACCCCAGGTCTATTGCAGAAGGTAGCTGAGCCTTCAGCGCCATGGAGAGAGATCGCTATGGATTTCATTGTAGAATTGCCAAACAGTGAGGGAAATACTGTTACTTGGGTCGTGACAGACCTGTTTTCAAAACAGGCACATTTTATACCTTGCCAAAAGATCCCAACTGCTAAAAGTTTAGCCAAATTATTCCTAATACACATTTATCGACTTCATGGAGCTCCACAAAGGATCATCTCCAACAGAGGGATTCAATTCACCTCCAAATTTTGGAGGGCATTTTTGGATTTATTTGGTACTGGCCAGGGGTTGAACTCCTCCCACCACCCATCTACTAATGGAAATTCTGAAATTTTGAACTCGGTGCTAGAACAATATCTAAGATGTTTTATTCATTTTCAACAGGATAAGTGGACCAAACTTTTGTCTTTTGCTGAAGTTGGATTTAATAATCCTGTACATTCAAACACTGGTTTTACCCCTTTTAGAGTAGCGACATGCCAGGATTTCAGTCCCATGCCTGAATTACCCACAGAAGAACCCACCATCCCCTCACTTAATGTTCTGCCCCAGCTACGGACCCCAAAGAACGCAGCACACACAAAGTCTGTATAAAACTTAATTTACTAAAATAACTCAGTCTTTTCAAACAAAGGCTGTTAATAAACTTTCTTAACAGCCTACAAGAAACCAAAGATAAAGTAATCACAATCTTACTATGGTTGGCAGAAAGCCCAGAAGCAATTTGTAGAGAATCCAGATGCGAAGGAGAATGAACTAAAGTTGTTCCCTACAAATTGCTTCAGTCGGTTTTCCTCCTTAAATAGGCTAAGAGAGTGGCCAATTAGCCCCAAGCCTTACTCTCGAGACCTCCTCCTGAGGAGCCACTCCTGCCTTTTGGCAGCTCTGCACGCCCATGCATCGAGAAGAGGCTCCTCCTCTTCATCCTCTTCACTTAAAGGACCTTCTGGAGGTTCTGAAGGCCCTGGCTGAATCCCTGCCTCTGGCACCACATCTTCTCCAGCCTCCTCATTGTCTGACTCAGCTACAATCCGCACAGGCCGCTGATGGGCCACAACGCTTAAGGAGTAGATGGATAATTTGCAAAACACATGGCCAGTGGTTAGATTAGCCTTAAAGGAAGCTAGAGAGGCTTTTAAAATTCAAGCTGACAAGAAAAGAATGGAACCCAAACCTTTTCATGTTGGAGACAGAGTATACTTATCTACAAAATTCCTGAAATCATTACAACCATCGAAGAAACTAGGCCAAAGTTCATTGGACCTTTCCCCATCACTAGAGTCATCAATCCAGTAGCAGTTGATCTACTCCTTCCAAAGACACTCAGGCAAGTCTACCCAGTATTCCATATTAGTTTACTCAAGCGAGAAGTAATCAGACCTCAGACCACCTGCATCTACACCACCTGTTCCCATCATGATTGAAGGTGAACAACACTTTGAAATCAAGGAAATCCTTGACTCTAGGATCCACAGAGGGAAAATCCAGTACTTAGTTGCTTGGAAACATTTATCCTCAGCCCACAATGGGTCGCTAAACACCATGTTAGGGCTCCAACCTTACTGAGAAAATTTCACTCCCAATGCCCTAACAAACCTTGTTAATATACTATCATGAAATTTTGTTTATATTTGTTTTTTTTTTACAGGTGGACCCTTTTGTTTTCTAAGGAAGGTAGCATGTCAGATCCCTGAGAATGATACTGCCAATCAACTGGGAGAAGGGGGAGGCTTGGATTCGATTTAATAGCATTGCCTGTGTCAACAGATATTTTACAACCTATATCCTGGCGCCAAAGGGCCCTGAGATCCTCTTAACATGGAGGAATGTTTACGATAGCCATGTGGGTTGTTTCACTTTAAAGGATAATGGTGTGAATACATGTTTGTTCTGGTTCTCAGGGAAACTAGTAAATAAAACATCTTCACACTTGTGTATTGGCTAAAATCTGCATTCTGATTTAAAGGGAGGGGTGGATTATAAAAATTATAAGATTGTGATACAGGTGGAAAATTGGAAGAAAAAAGAGCGTTCTTTCCTTGGCTTAAAATAGGGGGGGTCAGAAGTTGGTTAGGGGCTAGATTATCATGGAGTACTAAATTAAGGTCCCAATTAATCTGGTTAATAGACATAAGTAGATACAAGCAGAAATGGCAAGCAATCCAAATCTAAGCGAATTAGGAAAGAAAGCAACATTTGCACCATCATCTGCACCATCAGCAGCAGCATCAAATCCATCAAGTCAAAGATCAATAGAGAGCATGTTACAAGCAGAGAAATCAAATTCATTTCAAAAAGATGTGATGATGATGTTCCAAAAAATAACACAGAATCATGAGGTGAAGAGTGAATTGGGAGAGGTGAAAGAAATGATACATGATATGAATGAAAGAATAGAACCTTTTGATTGACAAGCTCAGGGTCTTAGCCACTGAGCCATCGTGTCCTATTGTAAAGAGATTAATAGAAGAACACAAAAGACTGGAAACAGAGTTACAGAAAGAACCGCAAAAAAGAAATTAAAAAAACAAAACTCAATTTAATGGAAACAGAAGAACTAGCACAAAAGACTAAAAGAGCAAAACAAAACTACTTTGAAAATGGCAACAAACCAGGAAGATTGTTAGCATATAAATTGAAAAATGAGAAAGAGAAGAAATTGATACACAGTTTGTTAGATGAAAAGGGAGTCCTTCACTATCAAAATAAAACTAAAAAGAAAATAATCCAGAATTACTATGAAAAACTATATTTATTTATTTATTTATTATTGCGATTTATATGCCGCCTTTCTCCCTAGGGACTCAAGGCGGCTTACAAAATGACAAATTCCAATACAAATCACAATGAAATAAATTAAAATCAACAACCCTATTAAAAACAGTTTAAAATTATAACAGTGTATCCCCAAACGGATCAGTTGAGTTGACAAAAGACCCACGTCTTCAGCTTGCGACGGAAGGAAAGAAGGTCGGGGGCTATCCTGAGCTCGGTGGGCAATCCATTCCAGAGGGTCGGGGCTCCCACAGAGAACACCCTCCTCCTGGGGGCCGTCAGCCAACATTGTTTGGCTGACGGCACCCTGAGGAGGCCGACTCTGTGAGAGCGCACAGGACGGTGGGAGAGCGGCTGGAGATGGTCCTGCAAGTATCCCGGGCCTAAGCCATGAAGGGCTTTATAGGTGAGCACCAGCACCTTGAAATGTATCCGGAGCGCCACCGGCAGCCAGTGCAGTTCACGCAGGAGAGGTGTTACACGGGAGTATCTAGACGCCCCCGTAACTACCCGTGCGGCTGCGTTCTGGACTAGCTGGAGCCTCCGGATGCATCCCAAGGGCAGCCCCATGTAGAGGGTGTTACAGTAGTCCAACCTAGAGGTAACGAGGGCATGAGTGACCGTGGCGAGGGCATCCTGGTCTAGAAAAGGGCGCAACTGGCGCACAAGACGCACCTGTGCGAAGGCCCCCCTGGTTACGGCCATCAGATGGTCCTCTAAGGACAGCCGAGAATCCAGGAGGACACCCAAGTTACAGACCCTATCAGAGAGAGCGAGAGTTTCTCCCCCAATTGTTAGAGGTGGAACCTCCAGATCCCGGGATGCCGGCATCCACAGCCACTCAGTCTTGGAAGGGTTGAGTCTAAGTCTGTTCCTCCCCATCCAAACCCACACCGCTTCCAGGCAGTGGGACATCACGGAAAGGGCATCCCTAGGGTGGTCAGGGGTAGAGATATAAAGCTGGGTATCATCAGCATATTGATGATACCTCACCCCAAAACCACGAATGATCTCACCCAGCGGTTTCATGTAAATGTTAAAGAGCAGAGGGGAGAGAACCGATCCCTGAGGCACCCCACAAGTGAGAGGCCTCTGGGAGGATCCCTGACCCCCCCACCCAAACAAACTGCAGACGACCAGAGAGATAGGAGGAGAACCACTGTAAAACAGTGCCTCCTAACCCCATCTCCCCGAGCCGCTGCAGCATGGTCGATGGTATTGAAAGCTGCTGAGAGGTCAAGAAGGACCAGGATGGAGGAACAACCCCCATCCCTGGCCTGCCAGAGATCATTTACTAGGGCGACCAATGCAGTTTCCGTGTTGTGACCACGCCTGAAACCAGATTGGTAAGGATCGAGGTAGTCAGTTTCCTCCAGGAATTGAGGGAATTGCTGCGCCACCACGGACTCAACAACCTTCGCTAAAAAATATAATCAAGAGAAGGTGTCAGAAGAAAAAATAAAGCAGTATTTGGAGAAAGCTGAATTACCCAAAGTACTTGAAACAGTGTAGGTTATGCTAAATGAAAAGATAACAATGATGGAACTAACAGGCAATCAAGAGACAAAAAAATAATAAAACACCAGGACCAAATGGACTACTGGCAGAACTTTATAAATGTTTACAAAACACTCTGGGTTTGCCAATGTTGGACGTTTGTAATGAAGTACTGTTAGAGGCCAAAATTCCAAATACATGGATGGAAGCAAATATAACTCTAATATTGAAAGAAGATTCAGATTTAATGCAGATAAAAAAATTATAAGCCAATATCACTATTAAATGCAGACTACAAAATATATCCCTCAATAATTGCGGAAAGATTAAAAAGATTCCTGAATGAATTTATACACTCAGACCAGAATGAATTTTTACTTAAAAGGCCAATTAAGAATGAGAATTATTTTGAATATGTTGGAATATTATAAAATGCATCCTGAAAAACAAATGGCATTGATATTCTTAGATGCACAGAAAGCATTTGATAATGTAAATTGGCAATTTATGTTATTACAATTAAAATATATAGACTTTGGGGAGAAATTTGTTAACATGATTGAGGCAATATATTCTAAGCAAACCGTAAAAATGATGGTTAATGGGGATATGACATAAGGAAAGGCATGAGACAAGGATGTCCACTGTCCCCCCTACTATTTATTTATTTACATTGGAAGTACTACCATGTTTCCCTGAAAATAAGACCCTGTCTTATATTTTTTTGAACCCGGAAATAAGTGCTTAGCCTTATCTTATTATTTTGGGGCATGTGGAGCAAGACGAGGTTCCTCTTGCCATCTTACCTGATTTCCAGCTCTGTCTTCCTAACCCTAACCAGAGGAAATGGCGGGGACCAGCTGCGCATGCGGTTAAATATTTTCGGGGAGGGCTTATTTTTGGGGGGGGGCCTATTTTAGCACATGCACTAAAATAAAAGCCCAACTGGATTTATTATCAGAGATGTCTTATTTTAGGGGAAAGAGGGTAAATAGAAATATTAAACAAGACTCAGAAATAAAAGGACATAAACAGGGAAAAAAAGGAAGGACTTAGAAGAGGAAATCAAAAAAAAAGAAAAAAAAGAACAAGCTTTGATATTGAACCCAGCAGACAAGAAAATAAAAGAGGCAATTAACTTACTGCGAGGGCAATTTAATATGTTAATGGCAGATCAGGTTGCAACTAACTTGCAATATGCTAAACACAATACTTTTTGCAATGCTAACAAACCAGGGAGATGGTTAGCATATCAGTTAAGGAAAAAACAAAAGTCACGGACTATAGAGAAAATAGAATATAAAGGTAAAGAGGTTTATCAGCAAAATATGATTAAAAAAGCATTTTTAGAATTTTATACGAGGTTGTATGCTAGTGATAAAATTCAAAGTATAGATATAGATATTTACAGAAAGAGAATATTTCTATAATTACAAAAGAGCAAAGGGAGGGTTTAAATCAACCGATAACCTCTGAGGAAATTATGTTTGCAATTAAGCAGTTGAAAGTGGGTAAAGCCCCTGGGACAGATGGTTTGACAGCCGCTTATTATAAACACTTGCAGTTAGAAATGGTGGGACCACTTAAGGAATTATTTACTAATATACAATCTGGAGGAGATGTACCCTCATCCTGGAGGACAGCTTTTATTTCTCTGATTGCAAAGGAGGAGCAAGACCATACCCAGCCAAAAAATTATAGGCCTATATCACTTTTAAATACAGATTATAAGATTTTTGCTAAAATACTAGCAAATAGGTTAATGACAGTCATGCAACAAATGATTCATAATGATCAAACTGGTTTTATAAATGGTAGACAAATGAAGAGTAATGTAAGGCAAGTTGTTAACCTATTAGAGTATTTGGGGAAGAACAACCAAATCCCTGTGGTGCTAATATTTCTTGATGCGGAGAAAGCATTTGATCGATTGAATTGGCATTTCTTTTCTTTTTTTTTTTTATTGAAAAAGTTTTCAAATACAGATTTTTCCCCCTTTTTTCCCCCCTCTCCCTCCCCCTCCCTAACCCCCCTCCCCACCCCACCCATCCCCCCCTATGACTTCTTCATAACAAAAAAAACCTACTTCATAACAGATTACTTACTCCCTCCTCTAGATATTGACCTTTACTTACTAAAAATATTATTAATATTATAACATCCCCCTTTATCCATACATTTCAGAAAAGAGAAAAGAGAAAAGGAAAAAAAAGGAAAAAAAAATATTATACTATGACATTATAAAATAACTTCTCCACTTTAAAACTATACAATAAGTCCTACTTTAACATTTAATCTTCTATGTATATTACTATAACATTTCAAAGCAGCCTTCCCCATCAAATCTAATTTAACATTTATCCCACTCTATCCATTTCCTCCACTCCCCTAAATATATCACTTAAAAATCCCTTTTCTTAGACTAATCAGTCTACTAACTAGCTTATTCACCCACTATCAAGCAAAATTACCATACACAACATTTCTTAATATCTTTGATTCACTGCCCACACTACTTAAAAATATATGTCTATATTTTCCATTATATCTAAATAAAGGAAAAAGAAAAGACAATGACTTTAAATTTATAATCCATATAGTATCTTCTTTAAGGTCTTTCCACTGGATTGGTAGAACCGACATCCATAATCGGGTAACATAACTTGCTGGTGCAACAGTTTATTCAAGATCTTCAATCATATCTGCCCCCATCAGTAGTAAATATCTTCTTATATATATAAAAGTAAAAACAACCACCCGAGTGACATTATAATTATATTCCATATAGTAATAATAGTGGGTTTCATCAGGATTATTAATTCCCGTCATCGTAGTGGGTAACAACCCGATCTTCTGCATGCCCCAGCATAATTCTCTTGCCTTGTAATTCAAGATAATATAATATATTTATCAACAACAACAAAAAAAAAAAAATTCCAAAATGGATAATTCAAATCCATCAGTTTAAGGTTCATTTCACGTCCCCAAATTACGGCCATGCAGAGATCTGCCACAATCTTCCGGTTTGTTGCTTGTCGCTGCCAGACGTTCCTCTGGGATCGTCAGCTTCCATCGCCTGTCAGAGCCGCCTTCACAACGGAAAGGCGGCTCGAAAAAACTCCGTTTCCATGAGGAAACGGAGATAGAGCCGGCAGGGGTGGGTAGAACTCTCTGCGGAGTCCCAAAAGTTTTTCTTTTACTTTTGGGACGGAGCGGATGAGATGCCCCATATCCCCAGCCGCTGCTCCGGGCTTTGGGAGACCTCTGCTGATGCAGAGCCAGGCGTCAAAAGCAAGCCTGCAAATTTAACAGACTACTCAAAGAAAATGTGAGATGGACCTGTAATACTGAACTGCAAGTATTTTACTGATTTTTTAAAAGAAATTACTTAAGAGAGAGGAGGAAAAGAAAGAGGAAAAAAAAAAGCCTTTTAAAATGGCGTCGGCTGGAGGAGAGGCAGAAAGGGAAAGTCCTTCCGTTCTTTATTACTACAATGTAGCGGAATAAATACCACTGGCTACATTTGTAGACAAAACTTCGCTCCTGTGTTTTTTTTCTCTTTTTCTCTCCCTTGGAGACCTGATATTGTTGTTGATTGGAAAGAAGTCTTTCTTGCTTTTTTTTTTTTTTTTTTTTTTAAACAAAGCCTGTCTGGGCGGAAACATGGCACTGAGACTCATAAAGTCAGATAAACAAGAAGGGGGGGGGGGATTCCCCCACCAACAACTTAAAGGAACAAGTCTTAACTCTTCAGTCTGAGAAACCTGATTTTAATATAATAGAATTTTTTATAGAAGAGATTGAAAGAAGGGAGGAGATTGTGAATCAGCAATTTGAAAAATTTAAGCAGGAAATTAAAGAATTGGTGAAATCTAAGTTTGATTTTTTGGAGAAAAAATTCTCAAAAATGGTTATTGGTTTTACAGAATTTATGATGCAGTTGGACACAAATACTAATGTACTAGAGTCTAAAATGGAAGGAATTCAAGATAAATTGGACAATAGAATCCAAAAAATTGAAAATGACTTGATAAATATTCAGGATAATAGTTTAGAAGAAAAATCTAAAATGAATGCTGATCAAAAGTATGGTAATGCAGAAAATTTGCAACAGAAGATTGAAAAAGAGATTTTAATGGTACAATGTAATTTTACAGAATATGCGATAAGATTAAGAGGTTTGCAGGAAAATAATAGAGATGATTTAAGGAAAATATCTTCTGAATTTCTAGCTGGGATTCTAAAGGTTCAACCTGATGAAGTGTTTTGTAGGATTGACAGAGTTTATCGAATCAACTCCTGGATTGCTAAGCAAAGGCAATTGCCTAGAGATGTGGTGATTTATTTTACAGACAAAGAATTGGCATTTCTTATTGAAAATAATAGAAAAGATGCAGTTTGGAGAATATTTTACACAATCTATTAAGGCAATATATCAGAAACAAACAGCGCAAATAATAATTAATGGTAGTTTAACACATACTTTTAATATAGAAAAAGGAACAAGACAAGGATGTCCCTCGTCTCCATTATTGTTTATTTTGACTTTGGAATTTTTGTTGAGTAAAATACGTGGATCGGATAAAATAAACGGAATTAAAATTAGGCAGTACGACTACAGATTACGAGCATTTGCAGACGACTTGGTTGTTACTTTAACCCAACCATTACAGTCGGTTGTAGGTTTAATGGATATAATTAATCAATATGGACAAGTATCTGGATTTAAAATAAATGCAGGGAAAACGAAGATAATAACTAAAAATATGACTACAAATCAAAAAGATGAATTAGAAAGACTTAACAGATTTGAAATAGTAAAAAAAGTTAAGTACTTAGGGGTTTATATTACGACATCAAATGCAAAATTATTTAAGCATAATTATGATCCGTTGTGGCAAAAAATACACAGAGAGATGGAAAATTGGAAAAAATTACAATTATCTTTGTTGGGAAGAATAGCAGCAGTAAAGGAGGGATGAGGGATGGGGGGGTGGATGGAGGAGGGATGGGGGGGTAGGTGGAGGAGGGATGGGGGGGAGGAGGGATGGGAAAATTGTTGTAATACTTGATAAAACTTTTTAATAAAAAAAAAAGATAAAAGAAAAGGAAGAAACAGAATACTTTTTAACATGGGATATGTTTTACCAGTGGTTAACTAACGGAGGTTAGAATTTAAATTTTTCTTAAAGAGGTAATAAAAATTTGTATTGAAAATATTGCAAGATGTTCAAACTAATTGTATTATTTTATGATTAATATTGATATGTTTATTAAGATTACTAGTATGATTATGGTTATTGTTGTATCTTTACTCAAAATTAATTATGCCCAGACAACACGCTGTTCAGATAGACATGGAATTTTTTATGCTTTTAAAGGAAAAAAAAAAGAACTTTTGAGACTTGGCTCTTTTTCAATGGGCTTCTTTAATGAGTATATCATATCAGCACAGCTTCAATGGAAAACCAAATCTAAATCTTTCCTGCAGTTTCAGTATAATTAAACTAGGAAATAACCACATCCCCAAGTGTCACAGGTCACATTGGCCAATTGGGTTAATTGGCTGGTTCTTCAGGCACTCCTTCAACCTTATCTGTTGCCACTAGAGACAACCTTGGTTCTCAGGAGAAAGCTCTTTGTTGTGTTTAGTAATGCATTTCAACCTCCTTCCCCCCTTCCCCCTTTGTGTGGCAACTGAGGAACAGAAAAATGGCTGTGACCATGTTCAGTTCAAAGTTGACTGTTGGCTCTCCCCCCCCTCCAGTTTGTGAGAAGTATCTAAAAAAACACCAAATTCAGACAGGTTAATTTTGTCTTAGGCACTCCTGCCACCACCCAGCTATCCTTTTGGCTTCTGAGGATTTTTTTCATGGAATTTTCTGACCAATCTGTCTGCTCTTACATTCTGAAAGAGGGTAGCCTTTCTATTGTACTAAATACTGTAACCTCCCCTTGTACAGTCTAGAATCCAGAATTCTTTTTACTTTGTAATGGCTCTCTACCTGCACTGCGATGGGACCTGGGGCTTCCCGTGCTACTGGCCTTAGCTCCAAGCCTAATACTGGCTTCAATAGACTGCTATGGAAAACCAGGTGTATTTTCCCCAATAGGCTTGGGAGTTTCAGTTCTACCATGACTGGATTGATGATTTTTATGATGGGAAAAGGTCCTATAAACTTAGAACCCAGTTTTCTACATAGCAGCTTTAGTTTCAAGTATTTGGTGGAGAGGTAAACTTTCTCTACTATGTGAAACGGCTTCTGGGGGGAATCACCTTTTGTCTGCCTGCTCTTTCTGCATCTCTGTAGCTTTGGCGAGTGCTGCTTTACATTCCCCCAAGCCTCCTGCAGGAAGTCTACCCATTCAATGAGGCTTACTGAGGAAGGGGGCTCCTGAGGGAACTCAGGCATTGGGACAAAGTCCACCCCTGTGGTCACCTTGAAAAGCGGGAGGCCCGTGCTGCTATGTACGGCATTGTTGTATGCCACCTCAGCGAAAGGTAGCAGATCAGCTCAGTTGGTTTGTTGTTAGTTTACCTAGTACCTCAGGTACTGCTTTATCATTGTGTTTGCGTGTTCCGCCATCCCATTAGTACTTGGATGAAAAGCTTAGCTAAGCACCTGGGAAGACCCAATTGACTTTACAAACTTCCTCCAGAATTTGGCTGTAAACTGAATTAGGGGATCAGATATGATCCTCTTTGGGACTCCATGCAGTTGGTAAATGTACTTCAGGAACAGCTTAGCCAGTTTATGTGCTGAAGGGAGGCCGGAGCAGGCGATGAAATGAGCCTGTTTGGAAAAAGGTAATTCACTTTCCAAATTATGGTGTTTTCTCCACTTACTGGGAGTTCCACAATAAAGTCCATTGCTATTTCCTCTCAGGGTTGTGACAGTTCAGCTACTTGTAACAATCCTGGGGATTTCCCAGGTTTTTTTTCATTACCATGCATGTCGCACAGCTTTTTACATAGCTTTCAATGTCCTTTTTCATTGCTGGCCATCAAAATTGTCTTCCCACCAGATGCCATGATTTTAGGAATCCAAAGTGGCCAGCTTGCTTGGAGTCATGGTTTCTTTGCAGGACTTGGACATAGACCCAGAGGGTGCTTGGGACATACAATTTTGGAACTTTCCATCCCAATTTGTCTCAGGGGGACAGAAATTGTTGGTTGTTCCTGAACCAGGGGTCAGTTTGCAGCTCGGCTCTGAGCTTTCGAGTTAGCTCTTCCCCCAGTTCATGAAATCACCTCCGAATCTGTTGCCTCGTGGTGACTTGTGTTGCCTTCTGGGGGATGAGAATGATGGCATTGACCACCTCTTTATGCTTACTCTTATACTAGGGCATTCAGGACAAGGCGTCCACTAGGAAGTTTTTCCCTCCTGGGATATATTTCAGCATGAAGTCGAATTGGTTAAAATACTGCACCCACTGAACCTGTTTGGAAGAGAGCTTCCAAGGAGTCCTATGGGCTTCCAGATTTTTGTGATTAGTCCATACTTCAAACGGCACTTGGCTCCCTTCTAGGAAGTGCCGCCAAGTTAATAGTGCCCAACGAACTACGAAAGCCTCTTTCTCCCACACTGCTCACCTTTGTTCAGTGTCAGTGAGTTTTCTGAGGTGTAGGCGCATGGTTGAAGGTTCCCCTCCTTGTTCTTCTGGAGGACTGCCCCTACGGTTACATTGCTGGTGTCTGCCTGAATGACGAATGGTTCCTCAGGGTTTGAGTGCTTTAGGATTGGTTCCTCCACGAATAGCCTTTGAGTTTTTTTAAAAAAATATATTTTTATTCAACATTTTTAACATTTAAAATCACAATTACACTTTTACAGCTTTCAGATATCAGAATTTTTTCTTAATTTCAATTTATTCATGGGCCTGTTGGTTTATACATATATTCTTATTTCCTCATTGCTTGTTAGTATAATATATACAATATTTACATACTGTATCTACTATACTCTAAATATGTATTTTTTTCAGTTTTATTATCTTTCCTATATAATCACTATACATTAATTTTACACTTCTTTTCGAGCCAATTATACCACCTGTTCCATGTCTCATAATATACTGTTTCCTCTCTGTCTCTTAATTCCATTGTTTATTTGTCCATTTCTGCATATTCTAGCACCTCATTTATGATCATTGCGTTTGATCGAGTGTTTTCTTGCTTCCAATTTTGGGCAAATATAATTCTGGTTGTGGTGATTATATGGATCATGAGGTATTGAATTTCTTTACTAATATTTCCTTTTATTATACCCAGAAGAAATAGCTCTGGCTTCATATTAATTTTCTGTTCAACAATTTCCTTCAGCCATTTTTTGATTTTTGTCCAACATTTTGGCCAATCTCGCCGGGGGTAAGTGCTATCTATAAAACATTTTGTAAATATTTTCCTTGTATGCGGCCGACATTTTGTAATTTCCCCCCCACAATTTTTCCCAATGCCCCAATTGTTGTATCCAAAATTTTTAGCCTAAGTTACCGTTGTTTCTTTTACAGTTTCCTCTTCCATTTTGAATTTAAGAAGGCAGTTGTATGTTTTGGTGATCATTTTTTCATCGGTCCCTGTTAATATTTTGTCCAGTTCTTGTTGCTCATTTTGAAACCCATATTGTTCTGTATCTTTTTAATATCTTGTTTGATTTAATCCCAGAATCAATGCCTCTGTCATTTTCGGGACTATTACAAACCGGATGATCTCCCAATGTTGACCTATCTCCAGCCAAAGCAGCTCAGTGACATGCGTTGCAGGAGACCCTCCTATCAATGATCCATCAACTTGCTCAAACCTCATGGCTCAGGGCAGTCTCCTCGCTCTGATCCCTAGCTTCAGCACTTTTAGAATATGTTATTTGTCTAACCACAAAATGGTCAATAGCTAAAGTAACAGTTCTGCAAACAAGCAAATAAGCTTTGGAGAAACATAGCTTTAAATAAATAAAAACTGTATTTTATAATCTAGTACAGGAGATATACATACAGTTACAAAAATCATAATTAGATTCTTCAGTAGAAATAAATATGTCATAACTACACAAACCCAGAGGCTTCACAAAAAGTCATTATTATAATTGTGCAGCACAATCGTATGTCAAGGCTCCGACTAACTAACCCAAGCAAATCAGAACTCTGAGACTTGGCTCTTTCTCAATGGGTTTCTTTAATGAGTACATCATACCAGCACAGTTTCAATGGAAAAACAAATCGAAATCTTTCCTGTGGTTTCAGTATAATTAAACTAGGAAAAAAACGCATCCCCTAGAGTCACAGGTCCCGTTGGCCAATTGGGTTAATTGGCAGGCTCTTTGGGCACTCCTTCTCCAATCTTATCTGTTGCCAGTAGAGATGACCTTGGTTCCCACTGCTTTACCCAATCAAGAATAACATTCTATGTATGATTCACTGAATCTAGCGAACAAATCAGAATGTTTAAGACCAGCTGCCTGCAATTACTGCAGGTTTGAATCTCGCCAGGCTCAAGGTTGACTCAGCCTTCCATCCTTTCTAAGGTAGGTAAATTGAGGACCCAGTTGTGGGAGCAATAAGCTGACTTTGTAGAAAATATACAAAAGGATGAAGGCTATTGCTTAGCACATTGTAAGCCGCCCTGAGTCTCCGGAGAAGGGCGGCATATAAATCAAATTTTTTAAAAAAATGTTTAAGACTAAAGCCACTTTTCTAATGACTCTTCGAATTATAAAGGTGCAGCCTGGCTTTCACCGTTTCTATCTTTGCAAATGTGATTTGATCAGAGAAAGTCTTATTGGGGGGAGGGGAGGCTGGATTTCATCTATTTCTCAGTGTGGGAACAACGTTTAGATGATTTAGGGAGACTAATGCCAAACCAAAACTAGGGATATGTCACACATAAGCCATAGGGGCCTCTATAGATAAATGCTGAGTTTGGTCAAGTGGCAGGGTCAGAGGACTTCAAAGATATGTTTGAAGGAATCCAAGGACACATTCTTAAAAGAGTAAAGCTATTTTTCTTTCCAGTTAGGTGTTCAAATGACACCTATTTGTCATTTTGGAAAGTGATATATTTCAATGTTTTCTGTACCAGCATAATAAATGATATCAAAATGTGCTATTGTGTTATCGTGCTGTCACAACCCATAATCCTAGAGCCACATTAGCAGCCAAGAGTGCACTGCCAGCAAGTAAAATTAAGAAGCCAAGAAGCTCCCTGTTTTGCTTTTCAACAATAAATTTGCTAGCAGTAGCTTCTAAGAAAGAATTCAATATCCACTGGCCATCCAAAGCAAAACAGGGAATTGCATTAACAACAGCCAGTGCTCCAGAGAGCGAAATCAGATATCTGTTTATGCTTGTTAAGGTGCATGATCATAGTCATTTTTTAAAAACACATATAAATGTTATGGTTTCAGCACTTTGGGAACATAGCAATTTAACTGAACTAATATTATTTTTATTCATTCTTTATAATTCTTTATTGATAGCAAAAACTAAAATAAGTAAGATCCTAGTTGTAAAATGTATTTTTATACAAGATAAGGGGAGAGACTTTACATAAGGAAAAAAACATGTTGAGAAAGGATATAAAGTGGTCATAAAAAACTAGTTTGCCTTTATACCAGACCTGTTGGCAGTCTACATATTTAATAAATAAATAATTTTTAAAAATGCCTGCATATTCTAATATTTAAAAAAGAAATAAAGATATTCCAGCTTGGAAATGGATAATCTAAAACACTATATTCATTTTTATAATTCTCAGTAATAGCTACATGCTATTGCAACATATTAGAATATACAGTATATTATTCACATTATCATACAAATGATGAAACATATTGCTCAACAGTCATGAAATGAGGCAGTCATTAAACAACTACCTGTATTTGTAATGACCATGTTCCTATAGGCCTGTGATGGCTAATCTTTTTGCCATCGCGTGCCAAAAGTGGAGGGAGCGTGGGGGGTTGCGGGTACGGGTGCCCACATCCATAATTCAATGTGCCCCGTCCTCACGCACATGCGCACATGACCCCCCCACACTTCCCCCTACTTTTGGCACGCGATGGCATGGTGGGTCCGGTAGGCCCGTTCCCCCCCCAGGCTCCAGAGGCTTTCTAGGAGCCTGGGGAGGGCAAAAACAGCCTTCCCCTTCCCCCACGGAGGCCTTCTGGAGGCCGTAAACAGCTAGTTTCCTGACTTCCGGTGGGACCAGAAGGCCTGAAAATCAGTTGATTGGTGCCCGCATGCACGCTGGAGCTGAGCTAGGGCAACACTCACGTGCCCACCAATATGGCTCCGCGTGCCATCTGTGGCACCCGTGCCATAGGTTCGCCATCACGGCTATAGGCTTACAAGATGTGAAAATTCTAATATTATAGAAGCCAAACAGAATGGGGCAAGGAGTCCTTTATGAGTCCCAACTTGTTCTGGTACTTGATGCAGGAGTGGTGCAGATCTAATTACCCAGGTTATAATCTACATGGTTTCAATCTCCTTTCCAGATTTTTACTGAAAGAAATGTATCTTGTTTTAAATGACTGAAGTGAAGATCATGCTTCCATAGCTATATTGACTATCCCACTACCAATGGAATCCTTGATTTAATGGACTCAAGCAGTCCTGGACACGCTATAAGAAACTCCAAAGTGCTTGGTATGTGGAGATCTCAACACTCAACTTGACAAGTGCAGCTCATTTCCATATTTTTATCCAGAATGTTTTGAAATCTAGTCATGAGACGAGCCACATACTTAATCTGTTTTTTGTCATAAAAGGAAGTCAGCAAATTGTTTTTTCCAACAGAAAATAATTAGGCTGCTTTGCCCACTTCCCATGGACAAGGCCATCAAGAGTTGTTATCAAGTTAGCAGCCTTATAAATTTAATAAATAAACAAATTCATTTAGTCAGGCTTTTCAAAAAAAAGTCTAACATTTTAATTTGTAACTATTTGTTTATGCTTTTACTGATGTTTCTACTGTATCTTTGTAAACCATTAAGAAAATGGACAGTGTATAATATTAAATATATACATAAAACATGTAAACAGAAAATGTTAGGTATATTTTTAATTTTACCATTTCCTGCAACTGGTTTATTTAAATCAAAATTTTACATCATAGCCAATAGCTTCCACCCTCTTAAATAGGCAAAATACGCAAAATAAGTTAGAAGAGGATGTTCAAAAGGTAAAAATCAAATGGCTGTGGTCCTTGGATATTTTATATGCATGATACTAGCAGTGTCTTCTCTCAAAAAGCCCATACAAATATGAAAGGATACTTACAAAATGTTTCCATTATTAAAGGAAGGTCCAAAGTTAGAAAGGTGTATCGAGGTACAAAGCTGCTGAGGCTCACTTAAACAAAGAAAAATTTTTCTAAGTCTGTTACAAAATCAAGGAGCATTTCAACACAAATCATATCTAACTCTCTGTTCACAACAAATAAAATTTTTTGTTTCACTCCCCATGATGTATGGTATCATCACTTCTATAACTATGTTATATTCATATTTGATCTATATTTTGTGAAAACAGCAGGTCTAACACATAATACACTTACTGTTGTTTTATAATCAAGTGTCTATAGAAGGATGATAGACATGCAACTGATCTTTGCATCTGAGCAACACATATGTATTTTAATAGAAGAAAGGCAAAGACAAAAACAGGAAATACATTCCATATCAACAACCTATAGCATTAAGGTCCCTAGGTATGTGGTGCTTACATAAAGTATAGGTAGTCCTCGATTTACAATAGTTCATTTAGTGACCATTCAAAGTTACAACAGCACTTTAAAAAGTGACTTATGACCATTTTTCACACTTATGACCATTGCAGGATCCCAGGGTCATATGATTTACATTCGGATGCTTGACAACAGGTTCATAGTTATGACGATTGCAGTGTCCTGGGGTCATAAGATCACCTTTTGTGTCCTTCTGACAAGCAAAGTCAATGGGAAAGCCAGATTCACTTAATAATGGTGTTACTAATTTAACAACTGCAGTGATTCACTTAACAAATATGGCAAGAAAAGTCATAAAATGGGGCAAAACTCACTTAACAAATTTCTCATTTAGCAACATAAATTTTGGGCTCAGCTGTAGTTGTAAGTAGAGGACTACCTTTAGTGAACATATACAGGTAGTCTTTGAGTTATGACTGTATTGGAGCCTTCCCATCATGACTGTAAGTCATGATGGTCATAAAATGGAACATCGCTTGACTGGACCCATTGTATGATCTTTTTTGTGGCAGTCATTAAGTGAACTTCATGGTCATTAAGCAAAACAATAGTTCATTTAAAGGGCATTTTTGCCAAAAACCAGAAGTAAATGCCAGGTTTGGCAAAAATGTTGTAAAACACAGTCACGTCACTGCAGGACACTTGAAATGGTCATAAATGCAGGCACTGGAAATGCAGTCATGTAAATGTGGGCATAGGGGCTGGCCATTGAAACCAGATCGTAAGTACCCCATGGAGGTGCATCATAATTTCAAATAGTTGCTAAGCAACCAGATGTAAGTCAAGGATTATCTATAAAGAGTCCATTCTATTTATGGCTAAATATTGAAAAGTATTATCTATGTTGAGATTTGTTTTTAATGTCAGTGGTTTAAAGCTGAAAATATAAACTTTATGAAGTTCAAGAAAGTCTATATACATGCAGATTAAGAAACCAATGATCAACATACATACACATGTATAAAATAGATTATTTTTTAGAGTTTATGAAATGTATGCCTACAGAATAAGCTCCTGGCTCAGTGTGAGTGGGGTACCTTGCCTGCCGGAGAGGAGGGGGGCCACTGAGGTGGGGGAGGGGATCTCTGGGGTATTAGAGAGCTGGAACATTGCGGTTATGACTGGGAGAGGTAGATATGGCGGGAGCCGAGGGGTAGGCCGCTATCGGGAAACTAGGACTCGCTGTCTCAAAGCCATTACTTGTTCCGGCCCCTCTGGTTCTGGTTCACCGGGCTTGCTCGTATACCTGGTGACTTGGGATGTCAGGACCCTGGCCTCAGGCTGCTGCTGTTTAATACCAGGTCTGTTGTCAACAAGGCCCCCCTCGTTCGGGACTTAATCCTGGAGGAGGGGGCTGAGCTGGCATGCATAACTGAGACCTGGCTGGGCCAGGAGAGGGGTTGCCCCTCTCAGAGATGTGCCCAGACGGGTTCCAGATATTGCATCAGCCGTGACTCCAAGGAAGGGGTGGAGGAGTGGCAGCTATTGTCCGGAAGAGTCTTTGCCCTCGCAGGATCCCTGCCCCTGAGATTGTTGGGTGTGAGTCTCTCCTCTTGAGGTTGGACTCAGGGGTTCAGTTGGGCTTGTTGCTGACGTACCTGCCTCCCAGCTGTGTTACAACAGCCCCGCCTGTGTTGCTAGAGGCGGTAGCTGGGCTGGCGGTGGAGTTCCCCAGGCTTATGGTACTGGGGGACTTTAATTTGCCGTCACTTGGCGAATCCTCAGATGTGGCTCAGGAGTTCATGGCTTCCATGACAACCATGGACCTGACCCAAGTAGTTCAGGATCCGACTCATGGGGGGGGGACACACTTGACCTGGTGTTTCTCTCGGGGCAGTGGAGATATGATTTGGAATTAAGGGGTATAGATGTTTTTCCCTTGTCGTGGTCAGATCATTTCCTGCTGAGGGTAGACTTCAGGACGCTACTCCTCCATCGCAGGGAGGCAGAGCCGATTAAGTGGTTCTGCCCCAGGCACCTAATGGACCCTGAAGGGTTCCAGAAGGAGCTTGGGAAGATATCTGACTCCCTTGTCCACAGTCCGGCTAAGTCCCTGGCGGCTGCCTGGAATAGGGCGGCATCTGGGGCACTGGACCGGATTGCGCCTTTGCGACCTCTCCATGGCAGTGGATCCAGGAAAGCTCCCTGGTTTACTGAGGAGCTCCGGGAGATTAAGTGCCAGAAGAGACGTCTAGAGCGACGCTGGAGGACCAGTAACTCTGAATCTGACCGAACACACTTAAGAGCCTTTATTAGGACTTATTTAGTGGTGATACGGGCTGCAAAATGTTCCATTTTTCCGCACTTATTGCATCCACTGATTCGCGCCCAGCCACCCTATTTAGGGTGACTCACTCCCTCCTTAATGCAGGGGGAGTGGAGGAGCCCTTGCAGGGTAGAGCTGAGGAGTTTCTGCAGTTTCTGTTGGATAAAGTCGCTCAGATTCGGATGGACCTGGATTCTGATTGGGCAATTACGACCTAGATGATGGGGGCAGGTCTTAGTCCTATTGTGTGGGATGAATTTGAGCCTGTGACTCCTGAAGAAGTGGACAAGGCTGTAGGAGTGATGAATTCCTCCACTTGTTTGTTGGACCCGTGCCCCTCCTGGCTGGTTTTGGCCACCAGGGAGGTGACACGAGGCTGGCTCCAGGCTTTAGTTAATGCGTCCTTGAGGTAAGGGGCCTTCCCACAACTATTAAAGGAAGCGGTTGTAAGGCCCCTCCTCAAGAAGCCTTCCCTGGATCCAGCAGAATTAAAGAACTTTCTTCCAGACTCCAACCTACCCTTTGTGGGAAAGGTTGTAAAGAAAGTGGTGGCACTTCAGCTCCTACGGTCATTGGAGGAAACAGATTATCTAGACCCTTTTCAGTCTGGCTTCAGGCCTGGCTACAGCACGGAAACTGCCTTGGTCATGCTGATGGATGATCTCTGGCGAACTCGAGATGGGGGTCATTCCTCCATCTTGGTGCTACTTGACCTCTCAGCAGCTTTCGATACCATTGACCATGGTATCCTTCTGGGATGACTAAGGGAGTTGGGAGTGGGAGGCACCGTGTTACGGTGGTTCTCCTCCTATCTCTCTGGTCGGTCACAGTCGGTGTTGGTAGGAGGACAGAGGTCGACCCCTAGGCCCCTCGTTTGCGGGGTGTCTCAGGGCTCGGTCCTCTCTCCTCTCCTATTTAACATCTACATGAAGCCACTGGGTGAGATCATCCAACGATATGGGGTGAAGTATCAGCAATACGCTGATGATACCCAGCTGTATATCTCTACCCCGCGTCAATTCAGTGAGGCAGGGGATGTGATGTGCCGGTGCCTGGAGGCCGTGAGGGTCTGGATGGGAGTCAACAGACTCAGAATTAACCCAGACAAGACCGAGTGGCTGTGGGTATTGCCTCCTAAAGACTATGTTGATTGTTCATCCTTGGTTTTGGGGGGGGGAGAAATTGTCCCCCTCAGAGCGGGCTCGCAATTTGGGTGTCCTCCTAGACTCACAGCTAACATTAGAGCAACATCTGACTGCTGTGGCTAGGGGGACCTTTCGCCTGGTGTACCAATTGTGACCCTACTTGGATCAGGAAGCTCTCCTCACAGTCACTTATGCCCTTGTCACCTCACAGTTGGACTATTGCAACACGCTCTACATGGGGCTACCCTTGAAAAGTGTTCAGAGACTACAGTTGGTTCAGAATGCAGCCGCACGAGCTATTGTGGGTGCACCTAGATACACCCACATTACACCAATTCTCTGTGAGCTGCACTGGCTCCCTATTGGTCTCTGGTCATAATTCAAGGTGTTGGTTATTACCTTAAAGCCCTACATGGCTTTAAGGGCCAAGTTATCTTCGAGACCGCCTTCTGCCGCATAGCTCCCAGCGACCGGTAAGATCCCACAGAGTTGGTCTCCTCCGGGTCCCGTCAGCTAAACAATGTCAGTTGGCAGGCCCGCGGGGGAGGGCCTTCTCTGTGGCTGCCCCAGCTCTCTGGAACCAGTTACCTCCTGAGGTCCGGACCATCCCCACCCTTTTGGCCTTCTGAAAAGCGGTAAAGACCTGGCTTTTCTGGCAGGCCTGGGGCCGTTGATCTCGCTCTTGTGATCTGGCGAGATCCAGCCATGAATGGTGTGAATGAATTTTTAATGTTTTTTAATTTTTCAGTGTCTTTTTATAATGATTTTTTAAATGTATTGTGAGCTGCCCTGAGTCTTCAGAGAGGGGCGGCATATAAATTTAATTAATTAAATTAAATTAAATTAAATTAGAAGGCCAGATCCTTGAAGATGAAACTCAAATACTTTGGCCACCTAATGAAAAGGAAGGACTCACTGGAGAAGTGCCTACTGCTGGGAAAGATTGAGGGCAAAAGAAGAAGGGGATGACAGAGAACAAGGTGGCTAGATGGAGTCACTGAAGGCATGAGCTTTAATGGACTCCAGAGGATGGTAGAGAACAGGAAAGCCTGGAGGAACGTTGTCCATGGGGGCACGATGGGTCGGACACAACTTCGCAACTAACAACTACAGATGTGTTTTGAAATTAATGCTGTCCTTATATGTTCTGACAGTGTTGTGAGGAAAGCCAAGCCAAACTCTCCAAATTCATCAGCTTAGATTCTGCTCCAGAGCAAACATTGAAAAACTGTTAAAGCGCTTCCTCTGGAGTTACAGGAAGAGTTGCTGCCTCTTGGTGAAAACTACTTCAACCCACTGTTCCTTTGGGATTCAGGCCTGGGGCTGTTGATCTTGCTGTTGCGATCTGGTGAGATCTGGCCATGAATGGTGTGAATGGGTTTTAATTGTTTTTAATGTTTTAATGTTTAATGTTTTTATATATGGTTTTTAAATACATTGTAAGCCGCCTTGAGTATTCGGAGAAAGGCGGCATACAAGTTGAACAAATAAATAAATAAATATTATGCAGGTAAGCTTTTCTGCAACTGAAGTACATATATTTATTTTGCATACATGACCAAATACATATACATATAATCTAAATGAAAATATATAAATTTGATTACTGTGTAAACAGGGTAATATCATTAACACTCAGTAAAAAAAACTGTGTAATGTCTGATAAACCTTAACATTGAAAGAAAGAAATGCAATTAAAGAAAAAAATCAACCAATTGTAATCTGTATATTATGTATTTACCTGCTCAAATTCTGTTAGCATCCTCACCAAATCATACATACCTGTATATTGGAGATGCAGTGGGTGACCAACGAACAACATATCAATTTGAGGAGGATGCTTCACCGTTATGAGCCTGGTATAATTTTCCAAGGAAGGCGTCACACACGTATTTGGGATAAAATCCTTTGGGCAATCTTTGTTTGTTTGGCAGAGCAGACTAGCCTCAATAGTTTTTCGTGCTGGCAAACAAGCATACAGGGTCTGAAATTTAAATAAGTATTAAGTATATGCTATTGAAAAACATTCACTATACGTAAGCCTTGGCAAGCTAGATAGAAAAAAGGAAAATTACATTTTAGTTATTTTACATATTTATTATCACTTGCTCAGAATGAGACTTCTACAAGCTCTACAAAATTGAAACTTCCACGATTTCCAGGCAGTATCTCAAAAGTATTATGGCTGCAAATGCAACGATATGCTATAAACGTAAGGTTATATTCCAAGTGGCATAAATGACAAAATAAATTATCTGAGGGAACATTGAGGAGAGATGAGAGAAAAATCCAATTACAAGAGATTTGGGAAATATAGAATCATTGGCCCAGCAGACTGGCAACTCTTTTTGGTACTGGACAGGTAAAAAGTGTTGGGCTCTTCAGTTTGCTGAGCTTGGCTGTTTTCTTGCAGGCATTTCCTTACCAGGGAACATAATCAAATGAATGGGAGAGTGGAATTAGCTGGCTATTAGTCTTTCTTCCTTCATTGTTTATTATGGTTTTGTTTCTTCTTGGACTGTTTGTGTGGTACTGTACACTTTTTACTAGGATGTTGACTGCTGACAAGGATGTCTTCTGAGCTGTTTGCTTCTTCTTTGACTAGGCTATATCCTTTACATGGTATAGATCAGTGATGGCTAACCTTTTCGGCACCAAGTGCCCAAACTGGAACGTGCGTGCATGTGTGCGCGCTGGAGTGCCAGAAACCCGAAGACCAGGTGGCTGGTGCACATGTGCATGCCGGCCAGCTGGTCTTTGGGTTTTTGGCGCATGTACACTGGCCATCTGGTCTTCATGTGTGCCGGAGCACCGGAAACCCGAAGACCAGCTGGCCAGCGCACGCATACCTGGTTTTTGGCTGTTTTGGGGCATTCTTTGGGCTGTTTTCAGGCCGTTTTGGGGGCCATTTTCCAGCACCCTGGCACCCGCGAAAACCAACTGGCTGGCACACATGTGCATGCTGGAAACCAGAAAAGTAGCTGGCGACGGCACATGTGCCCCTAGAGAGGGCTCTGTGTGCCACCTCTGGCACACGTACCATAGGTTCGCCATCACGGGTATAGATTGACTTTATGGGTCAGTTGATAGCTGATACATCTAAATACTAGGAATTATCCAGCATTTTTGGATTTAGTTTGATGTACGGCAGGGGTGTCAAACTCAAGGCCCGGGGGCCGGATGCGGCCTGCAGGGTACTTAGATCTGGCCCATGGAAACAGCGAAGGACCGGCCTGCAGTGCTTCTGCTAGTGAAAACAGACACGGCCCTCCCAAGCTCCGTTTTCACTGATAGAGGGTTGCAGGAGGCTGTGGCACCAAAAATGGAGCTCGGGAGTCCGTTTTCGCTGGCAGAGTGCTTGGGCCACCGCAGGCACCTCCGACACGAGTGATGTCAAGCTGGTCACACCCACCCCGGCCAAGCCCACCCTGGCCCTCCCAGGTTAAACATAACCCTGATTTGGCCCTCAATGAAATTGAGTTTGACACCCCTGATGTGCGGTATCAAGTTTCCCAGTTGAAACTGTGGTTGAATTTGTCTGTGTGCTGAGGCATTAATGAATTAGAATTAGAGAAGTGGGAAAAGATGTGGAGAACAAATATGAAATTGACAATATCAATGGCATAAAAGGAAAACCAGATGAAAATGTTTCATAGATGGCACTTTCCACCAGCTAGAAGAGTGAAGATGTTCCCTAGTAATTCACCGAAATGCTGGAAATGTAAGAATAACTATGGAACATATTATCATCTCTGGTGGACCTGCCCAGTGGCAAAGAAATTCTGGGTGAAAGTTAAAAAGTGGATAGAGGAAATAACTCAGAATTCAATAAAGGGAGAACCTGAGCAATTTTTACTAGGGATTTCTATAGAAAATTATACCAAGGAAATATATTATTTGATACTACATATATTGGAAGAAGGAAAAGCCACCATCAGAAGAAGATTTAATTAGGAAAATTTTAGAATGTGCAGAGATGGACAAATTAACAAAAGAACTCAAGGAGAAAGAGGAAACAGTATATTACAAAGTGTCGTGTAGATGGTATGAATGGTTGAAAAATAAGAAAAATGAGAAAGGAATAAAGGGGAGAGGGAAAAAGAAGTGTTGAAGATCATCGTATAGGGTAGACGAAATAAAGATGGTTGATGGTTGAGGAACACGAGCTCTGCGATTCTGCTCCGAGCTCTCCCTGTCAGAGGGCTCCAACTGAGCCATAGCCATCCTGGAGGGGTGGTGAAGTAAAGGGGGACGGCCTTGCAGGTCAAGGAGAGCCACATCTCTCCTCCCTGACTCAGAAAGCCCCCTCATCCGAAGATGAGGTGCAGTGGCAGCAAGAATGGCTGCCATGAAGCAGGGGCCAGCCAGAATACCCAAGACAGTGCAGGAGCAAAGAGAGCAGTGAACAGAGACTGTGTTGCTGGGTGAGGTGATTCTTTTTTCTTTAAAGTTACCCCAGGGATAAGAAAAAACCCTAGAGAAGAGACTCTAAAAATAACTTTGCAAATGGTGGAAAATATTTTTTTTAGAGATTTATGTTGAAAAGTAAATTGAGAGCGCCATCTACTGACGGAAGGGAAAATGACTCCTAGACTCCTGGAAACTTACAGGGATCCAGGGAACCTAGAATAAAAGACTAAAAATACAGAGTAGACTTAAAGAACTTGGAAAATGTTTTGATTTTTTTAAAATTTTTATTTCTTGTACACACAATGTAAATGTACATTCTCTTATACATAATTGATCATACATACACATATTTTTCTTAAAGAAAGGATAAAAATAAGGCATTTTAATTACATGCGGGGTTTTTTCCAGTTTTGTGCCTATACTATACTGGCAGCTGTTATAATGTGTAAGATCAAATATTTTATTTCCTTGGTATATTTTTCCGTAAATATCCCTAATAAGAATGTCTCTGGTTTTCCGCTTATAGGTTGTTTTATTATTTTTTCTAGCCATTCTTTCATTTTAGCCCAGAACTTCTTTGCAGCTGGACATGTCCACCAAAGGTGGTAGTGTGTTCCATAGCTCGTTACATTTCCAACACACTGGAGATTTACTCGGACACATCTTTGCAAGTCTAGCCAGGGGTAGATGCCATCTATGAAATATCTTCAACTGGTTTTCCTTATTTGCCACATTTTTTCCCATTTCTCCAATTCTATTGTGTGGTTAAAGGTTTTTGCTCATTTAATCATTGTATCCTTAACTATTTCTTCTTCCATTTTATATTGCAGCAAAAATTTGTATATTCTACTGATTAATTTCTCCTCCATCCCTTGTATAATTTTGTCCAATTCATTTTGTTCAGTGTGTATCGCATTTAATTTTGTTTTTTCTTTATATTTCAACCGAATTTGCATATATGTCCAATCGACTTCTCTATTTAGATCTTGTTCCAATTCCTGTTTTGTTTTCAGATTTCCTTGTTCTTTTAATATATCTCTATATCTTATTATCTTGTCCCACTCAGTTAAATTTGGATGTTTTAATATTTCTGTAGGTGAAATCCAAATGGGTATTTTTGTGTAATGTTGTTTTTTTAATCTTGATCCAAATTTGTAGCAATGCATTCCTTAGTATGTGTCTTCTAAAGTAGCCATGTATTTTATATTTTTCGTCCCAAAGGAATGCATGCCATCCCACTTGCAAATCGTGCCCTTCAATCACTAATGTTCTTTTGTCCCTTAACTCCATCCATTCTTTCAGCCAGGTTATACAAGATGCTTGATAATATATTTCCCAATCTGGGAGTGCTACTCTTCCTCTTATCTTTTGTGTCTTGCAATGTTTTTAATCTAATTCTCAGTCTTTTTCCTTGCCATATACTTTTGGTAATTGTTCTATTTAATGTTTCATAGAAAGTCTTCTCTAATTTTACTGGTATAACTTGGAATAGTATTTTGGGCAAAATATTCATTTTGATCATAATGATCCTTCCTATAAATGAAATTTGTAAATTTTTCCAATTGTCTAAATCTTTTTTAATTTACAGTAGTAATTTGTCATAATTGTCTTCCTTAATTGAGGAGCATCTTGCAGTAAGGCAAATCCCTTTACGTAAGGCAAATTTTATTTTCTTGGTTATTTGAATTTTTGTACTGCATTCTAATTCCTTCTCTTGTATCTTTGTAAGATTTTTAGTTAATAATTTAGATTTATTTTTATTAATTTTAAGTCCCGCTGCTTTGCCAAATTCTTCTATTTTTTAAATAAATTTTGGGCCTGATTCTAATGGTTCCTCCACTATAAACACTAAATCATCGGCAAAAGCCTGAAGCTTATATTCTTCTGTCTTTATCTTTAACCCTTTTATTTCTTGATCTTCTCTAATTCTCTTCAAAAGTGTTTCTAAAGTTAATATAAATAGAAGTGGAAAAAGTGGGCATCCTTGTCTCACCCCCTTTGTTATATTGAATTTCCCTGTCATATTTTCATTCATGATTACCCTCGCCGTTTGTTTTGTGTAAATCTTTCCAATCATATTTTCAAATTTAGTCCCAAATTCCATAAGTTTCAATTGATTTAACATAAATTTCCAGTTCAAATTATCAAATGCCTTTTGGGCATCAAGGAAAACCAGTGAAGCTTGTTTTTCCAGATTTGCTTCACAAAACTCTAGGGTATTTATTATTGTTCTCATATTGTTTTTAATTTGTCGACCTGGCAGGAAACCATTTTGATCTGAATGTATGTTTGTTCAAGATTTTTTTTGTTCTTTCAGCTATGGTTGACATAAATATCTTGTAATCAGTATTTAACAATGATATTGGTCTGTAGTTCTGTATTTGTTGATGATCTGTATCCTCTTTGGGAATAAGGGTGATTATTGCTTCTGTCCATGTTTTAGGTATATTTGCCTATTCTAGAGCCTCATTGAATATTTCCAACATCATCCCCCCCCCCCCCAGCATTTCTTGAGTATTTTTATATAACTCTACTGGGAGTCCGTCCGGGTCCGGTGTTTTGTTTATTTTCTCATTGCCATATCAAATTCTGTTTCAGTTATCGGTCTATTTAGTATTTCTTGTTGTTCCTCCGTAATTTTACACAAGTTTGTTCCCTCTATATAGTCTTTAACTTTTTCTTCTGCTATCTCTTCCTGACAGTATAGATTTGAGAAAAACTTTTGTATAATTTCCTTTTTGTCCTCCCTTTTGTGTTGGGTTATTCCATTTTCATCTTTCAATTGATATATCATTCTTTTATCTTTTTTTAATTTATAGGCCAATCATCTACCCATTTTATTCACATGTTTAAATTTGTTTTGTTTTGACATCTTTATTTTCTGCACTATTTCCATTTGGATTGTTAAATTTATTTTATGTCTATATTCCATTCCTCTTTTATTTTTTTATTTTGGGGGATCTTCTTGTAATTTTCTTTCTAACTTTTAAAGTTCTTTCTGTAGTTTTTCTTGTTGACATTTCCTTTCCTTCTTCTTCCTTGCGTTATAACCCATTGTCAGTCCACGGATGTATGCCTTTAGCGTGTCCCAAAGGTTTTGTATTGATGTATCTTCTTTTTTATTCACACTAAAGAATATCTTCAACTCGGCTTCCAGTTTGACTTCCGTCGCCATCAGACGGTCCTTTGAGACCGCCAGCCCCGTCGCTCGTAAAGAGCCGCCTTTACATCTGAAAGGCGGCTCGAAAAACTCCATTTCCATAAGGAAATGTGAGATAGAGCAGGCGAGGGCAGGTAGAGCCCTCTGCGAAGTCCCCAGAGTTTTTCTTTTACTCTTGGGGACGAAGCAGGATGAGGCTCCCTATTTCCTTCGCCGCTGCTCCGGGCTTTGGGAGACCTCTGCCTCTTGCAGAGCCAGGCGACGAGATCAAACCTTTCAACGAAAACAACAGATTGCTTAATTAAAGAGGATGAGATCTGGACTTGGGACCCTAAATTGCAAGTATCTTTAATGATTTTATAAGCGTTTCTAAGTGAAGGGGAAAAAAAAGCTTAAAATGGCGACCGCTGAGGCTTGAGAAGTAGCCGAAAGTGAAAGTCCTTCTGTAACAAGTTACAAAGTAGCGGAGCAAACAGTGCTGGCTAGAATAGAGAAAAGAAAAATTTCTAAGTTTCTTTTTTTTTCTTGGAGATCTGATATTGATCTTGTTGGTGAGAAGTCCTCTTTCTTCAAAAAGAGTTTGTCTGTGTGGCAGGATGGCGTTAAAATTAACAAAGCCAGACAAACAAGCAGCGGGGGGGGGGGTTTCCCCCATTTACAATTATGTGAACAAGTTTCGAGTTTACAGACTCAGAAGAATGATTTTAATTTAAAAGAATTTGTTTTGAAGGAAATGGCAAGACATGACGAGATTGTGAACCAGAATTTTGAAAAATTTAAGCAGGAAATTAAAGAATTCATACAATTAAAGTATGATAACTTACAAAGAAAGATTGTAACAGTGACTAATGCTTTTTCAGAAATAGTTATAAAGATGGATACAAATATCAAGTTATTAGAGTCTAAAATGGAGGAAGTTGATGATAAGATTTATAATTTGAACAATAAAATACAAAGAATGGAAAATGATTTGATAAATATTCAAGACAATAGCTCTGAAGTAAAGTCTAAAAAGGAAGCTGATCACAAGACTTACAATGCAGAAAATATAAAACAAGGGATTGAAAAAGAAGTTACAATGATGCAATACAGGCTCACAGAATTTGCGGTTAGAATGAGAGGGTTACAGGAAAATAATAGAGATGATTTAAGAAAAATATCTGCTGAAGTTCTGGCTGGGATTTTAAAGATTCATCCAGAGGAGGTATCTTGTAAGATCGACAAGGCCTATAGAGTAAATTCTTGGATTGCAAAGCAAAGGCAACTGCCTAGAGATGTGGTGATTTATTTTACAGATAAAGAAATAAGAAATGATATTGTGCAAAAATCTTTTAATTCCACTCTACAATTGTATGGAAGAAAGATCTGGATATATAAGGAGTTGCCGCCCAAGATAATAAAAGATAGAAAGAAATTCGGATTTTTGGTGACTGAGCTAAAGAAACAAAACATCTCATTCAGGTGGGATGTCCCAGTTGGCATAATATTGAGATATCAAGGAGAAAGATACCAACTAAATTCTGTTGAAAAAGTGGAAGAATTTTACTATAAGGTTCTTAAAATGGGTTCAACATCTTCATGTATAATACATGAGTGGAATAAAGAAAAGCAAAATCAACAAGAGATAGAAATTCAGGATAAGCAGATGGAAGTAATGGAAAAACAACAAGTTACAGAGGACTTTGTAGATGAGCAGCTTCTGGATTCTCCTTCAGAGGTCACAGCTGGACTATTTATAAATACAAGAGAGGCGGCTTTGGATTCTAATGTGATGATTCATCAAGTTACAGACCAGCATAGAAATCAATCAGTTGACATACAACTCAAAGAAAAGAAACCAGAATGGAGACTTAAGCTACAAAAGCAAAATCAACAAGATCAAGTTATAGATCAGCATGAAAACCAAATAGTTGATACACAATTTATAGAAAGGAAATCAGGATGGAGATCTAACCCACAAAAAGTCAAGAAAAGAAGAAGCAGGTCTTACAAAAATAAAAACTTTTAAACTAAACAACAGTGCAATGCCAGTTATCTAAGAGATGACTGAATATATGAAAAGATAGCTGAGGCAAAGTATTGATTTATATTATCCTGAGGAGAGTGACAGACCTCTGCAGTGCTCTACTTTTGGGATGTGAAAAGGGCCTTAAATTGAATGGATTGGAATTATCTATTTTGGATTTTTTGATAAATGTATTACGTTTATGTTGAGCTACAAGGCAAGAGAGTTATGGGATTGGGGCACGCAGAAGATCTGGTTGTTACCCTATTACGGTGGTTGGAATTAATAATTTAGATGAAAGACACTACTATAGACACTATATGGAATACAAATATAAAGTCACTCGGTTGGTTGTTTTTTATATATCAAGACATCTATTGTTGACGGGGGCAGATGGTAATTGAAGATACCGAACATACTGTTGGAATTAGGATGTGATGTTACCCTAATATGGGTGATGGAGTTAACAATCCAGCTGAAAGACACTACAGAAGATATTATATGGATTACAAGCTTAAAGTCATTTGAGGATTTTATTTATATAAGGGAATACTTTTTAGTGGTGTGGGCAGAAGAATAAAGATATCAAGAACTATTATGTATGGTAGTTCTGTAGGAAAGTGGGTGGAGATAGGTTAGCTTATTGATTGCTTAGTTGAAGAAAAGGGATATTATGTTTAGATATGAATATATGTAAAAGATTTGAGTTAAGAGATATATCTATGGGGGTGGAGGAAATGGGCAGACTATGAGTTGAATAAATGTTAAATTAGGATTTATTATATAGTTTTATAGTGGAAGGTTGCTTTGAAATGTCATATTAATATACAAAAAAGACTTGATTTAAGAGACATGTATGGGGGAGGAGTAAAAGAGTAGATCATGAGTAGAAATTGTTAAATTGGGGGGATATAATAATATTACTATGCTAAATTAGGAGTTATTATATAATGTTATAGTAGAATGTTATTTCGAAATGTATAGTATAAGGGGGATATAATAATATTATTAGAAAGAAAGGGTCAGCATATGGGGGATGGAGTAAGGGGATGGTAAAGTATTATATAATCTGTTATGAATTTGGGTTGTACCTTGAAGAAGCCACAGGGGGAGGGGAGGGCGAGGTGGGGTTAGGGAGGAGGGGGGGGGAAAGGGGGAAAAATTTGTATTTGAAAAACTTTTTCAATTAAAAAAAAGAATATCTTCAACTCCTTTTCCAACATCTGTTTGTATTCTTTGTCTTTGCATATATTTTGATTCAATGTCCATCTTTTAAATCTTTTTTGTCCTTTCCATTTTATACTTATTGGGTTATGATCTGCCCACTCGTTTACTATTTCTACTTTTTCCACTGCTGTCTGTATTTCCACTGTCATCCAAGTCATATCAATCCTGCACCAGGATTGATGTGGGTGTGAATAAAATGTATATTGGCTCTCTTCACTATTCATTTCTCTCCATACATCTCACAATTTCAGTTCTGTTGTCATATTAAAGAATTCTTTTGGTAATATATCTTTCTTTTTTTAAAAAATTTTTATTACTCTTGTAATCTTTTTTGATATCTGCTATTGCATTATAGTCCCCAATTAAACAAATATTATCATATCCTAGTTCTATTATTTTATTGTGCATTTAAAAAAATTCATGTTGATTTTTATTGAGAGCATATATTACTATTAATAACAGTTGTTTTTGTTCAATTTCTAATTCTACCATTAACATTCTACCTTCTTCGTCCGAATGAATTAACTTTGATTTTATTCTTTCTTTTACATATATAACAATTCCTCTTTTTTTCTTTTGTATTAATGATGTATATAGTCTTCCTAATTTTGGGTTCTCTAATAGTTTCTGGTATCCTTTTTTAATGTGTACCTCTTGAAGGCATTTCACGTCCGTTTCAAGTTTTTTTAATTTAGTAAAAAATTGTGTTCTTTTTTTTTGGTGCATTCAAACCATTTATGTTCACAGAGAAGAGATTTATTGCCTCTGCTATTTCTTACTGAAGTTGTTTTTGGGTGTTTCTTGTCTCTCTTTTTACTCTCCCTCTTGCTCCTTCTTTTTCTTCTCGTCCTTTTTCCTGTATTTTTCTTATTTCTCTTTCTCTTTCCATTTCTTTTATTTGATCTTCCTCCTGGCTTTTGCTCTCTGATTCTTCCTTGCTTTCTTGTTCTTCTTCCTGTGAAAGATAATGTTTATAAAATTCTTGTGCTTTCTCTACTGTACTCTACTCCACTCTATATTTTCTGTCTTGCCATGTAATAAGTATGCCATCTGCTATTAACAATCTAAACATCACTTTATATCTGGTCAGTTGAGTTGCCAAAAATTGGTATTGTTGTCGTTGATTCTGGATTCTTCGTGGTATCTGCTTCAAAATTATAATTTCTTTGCCTTTGTACGTTAATGTTTCTTCTCTTGATTTCTTATAAATTTCATCTCTCACTGCTTTTTTGATAAATCTTATGTGTAATTCCCTTGCCAGCCTGTGTCTTCGTATATAGTTGGTGTGCACACAGTAAATTTCGTCAATCTGTCCCCTTATTTCCACCTTGTTTCTTTGTGTTAATTCTGCCAAAATTTCTGCCATTTTTTCGCCCAAATCCTCCTCTTTCTCTTCTGCGATACTTTGGAACTGTAGGAAATATGACGCTTTCTCCATTTCTAAAAACACAATTGAGTCTGACAGCTCCTTATTTAGTTGTAATGACTTCTGTTCCACCGTTTCTATTTTGACATCTATTTGGTCCATTTTTCTTTCCATTTTTTTTATTCTTTGGTCGTTCTCCAACATTGCTTGTTGTATGGTCTCTATTTTATTGTTCATATTTTTAATATCTTCTTTTACCTCTCCTATTTCATTCTTAATTTTTTTATGATGTATTTTTGCCTCTTCATGATTATCAGCAATTTTCTCTTGTGTTTTCATTAATGTTTCCTGTATCATCTGCAACATACTCTGTATATTGTTTACTGTCAAATCAGTTTTCTCTTTTTCTTTCCCCAACATATTTTCTATTGTTCTTTGGTTTGATGGGGAGGCAGCTATTCGAGTGGGAATTGTAGTTGGTTTTTTATGTTTTAACTACAGTTGCCGTGTTTGACATTTTTAAGCCTCAGGTAAAATTTTTCCACAATATCATATAACCATATAACCAATACTCTCTAATTATGTTTATATACGTATCTCTGTAATTCTTATTTACTATATCCACAGTCTTCCAAGACAGTCTCTCTTAGTATCTTTATCTCTTACAACAGTAATTTATGTTTTCCCCCCATCCACTTACTATATACTTATATATTGCACAATACAATTATTGAAATTCTATATATATGTTTTGTCTTACTTAAACTTTATCAATAATTATCTTTTGATTACTTTCTATTTATCTTATACAAGTTATACAAGATTATGACTTTAGTTCATTCAAACAAGTCAATTAAATCTTTCATTGCTTCATTAATCATTTACCATCTTTTACATTTCCCCCCTTTTCAATAACAGTAAAAAGCTCTATTATTTTTCCTTACTTTCACAGTCTATAATTATTTTATTTTGTTGTTTCCTTTTATTACTTAGCCTCTTGTTGCAAATGTCTGTAGTAATATTACATCAATGTTGCATCAGACTCCTTCAATCCTCCAGTCCTATCCCCAAGTCCTTCTATTATTCTATTATCTTGTCTTCCTTCTTTCTTGTTCTTTAAGTATTTTTGTATTTATATTTCCGATATTATAATTGCAGAGTTTATATTTATATTGTCATTCACTTATCAGTTATTAATCCTTAAATGTTTTTTCCAATATTGTAAGTACCTTAGAATATTTTCCAATATATTTTCTTCGCTGTTTCCTCTCTCTTCTTTTCTTCTGGCACCCTCTCTGCTTCTTTTTATTTTTAAGTTCTTATCTCCATTCCAGTTATCCTCTCAGTCTATTTAAATCCACCTTATGGGATCTTCCTTCTTTCGCACTAACCTCTTCTCCAATTCTTCTCTCCATTCTGTGCTCTGTTTCCTTTTAGTCGTTGCCTTTCCTTCTCCTCCATGTCTTTCTCCTTTCGTGCCTCCGATCAGCAAACTTTCATCTCTCCTTCTTCCAGATTCTCCTCGGTCACCATCGGAAACTGTTTTCACTTTCCGCTTCCTCGCTATGCGGCCGCCATCGCTCTTGGTCTGCCCTGGAGGTCGACTCTTTCTCCACTGGATTAAGAGGTTTGTCTTTGTCCTCTCGGTTGATTGCTATTCGCCCCGGGGTCTTCAGACCTTCCCTTTTTGTTTTCCAATCTCTCCAGGATCGGAGCTGCTCATAAAGAGCTCCTAGCAGAGAATATTTGGGATTTCGGGGATGACACTTCGTTCCGTCTCCCACTTTGCAATGATGTCAACGCCGGAAGTCTACTCCTCTCTCCTTTCTTTCTCCTTTGTTGTGGAATATTTTCCTTGTTTGGTATCCGAGCAACTCCAATATTCTAATAATATATACTTTCTTTTCGGTTTCTTTTCAATTTTACTCAATCTGTCACTTTTATCATCATAATTGTACATTTACCCTTATAATCTTTTTTCTCTCCCCCCCCATCCCCCTTTTCCATTTACTCTGGTGTCCTCTGGGTTTCTATTTCTTTTTTATCCTCTCCCTCATTTAACTTTCTATTTATCTAAATCATTTATCTATTATCTTTGATTCATATTTCTTTTCTAAACATACATACATATATACTCTAACCATACATAAAATCTTCATGTTTTGAAATACACCAATTCCTCTTTATCTTTTAGCATTAATCTATTCATTTCCGCACAGTCTAAAATCTTTTTTATTACTTCACCTTCTGATGGGATTTTTTCTGTCTTCCAATTTTGCACAAATACAATTCTTGCTGCTGTTATTATATGTATAATTAAATACACATCTTCTTTACGGTATCTCTCTGGCAGAATACCAAATTAAAAAAAAAAACTATGGTTTTAATTCTATAGGTTTATGTAACATTTCCTCCAACCATGTCTCAGACACCATGTCTGTATTCTAGACCAATAATTTTTTGCTTCTATATATGACCACCACATATGATAATATGATCCCGGAAAATGCGAACATTTCCAACACTCGGCTGATTTATCCTTGAACATTTTTGCTAATCTTTCTGGTGGCATATGCCATCTGTAAAACATTTTATATAAATTTTCTTTATATGCAGTTGCCATTGACAATTTATAATTTCTTTCCCATAGTAGTTGCCATTTCTCTAATTCTATCGCCCATGTTATCATTGTCTCGTTTACTTCTTCATCTTCTAGTCTAATTTGCAACAAATAATTATACAATCTTTTAATCATTTTTTCATTCTTTCCAGTCATTATCTGATCCAACTCTGATCTCCCCAAATTAAAACCATATTGTTTCAAATCTTTATCATATCTTGATTGTTTCTGCAGCCGGGTATATCAATCAGTCTCAATCCTTTGTTTTTCTAAATCTTGTTTCTGTTTTAGTTCTCCCTTTTCTGTTAAAATGTCCTTGTATCTTACAATCTTGTCCATATTAATTATATTTGGATGTGTCAACGTTTCTATTGTTGAAAGCCACATTGGTATTTCCATATAATGTTTTTCTTTTATTCTCTCCCATACCACTAATGAGCCATTCCTTACACAATGTGTCTGGAAGTATCCATGTATCCTATTTTTTCCATACCATAAGAAAGCACGCCAACCTAGTTGTAAATCATGTCCTTCCAAAGTCAATAGTCTTGTATTTCTCAATAAAATCCATTCTTTAATCCAAGTTAACATCACCGCTTGGTGATACAATTCCCAATTTGGTAGACCAAAAATCCTCCTCTAGTTCTAGAATCTTGAAGCAGTTTAAGATTAATTCTTGCTTTTTTCCCTTGCCATATATATTTCCACATCATTTTATTCAGACTCTCAACGTATTTTTTCTTCAACTTTATCGGAATTGTTTGAAAGAAAAACAAGAGTCTTGGCAATACATTCATTTTGATTAATATTCTTCCCATTAAAGATAATTGTAATTTTTTCCATTTTTCCAAATCTGTTTCAATTTGATTTCTTAGTTTATAATTATCTTCCTTCACTGTAATACATCTTGAAGTTAATTGGATGCCCAAATATTTCACTTTCTTCACTATTTGAATATCTAACTTCTCCGTTAGTTGCTTCTTTTGTTTTTCTCTCATATTTTAACTATAATTTTTGTCTTTATTTATTTTCAATCCAGCTACTTCTCCATATTCCTCTATTTGCTCAATTAGCTTTAGGCCCATTTCTATTGGTTCTTCCATAATGAATACTAAATCATACGTAAATGCTTGTAGCTTATATTCTTCTTTTTTAATTCTCATCCCTTTTATTTTTCTATCTTGTCTTATTTTTCTGTTTAAAATTTCTAGGGTCAAAATAAATAATAGTGGAGATAGTGGACATCCTTGTCTAGTTCCTTTTCTTATATCTACTTTCTCTGTCATTTCACCATTTATTATTACCTTTGCTGATTGGTCTTTAAATATAGTCTTAACCATATTAATGAATCTATCCCCAAATCCATCTTTTGTAATTGTAAAGTCATAAATTGCCAATTCACATTATCAAATGCTTTCTGCGTGTCTAAAAACAACAATGCCATTTGTTTCTCTGGATGTGCCTCGTAATATTCCAATGTATCCAGTATAATTCTTATATTGACTCTAATTCATCTGTTAGGCAGAAAACCATTTTGATCTGAATGTATAAATACATTTAACAACCTCTTCAATCTTTCCACCATAATTGATGCAAATATTTTATAATCTGCATTTAATAATGAAATTGGTCTATAATTCTTTATATATATATATATATTTTAATTTGATTTATATGCCACCCTTCTCCGAAGACTCAGGGCGGCTTACAATGTGCTCAGCAATAGCCTTCATCCTTTTGTATATTTATACAAAGTCAGCTTATTGCCCCCACAAACTGGGTCCTCATTTCACCTACCTTAGAAAGGATGGAAGGCTGAGTCAACCTTGAGCCTTGGCGAGATTCGAACCCTGCAGTAATTGCAGGCAGCTGGTCTTAATAACCAGCTTAATAACAGGGTGCCTTAAACCCCTGTACTACCAAGGCTCTTGTTGTAAATCTGTTTATTCTTTTGGTATAAGAGTTATATATTCCTCCATCCATGAATTCCGAACCTTGAGTTCTATTAGTAAATCATTAAATACTTGTAACAGTGTATTGCTTAGTACAACTTACAACTTTTTATATAATTCTGCTGGTAATCCATCTGGTCCCGGGTTTTTTCCATTCTTCTGCTTTTTAATTCCCTCCATCAATTCCATCATTGATATTCTTTCTTCTAATGCTTTTTAAAATTGTTCTGGTATTTTAGGAGTCATTACTTTTTCCAAATATTGTTCTATTTTTCCTTCTGATATCTGCTCTTGTTGATGTAATTTCTTATAATATTCCTCAATTATTTTTTTCTTTTCCTCATTTTGGTAGCATATCTTTCCCTCTTGATCTAATAATTGGGTTATCAATTTCCTTTCTTTTTCCTTCTTCATCTTATATACTAGCCATCTTCCTGGTTTATTTGCATTTTCAAAAAAAATTGTTTTGATGATTTTATTTTCCTTGCTAGGTCTTCATTTTCTATTAAGTTCAATTTATGTTTTTTCAAGTCCATTAGGTTTTTGATTTTTTTTTTGTTTTGATTTTTTTTCAATTCTTCCTCTAATTTCTTATATTCCTTCTCCAATTTCTTTTGAGCTTGTCTGTTCTGTTTGTTTCTTTTTCCTGTATAGGTCATTGCCAAACCCCTTATATATGCTTTACTAGTGTCCCACACATTTTGCAATGATGTATCTTCTTTTCTATTTTCTTTAAAGAAAAAAGTCAATTCTTTTTCCATATATTGTATACAGTCTTTCTCATTTAATAAACTTTGATTTAATGTCCATCTCATTCTTTTTCTTTGTCCTTTCCATATCATCATTGGATTGTGATCTGCCCATATATTTACTTCTATATCAATCTTGTCTATCTTGGATATTAAATCTATGGACATCCACATCATATCTATTCTTGACCATAACATAAGCCTGTTTGAATAAAATGTGTATTGTTTTTCCTTTAGGTTTCTTTTTCTCCAAGCATCCTGTAAGCTTAGTTCGTCTACTATTGTGTGAAATGTTTTCGGAAGTGTCTTTCTTGGTTTTTCATTCACTTTTGTAGATTTATAGTCTATCTCATTATGAACAAACACATTAAAGTCTCCTATTATGCAATTTTCTACATTTATATTCTAGTATTTTCCTGTGTAATTTTGCATAAAATTCTTCTTGATTTTCATTTGAAGCATATATACCCACAAGTAATATTTTTTGTAATTCATTACAATTTCTACCATTAATACTTTTCCTTCCTCATCCTCAAATATTTATTTGGATTGAATTGTCTGTTTGATATAAAATACTACTCCTCTTTTACTTTGACAAGCCAATGTTGTATACAATGTCCCCAATTTTATTCGCTCCAAAAGTTTTTTATGTTGCTTTCTAATATGAACTTCTTGTAAGCATATAATTTCTAATTTTAGCTTCCCTAATTTATTAAATATTTTCCCTCTTTTTATTGCTGAGTTCAGTCCATTGATATTCAAAGATATTATTTTAATTTCTTCTTCCATTTCTTATTTATTTACTTGTTTTGTCAATCTAGTCGTTCTTATTTCCCTTTGTTCTTTAACTTCTTTTGCTCTTGCTCCTTCTCTTAACACTCTCTTCTTGTTCTCTTGTTATCTCTCTTGGCTGTTCTTTCTTCTCCTCCTGTCATCCATCCCCATGTTCATCTCTCAATCTTTCTTCCTCTTGAACATTTATATGTTGTTTGTAAAATAACTGCTTTCTCTATTGAGTCTAATGTGTATCTTTGTTCTTGCCAGTTCACCAATTTTCCTTCTGGAATCAACCATCTAAAATTAGTTCCTCTCTTTATCAAACATTTCATGAGATTTTAATATTCTTTTCTCAGGTCTCTCACTCTTCTTGGAATTTGTTTCAGTGCCACTACTTCTCTCCCTTTGTGCTTTATCGTCGTGTTTCCCATCAATTGCAATATCTCTGTTCTCAATGTTTTCTTAGTAAATCTGACATGAATTTCTCTAGGCAGATTATTTATCGCATATCTTGTGTGCACTCTATATATCTCGTCGATCCCATTTAATATCCCTTCCTTACTTTCTTCCATTGCTTCTGCTAGTATCTCTGCAATTTTCTCTGCTAAATTTTACTAATTAGTCTTTATTAATGGCTTCCGCTTCTTCACCGCTATTCTGGAGGTGGGGAGGTAGCCTTATTCCGCTCCCTTCCTCTATTCTTTGCCAGTTCTCTTTAATTTAAATAGTTCTTAAAAGTTCATGAGAAAAATATTAAAAGGAATCTTGTTTCCAAGACCTCACTCTCTCACCCAGATGATCACCTCGCTCTTCTTCCTTTTCTTGCTTGTGGCTGCCCCAGCTTTTGACAGCTCTAATGGCTGCCTTCCCTCGCTGCTGAGTCAGAGGCTGATCGCCGGCACTTCAGGGAACTTGCGATTTCCCTGTCCGTGCCAGCCTGTGCCTCCATTCTTCGCTGTCCCTACAGGTCAGCTATGTTCCCTGGGGATCCCCAAAGGCGGCTGGGATATCGGCGTTCTCCCAGAGCCCCGGAATCCACACTGTACCACCGCGATGCAGTGTATTTTATATGGAAAATATTTTGGACTTACAGAGTACTAAGTAAAGGCTAGGATTGATCCATCTAGATAACTGATTTTGTTTTGAAAGAAATGGAGATTGAGTGAAATAAATATCTGCTGGAAAGAAGGCAGTGTGGGAATTTGAGGGAAGAGTCTTATTTATCAAAGCATACTCCCAGGATCTTGGACTCTCTGGATGCTGGATTCGATTGAGGCATGATTGTTCACCCTACATTTATTGTCATTATGGCTGGAGTTGAAGGAACAGCTCTGGAAACAAGAGAATTTCTTAATGTGATGGCCTTGGTATTCCAAAATATTTTGAACTTAATTGATGGTATGGATCAGAAAACAGAGTGTATTTTGCAAAGAATGAGAAACAAAGACCAAAATGTACATGTACATGAACTGGTGGAAGCAACAGAAAGATTGGATGAAATGGACCAGCAAATACAACACCAACAGGGAAAAAATATGGATCAGAAAAATCAGCAAATAAAGCAACAGCTTGATGAAGAGGAAAACCAGATAAAGGACAAGCAAAAGGAGTGGAAAGAACAGAAGGATTGGCCACATCAACAACTAAACCAAGGACTGGAGCAAAAAAGGGGACTGACAAATCAGCGGACAAAGGATGAAATACTGAAGAAAACAAAATGGATAAATCAACAATTGGAGAGGCAGGAAGATATTTTTGATAAGGAGATTAGGATATGGGCAGATAATTGGGAGAATTGGCAGTACAAAATTCTACTGGGAGAAATGTTTAGAGTGAACAAAAAAGAGATAAATGAAGATAGAGATAAAAATGAGTGTGGGAGTTGAATTAAAAAATGGATAAGAATTGAAGCACTAAAAAAAGGGAAGAGATGAGGGGTAAAAAAATTGCCCTTTAAATATTAAAGTAGCCTATTATAAGCTAGAGAGGCAAAAATAAAATTAGGGAAATATTAAAACACATTTTTTTAATAGAACAAATAAAAATAACAGATTAGAAGTTTACAGATGTTAGGTATTTTTTAAAATGTATATTTAAACAATGTAACGGGATTATATAAATCTGATTAATGTGATAGAGATAATAAAGTTAATGTGAATTGGATCAACATGAATGATATCTAGTTAAATTTGTTCATACTGCTATTGTGAATTGGATTAATATGAAAAAATTGATAAGAATTGAAATACTAAAGAGGAGATGTATAAATAATGAGGATTATATAAATTTCATAAATGTTAAGATTAATGTTAGCATGAATTGGATCAATATAAATGAAAGAGTTAAATTTGTTCATATATAATAGAGAAATGTTTAGATAGAACAAGAAAGATGTAGATGAAGGTAGAGATAAAGATGAGGAGTTAGGCATTTTTTTAATATGTATGTTTGAATAATATAATGAGGATTACTTAAATTTGAGAAATGTGATAGGGATTACTAGTATTGTTATTATGAATTGGATTAACATGAATGATACCCAGAACCAACTCTGTTCACACACAATATATATCAATGGTAAAATCTAAAAAATTTCACTACCGGTTCTGTGGGTGTGGATTGGTAGTCATGTGACTGGGTGGGCATGGGCATGGCTTGGTGGTAATGTGACCGGGTGGGCGTGGCTTGGTGGCCATGTGACCAAGTGGGCGTGGCTTGGTGGTCATGTGACCAAGTGGGCGTGGCCAAGTTGACATCACTTCTTTGCCCTTATGACCTACAAAAAGAAGATATACCAATTATTTCGTGCATTTAATATTTAAATAAGAATAAATGAAGTACAGAAAACAATAAAAGAGGTACACAAATACTTACGTAAGAGCAATAAAAGTGTTGTCTTTGATGTCACTTCTTTGCACCAATGATAATAATGACCTACAAAAAGAAGATATACCATGATATCCAAATTTAACCATTTAATACTTAAATAAGAATAAAAGAAGTACACGAGACAATAAAAGAGGTACACAAATACTTACATAAAAGTGTTACTCTTTAATTTTAAGATGTTTCCACATTGTTTTTTCATTGGCACTCACTTCCACTTTTCTTGAGCTTGATTCTCGGATCATCGGCTGAGCGATGGTGTTCTCTTAACCACTTTTTCACTGCAGGAATAGGGTCCCATTTTGGAAGAGGTAGTCCAGTAATAAGTCATGAGGTTGGTTAAATTAGAAACGGTTAGGTGACTTCTACTCTCTGAACATATGATGTTCATTTTCAAAAAACCCCTTTTCGCTTCTGAAGAACTTATAGCAATTGTTCTGACAATATCTTTAGCTTTTTAATACTGTCAGGAATTGCATAGTTCTTCGAATCTTTTAACATATTCTCCACAAAATCTCTATAGTCGTTGATGTTAATGTTGTAATTGAAAATGTCACCAAATGTGCGCAGTTGTTCTTCAGCTGCTGTCCCTGAAACTACTACTTCTGCAAAATCCCAGTACTCTGGCACCAAAAAAATGTAGAAACTGTAATTTATTCATGGTGTCCTGCAATTGGCTACCTGTTTTTAAATGTTCATAATCCATTAGTCTTTTCTGCAAATTTGTTATGATGCTTCCTAAAAGTCTTTCCCAATGAAGTCCAACAAATCGATGATTTTCTACAAAGTTTATATTTTTGAAGATTTTGAAGTAATTAGTCCATCAACTTTTCTTTCATATGGACCCTTTCCCTTTGTAAGCAGTTCAAATGCTTTCATTGATCTTCTCACCAGTTTTTCAGCCTTTATTATGTCCGTATTACTTGCAGTGCAGTTGAAAGAAGTGAGATTTCTTCCAGAATATAGATCATCAATGCCAAATCATTTAGAAAATATTTATTTTCCAGACGGGCAGCCATACCCGAGTATTTTGCATTCGCATGAAAATACTGATGTAGCGCTGGATAAGCACGCCATACAGCTAGGGTTGCCCATAAGTTACAGGCAGCCCATCTTGCCCCAAAAACTCTACCAATCTTTACGATGTTAATGTCAAGTTCTTCAGATATTTTGTCAAGTTCAATTCGGTTTTTATTGGATTGCTGAAAAATAGAACATATCTTATCTATAAATATTTTAAAATGATTTACTTGCTTTATTTCCTTTATGGTGTCATCTAAAACAAGTAGGAGGCGATGGTTCAAGCCATATGATGATGTGTGGAAACTCTTTTGCTTTCTAGTGCTCACTCCAGATTTTCTCCCAAGCATAACGCTGGCACCATGAGAGCAAAACGCTATTAAATTTTTTGTAGATAGTTCTGGGTAAACCCAACTTTGCGTAAACTTTCCAGAACTGCAGAACATATTGTCTCTGCATCTTGTTTCTTCAATTCAACAAGCTCAACAAAAATTGTTGGTGGGTTCTCGGAGTCCTCAACTTTTACGAAAACTATCAAAACTGGTTTGCAGGATACTGTTGACGCTTTGTCAATGATCAAACATATTTTCAGATTCTGCGCAATGATGCTGGTAAACATTTCGGTTTTAATTTCATTTGCAATGCACTCAACTATTTTCACAACTGTTGGCCTTGAATGCAATCCTATTCCCAAATCTACTCCATTTTCAGTTTGCAATTCTATCAATTCTTCTATGCTTGAAATTGGTCTACATGCTTTTGCCAGGCTGTAAACAGTTTTGAACATTTTACAAGTGGTGCCTAAACACTTTTCAGATATCTTGCCCATAGCTTTTGTTATGGCATCCTGCTCCCCTTGTTTTACGTTGTCTCTACAAATGGTGTGCGATTTCCATGTGAAATGTTCTCTCATTTTCTTCCTTAGAGACGCATGCTGCACTTCCTTATTTTTCCCAGATGCCTCAATCTTGAAATGCTTCCATTCTTTGGACACATGAACACTGCTCTCTATTGTGAACTCATGTGTCACACAGTACTTGCAACCTAGTTTCTTGTTTTAAACTTTCAATCCCTCATACTTCTTTTGGAAGTTGCTGTACTGTTGCAATGTCCAGCAGTCAGGAAGAATTATTTCAATTTTGGGCTCGGGTGACTCAATACTTGACTTGCTGCTTTTTCCGAGTCCAAGTTCAAGTGGTGGAAGTGGTGGTGCTTGTGATAGTTTTGGATCATCCAAGGCCAATTCTGATGGTTGTTGTGCCAGTTTTGGTTTCTTGGCCAACAAACCGACCAAAGTCTGTTGCCTTTTCATCCTTCCTGTTAAAGGTTGCTACTGCAAAAGGAAAAAAAGGAGCTTTGTTAGCTGAGGACTAGTGAAGTGGGAGTCCCTCACAATATAAAAGCATACAAAAAGCAGGAACCTCACAGAGCCACAAAGAGCTCAAAAATCAACTTTCACATTTTACACACAAGCAACACAAAAGCAACACAACTGGGTCACACACAATGCAAAAGCAGCTGGACTTCACACAAAATGGCCCCTGCAACAAGCAGGAACCTCATAATATCATGAAGGGGAGGAAAAAATAAAGAAAAATATTAGTGGAAGTTTAGAATGGAAGGGTGTAAAGCAATGTATCACAAAGTCAAATAAGTTAGGAAAAGAAATATGAAAAATAGACACAAAGAATGAAAATAGTGGTAAGTTTGAAATGTGAGGATGTAAGAAACTGATACTTAGATGGGATGTTGTTTGATTAATGAAGTGAAGTTAGTATTAAAAGAATAATATTGCAATTGCATATATATATGTGATTAGAATGATTGTATAAAATTAACATGAATATTAATTAATACTATGATAGTATAATTATGATGATATTATTAACAATATATGTTTAAGTGATTAAGTTTATTTCTTTGATTTTTGAAGGCAATTTAAAGAAACTGTATGGTTATAGTTGAAAGACATTTTAATTGGAAAATACACCATGTTTTATAGGTATTGGCAATATTATATGCAACAACGAAAAGAGAGGGAAATGGAGTGGAGTGGAAGGGAGAAGGAGAGGAGGGGAGAAAGAGTAAGGGTAGAGAGGGCAAAGGAGAGAGAGAAGTGGGGGAGGGGAAGAGTAGAAAGGGAAGGAGATAGAAGTGGAGAAGAGGGAGGGGAAATAGAGAGGGGACAGGAGAAGGAGAAAGGGAAGGAGAGGGAAGGAGAGGAGAAGGAAAGGGGAGTAGAGAAGAGAGGGAGGAGAAAGAAGAGGAAAGAAGAGGGATTGTTGTAAAAATGGGTGAAATATGGTGTACAGAAGAAAAGAAAACAGGCAATTTCATATATTTTTTTTGAGGGTTATACTATTTATTTATTTATTTATTTTTCATATTTGTATACCGCCCTACTCCCGAAGGACTCAGGGCGGTGAACAGCCATAATAAATACAAATACATATAGAAGTTAAAAACTATTAAGAAAAGATTAAGTAATTTAGGCGCAAAGATTAAAAACATTCAAATTTATCTAAAGAGGTTTAAAACCCAATTTAAAAGCCAGTTTAAAAGCCAATTAAAAAGGGAGAGTTAGGCCAGACCAGCTTGTTGGAATAGAAATGTTTTCGGGGCACGGCAGAATATGCGTAAGTCTTGGATGTTTCGTAACTCCGGGGGAAGCCCGTTCCAGATGGTAGGTGCCCCCACAGAAAAGGCTCCCCCCTGGGGGCCGTCAGTCGACATTGTTTGGCCGATGGCACCCTGAGGAGTCCCTCTCTATGGGAGCGAACTGGTCGGTGAGAGGCTATTGGTGGCAGGAGGCGGTCTCGTAAGTACCCTGGTCCTGAGCCATGGAGCGCTCTAAACCTTGAAGCGCACCCAGAAGACCACTGGGAGCCGGTGCAGCTCGCGCAGGAGGGGGGTTACATGAGAGCGCCACATTGCTCCCATTACCACCCGCGCGGCCGCATTCTGGACCAGTTGGAGCCTTCGGGTGCTTCTCAAGGGGAGCCCCATGTAGAGAGCATTACAATAATCCAGGCGTGAGGTGACAAGGGCGTGAGTGACTGTGCGTAACGAGTCCCGATCCAGAAAGGGATGCAACTGGCGAATCAGGCGAACCTGATAAAAAGTCCTCCTGGCTACGGCCGTCATATACTCTTCAAAAGACAGCCGTGAGTCCAGGAGGATGCCCAAGTTGCGAACCCCATCTGTGGGGGCCAACGACTCGCCCCAATAGTCAGAGATGGCGCCAACTGACTATATCGGGACGACGGAAACCACAGCCACTCGGTCTTGGATGGGTTGAGTCTGAGTTTGTTCCTCCCCATCCAGATCCGTACGGCCTCCAGGCACCGGGACATCACCTCGAGGGCATCATTGGGGTGGTCTGGGGTGGAGATGTACAGCTGGGTGTCATCAGCGTACTGATGGTACTTCACCCCAAAACCACGGATGATCTCACCCAGCGGCTTCACATAAATGTTGAATAGAAGGGGTGAGAGGACCGATCCTTGTGGCACCCCACATATAAGGGGCCTCGGGGTCGACCTCTGCCCCCGTCAACACAGACTGCGACCGGTCAGAGAGAAAGGAGGAGAACCACTGTAGAACAGTGCCCCCCACCCCCAACCCTTCCAACCGGTGCAGCATGATATCATGATCGATGGTATCAAAAGCCGCTGAGAGGTCTAGTAGGACCAGGACAGAGGAGCAACCCCTGTCCCGAGCCCTCCAGAGATCATCAACCAATGCGACCAATGCTGTCTCTGTGCTGTACCCGGGCCTGAATCCCGACTGGAACGGATCTAGATAGTTCGATTCATCCAGGTACTGAGGCAGTTGTCGTGCAACCACACTCTCAACAACCTTTGCAACAAAGCGAAGGTTGGAGACAGGACGATAATTTGCTAATACAGCTGGATCCAGGGAGGGCTTCTTGAGGAGGGGCCTCACCACCGCCTCTTTCAAGACGGTGGGAAAGACACCCTCACTCAAAGAAGCATTTATAATCTCCTGGAGCCAGCCTCGCGTCACCTCCCGGGAGGCCAGTACCAACCAGGATGGACACGGGTCCAATAAACATGTGGTCGCATTTAGTCTGTTCAGTATCCTGTCCACGCTTTCGGGAGTCACAGGATCAAACTCTTCCCAAATAATATTCTCAGGACCTGCTGATCTGTCCCCGTCCCCCCCCACACACACACAGCCAGCCGAGGGTTAAGGAAACACTTTGGAACGCACCCAGTTCTTATCTCCCTCTTGGCAGCGATAGACACACCGTCTGCCAAGGGACTTTATTTTCACAAACAGACAGATAAGATACGAACGTTCAAGAAAGTCCAAACAGAAATAATATTCCTCCCAGCAGTTCCGGACGAGGCTTTAGTGACTGTCCAAGGTTTTGCTTTGTTCGTCACAAGGATCCTTTGACCACTACCCTCTATTATATAGTCTCTGGGGTGTGGTCCAGTGACTCAGTTCTAATCCCTAGCACCCCTCCCAAGCTGCTGCAAACGTTTATCACGCCTTCGGAGGCGTGCGTCCAGGAATGATGTTTCATTATCACTTTGATTCGAATCAGCTGTCTCCTCTCCCTCGGCCGGCACTTGAGACAATGCCAGAGGGGAGGGGCCTGGAGAGGGAGGCCTGGCTGACTCCTCTTCCTCATGCTCGGAGCTTTCTTCCTCCGATGGGACAGGCTCAGAGGGCGGGGCCACAACACCTGCCCCTGTCATCTCCTCTGGATCAATCCAGTCAGAGTCTAGCTGTTCACGAATCTGAGCAATTTTGTCATACAGATATTGTACAAAATCCTCAGCTCTACCCTCCAAGGGCTCTTCTCTTGATGGAGCAGAGAGCGGGTCACCCTAAACAGGGCGGCTGGGCGATTATCTGATGACGCAATAAGAGTAGAAAAGTAGTTACTCTTCTCTACTCTTATCGCCACTAGGTAATTCTTAATATGAGATCTTACCAGTGTTCGGTCGGATTCAGAACGACTAGCCCTCCAACTGCTCTCTAGGCGTCTTTTCCGGCGCTTCATCTCCCTCAGCTCCTCAGTATACCAAGGAGCCAGGTGAGACTGGCACCGGGTCAGAGGCCGCAAAGGCACGACTCGGTCTAAAGCATCAGCCGCCGCCCTATCCCAGGCGGCCACTAAGTCCTCAGCCGAGTCGTGTGCTAGAACCTCAGGAAATGGCCCAAGCTCCATCTGGAATCTCTCAGGATCCATCAGGCGCCTGGGACGAAACCACCTGGTCGGTTCCGCCTCCCTGCGGCGGGGTGTGGCGGTTCGAAGGTCCAGGCGAAGGAGGGAGTGATCTGACCATGACAAGGGTTCAATCACTATATCCCCTATCTCGAGATCACTCAACCACTGTCCAGAGACAAAAACAAGGTCCAGTGTGTGTCCCCCCATGTGAGTAGAGCCATAAATTAACTGGGTCAGGTCCATAGCTGTCATGGAAGCCATGAACTCACGAGCCACCTCAGATGTCTCGCCAACTGATGACAGGTTAAAATCCCCCATGACCATAAGCCTGGGGGTGTCAACAGCCACTGCGGCTATAACATCAAGCAGCTCAGGCAGGGCTGCTGCCACATGGCAGGGAGCCAGGTACGTGACTAGCAAGCCCAACTGCACCCTATGACCCCACTTCACAAGAAGGGACTCACATCCAGCCGTCTGAGGAACAGTGGCCTCCCTTGGTCCAAGACCTTCGTTAATAACAACCGCCACCCCTCCGCCCCTCCCCTGAGACCTTGGCTGATGGAAAGCACGGAAACCTGGTGGGCACATATCAACAAGGGGGGCTCCCCCTTCCTGGCCCAACCAGGTCTCCATAATACCCGCCAGGTCCGCACCCCCCTCCTGAATAAGATCACAAATGAGGGGGGCTTTATTTACCACAGACCTGGCGTTGCACAGCATCAGCCGAAGGCCTGGGGCCCGAGGTTCCGTACAACCTGGGGAACGAGAAGAGCTTTGAGGGTCGGAGCGCGCCACCGCTTGTAAACAGCGAGGACGCACTCCCGTAGGATGATGTGGCCCCCTGCTCCCGCCATATCTGCCCCTCCCACCTACAGTATCGATGTTATGGGCATCTGTATCGTAAGATCTAATCATCTCCTTGACCCCAGAGTTCACACCTCCCATGCCACGCCCTACGGCTGGCCCAGATACCCTCCCCCACGGGTCTTCCCCCGAACCCACGTAATCTACCCCCCTCCCAGAATTCCTTAAAATCTTATTAAGAAATTTTCCTAAAAAACCCCATAACCCTCTTTTTGCTGTATTGAAATTATAATGGAAAATAATACGGATGCTAAAGCACATTGGTTTAGTTGTTATTGCATACTTGTTAATATTTATATGAAAATTAAAACTTTGTGTAAAAGGTAGGAGTAAATAATATGGAATAAGGAAAATGGAATGTAATAATTAGGAATATGTTTGTATGTATTGAAATGTATGATACTCAAACATCGCGCCATTCACCTAACGATATGTATAAATTTAAAAAAAATAATAAAAACTTGATTAAAAAAAACCCAAGCAGGAACCTCAGAGAGCCACAAAGAGCTCAAAAATCAACTTTTACACTTTACACACAAGCAACACAAAAGCAACACACCTGGCTCACACACAATGCAAAAGCAGCTGGACTTCACACTAAATGGCCCCTGCAATAAGCAGGAACCTCAAAGAGCCACAAAGAGCTCACAAACCAACTATCACACTTTACACACAAAACACACTTTACACACAAAACAAAGTTGTGCAGCTTTGTGTTGTTTTGTGTGTAAAGTGTGTTTTGTGTGTAAAGCGTGATAGTTGGTTTTTGAGCTCTTTGTGGCTCTGTGAGGTTCCTGCTTGTTGCAGGGACCATTTTGTATGCTTTTACATACAGTGAGTCAGTTGATGTAAAAGCACACAAAATGTCCCCTGCAACAACAAGCAGGAACCTCACAGTCACAGAGAACTCAAAAAACCAACTATCACACTTTACACACAAAATTTCACATACAGCTTTGTGAGATTTTGTGTTTGTGGAGTGAGTGTGAAACACTACAGAAACACACAAAATCTCAGAAAGCTGCACAAATCTAAAAATATAAAAGCAGCTAAAACCATTTTAAATGGCTATTTCCTAAAAAAAAAAAATTCCTAAAAAATCCCCCAATTAACTATTTTTTTTAAAGCAAAAAAACAAAACAAAAACCACTTACTTACCTAATTGAAGGCAGAAGACAGGCAGGCAGGCAGGTTCAGTTGCTTGCCAATGAGATGGATTGCAGCAGGCGAAGCAAGGCAGGTGTTCTGTGACCAGCGGCTCGAGATTCAGTCCGAAAAACAAAGGTAAGAAGCTGGAGGCTGGGGGGAAGGTTGGTAGTTAACTAGGTGGCTTAGGCAGGCAAGCCCAGGGACCTGGTGTGTGTGTGTGTGTGTGTGGCGCACTATGTCGCAACCGATCCCTGGCGGCTATGCAAACTATGCAGCCCGGGAATTGTGGGGGGCATGCCAAACCGCAACCAGCAATGCTTACCTCTTTGAGTGAGTGGCCGTTGACAAGGCATCTGAGTGAGGCATCCGAGTGAGTAGGCGTCGGTGAAGCGAGTAGCTGGGCCGCATGGCAAAGGGGAACTTATATAGGTTGGGGGTCGGGTAGCTGGGCAGAAGCAGCGAGCGACCCAGAAGTGGTGAGCAGGCGACGGAGCGACCAGGGCCGGGGCCATGAGGGATGATTGTTACCAGTTCGGCAAACCGATACCAATCATCCCTACCAGTTCGCCCGAACAGGTCCAAACCCATAGGATTTCACCCCTGATATAAATGTATTATATATATATATATAAAAAAAACAAACAAAAAATAAATAAATGAAAAGTTTGTGTCCAGGACGTGAGGGGTCTTTAGATATTTTCTTATCCCTCTTTCTGACCCATACAGTACCCAGATCTTCAATGGAAAGCAGACTGGTTGCAATTGTTTTTTCTGCATCCTAACTATCCAACTACAGTGATTCACTTAACAACTGTGGCAAGAAATGAGGCAAAATTCACTTAACAAATGTTTCACTTAGCAACAGCAATTTTGTGCTCAACTGTGGTTGTAAATTGAGGACTATCTATAAATAAATAGATACCAAATTGGTGGGAAGGTAACAGTACTCCATGACTTCATGCTGGCCACATGACCACAGAAATGACAGTGCTGGTTCAATGGCCTTGAAATGGAGATGAGCATCTCCCCCTAGCAATGACTAGTGGAGTAAAATCCACAGGGACTCCTTTTTACCTAGCTTGGCAAAGAAATATCTACATGAAAACAACCAAGCTCAGCACACAACTAGAACCTTCAATCCTGAAGAATATATGTTCTCTTAATATTAAAAGTAAAAAGGGCATTTAAAAAAAATATTAACACGCCATTTCAGCACAAAAATGTGGTTATTTGCATTAAGACTAAAGTTTAGTCTTGCTCTATATCCACTATCAAACCTTATTTACTGCGACATCCTGTTATTTATGCCAAACCTAACATTTGAAAAAAGTTAGTTAGAGCAATCAAGTGTGACAGTATTTTTAAACAAAAAATATGCACATCCCTTTTTCATAAATTCATTTTATTAATTTTAATTTCTGATACAATAATTCTAACGTAAGACTAGTTTTTATGCTATTGAATTCAGAAAAAAATGTACTTTTCTCATCTATTTACATAAAAACTTACCATGTGGCTGTTCAGATTATTACTGTATGAAAAGCAGATATCTGAGAGGCTATTGTTGTTACAACATTCAACAGTGCCATCAAGTCTTTTAAAACCTAAGGACAAAGGCAAAGGCAACTTATTATGTTTTCAGATATTATAGATACACTAGTCTATAATGTACTAAGAACTCAACCATCACCACTTCCTGCAGGGTTTTTATCTATGTGTGGGTGGGGGTTGTTTGTGCATATACAACCACAGTTCCAGTGATAGTCAGGAACAGCTAAAAGTATCCATCAGTATCCATTTCCAGTGACTATTTCCCATTCATCTTTATAAAAATACTTTGATATAAAACAATAATGTGTAGGACAATACTAACATCTATTGTGGGGGTGGACTACTGAAGAAGTTGCAAAAGACTAATTCAAAAAAATGCACTGACACTCTGCTTTCAAGTCTCTATGACAAGTAATAGATGTGTTCTGAAATTTATGCTGTCCTTATATGTCCTGACAGTGCTGTGAGGAAAGCCAAACCAAACTCCTTCATGGATTATTGTCTTGTTGTGGCAAAGGGGCTTGCATAGTTCAATGAAGCTATGAGCTATGCCATGCAGGCAGTGGTGAAATCCAAATTTTTGGATTTCTGTGGTTCTGTGGGTGTGGCTTGGTGGGCATGGTGTGGCTTGGTGGGCGTGGCAGAGGAAGGATAATGCAAAATCTCCATTCCCACCCCACTCCAGAGAAAGGATACTGCAAAATCCCCATTCCCTCCCCACTCCTGGGGGAACGATACTGCAAAATCTCTATTCCCACCCCGCTCTGGGGCCAGCCAGAGTTGGCATTTGCCGGTTCTGCAAACTACTCAAAATTTTTGCTGCCGGCTCTCCAAACTGCTCAAAATTTCTGCTAACAGTTCTCCAGAACTTGTCAGAACCTGCTGAAATCCACCTCTTGTGCAGGGCCACCCAAGACAGACAGCTCATAGCAAAGAGCTCTGACAAAACGTGATCCACTGGAGAAGGAAATGGCAATCCACTCCAGTATCTTTGCCATGAAAACCCCATGGACAGTATCAAAAGGCAAAAAGATATGATACTGGAAGATGAGCCCCTCAGGTCAGGTGTCCAATATGCTACTGGAGAAGAGCAGACGACTAGTACTAGTAGTGCCAGAAAGAGTGAAGCAACTGGACCAAAGCCGAAAGGACGCTCATCTGTGGATGCATCTGGTGATGAAAGGAAAGTCCAATGCTGTAAAGATCTATTCTCCATAGGAACCTGGAATGTAAGATCCATGAATCAAGGCAAGCTGGACGTGGTCAAACAAGAGATGACAAGACTGAACACTGACATCTTAGGAATCAGCAAACTAAAATGGACAGGAATGGGTGAATTTAATTCAGATGACCTTCAGGTATACTACTGTGGGCAAGAATCCCTCAGAAGAAATGGAGTAGCCTTCATAGTCAATAAAAGAGTAGGAAAAGCAATACTGGGATACAATCCCCAAAATGACAGAATGATCTCAGTTCAAATCAAACCATTCAATATCACAGTAGTCCAAGTCTGTGCCCCAACCACTGGTACTGAAGAGGATGAAATTGACCAGTTCTAAGAAGCCCTTCAGCACCTTATAGAATTAACACCAAAAAATGAGGTCCTTATCATCATGGGGAATTGGAATGCTAAAGTAGGAAGCCAAAAGATAACCGGAATAACAGGCAAGTTTGGCCTTGGAGTACAAAATGAAGCAGGGCACAGGCTGATAGAATTTTGTCAAGAGAATATGATGGTCATAGCAAACATTCTTTTCCAACAACCCAAGAGACGACTCTACACATGGACATCACCAGTCAACACAGAAATCAGATTGACTATGTGCTCTGTAGCCAAAGATGGAGAAGCTCTATACAGTCAATAAAAACAAGACCAGGAGCTGACTGTGGCTCAGATCATGAGCTTCTCGTTCCAAAATTTAGCCTTAAATTGGAGAAAGTAGGGAAAAGCACTAGGCCACTCGGGTATGAACTAAATCATATCCCTGATGAATATACAGTAGAGGTGACAAATAGATTTAAGGAATTAGATCTGCTGGACAGAGTGCCTGAAGAACTATGGATGGAGGTTCGCAACATTGTACAGGAGGTAGCAACTAAAACCATCCCCAAGAAAAAGTAATACAAGAAAGCAAAATGGCTGTTTGAGGAAGCTTTGCAAATAGCTGAGGAAAGAAGGGAAGCGAAAGGCAAGGGAGAAAGAAAAAGATACACCCAACTGAATGCAGAATTCCAGAGACTAGCTAGAAGAAATAAGAATGCCTTCTTAAATGAACAGTGCAAAGAAATAGGGGAAAAAAATGAATAGGAAGGACCAGAAATCTGTTCAAGAAAATTGGAGATATGAAGGGAACGTTTCATGCAAAGTTGGGCATGATAAAGGACCAAAATGACAGGGACGTAACAGAGGCAGAAGAGATTAAGAAGAGGTGGCAAAATTACACAGAAGAACTATACAAGAATGAGATTAACATCCCTGATAACCACGATGGGATGGTCACTGACCTCGAGCGAGACATCCTAGAATGTGAAGTCAAATGGACCTTAGGAAATCTGAGCAACAACAAAGCTAGTGGAGGTGACGGTATTCCAGCTGAGGTATTCAAAATCTTAAAAGACGATGCAGTAAAAGTGCTACACTCAATTTGCCACCAAATTTGGAAAACTCAACAGTGGCCACAGGATTGGAAAAGGTCAGTTTACATTCCAATTCCAAAGAAAGGCAATGCCAAAGAATGTTCACCATTGTTGCACCAAATGTTGCACCATTGCACTCATTTCACATGCTAGTAAGGTTATGCTTAAAATCCTACAAGCTAGGCTCCAGTAGTATGTGGACAGGACATACAGGCAGGACAGTACAGGCAGGATTTCGAAGAGGCAGAGGAACTAGAGATCAAATTGCCAACATATACTGGATCACGGAGAAAGCTAGGAAGTTCCAGAAAAACATTTACTTCTGCTTCATTGACTATGCTAAAGCCTTTTGATTGTGTGGATCACAACAAATTGTGGCAAGTTCTTAAAGAGTTGGGAGTACCAGGCCATCTTATTTGTCTCTTGAGAAACCTATATGCGGGTCAAGAAGCATCAGTGAGAACTGGACACGGAACCACTGATTGCTTCAAAATTGGGAAAGGAGTCCGGCAAGGCTGTATACTGTCACCCTGCCTATTTAACTTGTACGCAGAGCACATCATGAGAAAGGCGGGACTATATGAATCAAAAGTTGGAATTAAGATTGCTGGGAGAAATAACAACTTCAGATATGCAGATGATACCACTCTAATGGCAGAAAGCGAAGAGGAACTAAAGAGCCTCTTGATGCGGATGAAGAAAGAGAGTGCAAAAGTTGGCTTGAAATGCAACATTAAGAAAACTAAGATCATGACATCTGGCCCTCTTAATTCCTGGCAAATAAATGGGGAAGAAATGGAGATAGTGACAGATTTTATTTTCCTGGGCTCCAAGATCACCGCCAATGGGGACTGCAGCCAAGAAATTAAAAGATGCTTGCTCTTGGGGAGGAAAGCTATGGCAAATCTAGATAGCATACTGTAAAGCAGAGACATCACCCTGCCAACAAAAGTGCGTATAGTCAAGGCTATGGTTTTCCCAGTTGCAATGTATGGCTGTGAAAGTTGGACCATAAGAAAGGCGGAGCGCCAAAGAATTAAGGCCTTTGAACTATGGTGCTGGAGAAGACTCCTGCAAGTCCCTTGGACTGCAAGGCAATCAAACCAGTCAGTCCTAAAGGAGATCAGACCTGACTGCTCTTTAGAATGGGAGTGGGAGGCACCGTGTTACAGTGGTTCTCCTCCTATCTCTCTGGTCGGTCATAGTCGGTGTTGGTAGGACAGAGGTCGACCCCTAGGCCCCTCGTTTGCGGGGTGCCTCAGGGCTCGGTCCTCTCTCCCCTCCTATTTAACATCTACATGAAGCCGCTGGGTGAGATCATCCGACAACACGGGGTGAGATAGCAGCAATACACGGATGATACCCAGCTGTATATCTCTATCCCATATCAATTCAGTGATGCAGTGGATGTGATGTGCCGGTGCCTGGAGGCTGTGAGGGTCTGGATGGAGTCAACAGGCTCAGACTTAACCCAGACAAGACCGAGTGGCTGTGGGTATTGCCTCCTTAGGACTATGTTGATTGTCCATCCTTGGTTTTGGGGGGGGGGGGGAGAAATTGTCCCCCTCAGAACGGGCTCGCAATTTGGGTGTCCTCCTAGACTCACAGCTAACATTAGAGCAACATCTGACTGCTGTGGCTAGGGGGACCTTTGCACAGGTTCGCCTGGTGCACCAATTGCGACCCTACTTGGATCGGGAGGCTCTCCTCACAGTCACTCATGCCCTTGTCACCTCACGGTTAGATTATTGCAACGCGCTCTACATGGGGCTACCCTTGAAAAGTGTTCGGAGACTACAGTTGGTCCAGAACACAGCCGCGAGAGCTGTCGTGGGTGCACCTAGGTACACCCACATTACACCAATTCTCTGCGAGCTGCACTGCTCCCTATTGCTCTCTGGTCACAATTCAAGGTGTTAGTTATTACCTTAAAGCCCTACATGGCTCAGGGCCAGTTAGCTTCAAGACCACCTTCTGCCGCATAGCTCCCAGCAACCAGTAAGATCCCACAGAGTTGGTCTCCTCCGGGTCCCGTCAGCTAAACAATGTCGGCTGGCGGGCCCGCGGGGGAGAGCCTTCTCTGTGGCTGCCCCAGCTCTCTGGATCCAGGTACCTCCTGAGGTCCGGACCATCCCCACCCTTTTGGCCTTCCGAAAAGTGGTGAAGACCTGGCTTTTCCGGCAGGCCTGGGGCTGTTGATCTCGCTCTTATGATCTGGCGAAATCCGGCCATGAATGGTGTGAATAAGTTTTTAATGTTTTTAATATTTTTTAATTTTTCAATGTTTTTTATAATGATTTTTAAAATGTATTGTGAGCCGCCCTGAGTCTTCAGAGAGGGGCGGCATATAAATTTAATTAATTAAATTAAATTAAATTAGAAGGCCAGATCCTTGAAGATGAAACTCAAATACTTTGGCCACCTAATGAAAAGGAAGGTCTCACTGGAGAAGTGCCTACTGCTGGGAAAGATTGAGGGCAAAAGAAGAAGGGGATGACAGAGAACAAGGTGGCTAGATGGAGTCACTGAAGCAGTAGGCATGAGCTTTAATGGACTCCAGAGGATGGTAGAGAACAGGAAAGCCTGAAGGAACGTTGTCCATGGGGGCGTGATAAGTCGGACACAACTTCGCAACTAACAACTGCAGATGTGTTTTGAAATTAATGCTGTCCTTATATGTTCTGACAGTGCTGTGAGGAAAGCCAAGCCAAACTCTCCAAATTCATCAGCTTAGATTCTGCTCCAGAGCAAACACTGAAAAACTGTTAAATGGCTTCCTCTGGAGTTACAGGAAGAGTTGCTGCCCCTTGGTGAAAACTACTTCAACCCACTGTTCCTTTGGGATTCTTCTTTCTCTATGGACCGATGACCAATTGGTGCCCTGGCTTATTCTTTCCCCATGCATTGTTCCCTTACTAAAACATTGGCTAACTTGTTTTTCTTTCTCTCTATCTTTTCACAAATATGAGTTTTGGAAGGTAAATAGCAGAGAAAGGGAGCCATGGCTGATTTACATTTTTGCAATCTCCTATTGGCTAGCTCAAAGGAATGCTGGCCAACTCAAGCAAATACTCAACACTCGGCAGCTGCCATGTGTTTGAATGATGAAGCCAAAAACATAGATTAATTTGCTACCTGGGAGACCAGAATATAGGAAGAGCCCAACAAATTCACAATATTATTTTGCACTAGCAGGCTCTAGGTCAGGAGTGTCAAACTCAATTTCATTGAGGGCCACATCAGGGTTGTGTTTGACCTCGGAGGGCCGGTGGGGGCTGGTGCCAGGATGGGCAGGCGTGGCCATGGTGGGTATGGCCATGGTGGTCATGGTCACAGGACCTGTGGTGGCCAAGTGCTAATACAGGACTTCCCTAAGACCCTCCCTCACTCTCATTATACAGGTAATCGAGTTACGAATGCAATACAGCAGTGATGGCTAACCTTTTCCAGACCGAGTGCCCAAAGTGCGCATGCCCAAAACCCCAAAATGCAATGCGCACTTGACCCCCACACATTCACACACACCCACTGCATGCATCCCAACCCCCCTGCGTGCACGTGCAGCCTCCCCACATGCGCCCCGCCCCCATACATGTGCAGCAGAAGCCCGAAGACCAGCTGGCCGGTGGGAGGCACGCTCGCATGCATGGTGGAACTGAACTGAGGTGATGGCTCGTGTGCCCAGAGAGGGTGCTGCATACCATCTCTGGCATACGTGCCGTAGGCTCGCCATTACGGCAATAGAGCCTGGCAATTACATTGGTAAGCTGAGGATACATTTGATTGAATCACATGAAATGAACATGATCACTCCCTGCTTTCCTTAATGCATTTGTTGATCGAATGCGCAGGTCATTAAATGCACATGAGGTATCTCAGAATGGGAAAGAGCATGTGGGGCCTAGTCCTGGAGCAGGCCATCCAAGGTCTCCCCCAATCCAATGAGATACCTCATTCTCCCCTGGGGTCCCCACAATTGCTTCTCCCCCCCATCCTGCCCTGCTGGGTCTCCACAGACTGGGCCTGTTTTGCTAGCGTCCAGTATTCCACTTATTCTTCCCCACCCCATTTCCCATGGATTACTTATTTTTTGAAGATCTCAAGAGCTCCAGAAGAGATGACCCACTGGCAGAGAAGCCAAAGTGTTTTATTCAGATGAAGTAGTAAGAATGTGAAATCTAAGGAAAACATTTTCGCCAGCTTCTAATAAAACATTTCGGCTTGGGGCCATGTGGCCAGCAGGCCTCAGTAGTAGAAAAGGCCTGGGGAGGACCACAGCAGTCTCCCACTTCAGGACAGTTTCAGGGATTAAGGCTTTAGCAGCAGCCAATCAACAAGAAGCTTGCTTCCTTTATCTCATTGGGCTGAACTGCAAGCCCCTTGTTGATTGGCTAGCATACCCCAATCCCTGAAGCTGCTCTTTTGAACTAGCCTGTCAGCAGCAAGCAGGAGACTGCTTGTTGCTGGCCAGTCTAGGTGTCAGGGTTCCAAGTAATACCCTCAACAGATTCAAAACTCCAAGGTAGGCATCTTCCTCAGGGTATAGATTTATTAGAGATGTCATATATATTGGCACATTTGGGGAAAACCCGAATCTGAAAGCCCCGTGTTTTCCCCACCCAAAGTAAAATCAAAGTTCCTTTCCCTCAGTCCACATGTGCACCACGTGGTCCAATCCTGTTACTGTCCCAACTCCAGTTGACAGCTGTTCATTCCTCGGGTGCTGGCAAGACGTCCTTGATTCCCAGGAGAAAGAATGTTGTTATGGTTCCAACTCCCACACTATCTCCATCTCCTCCCTCCTGTTCCCACAGCTTGCCCAGCCACCGCTGTGCCAGCCCTGAAGACTCCCATTTAAAGATGGCTCCAGGGCTGACACTGGGCCCAAACTAAGCCTGCAGGCCCTCATGGCAGAGAAGCCAGTCTTTTATTCAGATGGGGAAAGCTGTTTTCCTTACATCTCCAGGTGATTCTTCAGTTATATAAGAACAATCTACAATGTATCATAAAAGTACAATTAGATGCAATCTAGAAACAATTGTACCTCTAGTTGAGAAGCTTAGCTGCTGTAGTATTGATGATTTTATGCAATAGCCATTTTGTGGCTTCTGATAGATCTTTCCCAGGCAGGCATTCCAGTCTTCCACACTATAAACTGAGCAATCTTGCAGACTGGTGACAAGGTCACCAACAAAAAGACCTCTAAGACCATTAGCAGGAGAATCCTAAAAAAGAAAAAAAGTTCATAAATCCTGGACCACCTAGTTTTGTTTTGTTGGCACGGTAGTTTAACCACGATCTGAAGAGGAATGAGTGAAACAAACTTCTCTTTTAACCAAACCAATCAGTGGAGTATGAAAAAAAAGTGTTTTCTCTTCTGATTATTCTGGCCATCCAGATTGATAAACAGTGATTAGCACTAAGTAAAACAATATGAATAGCCACTTCAATATCAGTAACATACTCCTGATGCAAATGTGATTTTTCTCAGTATCAAATCTTTCCCATTTTAATAGAATGTGTTTACACTTAAACCTGATTTATTAAATTCATATGTAGACCTGTTTATATTTCATTATATCACATAGGATTAGATTTATTTCATATACTTCACTATTAACACCACACATATCAGAGAGGCCTGGCCAATGCTGCAGCGACATGACAGACTCTTTGGGAGCTCCCAGAAGAACTGCCGATATCTCCGCTGTCCAGTGTCCTGAGTGACCTAAGTCATCCTGTAGGGATGACGAACAAGAGGAGCATGGTTTGACTGGCACAGGGGGGGTCATAAACCCCCTGGCTAGTCAGGAGAAGCTCCTCAAACTGGGCGGCGGAGAAAATGACCTTAGAGGTCATTAAAAAGCTGGGGCGGCCACAATGGAAGAAGAAAGCTTAAAAAGTGTGTGACATCGAGGTGAGAAAAATCTTTATTTTTGGGAAAAAGAAGTTTCCCTTCATACCCACTTGTGGTGAATAGAGTAAATAAGAGACTGAAAGAGAGGAGTGAGAGCGGTTGTGTATTCAACTCTCACATCCAGCATTGAGCAGTGAGGAAAGCGAAAGTATCAGATAAAAGGATTTTTTTTCTGGAGAGAAAAAAAAGAAGTTGGGATTTTTTTTTGAAAACTAAGCTTAATTAAATGGAGAAAGCTGAATTTTCTTTTTTTTTTTTTTTTTTTTTACAAAGAGATGAAATAGTTCTAAACAATTGTGAGTTTAAAGTTTGAATAGAACTAATTAACAGTAAAAACTTAGGAGTGTTGAAAATGCTTTGTTCTACTGACTGAATTAGCCTGCAGTGCCACCTAGTGGCAAAGGAAAAAGGGGGAAAAAGACTTTGAATTAATTTTAACTTCAAAGCTGACCGTGACAACTGTCTGCGAAGAAAAGGAAGCAGATGTTTAAGAGAGAAGGTCTAGATTGTTAACTTAGTTTGTACTTTCTAATTTTTTTTTTGCCTATTCCCTTATTTACTTTTGTTGAACACTTGATGTTCAACTTTGATGTATTTAAACTTTGCTGAATTGACTAGAGATTGGATTTTTTTTTCCTGCTTTTCTTGGACTTTTTAAATAAAGGGAATAAGGAGTGGATAATATGAAATTTATACACACACACACAGACACACAGACACAGACACACAGACACACACACACACACATATGCATATTCTTTCTAGCCAGGTTTTACCTACGTAAGCTATGATGTTATGCAGCCCTGGTTCTGTGAAATCTCATTCACAAGTTTCTGGGCTTTTTGTTTCTTGCTGACAGACAGCAAACTCTGCTGCCCTTTGGGAGACTCAAGATAGCTATTTCTGCCTTTATAAGGCTTCATCAGTGAGCCACACCCTCTTCTCAGGTATCCTCCCTGTAAAGGTACAATGTTTCTTTTTCTTTCTTTTTCGTAGGCTTTTATGTGCATATTCTTTCTAGCCAGGTTTTACCTACGTAAGCTATGATGTTATGCAGCCCTGGTTCTGTGAAATCTCATTCACAAGTTTCTGGGCCCAGCAAGAAACAAAAAGCCCAGAAACTTGTGAATGAGATTTCACAGAACCAGGGCTGCATAACATCATAGCTTACATAGGTAAAACCTGGCTAGAAAGAATATGCACATAAAAGCCTACGAAAAAGAAAGAAAAAGAAAAAGATATATATATATATATATATATATACATACATATACATATACATACACACACACACACACACACACACACACACACACACACACACTCTCTTTCTTGTCTATTTTTATTTTTGATTCTAAAAGAACTAGTCTGTTGAGAAGGTGGATTAAAACAAGAAGAGTCTGAAGAAAATTTGTTTGGAATTAAATTTGTTTTTTATTTTTTCTTGTGATTTTTATCTTTAAGGGTGGTTTTTATTTTTATTTTTTCTTTCTTCTTATTGTTCCCTTTTTATTATTGGAATAACTTTCGTATTTTTTTTTTAAGGGGGATTGATTTTTTCTGCTCTTTTTTCCTTTTTACTAATCTAACCATCGGGGAGGATTAGATAATTGGATTATAAATAAAGCAAAAGTGGATTATAAATTTATAACATCAAGATGAAGAAATTTACAGCATATTTGCACCCAACAGCAAGCCCATCATCGACAGAAACAAAAACCTCTGAAACATTGGACTTAAAAAATCTTATACAGTCCCTCCATGATGATTTGAAGCAGGATCTAAAAGAAATGAAAGAGATGATTGGGAAAAATGAAGAAAGAATTCAAAAAGTAGAGGAAACAGAAATGACAGAAAAGAAGGTGGAAAAGTTAGAAGAAAAGTTGATAGCAGTTGATAAAAATCAAGAAAAAAATATATGTTGGAAATGGACCGTTCTGAGTATTATCTAAGATTTCAAGATATAGAAGAGGAAAAAGGAGAAAACCTACCAGAGGTGATTGCTGAGATACTGGCAGAAGCAATAGAAGAACCAAAGTAGAAGATTTTAAATGAGATCAACGAGGTCTTTAGAGTACATACCAGATATGCAATGAGAAATAAACTGCCAAGAGAAGTACATGTAAGATTCACACAAAAAGCACTAAAGACAGATACTATAAGTAACAAGAAGTACAGCATTGAAATACAAAGACAAAGAAATAATAGTATTGAGACAAATACCTAAAAGAGTTAGAGATTTGAGGAGAGAATATCAGTTCCTAACAAAATTCTTAATAACAAAAGGAGTGAGTTTTAGATGGTTGATACCAGAAGGAATCTTGGTGACATGGCAAGAACAAAGACACAGATTAGATTCAATCGAAAAAGCAAAGTTATTTTATGAACAATTTTGTGGATCATTAGAGGTTGAAGTGGGAGCAGCAAGAGAGTCTAAACAAAAGGATGAAGAGGAAAGAAAATAAGAAACCACAAAGGAACAGGAAGAAAGAGCAATAAGAGAAGGAGCAAGATCAAAGGATCCAAAGGAACAAAGAGAGACAAGAGCGATGAAACTAAAAACTATAACAAGTAAAACAAAATATGGAAGAAGAAATCAAAGCAATATCTATAAACATAAATGGACTGAATTCGGCGACAAAAAGGAATAGAATTTTTAACAAATTAAATAGGCTAAAGACAGATATCACATGCTTACAAGAACTACACATTAGAAAACAACACATAAAATTATTAGACTATCCAAATCTAGGAGTGGTATTCACTTCATTGATACAACAAAGCAAAAGGTGAGTAGTTTTATATTGTAAAGAAAAATTAGAGCCTAAATTAATATTTGAGGATGAAGATCGAATTCTAATGGTAGAAACAAAAATGAATTTTAAACAAATACTTTTGATAGTGATCTATGCTCCAAATTATCATTCAACTCAACATCCATTACAGCATTAAAGTCACCCATTATACATATATTTTCATAATCCAATTCTATAATTTTCCTGTGTAATTTCTTATAAAATTCTTGAAACAAGAATTATGAAAATATATGTATAATGGGTGACTTTATTTAGACATACAAATTCTGAAAAAAGTGAGATATCTAGGAATACAACTAACTTCAAGATGTGCTACGATAAAACAGGATAATTATTACAACATAAAATGTCACTGCGTTATTTTATTTGCCAGCTGAGCTCATTATTTCTGGACTGTCAGACTCTCCGTAGCTTGCCAACTTCTTATCAGTAAGCTACGTGTTTCCGTATCCACCCACATTCCTTTACACACTTTTTCCTTTGTTCTCTTTCCAGCAAGGTCCGGCTGAGATAGCCGGCAAGAATTACTTTCAAAAATGTAGCAATTAACTTTTCTTAGTTAGTGAGGTGTTTTATTTTCTTTATAACAAATAAATGAGTTTTATTAGAAACCTTTCTTCGCGTTTCTTTTTTGGAATATTGCAAACAAGAATAAGCCTCGATTCATCTCCTCTAATTAAACCAGGGTAATTAGTCCCAGAGCCAAACATGGGATTAATAAATGCCCTGACATCTGGTAGCACTCGGACGGTTGATTTATGGCTTTTTCCTTGTTTTGTTATTTCTGATAAGAGCGCATAGGCAATTAGTTTTTAGCTACTGAGGTACGCTAATTATTTTTGCTAAAATGCCGAAACAGAAGAAAAAAGGCAAAATGAAACTAAGACCACTCTTCGTAAATGATTTGATTGATCTTTCCAACGAAGAGGTGGCAGACAGGAGATTTTCAGATTTCCAGCCCCTTACTACAGCCACACGCCTGAAACAAGAAAAAGCCGTGGGAACAGAAATGGAGGGAGATAAGACAGAAGCTGTTTTTGAAGGAGAAGCACTACGACTGAGGTCAGTAACTCCCCCTTCTAATTATGCCAGCTCTCAACCTGTCTTCCCAGAACCTTCTGAATTTGTAACGCTCGGTGCAAGGCTAAAGCAAACTACCGAGCAAAATTCCTCCCACGCAGAGAGAGAAACAATTCATTATTCTCCTCGAAGCTCTAAGCTCACCCTGGATGAGCTGGCTATGAAAGCCTATCGTGACCGTATAAAACTCTATGAACAGCAGCTATCCCAGGCAAAAATGGCTATATCTATGTTTGAGCAAGATAAGGGAGATAACTTAAATTTTTCAAAAAGCACCATATTGTCTTCTTCCTTGGAGCCAAAGACACTCCCCCTGGTGGATTTTGTGTCAGGACAATTAAGACAGAGGGCACTGCATACGTCACATGAAAGTCTCCCTGATCAAGTTACAAATAAACCTGTCACACGCAATCATTTCTTGTAACTACAAAGCTGCCCGAAGCTAAAGGTGCAGCACCATCTGCTGGCGAAAGTATTTTATTACAGGAAGCTGAAATGCCACAAGTGTTTCCACAGGCCCAAACTCAAACACCCCCTGGTGGTGTTGGTGTCCTTTTAGATGGAACACAGGCAAACTTTATGCAGCAAAGGCAAATGATTGCATCTCTAGCAGGTCATGCCAATATTGCAGATCAAGCACAAATGGCAACTGGCATACAACAGATTCCAGTGCATCAGCCACAGCAGCTACAAATGCCTGCATATGTGCCCCAGCCACAAGTGCAAAGAAGGCCACCTCCTGGCCCACTTCCAATGGCACAACCAAGACCATTTTTAGGTCCACAACAGGCACAGCAAATACCACAAGCATTTCTGCCAGCACAGCCAGCGTACCAAGTGCAGGCTCCTTACCAGGCATTTTCTGTCTCTCCACTAACTGGTGAGTCAAAACTAAAAATGTCAGGACACAATTACAAAGCCTGGGTCAGTGAGATTACACTATTGCTTCTTAGAGAAGGCACTCATTGTATGGTATTTAACCCTCCTGCACAACCATCGGATTTTGCAATAAGAGATTTAGAGATAAGGGCTCGCACAACATTATTGATGTCCATGGATACTGAATTGCAGGTCACTTTTCCACCAAATACAACAGCCCGACAAATTTGGGCTGAATTGGAAAATTGCTACAGGCCTATCTCAATTGAATCTTCATGTTTACTCATGTCTGAACTCCACGGTTCGAGATTGAAACCTGGTGAACAAATTGGAGGACATTTGACCAAACTGAAAGGTCTGAGAACAGAATTGAGAGAAAGAGGCCATAACATTGAAGATATTCAAATGATCAGCATCATTATTAACTCTTTGAATTATGAATGGAAAGATGCTGTTACAAAAATTAACCAAGTCCCAATTGCTCAACGCACAGTGGACAATGTCTGTAGACTTTTAATTGAAGAAGAGGCATTCATGTTGGCCACGCCACACTTGAGAGGACCACCCGCATCAAGAGCTCCAGCTAGACGCCCCTTCCGAGGAAGGACCTATGCTCCTAGGATGCCAAGATGCTACACCTGCGATCGTGTGGGACATGCCACCCGGGATTGTCCCCAACGAGTTCCAGCTCCCGTCACGTACCAGCCCAGAGGAACAGATTCCAGAGGCAGAGGCAGAGGCGGAAGACAAGGTCGTCGTGGTCCCCGGCGTGATCCACAAACTCCACTCGCCACATTGGCTTTAACCAATGATCCACAACCTCAACCAGAGTATGACAGACGACTCCTGTGGACTTTGGACAGTGGTGCAGCATTGCATGTTACCTACAGAAAGGAACTTTTTACAGAGATGCACGAGCCTGAACCAGAACTACGTGAACTTTATTCTTTTTCAAATCATCCTTGTCAGGTCAAAGGAAAAGGAACTGTTTATGTTGAAGAGCTCGATGCATTCATTCCTGATGTTTATTACATACCAACAGCAACCAGTAATTTGCTTAGTCAGTGTCACTTGTCTAGAATGTTAAAGTTCCAGGTTCACCACCTTGAAAAAGCAAGTTACATAGTTAAAGATGGAGATATTGTTGCTGAAACCATATTAATTGGTGGTGTTTATTACTTAAAGCCAAAGCCTAAACCGCAAACACAGGCATGTATACAAACTCCAAAAAGGGAAGGCACAGGCCCAGAGAGAGATGCTCCAGTGAGAGATCCTGTTGCTATTCCAAAGGCTCCTAAAGCCAACAAAAATAGAATTGGTAAACAGGTTGCTCAGAGCAAGCCTGAGGTTCCGCATAAAAATGTTAATGTTGAGAATTCACTAACTGGTAAACCTTTGCATTCCAGGTGTATCCACAAATGGCATAGAAGATTGGTGCATGCCAGTTTCCGTGTTCTTAGGAAGATGCCGGAGTTCGCAAAAGGTTTGGATCTAAAGGGGTGTAAGGTGTTTTTGGATTGTGCTGTATGCAAGAAGGCCAAATCCAAAGCAGCAGCCATTCCCAAACACGCTACACGCCTGTCAACACGCATTTTTGATTTGGTTCACATTGACATAGTTGGTCCTTTCCCGCCATCATTTGGTGGTAGAAAATATATTTTCTAACAATTGTTGATAATTACTCTAGATATGGATATGTATATCCTATGAAAGAAAAATCAGAGACTTTTCAGATCTTTAAAGACTTTGCAACCCTTGTTTCTACCCAACACCAAGTTCGCATCGCCAGAATCCAGAGTGATCGTGGTGCCGAGTTCATGTCTCAGCATTTCCAGGACTGGATGCGTAAGAATGGAATTATTCATCAGACTTCGGCCCCTTACACACCAGCTCATAATGGAGTCGCAGAACAAAGACAAGGGGTACTGCAAACCATGATGCGTTGTCTCCTAGAAGACGCCAACCTTGATATGATATACTGGGGTGAAGCTATCAAGTACGCAAATTACATTGTCAACCGTACTTGGAGCAGTGTAACAAATCAGACTCCTTTCTTCATGTTGTATGGCTACAAGCCTGATCCTAAAAACATCCATATTTTTGGTTCATATGCTATGGTGAACATTCCCTTAGCTCAAAGAAGAAAAGGAAGTCCAGCAGCAAAGAGACTGAGATTTATGGGTATTGATGATAACTCAAAATGGAGCAGATTTATTGACTCTAAACATGCAATTGTGATTTCCCAATCTGCTAATTTTGAAGAAGATATTGACTGGTCCAGGATTCATTCCAATGATCCTGGAGTTTATTTTCCCAGAGATGATACTGCTGATGCTACGCAGATTGATGATCAAGATTCCACCACCGATTCTTCTCAACCTGATGTTCCATCTTCGCAAGCCGCAGATGCTGACGCTAGCGACGAAAGTGAGGACAAGGACGAAGCAGAAGAAGACTGGACAGTTGTTCCGAGACGTTCCAAGAGGGTCACAAAAGGAATCCCTCCACAATGATATTCTTGGCAACTGACAAAAGCACCCTTGCCTTTGATTTGCAATGTTACACTTCCACCTGATAATTTCACACAAATCAAGCAGCTCCCTGATTCAGAGCAAGACAAATGGTATGAAGCAATGCAAGTTGAAATGGACAGTCTAAAGAAACTTAAGGTATTTACACCTGCAAAACCTCCAGCAAACAAAAAGATCATTGGCACTCGATGGGTCTACAGAATCAAAAAGAAGCCAAATGGTGAGTCATTGTACAAGGCCAGATTTGTAGCTCAGGGTTTCGCTCAACGTTATCCCGAGGACTACATAAATACCTACTCACCGACAGTTAGAACTGAGAGTGTAAAAATTGCTTTAGCAACTGCAACTATCCTTGGTTTAGAAGTTTTCCAGTTTGATGTTGACACGGCTTATCTACATGCAGACCTAGATGAAGAGATCTACGTGAGAAGTCCTCCAGGATACCGACAGCAAGAAGGGGATACCTGGTTCCTAAACAAAAGTCTTTATGGTCTGAAACAATCTGGTTTAATGTGGTATTTATGTCTTACTGACAAACTAAATTCAATGGGCTTTATTAAGTCCGAAACTGATGAGTGCGTGTTCACAAAAAGATCTAACAATGCATATGAGATAGTTCTTGTTTATGTTGATGATATTGTTTATATTGGTCCAAATAAGCAAATGAGTGAAATTTTTGCCAAAGCTTTGCAGAGATACTTCACATTGAAATCTTTGGGTCACATTAGCACTTATTTAGGTGTTCAGATTAAAAAAACACAGAAGGGGTTTAGTCTTTCACAAGAAGATAAAATTGAACAAGTTTTGCATCATTGCAACATGAAGGATGCTAACACAACAAAGACACCCATGCAAACAGATTTTTACAACTTGACACATGAAGAAAGTCCTGAGTTCGAGGATCAAACACTTTATCGTTCAGTCATTGGGTCACTATTGTACATTAGTAGTTGGACCAGACCCGACATTGCACTTAGTGCTAATCTCTTATCTCGACACGTAGGTAAGGCAAAACAGTTTCATTGGACATGCATTAAGAAATTACTGAGATACCTAAAATACACTAAACACTTGAAGTTATTGTTAGAACCAACACATACTGATTATGCAGAATTATGTTGTTATGCAGATTCTGATTGGGCAAGTGATAAGAAATCACGTAAAAGTACTTCAGGTTATATGATGTTCTTAAATGGATGTCCTGTTTATTGGCAAGTACGTAAACAGAATTTTGTTTCTTGTTCATCTACTGAAGCTGAATATACTTGTGTTTCAGATGCATGTAATTCTCTAACTTGGTTTGATGCTTTAGTCACAGATATCTGGACACACCCGATCCGACCGATCACCGTGATGGAAGACAATGAATCGGTGGTTTATATTTCTGAATCTTATTTCACAGGTTCTAGGTCCAGACACATTGACATCCGTTATCAAAACATAAAACATTTAGTGAAAAAAGGTTTTGTCAAAATTCAATATGTATCTACACATGATCAAATTGCTGATATGCTCAACAAACCACTTCCAGCAGCTCAACACGAATATCTGCGTATGAAGATGTGCCTTATTTGATGATGTACTGATATTCGCTCAACTGGCAAAGAAGGGGAATGTCACTGCGTTATTTTATTTGCCAGCTGAGCTCATTATTTCTGGACTGTCAGACTCTCCGTAGCTTGCCAACTTCTTATCAGTAAGCTACGTGTTTCCGTATCCACCCACATTCCTTCACACACTTTTTCCTTTGTTCTCTTTCCAGCAAGGTCCGGCTGAGATAGCCGGCAAGAATTACTTTCAAAAATGTAGCAATTAACTTTTCTTAGTTAGTGAGGTGTTTTATTTTCTTTATAACAAATAAATGAGTTTTATTAGAAACCTTTCTTCGCGTTTCTTTTTTGGAATATTGCAAACAAGAATAAGCCTCGATTCATCTCCTCTAATTAAACCAGGGTAATTAGTCCCAGAGCCAAACATGGGATTAATAAATGCCCTGACATAAAAAGACAAATTGAGAAAGATCTGGAAAATGGAAAACTTTACAACTATCACTTATGGGAAAGATCACAATAATCAAGATGAATATACTACCGAGACTATTGTTTTTATTCCAAACAATTCCAATAAGAATTGAAAAAACCTATTTTCAATACCTTAATAAAATAATGAGGAAGTTCATTTGGCAGGGGAAAAGGCGAGAATTAATATAAAGTTGTTACAAGATGTAAGAATAAGGGGAGAATTTGGACTACCGAACTGGGAATTATACTACCAGGCAGCAACACTGACCTGAATGGATAGAATTAAGAAATACAAGATTATTAACTTTGGAAGGACATGATTTACAATTGGGATGGCATGCTTTTTTATGGTATGGTAAAAATAAGATACATACATATTTTCATAGACATTATGTAAGAAATGCATTGTTATTAGTATGGGAGAAGATTAGAGATAAGTATTATGTGAAAATTCCAACATGGCTATCAATAATGGAAGCACTAATACACCCAAATATGATTAATTTTAAAAATATTTTTAGATATAAAAATTTACTTACAAATAAGGGGGAATTGAAAGGAAAATAAGAATCGATAGAACAAGGGATTGTGATGGACTGGTATATGTATATGCAAGTACAAGCAAGATATGAAAAAAATGCAAAATTATATGGTTTCTATTTAGAAATGACAGATCTGGATAGGATACTCATGGGAACAGAGGACAAAATAATTTTTAAAAATTATAACTTTTTGCTTAGCATTGAATTAGAAGAAGAGCAAGTAAAAGAAACAATGATTGCATGGGCAAAAAATTGTGGATACTCAATTGAGCTTGATAGATGGCAACAGTTATGGAAAGGAACTATAAACTAACAATGTCAACTGCATATAAAGAGAATCAATATAAAATGTTTTACAGATGGCATATGCCTCCTGAAAAATTGGCAAAAATGTTTAAAGATAAATCAGTTAAATGTTGGAAATGCCACCAAATACCAGGATCTTATTATCCTATGTGGTGGACTTGTCCAAAAGCTAAAGATTATTGGAGCAGAATTAAGATATGGATAGAAGAAATGACTCAACAATATATTGATTTAAAACTTGAGTTGTTCCTACTGGGTAGCCTACCAGAGAAAATTAGTAAAGAAAATGTATACTTGATTATACATATAATAACTGCAGCAAGAATAATATTTGCACAAAGATGGAAAGGAGAGAAAATCCCTTTAGAAGGGGAAGTAATTAGAAAAAAATTGGACTTCCGGTTGGCACCGCAGGCTCCGTGGATGGTCATTTATGACCGCCAGCCCTGCATCTCCATTAAAGCCGCTTTGACAGTGCAAATCAGCTGTCAAACGGCTGAAAAAACTCTCCTTCGGGAAAAGAAGGAGAGGAGAGCTGGTGGGCGAGAGTAGAGCCCCCCGAAAGTCCTCTGGATCATTTCCAGAGGCTTGGAGGGTGAGAGCTCCTCAGGCAGCCCGCCAAGAAGCTCCGGAGCCAGGACGACCCTGCAAAAGCAGGGTGAGAAGCCGCGATCCGATCCTGCTTTTAAAAAGTGAGTTTGATTGATTTCAAGCGCAGGCAGAGCGGAAAACAAGAGAACAAGCCTTAAAAATACAGAGCTTAACTCCAAAGTTACTTTATTTCAATCTGAATCTTGAGCGGGAGGCGGAAGATGGCGTCTTTGTTAGGGCTTTGAAAGTGAAAGCCTGAAACTAAAGTGCTTGAGAACTCTGCGCTGGGAGAGTGGATTAGCTGCCTATTAACTGCTGGGAACTGAGAGTGTGGAGGGAAGAGAATAAAGGAAAAAAAACTACCTTGTTTGGCAATTTAGAGACTATAATTTAACATCTTTAAAGACTTTGTTGCTTTTAAAGAAAAAGGGGGGGGGAAGAAAAAAAAATGGCTTCTAGACAAGTGAAACCAGGAGTTGCTAAAGGAGGGGGAGGCTCCCCAGTTGTGTCACTGGTGACACAGAAAGCACAACTTCCGGCTGATTCACAGAGCCAGACCCAGAGTCAAGACGCAGCACTGAATGATTTTAAGGAAGCTATGAAAGAAGCCATGAATAATCAAGCAACAGCAATGAGAGAAGCAATGAACAATTTAACATTACTTGTTGAAGGGAAGTTTAAGAAAACAGAGGAAGACATAAGTTCGATCAAGGGAGCAGTTGCAAAGGAGCGTGATAAAATAAAAGATGATATTGTTTTTGCTGTATCAGGACTATCAAATCTTGTTATCCAGCTTGATGGGAAAGTTGAAGAAATTAATGAAGCCAATTTAAATCTGGAGAGTAAAATGGGTGATGTCATGACCAGAACAGAGAAAGTGGATGATGAATTGGTAATGTTACAATACAGATCTATGGAGTTTGCTTTGAGACTGAGAGGCCTGAAGGAAAATAGTAAAGAAAATTTAAAAGACATTTGTGCTGATGCTATGGCTGAGATAATTAAAGAAAGACCAGAACATGTGGCAATCCAAATTGATAAAATTTACAGGGTTAATTCCTGGTTGGCAAAACAAAGACAGCTGCCACGAGATGTGGTGATTTACTTTACAACTAGGAGGATCAGAAATGAAATTTTACAAGCTTCTTACAAGAATAAAGTTCAGATGGCTGGGCAAGAGGTGGTGGTTTTGAAAGAGATTCCTCCAAAGATGTTGAGAAGCAGGAAAGACTTTGGTTTTCTGGTAAACGAGTTGAGAAATTAACAGGTGGCATATAGATGGGAAGTTCCAATTGGTTTAATAGTGACTTATAAAGGAGAAAGATACCGGTTAAACACAGTTTGGAAGGCAAAAGATTTTTATGTAAATGTGTTACAGGCTTGATACCCTCCCTCACCGGGGGAGGGGGGGAAGGAAGAAAATGGAGATGTTACAACAAGAAAAAGATGGAAAACAGATACAAACCTACACTGAAGTTGCAGCTGGAGGAATTATTATGGAAGAAGATTTGGATCTTGGGGGTTTACCCCCAACTTTGGAACCACCTAAGAAGGGAGAGCCGAAAGCACAATGACTGACCCGATCAACTTATAAATTGCAACAACAACAACCAAAAGGGCAGCAATTTCAAGAATCATCTCAAGAAGTACAAAAAACAGAAGCAGTGGGGGGAGTTAGGCCTAAGAGTAAGGTGGAGGAGGAGCTTCAGCTGATGCTTACAAGGCTTCGAAAGGCTAAAGATGGCAAATAAATTCCTATCTTGGAATGTTAATGGCCTAAACTCACCACAAAAAAGAAAGAAAGTATTTCACTACCTGAAACAATTTAACAACGATGTTATTTGCTTACAAGAAACACATATTAGATTATCAGATCAAAAATATTTGATAAATTCAAGATTAGGTACAAATTTTGTGGCATCAGCGCCAGAGAAGAAAAATGGACTAGTTATATATGTAAGGAAAGGACTATCAGCTAATCTAATTGAGGCAGATGATCAAGGAAGATATATTGCAATTGAATTACTGACACAGTCTGGAAAAATGCTTTTTATTGGAATATATGCCCCTAACCAGCAACAAGACAAGTTTTATAAATTTTTACATACTAAAATAATACAGTGGGACTATAAATCTTTTATACTAATGGGTGATTGGAATGGAGTAATTGATACGCAGAAAGATAAAAAAAGCTTATCAAAGACTTCAGCACGTGCAAAACTACCTAAATCTTTTTTTGACATGATGGAAGATATAGAATTGAGAGATATCTGGAGAGAATGTAACCTGGAGGAAAAATATTTTACTTTTTTTTCTGATAGACATCAATCCTTCTCCAGGATTGATTTTATACTAATCACAAATGATTTTATTTCCAGGGTGAAGAAGACGAAGATATGTCCAAGATCTTTAACTGATCATAGTCTGGTCTGGATTGAATTTGAACAGTAGAGGGGAGAAAGGAGGTCTTGGAGGGTGAATGAAAATTTATTTAGATATGAAGAAAATGTAAAGGAGCTTAAAAAACAAATGAGAGAATTTTTTGTTATTAACATGAATAAGGGTACTCCTATGGAAATGGTCTGGGATGCTAGTAAGGCTTATATGAGGGGTATCTTAATACATATGAATAATAAATACAGACTAAAACAACAGAAGAAGCGTAAAGAGATAGAGGAAAAAATAAAAAAGAAAGAACAATTACTGATATCTAATCCAGGTGATAAGAAAGTAAAAGAAACAATAAACATACTACGAGGGCAATTCAATATGTTAATGGCTGATCAGGTGGCAACTAGTTTACAATATGCTAAACATAATACATTTTGTAATTCCAATAAAGGGGGAGAGCCTTTTCTGTGGGGGCACCTACCATCTGGAACGGGCTTCCCCCAGAGTTACGAAACATCCAAGACTTACGCATATTCCGCCGAGCCCTGAAAACATTTCTATTCCAACAAGCTGGTCTGGCCTAACTCTCCCTTTTTAATTGGCTTTTAAACTGTCTTTTAAATTGGGTTTTAAACCTCTAGATAAATTTGGATGTTTTTTTAATCTTTGAGCCTAAATTACTTAATCTGTTTCTTAATAGTTTTTAACTTCTATATGTATTTGTATTTATTATGGCTGTTCACCGCCCTGAGTCCTTCGGGAGTAGGGCGGTATACAAATATGAAAAATAAATAAATAAATAAATAAATAAACCAGGTAGGTGGTTGGCCTACATGTTGAGGAAAAAACAGAAAGCACGAGTCATTAGTAAAATAGAATATAGAGGTAAGGAAGTTTACCAACAGAATTTGATTAAAAAGGCTTTTTTGGAATTTTATACAAAGCTATATGCTAGTGACTCAATACAAGGTATAGATATAGACAGATATCTAAAGGAAGGGAATATTTTGGAACTAACGTTGGAACAGAGGGAAGGATTGAATCAACCAATAACTTCGGAGGAGATTGTTGTGGCAATTAAGCAGTTAAAAATAGGGAAAGCTCCAGGAACAGATGGGCTAACAGCTGTTTATTATAAGAACTTACAGCTTGAAATGGTAGAGCCGCTTAAAACTCTATTTTGTAAAATTCAATCAGGGGGAGGAGTCCCACCCTCTTGGAGAACAACCTTTGTTTCATTGATTCCGAAGGAAGATCAAAACTGTATCAAACCTGAAAATTTTAGGCCAATTTCACTTTTGAACACGGATTACAAAATTTTTGCTAAGATACTATCGAATAGACTAATGCCAGTTGTGCAACAAATTATTCACAATGATCAATCAGGTTTTATAAAAGGGAGACAGATGAAATATAATGTTAGGCAAATTATAAACTTATTGGAATATTTGGAGAAAAATAATCAGGTCCCTGCAGCGTTTATATTCGTGGATGCAGAGAACTTACAGCTTGAAATGGTAGAGCCGCTTAAAACTCTATTTTGTAAAATTCAATCAGGGGGAGGAGTCCCACCCTCTTGGAGAACAACCTTTGTTTCATTGATTCCGAAGGAAGATCAAAACTGTATCAAACCTGAAAATTTTAGGCCAATTTCACTTTTGAACACGGATTACAAAATTTTTGCTAAGATACTATCGAATAGACTAATGCCAGTTGTGCAACAAATTATTCACAATGATCAATCAGGTTTTATAAAAGGGAGACAGATGAAATATAATGTTAGGCAAATTATAAACTTATTGGAATATTTGGAGAAAAATAATCAGGTCCCTGCAGCGTTTATATTCGTGGATGCAGAGAAAGCATTTGATCGACTGAACTGGCAATTTTTGTTTAAAATAGTAGAAAAAATGCACTTTGGGGAGTATTTCATACACTCAATTAGAGCAATATATCAGGAACAAACAGCACAAATAATAATTCATGGAGGTTTAACAGATATGTTTAAAATTGAGAAAGGTACGAGGCAGGGTTGTCCATTGTCGCCATTGCTGTTTATTTTAACTTTAGAAGTCTTGTTGAATAAGCTACGTGATTCTGACAAAATAAAAGGAATTGTAATTAGACAGCAGGATTATAGATTAAGACCGTTTGCAGACAACCTGGTTCTTACTTTATCCCAACCTATAGAAGTGGCTCCCTATATGTTGGATATAGTAGCTGAATATGGTAAAGTATCTGGATTCAAAGTAAATCTACACAAGACAAAGATGATAACTAAAAATTTATCTATAACTCAAAGAGAAGAGTTAGGGAGGATAACGGGGTTTGAAGTAGTTAAAAAGGTTAAGTATCTAGGAGTATATATTGCAGCCGCAAATACGAAATTGTATAAAAATAACTATGAAATTCTTTGGCAAAAAGTACAGAAAGAAATGGAAAAATGGAAAAAGTTACAACTATCATTACTGGGAAGGATAGCAGCAATAAAAATGAATGTATTACCTAGGTTTTTATTTTTGTTTCAAATGATACCAGTGCTTAAAAAAGATGGAAATCTTTTGGAATGGCAGAAAGGGGTTAATATTTTTATTTGGGCTGGGAAGAAACCAAGAGTGAAACTGAAAATTATACAGGATATACGTGAGAGAGGAGATCTTAAAATGCCTAACTTAAGATTGTATTATGAAGCAGCAGCTATATCACAAATTAGTGACTGGTTTAACTTAACTGAAAAAAGAATGTTAAACATAGAAGGTTATGATTTGTTATATGGATGGCATGCTTATTTGTTGTATGAAAAAGAAGTGGATAAAGTGTTTAAGGGTCATATACTTAGAAATGCATTGTTGAGGGTTTGGAAAAAGTATCAATATAAGCTGAACTATAAGATACCTATATGGGCAAACCCCAGACATGTAATAGAAAATATAAGTACAGAGCAAAGAATAGAGGTGATTACTTATAAAGAGCTTCTTCTTTTGGAAAGGGGCAAGTTGCAATTGAAATCTCTAGATGAATTAAAAGAAGAAGGGATAATTTTTACTTGGTTTCAGTATGGTCAGCTTCAAGCTAGATGGAGGGAGGATCAAAAAATTGGGGTTATGCAAAATGAGGAAAATTTGGTGAAACAGATTAGAGATCCAAGTCAGATGCATATTAAAAGGTTGTATAATGCATTATTGGAAATAGACTCAGAAACTGAATTGGTTAAGGATTGTATGATTAAATGGGCACAAAACTTTCAGGAACCAGTGATGATGGAAACGTGGGAAAAGATTTGGGTCAGAAATGTTAAATTTACGCAAGCACAAAATTTGAGAGAGAATTTTTATAAAATGTTTTATAGATGGCACTTAGATCCTAAGAAATTATCATGTATGTACTCGAATTTGCAAGCAAAATGTTGGAGATGTAAATGTATTGATGCAACCTATTATCATATATGGTGGACTTGTAAGAAAATCAAGGCATTTTGGATAAAAATTTGGTGGGTGATGCAGAATATTTTGAAAAGAAGGTTGAAATTTACTCAATTGTTTCTATTGGGTATAACTACGGACTGTACAGTTTCAGAGACTAAATTGATTTTGAACTTAATATCAGCAGCTAGACTGCTGGTAGCTCAATATTGGAAGAAGGACTCTTTGCCTACTATTGAAGAGTGGATATTGAAAGTAACAAACCTAGCAGAAATGGCGAAAATCTCGGCGTACTTGAAGGACCACACGCAAAAAAGATAAGTATCAGAATGGAGAAGATGGATTGATTATATTCAAAATAAGTATCAGACAAGAAAATATCAAATAGCTTATGAATGAACGTTAGCATTAGAAGTATTTGGTTATCTGTTGTGGAGTTAAGGTTTCAGTGGGGGAGGTAGTACTTTGAGGATAAGTAGATAAATCTAGTTTATGTTTGATTAAATGAAATACCTTGTATTTTGCTCTGGGAAGTCGGGGGGAGGGGGGGATGAAGGGGGAAAGGGTGGGGGGAACGGGGGGGGAAATTTTTTGTATTTTTTTTTGTAAAACTTTTCAATTAAAAAAAAAGAAAAAGAAAAAATTTGGACTGCGCAGAGATGAATAGATCAACTTTACTGATTAAAGAGAAAGAGGATACGGAATATTTTAAGATATGGGGGAAATTTTATGATTGGATAGAAAAGAGATATAGATAAAGAATTTGATAAGCAAACAGGAGAAAGTTACTTTAAATATATGTATTTTGGGGGAAATATTGAAATAGAGAAATGGGATTTATTAAGGAAGAAATAAGAAGAGGAGGAGTAACAAAGAGAAGTTATCGAAGAAACACCAAGATGACACATGGAAAGACTGATGTATTATATATTTTTTGTCTTAAAAAGAAATAAAAAACTTTTTATAAAAAAAAATACCACACATATCTTAGCAAAGAAAAGTAGTAGTAATAAAGTGAATTATTGTGAAACAGAGCTTTAGTTTCTTTATTTTATATCCTGTCTTTCCACTTCAAAGAGTATTCAATGTAGAAAAAAACAAAGTTTTAATTGAAGATATACAGTCAGGTCCAGAAATATTGGGACAATGACACAATTCTAACATCTTTGGCTCTATACACCACCACAGTGGAGTTGGAATGAAAGAAACACAATGTGCGTTAACTGCAGACTGTCAGCTTTAATTTGAGGGTATGTACATCCAACTCAGGTGAACGGTGTAGGACTTACAGCAGTTTGTATATGTGCCTCCCACTTGTTAAGGGACCAAAAGTAATGGGACAATAGGCTTCTCAGCTGTTCCATGGCCAGGTGTATGATATTCCCTCGTTACCCCAATTACAATGTGCAGATAAAAGGCCCAGAGTTCATTTCAAGTGTGCTATTTGCATTTGGAATCTGTTGCTGTCAACTCTCAAGATGAGATCCAAAGAGCTGTCACTATCAGTGAAGCAAGCCATCATTAGGCTGAAGAAACAAAACAAACCCATCAGAGAGATAGCAAGAACATTAGGCATGGCCAAAACAACTGTTTGAAACATTCTCAAAAAGAAGGAATGCACTGGTGAGCTCAGCAACACCAAAAGACCCGGGAGACCATGGAAAACAAGTGTGGTGGATGACCGAAGAATTCTTTCCCTGGTGAAGAAAACACCCTTCACAACAGTTGACCAGATCAAGAACACTCTCCAGGAGGTAGGTGTATGTGTGTCGAAGTCAACAATCAAGAGAAGACTTCACCAGAGTGAATACAGAGGGTTCACCACAAGATGTAAACCATTGGTGAGCCTCAAAAACAGGAAGGCCAGATTAGAGTTTGCCAAACAACATCTAACAAAGCCTTCACAGTTCTGGAACAAGATCCTATGGACAGATGAGACCAAGATCAACTTGTACTAGAGTGATGGGAAGAGAAAAGTATGGAGAAGGAAAGGAACTGCTCATGATCCTAAGCATACCACCTCATCAGTGAAGCATGGTGGTGGTAGTGTCATGGCGTGGGCATGTATGGCTGCCAATGGAACTGGTTCTCTTGTATTTATTGATGATGTGACTGCTGACAAAAGCAGCAGGATGAATTCTGAAGTGTTTCGGGCAATATTATCAGCTCACATTCAGCCAAATGCTGCAGAACTCATTGGACAGCACTTCACAGTGCAGATGGACAATGACCCAAAGCATACTGCAAAAGCAACCAAAGAGTTTTTGAACGGACAGAAGTGAAATGTTATGCAATGGCCAAGTCAATCACCTGACCTGAATCCCATTGAGCATGCATTTCACTTGCTGAAGACAAAACCGAAGGGAAAATGCCCCAAGAACAAGCAGGAACTGAAGACAGTTGCAGTAGAGGCCTGGCAGAGCATCACCAGGGATGAAACCCAGCGTCTGGTGATGTCTATGCGTTCCAGACTTCAGGCTGTGATTGACTGCAAAGGATTTGCAACCAAGTATTAAGAAGGGAAAGTTTGATTTATGATTAGTATTCTGTCCCATTACTTTTGGCTCCTTAACAAGTGGGAGGCACATATGCAAACTGCTGTAAGTCCTATACCGTTCACCTGAGTTGGATGTACATACCCTCAAATTAAAGCTGAAGGTCTGCAGTTAACGCACATTGTGTCTGTTTCATTCCAACTCCATTGTGGTGGTATATAGAGCCAAAGATGTTAGAATTGTGTCGATGTCCCAATATTTCTGGACCTGACTGTACATATCTACAGATACATACATAGATACATAGACACACACACACACACACGTTTCCTCAAAAATAAGACCCTTGTATCTTTTTGAACCCGAAATAAGTGCTTGGCCTTATTTTCGAGGCCATGGAGCAAGACAGGGCTTCTCTTGCCATCTTACTATTTTGGGGCACATGGAGCAAGACAGGGCTTCTCTTGCCATCTTACCTGATTTCCAGCTCTTGTCTCCCTAACCAGAGGAAATGATGGGGACCGCCTGCGCATGTATTTAAATAGTTTTGGGAAGGGCCTATTTTCGGGGAGAGGTTATTTTAACACATGCGCTCAAAAGCCCAATTGGGCTTATTATCCAGGGAGGTCTTATTTGCAGGTAAACGGGATATATATTTTATATACACACACAGAGAGAGACATATATACTAGCTGGATACCCGTGCTCCACTATGAAACTATGTGATCAGGCTTGATAAATTGACACTTACAGCTTGAAAATTAATGAATAGTTATGATCGGCCTCTCCTCTCCCCTCGTGTCCCTCAGACTTGCCCCACAGAAGCCTCTCCTCTCCTATCCCCCTTCTCTGGGCTGGCCACAATGATCCTCTCCTCTCCCCTCCTCTCCCTCAGGCTTGCCCCACAGAAGCCTCTCCTATCTTATCCCCTTCTCTCCCTCAGGCTGGCCCCATTGGTCCTCTCCTAGCCCCTTCTCTCCCTCATGCTTGCCCCACAGAGGCCTCTCCTATCTTTTCCCCTTCTCTCCCTTTCAGGTGGGGAGTAGAATATCTAAACTCCCAGCCTGCAGGCCAGATGAGTCACACACTGGCCATGCCCACGTGACAGAGTTCTTTTTAGGTGGAGAGGGGGAGTAGAACGTCTAATTGCTTAGCATCTGAGTGTGTTAATAATAATATAAGAAATACTAATGATCGGATGGTCATTTCGAAAAATCCTTTCTTAGCGAGCACCTAGAAGCCAAGCGGAACATACGTGCCAAATTTCAAGTTTGTAGGCTTTACAGTTCTGGAGATAGGCAAATATTACTTCAATTATATAATGTGGAAAACCAACTAAATTAATACCATGACATAAAAACAGAATTTCACTGAGCATCAGGAGTTCTATGGCCATAATTTCCAAATAACGAATCTCCTGGTACAGTGTTGGCGAACCTTTTCGGCACCAAGTGCTGAAACAGGAGCGCGCAGGCGCATGAGCACCAGATACCGGAAGAGCAGGTACATGCGTGCGCGAAGACCAGCTGGCCGGCGCAGATGAGGGCACCAGAATCTGGACAAACAACGGGCGACGGCTGGCATGCCCGGAGAGATGGTTCTATGTGCCACTTCCAGCAAGCGTGCCATAGGTTCGCCATCACGGTCCTAGTTCATGTCACCAGCACTTTTAGAAAAAAGAAAAAGCACCACTATGTTTGATTGTAAATTTGACAAAGTTTTCTTCTAAAGAGGTGAATTTATAATGCTGTTACCTGAGTGACTTCAGTAACAAGTGCTCCTGCACCAGTGTAATAAAATGGGTAAAGAATAGCAGGTAGAAAGAAGAGAAATACAAGACCCACAACACCAAGCACAAAGTTATGCCAGACACCTGCAAAACCAGAAAAAGAAAGCATTTAATGTCTACCCATGCAAGAATAAGCTAAACAGAATTTTAACATGTAGAACTATTTTTTATTTTACAATAGCAACTTAATCTTAATCTCATAAATTCTGCTTCAGAAGTAAAGATAATATTAAGATTTTGAAAATGAAGTATTTAAATGTAACTGAACTGTACCAGTGAATGCTCCAAGATAATGGTTAACAGAAGTCTTGATTTAAAAAATGCATAGGATAGTCATATAAACATGACTGGGGACCACTCTGACCTTCAGCACAAAGGACAAGCACAGCTATGGCAATAAAAATGAATATCTTGAGAGGTTTTCCAGATGAATATGAAATAAAACAATCAGAGTAGCCCATGGCAGTTGTGTACCATTATAGCCAAGAATATGAACTGGAAAAGTCAGTTCACAGCTGGAACTACTCGTTTTATATTAGAACACAAATGGAATTTGAAAATAAAATAAAGCTAGTCAAAGATTGCTGTTAAGTGAAATAAGTATTTTAAGTATACAAAATGCTCTCAGCATTCAAAACTTGCTAAATTTAAAGAGAAACACAATAGGAAAATTCATTACACATGGTTGTCATTTTGGTCAAGAAAAAAAAAAAAAAAACCCTGCCAAGCAAGTATGACTCCCATGGTCTTCGTATACACATCTATGTGGACAGTATAGAATTGGTTGACTGTTGCCTTCTTATAGGAAGTTTCTTGACTTCCTAGTTTAACTTACAGCCCTGGGATAGCCTACTAATCTCCCATCCAAATACCAATCAGTACTGACTCCTGAACCCTTGCCAAGGTATACGGTTTCTTTAGCTCTTTTTCAATCTTTTTTGCTATGTAGTTTATGTAGTTTTACTATTTTGTACATTGTTCACAATGTACACAATATACACAATGTTCACAAATCCCATTTCTTGGAATTTCCCCAAATCTCTCAGTTGTTCTGAAGAATATAGAACAAGCTACTTGTTTATAATTATGCAACTAAGAATATATTTACTTTTTATTACTGGCTTACTTTTTAATGAAAATCTTACTCACAGAGCACTTTAATCGCATCTGTCTTAAGCTAAACTGGTGCATAATTTCAACCAGAATACTAATTCTCTTCATTCAGAAATATTTATAATGGCTAAATTAAATGACTATTTGAAGTGTTTAATTTCCCATTTGAAGTCATCCCAACGTTATTAAAAGTCAACCTCAATTAGCAGATTGAGATTGTGATCTACAATGGTTCCTTTTTTTTTTCTAACCAATTTCTGCTAATCTCTTCTACTGCCAAGACATGAACAAATGCCAAGAAACAATGACCTAAACACTATTCATATATATAACAAATTGCCAGTAATATATGAAAATTGTACAATTCCATAACTGACTGTTAATATTTAATATTATATCAAAAGTATTATTAAAAATCATTAGAAGCACAGGAAAGAAGACATAGCCCAATCCAAGACATACGTATCCAAGAAACTCGGGGATTTCTTTCTTAATATCAACAGAAAATTGGAAGGAAATTAGGGACACCTGGGCTCTTTCCATTTTCTCATTTTGAACAATATATATATAGATTTATATTACAGCAGCAAAATATGGTATATATAAATCCTGCAATCTGTAATAGGAATCAATCACAGGTTGAATATGAAGAGAACAAAACAGCTGTCATGGTAATCAAATGCATGATATATATTTGGGGCTTAATCAGAAATAAATTAAAATTCTATTTTAATTTCATGAGAACTTGACACCTTGAAAAAGTAAATAATATATCATTAAAAAAAAGAAATTACCAAGAGAAACTAATTTATCCAAAATATCTGAATAACAGTAATATACACAGCTCAAGCATTTTTTATGTTTCTGTTTGGCCTTAGCAGACTCAATACTTCAATAGCTTTGAACGTATTGGAGAATGTTTTTACAGAGGCTAGACTATTCAATGTTATCAACAAATTTTAAAAATTACAAAAATAAATTTGAATATACAAAAAATGGAAAATGAAGAATTGGAATATTCCATATTGCAAAATCATCTCTCAAGTTCTAAGAAATGTTAAGTATATTTAATATGATGCAAAAACTTGGCTAGCCCTATAGAATTTGCAGGATATGCTCAGTATGTCTAGCAATACCCATGCTTTCAGATACAATATAAAATATACTGCACTAGTAATCCCAATTAACTTACCTGCACAAAATATTCTTAGCTGCTGAATGGGAGATATTAGTTGTAAGTGAGTAGTGAATAGGTCAACAAATGCTCCAGGATACACAATAAATATAAAAATTCCAAAGCCATTAAACCGAACTTGTTCTCTAAAAAGCAATAGAAAATATTTTTTTAAGATTGAATCAAATATATGTAACCAAACAGATCAACATGCTTCACTGTATCTGCATGGAATTTTATTTTCTATGTCTACTACTATAGTTATACAGATGAATTGCCATTAACCTAAGAAGAATGTTATTTCAGAATAAAATAATAATAATAATCATAATCATATTCTGAATAGCAGTTAATGTAATTTCATTCTATGTATTGTGTGCTTTACTTCAATTATCTGACTATAATCTTTAGCACAATCTGCAGGCAGAACTATTACCCTCCAAAAAGGGGTACAGTATATAACCAACTATGGTTTGTTTAAGGATCAAAGGTGCTAGGAAAGGGGTTTTTTGATCTGTTATTCAATATCTAACCAGCACAATATAACAGATCTGTTCAATGAAAGAAAAAGAAGTAGTCTAAAGCTATGGTAGCAAACATAAAGATAATTGAAAGACAATAGTTTATAGTGAAATAGAAATTAGGAAAAAAATTCAGGTTAACTCCTTCCTTATCAGTCACTCTGTGTCAGGGGTCATCAACCTTTTGGACCTCAGGGACCACTAAATTTATAATTTTAAATCCTGTGGACCACTAATACGATCTATCTAATGACCGGTGGGTGGGCGTGGCTAGGTGGTCATGTGACTGGGTGAGCAGGCCAAGTTTATGTCACTCATGTCGAGGGGCACCTTGCCAGCCTCTACTTGCCTCTGCCCTCCCAGCCACTCCTCACCTGCTGGCCTGGGCTCCTTAGGGCCCCAACAGGAAGCAGTTGTTGGAGCTAAGCAGCCACCATGAGAAACAGTTGGCAAAACAGCTGGCTCAGTTCAAATTGGATCTGACTGAGAAGGAGGCACAGAAGCACCCCATTGAGGACTACGAGCATAGGCTTTCCAAACAAAGGGAAGACCTGCGTGAGTGCAAGGCTAGGAACCAGCACCTGGAGGCTCAGTGAGCTAAGATAGTCAGCCAGTTCCAGGCCATGATACAATCCCACTGGAACAAGGCCCTCTGGCTCTTCGCCACCAGCGGCACTTCTCCCCAGCCTTCGCCCAAAGCCCCGTATCAGGAGGCTGAAGCAGACCCCAAGTCAGAATTTCTGCCCCCCTCCGACCCACACAAAAAGACCACGAAGGGGGAGACTCTCTGCAGTAACAAAAGCATTCATTGCATGTATCTGGCCCAGGGGCTGTAGTTTGAGGATCCTTGATTTAGTGAAATATAAAAAATGCAAATAATTTTTCTGCCTACAACCAAAATTTTCTCGCGTACCACCAGTGGTCCATGCACCACCAGTTAGTGACTACTGCTCTGTGTTATCATGGAATCAAGTGAAACTGGTTTGTACTGTGGGCCCAGAAGGTAATTCTTCATCATATATGGTCTCTAAAGCAGTCGTGTTTGCTTTCCCACAAAAGAACCGGTTTTCATTCCAATGTATCTCCTAAGAGATAAAATTTTACAACATACCAGAACACTACTAACTGAACTGCTGCTACAGCATTTCACAGAAACTATATATTATGAAATGGGGCACCCTCCGACATTTGATCAAAACTAGTATTTGCACTAAGAACATAAGAACAGCCATCATTTTTAACACAAGAGTACAAACAGCAGTAGTTCAGTATGATGAATTTTGAAAGTGATCTATTAGATATACTAGAAACACAAAAGTACTAATTGACAAAGTAAGTGATACAATAATAGGTAATATGAGCAACAAGTAACTGTGAGCATAACTCTGAGAGATGGACAGTACCTAAATTTGACAAATAAAATAAATGAATAGACTATAGAAATCAGAATCAGACAAGCCCTGTGGTGGCGCAGTGGTTAGAATGCTGCAGGCTACCTCTGCTGACTGCCAGCTGCCAGCAGTTCAATTCTCACGGTTGACTCAGCCTTTCATCCTTCCAAGGTCGGTAAAATGAGGACGCAGATTGTTGGGGGTAATATGCTGACTCGGTAAGCCTCTTAGAGAGGGCTGTAAAGCCCTGTGAAGCAGTATATTTATTTATTTTATTTTATTTTATTTGTATACCGCCCTTCTCCAACAGGACTCAGGGCAGTGAACAGCCACGGTAAAACACAACATATAAAATTTAAAAGCAATTTAAAAGACATTAAATAATTTTGGCCATCAATTTAAAACAACCCAGTTAAAACCAGTTACAAATTAAAACCGCAAGGATGGGATCAAGCCAGCCCGGCTAGATGAAATAGATGTGTTTTCAGGGCCCGACGAAAAGTCCGGAGGTCTGGTATCATGCGTATCTCTGGGGGTAGGTCGTTCCAGAGGGCAGGTGCCGCCACAGAGAAGGCTCTCCCCCTGGGGGTCACCAGCCGACATTGTCTGGCCGATGGCACCCTGAGGAGGCCCTCTCTGTGCGAGCGAACTGGCCGGTGGGAGGCTATTGGTGGCAGAAGGCAGTCTCGTAGATACCCCGGTCCTAAGCCATGGAGCGCTTTAAAGGTGGTCACTAACACCTTGAAGCGCACCTGGAAGACCACAGGAAGCCAGTGTAGCTCGCGCAGGAGAGGTGTCACATGGGAGCGCCCCGTCGCTCCCATAATCCCCCGCGCGGCCGCATTCTGGACCAACTGGAGCCCCATGTAGAGAGCATTGCAGTAGTCCAGGCGGGAAGTGACGAGTGCCTGAGTGACCGTGCATAGGGAGTCCCGATCTAGAACTGGCGTATCAGGCGGACCTGATATAAGCCTAAGTGCTATTGTTATTTAGTTTTTTCTTTCAAGAAATATTTGACTTGTGGCCAAGAAAAAGAAAGAAAAAGACAAAAAAGAAAAAGTACAAAGTTATCATCCTGGCCCCAAAACTTCTCAAGCAGTAAAAGGAAATAGTGTAATAGTGTAGAGCAGTGATGGCTAACCTTTTTGCCATCGCGTGCTGGAGGGGGGGGGGTCACGCACGTGCATGCCCACACCCATAATTCTATGTGCCCTGCCCCCGGCACATGCCCATATGACCCCCCCGCTCCCCCCACTCCTGGCACGCGATGGCCTGGTAGGTCCGTTTTTCTTTCTCACCTGGCTCCAGGGCCTCTCTAGGAGTCTGGGGAGGGTGAAAATGGCCTTCTCCACCCCCCCAGAGGTCCTCCGGAGACCGAAAACGGCCCATTTAACAACTTCCAATGGGACTGGAAGTTGTTAAATGGGCCGTTTTCAGCCTCCGGAGGACTTCTGGGGGTTGGGGAAGGCAGTTTTTGCCCTCCCCAGTCTCCTAGAGAGGCCCTGGAGGCTGGGGACAGCAAAACATGCAGACACCTAGAAAAGAAGCATCACCAAATGTCCCTAACAATGTAGCATCATCAAGTGCTTGTGACAGGTAGAAAAGTACCCCAAGTCTCCCTAGGAAAAAAAAAGGTGACTGTTGATGATAGGAGATTCAATTCTCAAGAGAACAGAACCAGCTGTCTGTAGACCAGACAATCAAGAAACGTATGTTGTCTTCTTGGAGTAAAAATCAACGATGTAGCTGAGAACCTAACCAAAATAATTAAACCCGCAGATTACTACCCTTTTCTATTACTACACGTAGGGATGAATGACACTAAAATGGACTGGAAAACACTATTGATTACGAGCAGTTAGGCAAGAAAATTAAGGAGTTAGGTGAACAAGTAGTTTTTTCATCTGTACTGCCAACAAAAGGTCAACATCCAGTAAGAGGACAAGGATTCTAGAAGCGAACCACTAGCTAAAGGGTTGGTGTCGCCAAGAGAACCTTGGATTCCTGGACCATGGTGTGCACTACCTCCGCGATGGGCTTTGGCAAGGGGCTCCACTTCACAAAAACTGGAAAGAATGTTTTCAGAAAATGACTGGCTCAACTTATCAGGAGGGCTTTAAACTAAAATTGAGGGGGGATGACCAATCTTTAGAATCTCCAGGACCTAATTACAAGCAAAAACCCCTAGAAGACAAATCAAATAATGAGGTAATGAGGAATCGGAAGGAAGACAAACTCAAACACCAAATAGGAGACACAGGGAACATACCCAGAGTCAGACATAAAGATCTCATATATATACAAACGCACAAAGTTTGCAGAACAAACAGGGTGAACTTGAATTACCCTGAACATGAAGATAGATACGATAGAGTTGGAATTACAGAAACTTGGTGGGATGAAACCCATGACTGGAACATACTGATAGGATGTAAACTGTTAAAAACACCCAGATCCCCTAAAAGAGGAGGTGGATTTGCACTATATGTAAAAGACGACTGTATTGCTACAGAACTGCACAAAACCAAAGACGAAAACCTCCTAGAATGCTTATGGGTCAATATAAAAGAAAAAAAAGAATGACATTGCCATAGATGTATATACTACAGGCCACCCAACCAAGCAGAAAAAATAGATGCACTTTTTGCTAACCAATTAACAAATATATGTGCTGTGTTTTCCTGAAAATAAGACCCAGTCTTATTTTTGCGACCCAATCTTATTTTTTTTCAGCCTCAAAATAAGCACCACGTCTTATTTTGGGGGCATGTCTTATCCGCTTATCTTAGGATCACCACAGGCATGACTCCCATGCCCTGACCCCTGTTGTGCTGCTGCCCAACTTCTGCAGCTGATCGTGGCCAGATGCCACATAGCTCGTTATGCCAGTGCTGCCGCTCACGACAGGATGTGTGTCGCTTGTCATGTCAATGCCACAATTCACGGCACGAGGTTGCATGGTGTGTTGCGACATTGCGCACGTGAGCGTCAGGACCGGCATGACAAGCCTTGTAGCATTCTGCCGCAAGCGGCAGCACCGGCATGACCCACGTGGCATGCTGCCATGAGCGGCTGCAGCTGTGTCATCAGTCACATTCCCCTGCTCTTGAGTTGCCAGCACCAGTGCAATGCAGCATGTGGCGTCTAGCTGTGAGCAGCCACAAGTAGTTGCAAAAGAACTCGGGCAGTGATGTGACAGGTGTCGGGTGTGGGAGGTCTGGCTGTGGCAGTCCTAAGGTAAACAAATGCAGGGTGCATGGGGCAGCTTCATCCTCCCTCCACCCTAGCTTGATTTTTACACGTGCGCCTAGCCCCACCTCGTGCAACCAGATGATGGGCGGGGCTTAACTAAGGGCTTATTTTGGGGTAGGGCTTATATTAGGGACAAGGGTGAAAATCAGGCTTTTCAGAGTAGGTTGTATTTTTGGGAAAACACAGTAGGAAACACACTAGAAGAGTAATGGAGGACTTCAATTACCCTGACATCAACTGGAAGACTAATTCTGCACCAAGTGAGACATTGATTAAGTTCCTGACCAATCTTGCTGGCAATTTTGTTGTCCAAAAGGTAGAAGAAGGAACTAGAAGTAAAGCTATACTGGACCTAATTCTTACTAATAAATGATAGAGGCAGTTGAAACCGCAGGAACCTTGGGTGAAAGTGACCACATCATACTGGAATTCAACATAATGCAAACACAAGCATTAGAACACAATGATACCAGAGTCTTAGATTTTAAAAGAGCTGATTTTAACAAACTCAGAGAGAACTTGGGAAAGATTCCTTGGAGAAAATCATAAAGGGGAAAACAACTCAAGAAGCTTGGGAAACTCTGAAAAATATGATCATAAAAGCCCAGTCAAGCACAATTCCACTGAAAAAGAAAAACAAGAAATCCAGGAAGAAACCAGGATGGCTGCACAAAGATCTCTCTGATAAACTGAAAGGCAAAAAGGACAAGTACAAAAAATGGAAAGAGGGACATATAAATAAGGCAAAATATCAGCAGATAGCCAGAATCTGCAAAGACGAAGTCAGGAAAGCAAAGACTCAGAATGAACAAAGACTTGCAACAAAAGACAAAGATAATTTTAAAAAGTTTCTTTCAACATATTAATAACAAGAAAAAAGTCAAGGAAACAGTTAGTCCACTAAAGAGGGAAGATTGCAAGGAAGTAACAGGCAGCAGAGAGAAAGCAGAGCTGCTTAACTCATTCTTTGCATCAGTCTTCATGCAAAAAGAAACTATAGCCCAATCTACCAAAAACATAACTGTAAAAGATAGTTATGAAATAAAAGTTAAAATAAGAAAAAAAATGGTAAGAGAACACCTGTCTGATCTTGATGAATACAAATCACCGGGATGTGACACATTATATCCCAGAGTTCTAAAGGAGCTGTCAAATGTCATCTCAGAACCACTGCATCACATCTTTCAAAAATCCTAGAGCACCGGGGAACTACTAGAAAACTGGAAAAGAGCTGATGTGGTTCCCATCTTTAAAAAAGGAAAAAAAAATAGACCCAGAAAACTACAGACCAATCAGCCTAACATCAATACCCGGGAAGATACTGGAAAATGTCAAGGCTCTGACTAATGAACCCAAGCAAATCAGAACTCTGAGACTAGGACCCTTCTCAAGCATCTTCTCTATTGAGTATATCATATTGGCACAGCTTCAAAGGAAAATCAAGTTTAAATCTTTCCCACAGTTTCACTATAATTAAACTAGGAAATAACCCCAACCCCAAGTGGCATAGGTCATGTTGTCCAATTGAGTTAATTGGCGGGCTCTTCAGGCACTCCTTCTCCAACCTGTTGCCAGTAGAAATGACCTTGGTTCTCATGAGAAAGCTCTTTGTTGTGTCTAGTAATGCATTCCAACCTCCTTCCTCCCTTCCCCCTCTGTGTGGCAACTGAGAAATAGAAAGATGGCTGCTGCCAGTTTCAGTTGGAAGTTGACAGTTGGCTGTCTCCCCTAGTGCATGAGAAGTATATGGAAATGGGCTTATACTTAGGAGCATTCTAACAAATCATGCTAGGGCTTATTTTCTGCTTGGGTCTTATTTTCAGGGAAACATGGTAGCAGATTATGATCTTAAGGTTAGGTATCCTATGTACTCATAAAGGGTAGCCTAGTTCCTTTTGAGTGGAAAATCATTGCAAGATTCTCGATCATTTTATCTTTCTGTTTTGTTTGTTTTTGAGAATTTATTTTCTTGCTTGTTCTTTGGAAGCCCATATATTCTCATACAGATAATCCGAGTTATGACAGTTCACTTAGCACTGTTCAAAGTTACAACCTACCCTCCCCCCAAGAACTTACAACCGTCCCGAAGTTACAAATGTTGCAGCACTACAGTTGTCATTCACACTTATGAACAATGACAGAGGTGCAACATTTCCCCTACCTATTCCCCGCCCCCCGGATCTCCACAGCCATTCGGCCTATGGAGATCATTTACCTTACAACGATCTAGTGAGCTGTCAATTCCATTGCCTGCTTCAGTGCATTTGCAGAAAACAGAGGCCTAAAGTAGTGAGAGATCACCCGAGATCAGTAGCACAAAATCAGGCGCTACTGATCTCGCACTACAGTATGTTAGGGTTCAGAGAACAGAGGCCTAACATACTAAAGTGCGAGACCAGTAACGCAAGATTTTGTGCTACTGATCTCGTGTGATCTCTCACTACTTTAGGCCTCTATTTTCTGCAAATGTTCACAAAGAACAGAGGCCTGCACAAAATCCAGGGCAAAAGGCTTTGCAAACAGATGGAAGGCCTCTTCGTTTGCACAACCTTTTGCCCCAGATCTCGTGCAGGCCTCAGTTTGCAGAAAAGAGGCCTAACATATGTAGTGCGAGATCACATGAGATCAGTAGCGTGAGATCTTGCACTACTGATCTCACATGATCTTGCACTACAGTAGTTTAGGCCTCTGTTCTTTGCGAACTGAGGCCTGTAACAAATCTGGCTGAAGAGGGCGTGTAAGCCAACAAGAGTTTGGGGCAATGAAATTGTTATAATATTTTGAGGATCAGACTCAATGATGAATTCAGAAGCAATTTCTTCAGTTAAAGGAGAGTTTATTCATAATAGGCATTCTACTTATTCTGTCAGATTTACAGTGAGTAGCAAACGTGAGGTGAATGCACTCTCTATTTATATCAAAGGGGAGGAGTCAAGGAAGGGGGTGATTACACATGAATACATTAAAGGAGGAGGAATAAATTAACTCTTAATATCCTGTACATATATACATATCTCTTGTTATAGAATAAGGCATTTACTTATGACAAATCCCCCTCTAAATGCCGATTCGACATATGACAATGATTGCATTTGGATTCAGAACTATATAGTACTTGTAATTTTGATGTCAAATATTTGTGTTGTTTAGAAGGTAAAGGTTTAGTTAATATATCAGCTATTTGTTCTGAGGTTTCGCAGTGGATTGCTTTAATGAATCCATCCTGAGATAATTGTCTCACGTGTTTAAATTTGATATCTATATGTCTGGACCTTTGACCAATGGCATCAGATCTTGATATTTCTATAGCTGCCTTATTATCTTCATGTATGACAAATGGTAGTATTGGATTTTTCCAAATATCAGATAACAAATCATTAAACCACACTAAATTATTTGAGGCTTTAGATAAACAGACGTATTCTGCCTCTGTTGTGGAAGTCGCTACTAAATCTTGCTTCCCAGTGTACCAGAATATTGGGCAATCATTTAAAAATAATACATAACCTGAGGTGCTCTTTCTACATTTGATATCACCTGCCCAGTCTGCATCAGCGTAACTGGTGATAATAGGTTCTTTAATATTATTGGGTTCTAAGAGTAGGCAGAAATCTATGCTGTGTTTTAGATATCTTAGTATTCGTTTAACTGCTTCCCAATGATACATAAGTGGCTTACTTACATGTCTAGATAATAAATTAAGTGGTAGAGCTATATCAGGCCTGGTCCAATTAGATATATACAAAAGAGAACCAATAATTGATCTATACAATGTATTGTTCTCGAACTCAGGTGAAGATTCATCCATATTCCTTAAAAAATCAGTCTGCATAGGAGTATCGCAAGGCTTGGCATCTCTTAAATTGCATTTTTCCAGAAGTTCTATAATTTTATCTCTCTGGGATAGTTTGAATCCCTTTCTTGTCTTATTGATTTGAACTCCAAGGTATTTGTTTACCCTTCCTAGCGACTTTAAAGAGAAATGTTCACTTAGCTTGGATACAAATAAGTCTTTCTTTTCTTTATGTTTGCCTATATACAAAATATCATCCACATAGATTAACACAAATTCTAATGATTCACCTTCCTTTCTAACAAAAAAGCAATTGTCTGCAGTTGTGGCTTTGAAATTCATATTTTTAAGCACACTGACTAGACATTCATACCAACGCTTGCCAGATTGTTTTAATCCGTACAAGCTTTTGTTAAGTAACCAGGTCTCATTTCTATTTGTACATTGGCTATGAGGTGCCTTTACATATATCTCTTTGTCGAGCTTTGCATGTAAGTATGCAGTCTGCACATCATATTGAAAGACATCAAGATTGAGTATAGCCGCTATGACTAAAGCTGTCTTAACACTTTCAGTTCTTACAGTGGGAGAGTATGTGTCAGTGTAATCCTCAGGATATTTTTGAGCATAACCTTGTGCGACTAATCTAGCTTTATATAGTTTATTACCCTCTTCTAAATCTTTGATTTTGAATATCCACCTGGTGCCTATAATTGTCTTGTTCTTAGGGGCAGTGACTGGTGTAAATACACCTAATTCATGCAAGCTGTTCATTTCTTTTGTTATGGCTAATTCCCATTTTTCTCTTTCATCCATGGAAAGTTTTAACACTTCCTCGTATGTGTTGGGTGTTGGTGTTTCGTCATTCACACACATTATATAATCCTTATACTTATTAGGTAATTGTTTTCTGTTACACCTTATTGTTCTTATTGGAATGCTCTCATTATCGTGTAGATACTTTGCTTCCTTTTTGGTTAATGAATCTGTTTTTATCCTGGTATGGTTACCTGTCCATGTTTTGTTTTTGTCATCATGTGAGTTATGTTCATGTTTCTCTCTTTCTATTCTGTCTTGTTGTTTAATGTTGGGTTTTGTATTTTGGATTATCTCGTTAAGATGTATCTTAGACCAGTTGGCCTGTTCATGAAACACTGCTGTTTTTGATACTATGAATTTGTTATTACTGTCAATGAATCTATATCCTTTTGTGCCTGTTTCGTATCCCATGAATCTGAGCCTTCTGGATACATTATCTCCCTTACGTCTTAATTGTTTTGGTATGTGTACGTCTGCTGTAACTCCAAATATGTGCATGTGTGATATTTTTGGTTTCCTATTGTACATTACTTCGTATGGTGTTTTATTTAGGATGCTAGACCAGGTCCTATTTTGGGTATAGTTTGAATATAGTAATGCTTCTGACCAGAATTGTTTTCCTAAACCAGCATCTTCTAATGTACATCTAATCATGGTTTGCAGTGTCGAGTTCTTTCGTTCTGCTGTACCATTCTGAAAAGAAGAAAATGGGCTAGTCGTGAAGTGTAGCATTCCTTTGTCTTTTAACCATTGTGAGAATTCTTTTGACATGAATTCGGATCCCCTATCTGTCATGATTTGTTTTATTTTGATATTGTGTTGTGTTTCTACACGTTTGTAAAATTCTTTGAATTTTTGGAAAGTTTCATCTTTGTGTTTTAAAGTATAAACAAATCCATAACGGCTATAGTCGTCTACAATAGTTAGGAAATATCTTTTTTTGTAAGTGATGGATGGTGTTAATGGACCAACCAGATCCATATGTACCAGATCAAAAATTTGGTTAGAGGTCCTTGTTGCCCTCTTTGGTTTTGGGTTTGTTCTGAGTTTTGAGGATTTACATACTGAGCATTCCAAATAGTTTTTACAATCCTTTATTTTGACGCCATCAGCATGTTCAATCATTTTTTGTATTACAGGGAAACTTGCATGTCCCAATTTTCTATGCAACATGTGTGCGCATTCATCATGAATTGGTTTGCCTATATTGGGCCTTTTGTTATTGTGTGTATCACTAGTGGGTGTGTCTTTGTGGTTACAGTGTGTATTGGGTCCTTCATTGTCATTGTTGTTACTATGTTCACTGTCTATGTTAATGTCGTCATCAGTGTTTGTATTGATGTTATGCAACCATTTATCTTCTGTTACAAGGAAGGGTAGGCCCCCTTCGATAATTACACTATTCAATTTAGTCCCATCCTTTTCTAGTATTGCTTTTCCCCCAGAGAAGATTATATTTATGTTGAAATCTTGGCTTAATTTCATTGCACTAAGTATGTTATGTGATATTTCTGGTATCAACAATACCCCCTCTACTTTACCTAAACCAGGTATATTTACATCTCCTTTCCCTATGACTTGAACATTTTCTTGATTGGCTACTCTTATCATAAATTTATCATTTGTGAATGAAGACAGTATTTTCTTGTTATTTGTTGTGTGATTAGTCGCCCCTGAATCTATGAGCCAAGTATTGTTTTTTGATTTTTGTGTGATGACATCGTTATGTTTATCTAATCCATTTAATGATCCTGATTTTCTGTCCCTTGAATTATCCCTATCCTTTCTGCGTTCTCTGTAGTTTGGGGAGTCTCTATATCTGTATCTATCAATAGATGATTGCCTGTCTTGATATCTACCCCTATAATCACGGTTTTGTCTTTCCCTATGAAACATGGGGCAATCTCCCTTAGAGTGTTTTCTGGATCCACAATTGTAACATTCAATTGTTTTTTGGTGATTCTCTTGGAAGGCTACTCCTTTTGCCTGTCTGTGTTCTGTGTATGCATTGTATCTACTTTTCCTCAAATTATCTTCAGCTATTAACTTATTTGACAGACTTTCTATGGATAAGTATCCTAGATTGATTGAGTCTAAATGTGATATGTAGTTATCCCATGATGAATCTAATGAGTTAAGGATAACGCTTTTCATTGTCTGTTCTGATATTATTTCTCCTCTTAGATGTAATTCTGCTCTGGTTTTGTTTAAGGATATTAAATGTTCACTTATGGTGGTTCCAGATCTTAATTTGGCTGAAAAGAAATCTTTAGACATTCTAGTGGTTGTTGCTACACTTTCACTATGAAATAATTTAAACATGCATTGAATTATTTCAGAAACAGTAAGATTATGCTTAATACTGTAGTACATGGCAGGTGATATGCTAGAAATTATTAAATAGAATGCTCTGTGATGCAGGCAGTCCATTTTTAGAGTCCAAGGTCTTTTGGGAGGATTGGTTATAAAAAATAATAAATTTTCTTTCATAAAGACAATCTGAATTTGTTGACACCATTCCTGTAAATTGATGCCATCAATTCTAAGTTTTGGGAAATCACTAGGTAGATTCCCAATATTACTATTTCCACTACTTACAACTGTGGGTAGTCCATGGTCCTGTAGATGTTGAAAATTGCAGAATGGTGTGGGTATTCTGCTGATGAGCTTGAAAGGTTCTTCTTTTTCATAAAGTTCATTGTAGTTCTCTGTGTTCATCTGCGCATGCGCGTTGGTCATTTCTCTGCTGAAGCCGCTGGGAGAGGTTCTCTTTGCTGTAGCTCCCTCGTAGTGCTCTCCTTCTGATGATTCGGTCTCCGGCTCGATCTTGGGTGTTCTGCCGGCAGCTGTGGTTCGTCTCTTTTCTTTGGAGCTTTCTTGCTTGGGGTATTTTGTTCTTTGGATCGTTTGTGGTGTGGGGGAAATTTCGATTTCTTGTTCGGTGGATGATTCTTCTGTATCTGTTTCTGACTCTTCAGAAGAATAAATATAATTTTTGCTATTTTTTGTGTTTTTTCGCGCCAGAGTTTTTGAATGGTGCATTCTGATTGGTTCAGCTGTGTTCATTTCTGTGGCCGGTTGAAGAGAAGATGGCTGCCTTTCAAAATTTTGAGCGGGACCTCTGGTCTTGCTTCTGGTTATTTTTTCTTTCGTTGTAGGTTCGCTCACCATTTTTGTATTTTCGGGTTTGGCTTTTTCAATTTCTTTTTCTCTCGCTGCTCCATTTTCTTCCAAGAAGTCTCGGAGTTCCACGATGAGTTTGTGGTCATCTTTTTTACTTTTTATTAGCCTCAGTATCTCCGATCTGAGGTCTTTGTCTTTTATTTCGTTTTCTTTCTTAGGCATGTTGGATTTTATTGAGTCAGTTCAACCATCGACTGCTACCAATTTGTTATAATATTTTGAGGATCAGACTCAATGATGAATTCAGAAGCAATTTCTTCAGTTAAAGGAGAGTTTATTCATAATAGGCATTCTACTTATTCTGTCAGATTTACAGTGAGTAGCAAACGTGAGGTGAATGCACTCTCTATTTATATCAAAGGGGAGGAGTCAAGGAAGGGGGTGATTACACATGAATACATTAAAGGAGGAGGAATAAATTAACTCTTAATATCCTGTACATATATACATATCTCTTGTTATAGAATAAGGCATTTACTTATGACAGAAATTGCCTTGCTTGAAGCCTCCATCAGCTTGCAAATGCCTTTCATACCATTCCAATCTCGGCACGAAGAGCATTTACAAGCCGATGGAAGATTTCAAGCAAGGCGATTTCACTGCCCCAAAGTCTCATCGTCTTGCAAATGCTCTTCGTCCCAAGACTAGAATGGTGCAAAAGGCATTTGCAAGCCAATCAGAGACTTGAAGCAAACAATTTCTCTGCCCCAAAGTCTTGTCAGCTTGCAAACACTCTTCACGCCGAGACTGCAAAGAAACCATGGGAAAGAGACTGGAGAGGATACAGATCTTCACAAGGTAAGTGACCTGCGGCAGGACAGGGGGGAGCAATTGTGGGGACCCCATAGGAAGGAGCATGAAGTAACCCAATGAGTCAGGGGAGGCCTTGAGTGGTTTGAAGCAGGTGGCCTGTTCCATCGCTAGGCCCCCATGACCTTCCCCACCCTGAGATACCTCATGTACGCTTAACAACCTGCACATTCAATTAGCTAATACGTGGGCAGGGAGTGATCACAGTCAAGTTACGCGATTCACTCCTACGAATCCGCAGGTTACAAATGTAATTGGCAGGCTCCATTACATTCGTAGTTTGAGGACTACCTGTATATGTAAACATGAGAAATTAAGAAATCATAGAAATTAAGGCTTCTAGCAAATGATACTTTTCTGGTTACAAAGTCAAAATGTGGATTGCATTACCTAATAGCTGCCACTCCATGACCAACTTCATGTATAATACCACTGATGAGGATTGCTGTGAAGAAATAGGACAGCTGGCTGATGGGAAGGTTTACACCAGGTACCTGTTTTCAAAGACATAACAAGATACAAAGCAGCAAGAGATGCAGTGATAGGTCTTATTTTATTTTATTTTATTTATTTGATTTATTTGATTTGTATACCGCCCTACTCCCGAAGGACTCAGGGCGGTGAACAGCCAACAATAAAATACATAAATACACAAAATTTAAAAACCCGATAAAATCAAATTAAACTTTTTGGCCCAGACAAATTAAAATACCCCAATAATTTAAAAACAGATTAAAATTTACATATTTAAAAAGGGAAGAGATCAGGCCAAGCCCGCTTGATGGAATAAAAAGGTCTTCACAGCACGGCGGAAGGAGCGCAGATCCGGGATCCTCCGTATCTCCGGGGGGAGCTCATTCCAGATGGTAGGTGCCCCCACAGAGAAGGCTCTCCCCCTAGGGGCCGCCAGTCGACACTGTTTGGCTGACGGCACCCGGAGGAGTCCCTCTCTATGAGAGCGTACTGGCCGGTGGGAGGCTATTGGTGGTAGTAGGCGGTCCCGTAAATAACCAGGCCCTAAGCCATGGAGCACTTTAAAGGTGGTAACCAAAACCTTGAAGTGCACCCGGAAGACCACCGGGAGCCAGTGCAGCTCGCGCAGGAGAGGTGTTACATGGGAGCGCCATGTCGCTCCCATTACCACCCGCGCGGCCGCACTCTGCGCCAGTTGGAGCCTCCGGGTGCTCCTCAAGGGGAGCCCCATGTAGAGAGCATTACAATAGTCCAGGCGGGAGGTGACGAGGGCATGAGTGACCGTGCGTAACGAGTCCCGATCCAGAAAGGGACGCAACTGGCGAATCAGGCGGACCTGATAAAAAATCCTCCGGGTCACGGCCGTCAAGTGCTCTTCTAAAGACAGCCGTGAATCCAGGAGGACGCCCAAGTTGCGAGCCCTCTCCGTGGGGGCCAATGATTCGCCCCCAATAGTCAGTGATGGCGTCAACTGGCTATATCGGGACGTCGGAAACCACAGCCATTGGATGGGTTGAGCCTGAGCCTGTTCCTCCCCATCCAGATCCGTACGGCCTCCAGGCACCGGGACATCACTTCAAGGGCATCGTTGGGGTGATCCGGGGTGGAGATGTACAGCTGGGTGTCATCAGCGTACTGATGGTACTCCACCCCGAAACCACGGATGATCTCGCCCAGCGGCTTCACAGAAATGTTGAACAGGAGAGGTGAGAGGACCGACCCTTGCGGCACCCCACATATGAGGGGCCTCGGGGTCGACCTCTGTCCCCCTGTCAACACAGACTGCGACCGGTCAGAGAGAAAGGAGGAGAACCACCGCAACACAGTGCCTCTCACCCCTAACTCTTCCAACCGGTGCAGCATGATACCATGGTCGATGGTATCAAAAGCCGCTGAGAGATCTAACAGGACCAGGACAGAGGAGCACCCCCTGTCCCGAGCCCTCCAGAGATCATCAACCAACGCGACCAATGCCGTTTCCGTGCTGTACCCGGGCCTGAAGCCCGACTGGAACGGATCCAGATACGTCGTTTCATCCAGGTGCTGGGGAAGCTGTTGCGCAACCACACTCTCAACAACCTTCGCCACAAAACGAAGGTTGGAGACCGGACGATAATTTACCAACATTGCCGGGTCCAGGGAAGGCTTCTTGAGGAGAGGCCTCACCACCGCCTCTTTCAAGGCGGCAGGAAAGACACCCTCACCCAGCGAAGCATTTATAATCCCCTGGAACCAGCCTCGTGTCACCTCCCGAGAAGCCAACACTAACCAGGAGGGACACGGGTCCAATAAACAAGTGGTCGCGTTCAGTCTACCCAGAATCCTGTCCACGTCCTCAGGGGTCACAGGATCAAACTCATCCCAGATAACATTCTCAAGACCTGCCCCAGTCCCTCCCCGAGACTGTCCAGTCGGAGTCCAGATCTTCCCGAATCTGAGCGATTTTGTCATACAGATATTGGACAAAATCCTCGGCTCGGGTCTTCCTGCATTCTGTTAACACAGCTGCCCTAAAAACTACTACAGATTTTCCAGTGCTCTTATAAAGAACTCATTTTCATGAAAAGACAGAAAAGAGGAAAATTATAACCAGATATAATCTGGTCATATTTACATACTATCCTGGTTGAAGAACCCCTAATTCCAAATCACAAGGACTAGTGAAGAAAGGCACTATTTTATTGTCCCAAAGGTGCTTTTTCAAAAGACAACTGGACTTTTCTTCATTTTTTCTTTGAAAACATTTCACTTCTCATCCTGAAGAACTGATGAAGCTTCTTGGATGAGAGTGAAACATTTTCAAGGAAAAAAACAACAGTCTAATTGCCTTTTGAAAAAGACAACCAGGACCTGGGTGATTGAGAGTCTCCATAGACACTTACCTCTTTTTATGTTCTTAAAACAGAAAATAAATTAGACTTTTCCAACTGTTGTCCCTCCACAAATTTTCAACTTTAGTTCAGCCAATCTTCATATATGGCCAGCCAGAACACACAGAGGGCACCAGATTGGTAAAGTCTATTTAAGATATGTTAACGTGCTTCATCCTGGAAAAAAGCTATATGGCTGCGAACAGTCAACACTGACTTGATGGTATAAATCAATTTTAAAAAGCGCTATTCAAAATCCACTGCATTCAATAGTTTTGGATAGCTATCTACAGATAGAATGAATTTGTACATAGATCAAATGAATGCAAAACATGTTAAAAGGCATATATTTTGATTTTAATGTGCTAATACTATTTTGTCTTGATATTGATTGCTTATTGCAAATAAAATATTAAGAACATATTAATAAAAATACAACATAGGGAGGGGAAGAGTTATCTCACCTCCCCATAAATATTATCTGATTATGTGTTTACATGCCATACTTAATTTTCCTGAACATTTTTTTTCTGCCTACATGTATCATAGGTACTTTAGGTTACCTTGGGTTCTGGAAAAGTAGCCCCAGAAATCTTCCAATATAAAAATAAATATTAAGACATATCGGCATAGCTAAAGTCTGAATGATTTCTTGTAAGATACTGATTTTAAGTTTTCTTTCACTGGTTAGATTATAAATATAGAAATAAAACTCACCACAACCTGCAGCATTTGATCACTTTGACTAGCAGGGTTTTCAGTTAACATCTGTGACAGAGTCTGTGTCAATGTCTTCCCAAGCAGAACCACAGAACCAAACATAGCTGCTATGCCAAAAACCATCCCTATGTTAAACCTAAAGCAAGCATGTAAATATTGTTATAAATTAGTATCATCTCCAACTTGGTAAGCACACATGGCAAATTCAAATACTTAAGTTTCCAATTTCCTACACATGCATTCATTGTACAAAAAAGAACTCTAAAATAAAATGGCATCCTATTTAGCTGTCATATAAGCAATCAGTTTCAGAACAGTAACCATTCTGATAGGAAGAATTGGAAGGAAGAATTTCCAGTAATTGTCTCATAGACGCCTGAATGGTATTTCTGAAACAATACCAGAGATAAAGAAATCTTGGCTTCCATCTTCCCCAGGTGTAGAAAAGGCGGTTGAAAAAAGCTGTCTGCCATCGCACATGGAATGGAGAGACTGACAGTCCATAGGATACAAGCCATTCCTCATAAGGCTCTTTCAGAGAAGATGACTGTAAGAGAAGGTGAATACAGTAAAACAAAAAAGGAACTCAAGAACTTTGCAAATTAGAAGTATGATTGCACAAATATCTCATGTTTTCTTTTACTTATGGAAAATGAGTCTGTAACTAATGAGGGCTGGCAAGCCAACATATGGTATGTTGAGAACATGATGAACATTCCAGCAAAATGGTTATTAAGAGCAAATGGTTCATTCACAAAATAGCTGCCCTATCTATATACAAGACACCAATATAGCAGAACATTATTTGCCTCTTTCTCTTGTTCTTATATTTATCTTGTTCTTTATATGCTTATATTTATCCTGGTCTTGAAAGGCAGTGGTGGGTTTCTACTGGTTCGCCCCAGTTCGGGTGAACCAGTAGTGGTGGCGGTGGGAGGCTCTGCGCTTGTTCCCGATTCCAAACCAGTAGCGAAGGTAAGTGGAACACGCTACTGCTGAAAGATATGTATTCTTCTGAAATAAGTACTGAGCCAAGCCATCCACCATTTTTATTTCCTTAAAAAATATATGGATCCATATGGAGTTCACAGACATGAAATGAAGATGATGCTGAAAGCTGGTTTTCTCTCTTATGTTTCAATATAAAATGTCAGGAGAGGCGAGAACTTGCCAAGTATCAACAGAACTGCTGTAAGCATAATGGCAATCAAGAGTCCACACTGGAGAGGCAGAATTTGGACTATGTCTTATTCAATCTCTGCTATATTTTTTGACTATTTTCAGCTGTTCTTTGGATTAGATGTAAAGCAGGGGAGGCTGGGGAATTCTGGAAATTAAAGTCCACAAGTCTTAAGGTTGCCAAAGTTGGATATCTTAATGTAAAGCATCAACAGTGCGTTATTTATCAATATTTTTTCTGGAATGCACATCAAACTTCTGGAAAAGGTTTGCTATTTTGAAAGAAATTGCAGCAGTAGATTCCTGTAATAGCAATGAAACCAATGAAACTAATATACTTACTGAGATGAATGAATATCTGAAGTAAAACTGCACATTCTTAATTTCATTTTAAAACAAAATCAAAGAGAAGATGAAATGAGAAGAACCAGAATTTGACAACAGAATTTGAAGAGATTTGCAAGGTTTGGGGAATGTTACTGTGACTGCAGTGTATGCACTTCCAAACTGAAAACATGTGCCTAATTCATTCTGAATACATTTATGACCACAATAGAGCCCACGATTTCCATTCCTAAATAAAGCAGCTAAGTAGATTTTGCCCCATTTTATGACTTTTTCTGCCACAGCTAAGTAAATCACTGCAGTTGTTAAGTGAATCATGTAGTCATTAAATGGATTAGGCTTCCCCTGTTGACTTTGCTTGTCCAATGCCAGATCTCTGGGAAGGTTACAGTGATCACGTAAAAAAGTATAGGTAGTCCTCAACTTATAATAGTTTGTTTAGTGACTGTTCGAAATTACAATGGCACTGCAAAAATGGACTTGTGACCATTTTTCACACTTACAACTTACAACCTTTGCATCATCCCCAAGGTCACATGATCAAACTTCAAATGCTTGACAACTGACTCATTTATAAGAAGGGCAGTACGCCGGGGTTATATGATCGCCTTTTGCAACCTTCTGACAAGCAAAGTCTATATTCACTTAACAACCATGTTATGAACCTAATTACTGCACTGATTCACTTAATAATGGTGGCAAGAAAAGTCATAAAAAGGGGCAAAATTCACTTAACAAATGTCTCACTTAGCAACAGAAATTGTGGGCTCAATTGTGGTTGTAAGTCCAGGATTACCTGTACAAAAAGTGGCTCCCACACTCACAAAGCCACATACAAAAAAGGTTGGATCCTTTTTCCTTGGGCGGCTGAGGCAGCCTAACCAGCCTTATTTCTGGCCCATCCCCGCGCCTATAAAGCACCTAAGAGAGACAAGTGGTCAGCAGAGGAACCAATCACGTTTCGGTCTTACTCTGCACGTCTTAAAATAAAACTTAGAGAGGTTGGAGGTGAAGGGTGTGAGCAACTTTTGGATAAATGAAGCGTGTAATTTTCCCTCGAAAACCGCTAACAGGTCAGGCCTTGCAAACGAGGCAAGGTGGGCAAAGCCCGAGCGAGAGTTGTGCAGAACATGGAAAAGGCTCGTGGCCGCTATGAGCTGCTCTTCTTCCTCCTCTGAAGACTTGAGGAACCTATCGCCCGCAAAGATTTCCCATACAAGGGCCTAAGAAAGGGAAAGGCTCCCGTCTTACCTTCAGTACCGTGTCGGTTATGTATATGGTGCACCAACCCCCCAGCACACAGACCACCACAGGCAGGGGAATCATAGTGACGGCAGCAAAGCAAAACAAAAGTGGCCACGGCGACCAAGCCGCGATTCACAGTTTACGGCCCGGAACAAAATGTCCCTCGGAACTAGGGTGAGGCAACCGCATTTCCTGAGAAAGAGACTTCCGGAAAAAAGCACCGGGAGTAACCTAGTGTGTTGAGTGTTTAATTCTTGGCGTTAACTTCAGGTTCTACTTTGCACTTGATAGACGGCTTCCTTTAAATGGAAATACTGGGGAATTAACATATTGCGTGAAGAACAGCGGAAGTCTTTGTTGTTTTTACGTTTTATTCAAATCATAATTATCTATTTAAAAAGTCCGAACGCACATCTTTTCCACCTACTTGCACCCCTGGATTTTCATTTTTCTCGAGAAAGCTTTTTAACGCTCGCTAACGTTTCACTATGCGTTTGTGGAGATTCTCAGTTAACCAGGTCATGGTTGTCCCCTAGGTGCTTTTTCAAAAGGCAACTGGACTTTCATTGAAGACGTTTCGCTTCTCATCCAAGAAGTTTCTTCAGTGAAAGTCCAGTTGCCTTTTGAAAAGCACCTTTGCGTTTCACTAACTGGGAAATGGCCGGGTTCGGAAGAAAAATCTCACTGCGTAATTTCTCACTATGTATTTAATATAATGAAAATGTAGAAGGGAGACAGGCAGCTAGAAGGCTTGAAGTCCCCTCCTCGCGACAGCGTATAGTATAGGTAGGGTCTAGGAGGGGAAACTGTCAAGTTTATTGTACTGGAAGTAAAGACACTCGTGGCACATTGAAAGCAAATTTATTAGCGTAGATTACAAGAGTAGGGAACTATGGCCCTTTAAAGACTTGTGGACTTCAACTCCCAGAATTCCCATGATTCAACTCAATTTCCGAGGAACCAGCGGACGTTCCAGCGGAAACCCAAAATCCGCCCCCCGGAATGTTTGCGTGCGTGCTTCTGTATGCGCTTGTGTTTCAATTGCAGGAATGCTTGCTCTGAAAAATTCCTTCGAGCCATTCCGATGCTTAGCAAGGTTCTTGGAACGATCAACTGAAGACCAGTTGACGCTATAGCCTTTTATGTTATACTTAGGAGTCCACAATGTTTTTTCCTTATTCCACACACTCCACAGCTGCCATAGCTTACTTAAAAATAAATGTACAGTACTGGTCTGGTACTTATAAACTAAACATTTATCTTTACTTGTGGAACGTATGCCTAGCGTGAATTTAAGGCGAGGGAAGTTTGGAATTCCAAATTCACTCGTTTGATTTCCTGGATCCGTAAACTGCAAAAGGGCACCTGTAACACAGCATTCGTTCTGTGGTAAGAATGCATCCCACCCGAATCCTTCTGCGTATGTGCCAAAATCGCTAGAATAAAACTAAAAAGAAAGGAAAAGAAATACAGACGCTGCTAAAAGTAAACGAACACCATCTCCATTTTTTTTCTTCCTCTAATAGAAAATAGTTGCAGGCAAACAAACCTGAGCTCACGCTGTGAAAGAGAAACAGTGTTGCAATCATAAACTTGAGTACCCCAGTCGTTGAGAAACAATGACTCAAGCGTGCCGATCCAATAAGAAAAGCATGCTAGAGGCAATAGACAGATCAAGGATAACAGGATAAAATCAATTACACATGCGGGACAGGATTAGGACCAAGGGAAGCTGATAATTAAGACCCATAATGAGCCTTTGTTAAACAAGTAAAACCAATCAAATAATAAAAGCACACCTCAAAATTACAAAATATTGTTAACTGTATAAAAATCCGTGCACTCACCAAGCTAATTTGTCAGCCACCCCAGAAACATGCTTCTGTTACTAAAGTTACTGGCAACTAAATAAACAGAGAACTTCGTTCCTTCCAGCCTGTCTCCATTTTATTTCCAGCATCTTTCTCCCGGATTGGAACCAGACCAGATTTTTCTTCCGATTCCTATATGCTCTGCCCCTAGAATAACTCCAGGGGGGGAGGCTACACTTCTGATGGGACTGCATATGTACATGTGAAATCCAAGGCAGTTTGGCCTTGATTCCCTTCAACCATGTCAATCCCATAAACCAGTGAGGGCGAACCTTTTTCTTGTTGCATGCCAAAAGTGTGTGTGTGCGCGCATGCCAGCACCCATAATGCAGTGCAAACCCACCTACATGTGCATGCGTGGACAACCCCCCATGCTCCTCCTGTGAATTTGTCCCGCATTGTGCATGCGCAGGCCCCCCACTCATGCACGCCCCCACACATGCACTTCATACTCCCCCACCCTGTTTTGGGTTTGGAAAGCCTGCAGTAAACTTTGCTGGCATGAACGGCTTGCCAGCCTTGCGCTCCGGGCAGCATCCAGCCATCACAGCCATGCTGGACGCTGCCCGGAGCATGAGGCGGGCAGGCCGTTCACACCAGCAAAGGTTGATGCAACCCTCTCCCACCAGGGAGCATGGCTGCTTCCTGGCCAGCATGCATCTTGTCGCTTACTGCGACCGCTTCCCGTCTGGTGGGTCTCCATGAGTGAGGAGCTGCGCTCTCCTCCAGTCCTCTTGGGACAGCTTGCCTCCCCGCTGGTGGCTTCTCCCTTTCCTGGCTGCTCCAGGAGCAGCCTCTGTCTCTTAGCCGGTGCAAACGGATTGCCGCCACAGCCTGCCACCGCCCTCTCTGCCCCACTAGCTGCTCTGGTGCTGCTGGACAGCATGAGAATCGCCGTTGCTGGGGGCGAGGGGGTGGTGGTGGCAGGACCAGTGGGGGGGGGGGAAAGAGGGCCGGCTGGGTGCCCAACTGTCGGCTTCCCTCCTAAGGAGAGTGATTACAGGTCCAAAAGGAGATGTGGTGGCCAGGAGCGCTGCGAAGAACAATCTCAGCCAATTCACACAACAACCAAGAAAAGCGCCTTCCTCCAGTTGCTGGAGCTTCCCAAAAAACTTTTCTCCTGACGGCCATTCTCTTGCATGCTCAGAACCCCACACCACCAAAACACAAGGGGCTGTGTTGCTCTCTTGCCCACTCTCCCCCCCCCACCCAGACTGCCAGCCTGGAATTCACCACGGCTTCCCCAGTCTGGTAGCTAATCCTACCTGAGCCAGCTAAACAACGCCTCTTGCAGCCACTTCTCGAGCAGGGGAAAAGATAGGAGGGCTGGAGGGGGGCAGGAAACCATTCCAAACTCTTCCTTCCCCCTTCTTTCTCCCAACCCCACCAGCTTAGTTTACCCCTAGTGATGCAGGATAAACACTCAGACTTTGATCAGTTCACACAACCCAATTTCAGCCAATGGTTCAGAGCAGCTGCTTCGCTTGAGGATGAGGGGAAAGGATCAAGGGAAGAAAGCTGGAGATCTGGCAGTCTGTTAGTCTGTTAAACTAAAAACTGTTAACTGAGTTTTTCCAAACTCAAAAGCAATTGAAGGGCAGGCTTCGAAGATCTTTTCAAAATTATCTCAACTGTTCACAGGCAGCCCACTCTAAGAGAACGACTGGAGCGACCAAGCCTTCCAGGGGGCGTGACATTTGCACCAGAGGCACGTCCTCTTTAAATAAGCAAACTTAATCCCTTCTTTGAGACCTACAACTCCCTACAACCCCCCTTTTTTGCCAAAATATGTGGGTGGAACACACATGTTATTGGCAAAAGATTAAAAATTGATCAGATCAGGGAGAGATGATGGATGCTTTTAATTTTTCTGGTGCAAAGGGGAAGACATTGATAGAGGCAGCAGAGGACTTCTGGTTGTACTTCCGGCACCTTCTGAAGCTGGACTACAAACTCTGCGGCCCTGCTCTGCTCTCTCCTTGTCGGAGGGCTCAAAATTGAACCATAGCCACCCTGGAGGGGTGGTGAAATAAAGGGAAATCACCTGGCAGGTCGAGGAGAGCCACATCTCTTCTCCCTGACTAGGAAAGCCCCCTCATGAAGACTTGGAGCAGCAGCAGCAAACATGGCTGTGATGAAGCTGAAGACAGGCTGAATACCTAAAACAGTGCTGGAGCAGATAAAGTGAGTGGTATGTGAACTGGGTGAGAGAATACCTTTTATTGGAAAATGACCCCAAGAAATCCAAGGGGGAAACATATTTAGAACCATTTGCCAGTGGTGAATAATAATGTTAAAAAAAATATGGAGAATAAAAAAAAAACAAGAAAAAAATATGAACTCTCAAAGTGCAAGATGTGGTACTGAAAAGGCATTGTAGTTAGTTAGTTTATTGTCATTGCACATGGTACAACAAAGTTAAATGCCATCTTCACTGTATATTATAACTATAAAAATAAAAACACATACATCCTTTACATTTTATACAATTGAAATTGAAAACTCGATATTGCATTATACCGTAGAATTCAATATGGTTATTGCCCTGGGATTCTTTCCCACAGAAACAAAAACACCAGGAGCCACAAAACCCTTGAGACATCTAAAATGAAGATAACACTGCATATATCATTTTTTACCTTTATGCTTATAGTCTATTTAACTCAGTACTACTTCTGGGCCTTAGGTGGAAAAAGAGCCTTCCTATCACTTGCTGGAGATGTCATGGGTTAATCTGGGAATTTCTGTGAGCAAATCCTAAATTACTGGAATTGCATTTTTAGCTTAATTATATATATTCAATTAAATTTGAAGCCTTTTGGACTTCCAGTAGTGACATCATGGTGGCACGGTGTGAATGAAATGGGGCTCCATTTCTTTTGCCCAATTTTTCACATTTGGAGGCCCTTAGAGGCAAAGCTGGATCCTGGAGGGACCAGCAATATAGAGGGGAAGTTCGGGGGGTAACAGGGAGAAGAGTGATCTCCCATTACAGTAAGAGAAACCTCTTGAATCTGGCATGAAAGAGATCGGCCGTTAAGGTGGATCCAGAGGTGTGACAGCCTGTTTGAATGCAGTAGGAAGAGAAGAGAGGGAAGTAGCATGAAATATCGGAGGAGATTGACGAATATCAATCCTGATTGACCCTCTGAGATCTTGAGACCTACGAACTATATCCACTGATAAGTGAGTCTCCAAGGTGGAAAAAAAGTGGTGATTTAGCGGTGGGAGTAGAGGCTTGAGAAGACAGATACTGATATTGACAGATCAAGAGGAAGGAGTGATTGAAGGTCTGAGTTGGTACTTCCTGGAAATCTTAAGGATAGACTAAGCATTTGGACTGGGATTATGACGAATCTTTGCAGTTTGGAAAGAGAATTCCTATAAGAAGTTTTGGATAGAGATGGTGAAGTGGAGAAGAGACGGTGACTGTGCTAAATAGGAGGAGGGTGACATTTTAGAAAGAAAGAGACAAAGAACAGCTGATGCAATAGCAATAGAAATAGACAAAGAATTTGTCAGTTATCTCCAAATATTGGTGGACCTTATTGACTATAATTAGTGACCCTAAAGGAGATTTCTCCATGACACTTGGACAATGGACCATACCTATTAACAGTAAAAAAAATATAAACCAGATATAACTTTATAGCTATTTTGTATATATGCTACTCTTATAAATAAATAAAATAAATAAATAATTTTATTTCTATACCGCCCTTCTCCCGAAGGACTCAGGGCGGTGTACAGCCTATTTAAAATCACAGAAACAAAACAATAATTAAAATTTAAAATCATTAAATAGTTAGGCTCCAATTAAAAATCCCAGAAATTTAAAATACCCCAATTTAAAACGTTATGTTAATAGCCCGGCCTGGCGGAACAACAGGGTCTTCAGAGCGCAGCGAAACACCCGGAGGTCGGAGATCTTATGTATTTCCGGGGGCAGTTCATTCCACAGGGCTGGGGCTCCCACAGAGAAGGCCCTCCCCCTGGGTGTCGCCAGCCGACATAACTTGGCCGATGGCACCCTGAGGAGACCCTCTCTGTGGGAGCGGACTGGTCGGTGGGAGGCTATTGGTGGGAGAAGTCGGTCTCGAAGGTACCCGGGTCCTATGCCATGGAGCGCTTTAAAGGTGGTAACCAACACCTTGAATCGCACCCGGAAGATCACTGGGAGCCAGTGCAGCTCGCACAGGAGGGGTGTCATCCCGCTCAGTCGCTATCCGGACCCCCCCAGGCCCGCTTTTACAACCCCCACCCACCCTCCCGGGTCCCCTTAAGATTTTCTTTAAAAATTTAACTAAAAAACCCCTCAACCCCCTCTTCGCTACATGCCATCTCTCGGGGTTCCAAAGCCCGTTATCAAGATAGGCCCTCGATAATGTGGAGGGCCAGGCCTGCGAGAGGGGGGAGTCTCGCAGTGCGAGAAGGTCAGCTTTTTGGAGCATCAACCGAACCAAAGATGGGAAAGAAGGCCAGTCCGGGGGTCTATCATAGTCCAAAGGGATAACTGAGCATAAGGATCACAAAATGTCCATTTGTAGAGCTGGACTCCACTGTCCTCTCACAACAGGGAGAAGGTCCAATGTTCTTTTTCTCCAACAGAGGCTAATAGCCAACCATCCTCTTACGACGGCCGGTCCCGTTACAAGAAGTTAACGGGGGCAGTGTTCTATCCTCCCCGTTGGGATACAAAAAATCCCTCAGTTCTTTCAAATGGTGCTCAGTTTCTCCTGCCAGCGAGGGCATGAGTGGAACATGGTGGGGGGGGGGGTCCAAAGTGTCCAGAGTGCAGCAGTTCATAAGCCCCTCCCCCCATAAAAAGGGGGGTGCAGGAAGGCAGGGAGAGGAAAAACAATATCCCCAGAGGACGGTAACATCTCTTCCTCTGCCGAACTATAAGTCCAGGCCTACTTACTTCAGCTTCTCCTCTTCATTCTCAGCAAACTACCATTGCAGCATTCTGCGGCAGACGCCATCACTGGCGCCAGTGTCACCCCCCCCACCCCAGCACCGTAAGAGATGCATGGGGGGGGCAACCAGCGCCACCAACTGGCCTCCTCCGCCAGCCCCGCCTTGGCTCTGTTGCTTTGAGTGGGGGGGGAGGGGAGGAGGGGGGGCATCGCCCCACGGCCGTTCACACTACCGCCAGAGCCACCGTCCCCCTCCAACCCCTCTTCTTTGATGAAAAATAAAGGCCGCAGCCAGATGACTCTCTCTCTGCGGCTACACCAAGCTGCTCCCACCATCGCTGCTACCGCCGTTACCGCTGCTACTGCCGCCGCCATCACCGCCTTTGCCTTCTCGGCACCCTCAGCTGTTATTCGGCGCCCTCAGCTGTTTTACGGCGCCCTCATCGCCGCCATAGCCTCGCGGGGGTCCAGGCAGTTCCGCAGCGCCCAGGGTGGTCCCACAGCGTCGCCGCCGCCGCTGCCATCAATTTTGCGGCGTTCCGTGGCGTCCTCGGCGTCCCCGGCACTCTCCAGGGCCTCTTCCAAACCACTAGCCCCTCGCTCCAACCACGATGTCACAGAGGGAGCGAAAATCCTCCCCAGGTTGGGCAGGGGCTCTCCTCACTGGGGCTCGGGTCGCAGATGGTTTTAGCGACCCTGCACCCCCCGAAAAGACCAAATAGCCCCCATCGTCAGACCGGGAGCTCACCCAACACCGCCATCTTCGAGCATGCGCAGAGAAGTTTATTTATATCTATATACATATTGTTCTGCCCCAGCTACGGATCCCAAGAAGTGTAGCACACACACACAGCTCCAAAAACTCCATTTAATACAAACAGACCCCTTTCAAAATGCAGGCTTTAACCACAAATGTCCTTATCAGCCTGCTATGAATTACAGAGACAAACAAAGTCTGACAAGGGTTGGCAATCAGCCCAGAAACCAAGTTGTAACAAAAAACTCACTCTCAAAATGCTCTGCGTAGGACCAAACGTTATTTCCAGCAACGTTTGCTATCTGTGTGCAAACTTAAATAGACTAAGGGAGTGGCCAATTAACCCCAAGCCTTACTCTCGAGGAGACCTCCTCCTGAGTAACCATTCCTGCCTTTTGGCAGCCCTGCGTGCTCGAGCATTGAGAAGAGGCTTCTCCACTTCACTCTCTTCACTTGAAGGAGTCTTTGGAGGTTCTGAAGGCCCTGGCTGAGTCTCTGCCTCTGGCACCACATCCTCTTCAGCCTCCTCACTGTCTGACTCAAGCACCGGCTGCACAGGCTGCTGGCGAGACACCACACCAGCCTCCTCCTCATCGGGATCAGCCACAATCCGCGCAGGCTGCTGGTGGGCCATAACACATATAAGTGTTTATATAAAAGCTAGACTTGGCTTATAAATATTATATATATATATATATATATGTGTGTGTGTGTGTGTGTGTGTGTGTGTGTGTGTGTGTGTGTGTGTATGTGTGTGTTTTCTCAGGTTTTCGCGGGTGTCTGTATGTAGGTCTTTGGTTATTCGGGTCTTCTCCCACGTAAAATTGGAAGTGTCTTGGCGACGTTTCGACGAAGTCTCATTCATCATCTTCAGGCTGGTGTTCTCGGCTTCGTGCTTCCAGGAGCAATGTGAGATCGCAGCTGTCTCTTCCTTTTAACTGCTAGTGGGGGTGTGAGCTGATTGGGTGGGAACTTGGCTGTGTTCTGATTGGGTGGAGGTGTGTTCTGATTGGTTAGAGACTTGGCTGTGCTCTGATTGGATGGGGGGTTGGTTGTGCTCTGATTGGATGGGGGTGTGTTCTGTTTGGGGGGGGGGCTTGGTTGTGCTCAGCTTAGTCTGAGTTGCAGGGGGATTTGAGCTGGTGAGCTGCGTTGTTGTTGTTTGGCTTCGTGTTTGTGGCCGTGCGAGCTCTTCATGGTGGGTGTCAGTCTGCTTCATGTATGGATTGGAGGGGTTTAAAGTGGCTAATGATGCAGTTGCGGTCTGGCTTCTGGTCCTTGGTCGTGGCTCATTATCAGTGTGGGTTTGAGTCTGCTTTCTGCGTGGATGTGTGGTGGTGACATCCTGTATGGCTCTCGTGAGTGTGGGTCTGGTGTCATTCGTCGTGTTAGGGACTCGTTTGTCAATAGGGGCGGGTTTCCAAATGGCTGGTAGGCGGGAGGTATCGTCTCGTTTGTTCATGCTGTGTGGGCGTTTTTCTATCTCAATGGCTTCTCTGATTATTCTGTTGTTAAAGTGTTCAGTTTTGGCGATAGTTCTGGTCTTTTTAAAGTCAATATCATGTCCTGTGGCTTTAAGGTGTTGGACCAGGGAAGAAGTTGGTTCCTCTTTTCTGACTGAGTTCTTGTGTTCTTCTATGCGTGCACTTATTCGTCTGTTGGTTTGTCCGATGTATGTGGTGGGGCAGGCGGTGCATGGGATTTCATATACTCCTTGATTTTCTAACTCAATTTTATCTTTGGGGTTCCTTAGGATGGTGGATATTTTTCGGTTTGTGCAGAATGCTGTCTTGATGTTATGTTTGTGGAGGATTTTGCTTATTCTGTCTGTGGTGCCTTTTATGTATGGGAGGAGGGCTTTGCCGTTTTCTTGTTCTCTGTCTTGGATTTTAGTGGGGGTTTCTTTTTGGATTAGGTTGGTGATCTTATTTCTTTGGAATCCATTGGATGTTAGTACGTTAGTGAGAGTGTGTAGTTCGGTTTTTAGGTGTTGTTCGTCAGCTAAGCGTTTTGTTCTGGAAATGAGTGTCTTGGCTACAGAGTTGATCTGGGCAGGGTGGTGGTGTGAGAGTGCGTGCAGATAGCGGTTTGTGTGTGTTTTCTTCTGGTAGATAGTGTGTCCTAGGGAGCCATTGGATTTTCTGTAGACTAAGACATCCAGGAAGGGAAGTTGGTTGTTCACTTCTGTTTCCATGGTGAACTGTATTTTGGGGTGTAGGCTGTTGAGGTGTGTGAGGAAGTTGTCCAGTTTTTCTTTCCCATGTGGCCAGATTATGAAGGTGTTGTCTACATAGCCACCCAAAAGTAACTTACCCAAAGAGGAACAGACAGCACTACTTAACCTGAAAGAAGACACCAGCATAATAATCCCACCAGCAGACAAGGGCAATGCCACGGTGGTTATGAACACATCTGACTACCAAACCAAATTAACCAACCTACTCCAAGACTCCATATACAAATCCCTAAACACAGACCCCACCACCTACCTGGAAATAACCACCAGATCCAAAATAAAAGCCTCCCCCATCAGTGAAGAGATTCAGCAAAGAATCATTCCCAGAGAGAAATCATCCAGATGCCCTAAACTTTATGGTCTCCCCAAGATACATAAAGAAGGAACCCCACTTAGACCCATAGTCAGCTCCATAGGCTCACCTCTACAAAACCTAGCCAAATTTCTCGCCAAACAACTACAGCCCTATGCAGAATCCATCACCTCATACGTAAAAAACTCATTCCAGTTCATAGACATCATAAAGCAACAAAACTTACAGCCCAGTGACCTACTCGTGAGCTTCGATGTCATATCCCTCTTCACCCAAGTACCAATCAAAGAAGCCTTGACAGTTATCCAAAACAAATATAACCCCCCCCCCCAAGCACATCTTAGATCTGACCAACCACTGCCTATCCAACACATACTTCATCTATAATGGACAGAAATACAAACAAATAGAAGGAGCACCCATGGGATCACCCCTCTCACCTGTCATTGCCAACCTCTATATGGAATACTTTGAAACCCAAGCTCTAGAAAAATCTGATCACAAACCCAAACTCTGGCTCAGATATGTAGATGACACCTTCATAATCTGGTGAGATGATACCTCCCGCCTACCAGCCATTTGGAAACCCGCCCTTATTGACAAACGAGTCCCTAACATGATGAATGACACCAGACCCACACTCACGAGAGCCACACAGGATGTCACCACCACACATCCACGCAGAAAGCAGACTCAAACCCACACTGATAATGAGCCACGACCAAGGACCAGAAGCCAGACCGCAGCTGCATCATTAGCCACTTTAAACCCCTCCAATCCATACATGAAGCAGACTGACACCCACCATGAAGAGCTCGCACGGCCACCAACACGAAGCCAAACAACAACAACGCAGCTCACCAGCTCAAATCCCCCTGCAACTCAGACTAAGCTGAGCACAACCAAGCCCCCCCCAAACAGAACACACCCCCAGCCAATCAGAGCACAACCAACCCCCCATCCAATCAGAGCACAGCCAAGCCCCTAACCAATCAGAACACACCTCCACCCAATCAGAACACAGCCAAGTTCCCACCCAATCAGCTCACACCCCCACTAGCAGTTAAAAGGAAGAGACAGCTGCGATCTCACATTGCTCCTGGAAGCACGAAGCTGAGAACACCAGCCTGAAGATGACGAATGAGACTTCGTCGAAACGTCGCCAAGACACTTCCAATTTTACGTGGGAGAAGACCCGAATAACCAAAGACCTAGGTATATATGTATATATGTATATATGTATATATGTATATATGTATATATGTATATATGTATATATGTATATATGTATATATGTATATATGTATATATGTATATATGTATATATGTATATATGTATATATGTATATTCCTTTTAATTCATATATATATATATATATATATATATATATATATATATATATATATATATATATATATATATATATATATATATGTAGGTCTTTGGTGTTAAATGTGTTTGAGGATCATGCCCAATAACTCCATAGACAGGTTTTCATTAGATCAATTATCGTTTATTGATTATGCATCTTGTCGTTGCAGGTACAAATCTGGAACTGAGGCAGGGCCGCATGGCTGACCCTTAAGTACCCCCAGGGCGTGGCTAAGGTAAGGAGGGGTTATTGGGTTAGGGTGGACCTTGGGGGCTGGCTTGTCCAGCCCCCCTGCCTCTAGATCTGGATCAGAGGCAAGGCATTTATTCATGACAAAACCCCCTTTAAATGCCTGGCCGAGGTATCCTTGCGTGGTGCATACCTGAGGTGTCCTTTTCAAGAGGACACCTAATTTTGATGCGAGGTACGTGTGCTGTTTATTTTGTAATGGTTTTGTTAGAATGTCCGCTGTTTGTTCTTCTGTGTCACAATGTATAACTCTTATGAATCCTATGCTCGCGAACTGTCTAACGTGTTTATATTTTATATCGATATGCCTCGACCTTTGACCCACTGCTTCAGCCTTAGATATTTCCATGGCGGCCTTATTGTCCTCATGCATGATGATGGGGTAGTTTGGTTCGGCCCATATGTCAGCGAGCAGGTCATCAAACCAGACCAGGTTGTTGGCGGCTTTGGACAAACAAATATACTCGGCCTCTGTAGTGGATGTGGCTACCAGGTCCTGTTTGCCTGTGTACCAATGAACTGGGCTGTTGTTTAGAAAGAATACGTAACCCGAAGTGCTCTTTCTGCACTTCACATCCCCAGCCCAGTCAGCGTCTGCATAGCACGTGAGTGTGGGTGTTGTGGTGTTCTCGGGCTCTAGTGATAGGCAAGCCTCGGAGGTCTGCTTTAGGTACCTCAATACCCTTTTGATGGCTTCCCAGTGGTACACAGTAGGCTTACCCACATGTCGTGACAGCAAGTTAACTGGCAGGGCGATGTCTGGCCTAGTCCAGTTTGCAATGTATAGTAGGGAGCCTATGGTGGATCTGTATAATGTGTTGTCCATGAACGCCTCAGCCTCATTATACATGTCCTTCAAGAAATCTGGTTGCATTGGTGTTTCACACCCCTTGGCGTTTGTCATGTTGCATTTATGTATTAGTTCCAAAATTTTTTCCTTCTGTGACAGTTGGAAACCTTTGTCTGTTTTTGTGATTTGCACCCCCAAGTATTTATCTACCTTGCCCAATATTTTTAGCGTAAAGTGTTTTCCCAGCTCATTGGCGAAGTTATTACATCTGCTAGCTTGATCACCGATATACAATATATCGTCTACGTATATCAAAACATACTCGAGGGAACTGTCTGACTTCTTGGTGAAGAAGCAGTTGTCGGCCGAGGTGGCTGAGAATCCCATGGATTTCAGTGTCTTGGATAGACACTCGTACCAACGTTTCCCTGACTGTTTGAGTCCATACAAGCTTTGGTTTAGGATCCAGGTTTCTCCCTTCTTGGTGTTTTGGCTAGGTGGCGCTCTCACGTATATCTCTTTATCGAGTTCAGCGTGCAGATAAGCGGTTTGCACGTCGAATTGATGCACTTCTAACCCTAGCAGTGATGCAATTACCAGCGTACACTTCACGCTCTCAGCCCTGACCGTGGGGGAGTATGTTTCCGTGTAGTCATCAGGATATTTCTGGGCGAACCCCTGTGCCACCAGCCTAGCTTTGTAGAGCGCTTTGTTTCCCTCTAATGTTTTAACCTTGTAGACCCACCTAGTGCCTATGGTTGTCTTTCCTATTGGGACTTTAGAGGGAGTGTATACGTTTAGTTCCCTCAGGCTGTCCATTTCCCTTTCCATGGCCTGTTCCCATTTTTCTCTCTCCTCATCCAGTAACTTCAGTACGTCCTCATATGTGTTGGGGGTTAGTTAGTTAGTGTGGAGGGATAGTACGTAGTCCCCTAACCTTTCTGGCTTTTTGCCCCTGTTTACCCTGACTGGCCTGTCAGGAGGTGTCTCTGTGTCATGCATGTACCTAGCTTCTCTCTCGGTGAGTGAGCCCACTTTGATGCATGGGTGGTTTTCCTTCCATCCCTTCACTGATATCTCCTGCCCTTTGGGTCTGCTCTTTCCCTGCTCTGTGCCCCTTCCTGCTTGGTGCTTTGTTTCCCCTTGATCATCCCCTGGTCCGGCCTTGCTAAGGGACACCTCGTTGAGGTGTATCTTGGACCAGTTAGCATTTTCGTGAAAGACAGCTGTTCGTGATATCACGAAATTGTTGTTGTTGTCTATGAACCTGTATCCCTTTGTCCCTGGTTCATATCCCATGAACTTCAGCCTCCTGGATACCCTGTCTCCCTTACGTCTGAGTTGTTTGGGAATGTGCACATCTGCTGTGACCCCGAATATGTGTAAGTGTGACACCTGTGGTTTCCTTTGGTACATCAACTCGTATGGAGTTTTATTCAGTACGCTGGACCATAGCCTGTTCAAAGTATAATTCGAATAAATGAGTGCCTCGGACCAGAAATGTTGCCCTAGGTCGGCATCCTCTAGCGCGCACCTCATCATGGTCTGCAGTGTCCTGTTTTTTCGTTCTGCCACGCCATTTTGAAAGGCGGAAAATGGCGAAGTCGTGTAATGGACCATCCCGCGTGCCTTCAGCCACCGCGAGAAGTCGCTTGATAAAAATTCAGAACCCCGGTCTGTCATTATTTGCCTGATTTTGGTATTATGCTGTGTCTCCACCCTCGCATAGAATTCCTTAAATTTTTGGAATACCTCATTCTTGTGTTTTAGGGTGTACACGAAGCCATAGCAGCTGAAATCATCTACTATGGTCAGGAAGTACCTTTTCCTGTACTTGATGGAGGGTCTTAGTGGTCCCACTAGGTCCATATGTACGAGTTATCATGGTCCTTTCACTTATGACCTCCCCCCTTTGTGTCAGCTGGGATCTGGCGTTATTTAGTGATAGTAAATGCTCGCTCATTGGGGTCCCTGCCTTGAGTTTGGTGGCATAAAATTCCCTGGACAGTCTGGTGGTGCTGGCAACACTTTGGCAGTAAAATAGTTTGTGCATTCTCTGTATTATCTCTAGAGCAGTCAGGTGGTGGCTAATGCTGGGGTAAATACTGGGGGTAATGCTGGCAATGACAATACAGTATGCTTTGTGGTGGATGCAATCTAGTTCAAAAGTCCAGGGTTTTTCTGGGGGGTCTGTAACCATGGACAATAGATCTTCCTTTAGCAGGGTGGCTTGGAGCTGTTGATTCCAGTCCAGAAAATTCTCCCCATCTAGCCTTAGTTTGGGAAAGTCACTGGGCAAAGTCCCTGAATTGTAAGTTAAATTACTTACATTATGTCGCTGTCCATGGTTCCTCACATAAGGATACTCACAATAAGGCAGAGGAACGACTGTGGCAAGTCTGAACTGACTTGTCTCTATGTGCTTGCGTCGGTGTAGCTCTATGTCCTGTTCCGTTTCTCTTACAGGGATGTGCTGCGCATGCGTGAGGTTCATTTCTCCCCAGTCGCCGTGGAGTGAGGAGCTCGTTCATGCAGCTCCCAGGTGAAGGCCCCAATCTTCCGGATGGGCCTTCGGTTCCTTCCTGGTAGGCCTCGCTTGCTCGGGAACGTCGCGGATCGCCGTCTGGAGTCTCGGGAAGCGGTGAGGATCGTCGGTGGATGCTGGGAGTCCCGCTGGGGCCGCGAATGGTCCCGGATGGCCCGGTCTCGTGCGGATGTCGCCAGTGGGTGTCGGGCCGAGCCCCCTGCCCGCCGATGGACGTCCCCTGCCTGCGGATGGCCTCGTGGTCCATGGATCTGGTCCCGGTCGTTGGTCCGGTGAGTAATCCCATCGCCCTTGGTGTCTCGTTTTTGTGGGTAGGCTCCTTAGGGGCTCTGGGTGGCCCTGGGTCCATGCGATGGTGGTTAGTTCCCCAGGGTGGGTGTCGGTGCCGGCCCTCTTCGCGCTAGGGTCCCCTTTGCTTTTTGGCCTGGCACCGGGGTGTATGTTCGGTATTTTCACCTTGTCCCCTAGGGCCGCGGCGATTAGTTCGATGGCTTTATTGACCTCGGGCTCGGTAGGCGGGCCTGTAGGTTTTGGCTTGGGGCTTTTGTGCTTTTTGTAGTATTTTTGGTCGGTTGTTTTTGAGTAGGCCCCGATTCCCGCCATGGGATTTGAATCTCGGGAGTCTATTGGTGGGTGGTCGGCCATTTTTGATGACGCCGCCTCCCAAGATGGCCGCCGTAAAAAGGGCGCGAAGTTTCCTTTGGCCTTTTCGGTGGATTTTGAGGTTTCGTGTTTCGTCCACCCCTCGTTGCTTCTGACCGGGGTGGTTGGGTGGTGGAGTAGGCCGCTCGTCTCGGGGGCCTCTCCTTGCGTGGTTTCGGGTTGGGCAGATCATTCTGCCATCTTCTTGTTGAATGCTCTGGTATTCACCCTGTCTATTGTGGCTCTTTGCATGCTGTGGAGTATTAGGATTGGGCTGTCAAACCATCCTCTGCTACCATTTTGTTAAATGTGTTCGAGGATCATGCCCAATAACTCCATAGACAGGTTTTCATTAGATCAATTATCGTTTATTGATTATGCATCTTGTCGTTGCAGGTACAAGTCTGGAACTGAGGCAGGGCCGCATGGCTGACCCTTAAGTACCCCCAGGGCGTGGCTAAGGTAAGGAGGGGTTATTGGGTTAGGGTGGACCTTGGGGGCTGGCTTGTCCAGCCCCCCTGAATCTAGCTCTGGATCAGAGGCAAGGCATTTATTCATGACATTTGGTTATTCGGGTCTTCTCCCATGTAAAATTGGAAGTGACTTGGCGACGTTTCGACAAAGTCTCATTCGTCATCTTCAGGCTGGTGTTCTCGGCTTCGTGCTTCCAGGAGCAATGTGAGATCGCAGCTGTCTCTTCCTTTTAACTGCTAGTGGGGGTGTGAGCTGATTGGGTGGGAACTTGGCTGTGTTCTGACTGGGTGGAGGTGTGTTCTGATTGGTTAGGGGCTTGGCTGTGCTCTGATTGGATGGGGGGTTGGTTGTGCTCTGATTGGCTGGGGGTGTGTTCTGTTTGGGGCGGGCTTGGTTGTGCTCAGCTTAGTCTGAGTTGCAGGGGGATTTGAGCTGGTGAGCTGCGTTGTTGTTGTTTGGCTTCGTGTTTGTGGCCGTGCGAGCTCTTCATGGTGGGTGTCAGTCTGCTTCATGTATGGATTGGAGGGGTTTAAAGTGGCTAATGATGCAGCTGCGGTCTGGCTTCTGGTCCTTGGTCGTGGCTCATTATCAGTGTGGGTTTGAGTCTGCTTTCTGCGTGGATGTGTGGTGGTGACATCCTGTGTGGCTCTCGTGAGTGTGGGTCTGGTGTCATTCGTCGTGTTAGGGACTCGTTTGTCAATAGGGGCGGGTTTCCAAATGGCTGGTAGGCGGGAGGTATCGTCTCGTTTGTTCATGCTGTGTGGGCGTTTTTCTATCTCAATGGCTTCTCTGATTATTCTGTTGTTAAAGTGTTCAGTTTTGGCGATAGTTCTGGTCTTTTTAAAGTCAATATCATGTCCTGTGGCTTTAAGGTGTTGGACCAGGGAAGAAGTTGGTTCCTCTTTTCTGACTGAGTTCTTGTGTTCTTCTATGCGTGCACTTATTCGTCTGTTGGTTTGTCCGATGTATGTGGTGGGGCAGGCGGTGCATGGGATTTCATATACTCCTTGATTTTCTAACTCAATTTTATCTTTGGGGTTCCTTAGGATGGTGGATATTTTTCGGTTTGTGCAGAATGCTGTCTTGATGTTATGTTTGTGGAGGATTTTGCTTATTCTGTCTGTGGTGCCTTTTATGTATGGGAGGAGGGCTTTGCCGTTTTCTTGTTCTCTGTCTTGGATTTTAGTGGGGGTTTCTTTTTGGATTAGGTTGGTGATCTTATTTCTTTGGAATCCATTGGATGTTAGTACGTTAGTGAGAGTGTGTAGTTCGGTTTTTAGGTGTTGTTCGTCAGCTAAGCGTTTTGTTCTGGAAATGAGTGTCTTGGCTACAGAGTTGATCTGGGCAGGGTGGTGGTGTGAGAGTGCGTGCAGATAGCGGTTTGTGTGTGTTTTCTTCTGGTAGATAGTGTGTCCTAGGGAGCCATTGGATTTTCTGTAGACTAAGACATCCAGGAAGGGAAGTTGGTTGTTCACTTCTGTTTCCATGGTGAACTGTATTTTGGGGTGTAGGCTGTTGAGGTGTGTGAGGAAGTTGTCCAGTTTTTCTTTCCCATGTGGCCAGATTATGAAGGTGTCGTCCACATATCTGAGCCAGAGTTTGGGTTTGTGATCAGATTTTTCTAGAGCTTGGGTTTCAAGGTATTCCATATAGAGGTTGGCAATGACAGGTGAGAGGGGTGATCCCATGGGTGCTCCTTCTGTTTGTTTGTATTTCTGTCCATTATAGATGAAGTATGTGTTGGATAGGCAGTGGTTGGTCAGATCTAAGATGTGCTTGGGGGGGTTATATTTGTTTTGGATAACTGTCAAGGCTTCTTTGATTGGTACTTGGGTGAAGAGGGATATGACATCGAAGCTCACGAGTAGGTCACTGGGCTGTAAGTTTTGTTGCTTTATGATGTCTATGAACTGGAATGAGTTTTTTACGTATGAGGTGATGGATTCTGCATAGGGCTGTAGTTGTTTGGCGAGAAATTTGGCTAGGTTTTGTAGAGGTGAGCCTATGGAGCTGACTATGGGTCTAAGTGGGGTTCCTTCTTTGTGTATCTTGGGGAGACCATAAAGCTTAGGGCATCTGGATGATTTCTCTCTGGGTATGATTCTTTGCTGAATCTCTTCGCTGATGGGGGAGGCTTTTATTTTGGATCTGGTGGTTTTTTCCAGGTAGGTGGTGGGGTCAGTGTTTAGGGGTTTGTATATGGAGTCTTGGAATAGGTTGGTTAATTTGGTTTGGTAATCAGATGTGTTCATAACCACCGTGGCATTGCCCTTGTCTGCTGGTAGGATTATTATGCTGGTGTCTTCTTTCAGGTTAAGTAGTGCTGTCTGTTCCTCTTTGGGTAAGTTACTTTTGGGTGGCTTGTTGGTGCAGAGGATGTTGGTGATTTCGAGTCTGATTCTGTTTGCGTCCTCGGGGTTGATTTTGGTCAGGCTGGTTTCAACTCCGCATATAATGGTTTCAGTGGGGATGCTTTTGGGAGCGACTGCAAAGTTGAATCCTTTGGAAAGGACATTGGTTTCGGCTTTGGTGAGGATCCTATCTGAGATGTTATGCACTGTTTGTTTCATGTGTGGCTGTGAGGGTGGAGGGGATTGTTTCTGGCGTTCTTGTAGTCTAAGGAGTTTGTTGGTGTGTGTGTCTGTCTTGAGGGTGGTCTGTGTTTCGGCTCTCCAGACAGCAAGTTGTTTGGATTTGTCCAAACAACTTCTTCCCTGGTCCAACACCTTAAAGCCACAGGACATGATATTGACTTTAAAAAGACCAGAACTATCGCCAAAACTGAACACTTTAACAACAGAATAATCAGAGAAGCCATCGAGATAGAAAAACGCCCACACAGCATGAACAAACGAGACGATACCTCCCGCCTACCAGCCATTTGCAAACCCGCCCTTATTGACAAACGAGTCCCTAACACGACGAATGACACCAGACCCACACTCACGAGAGCCACACAGGATGTCACCACCACACATCCACGCAGAAAGCAGACTCAAACCCACACTGATAATGAGCCACGACCAAGGACCAGAAGCCAGACCGCAGCTGCATCATTAGCCACTTTAAACCCCTCCAATCCATACATGAAGCAGACTGACACCCACCATGAAGAGCTCGCACGGCCACAAACACGAAGCCAAACAACAACAACGCAGCTCACCAGCTCAAATCCCCCTGCAACTCAGACTAAGCTGAGCACAACCAAGCCCCCACCCAAACAGAACACACCCCCAGCCAATCAGAGCACAACCAACCCCCCATCCAATCAGAGCACAGCCAAGCCCCTAACCAATCAGAACACACCTCCACCCAATCAGAACACAGCCAAGTTCCCACCCAATCAGCTCACACCCCCACTAGCAGTTAAAAGGAAGAGACAGCTGCGATCTCACATTGCTCCTGGAAGCACGAAGCCGAGAACACCAGCCTGAAGATGACGAATGAGACTTCGTCGAAACGTCGCCAAGACACTTCCAATTTTACGTGGGAGAAGACCCGAATAACCAAAGACCTACATACAAACACCCGCCAAAACCTGAGAAAACATACATATATACATATATACACATGTATACATATATATATATATATATATATATATATATATATATATATATATATATATATTATAAAGAATTAACTTAAAAGAATATTATTTAGTATGCTATAAATATCTAAAAATAAACTGTACAGCAGTGCATTGATTTATAAAATATTAAAAAATTACATTTAACTTTACAATTCTATATATACCTAAAGCATAACTCTTAAAACTTGTATAATATTTATAACTTTATGGCTGTAAGGTGATATAGATTGTTATCTATATCAATATTCAGAATCTCTAGACTATATTATTAATCTTAGATTACAATATATTACAGATTATATTATATTATGGATAACGTGGTCATTGTTGTAGATATATCAATATAATATACTATATATTATCTAATTCCAAATAACAACTGATATATGACAAGTGTCTAGATTAGGGAAATTATATATAAGACAAGTGGAAACCTGATAGGTTTTAGTTTAGTTTATTTTAGTTTATTTTGGATTTATATTTATTTTTGATAGGTAAATAGTAGTTGATTTATAGTATTGAGGAAGAACTTCCTTAGGAGTTTGAAAATGACAAGTATGACGATGATGACAAAAACAGGAAAAAAAGCAATACCGATGATAGCCTCCCCATCGGGACAATGCTCAATAGAAAATATGTTGGGTGGCGAGAAATCAGGCTCTACATTGAGTCTGCAAAACATGCAGTCAACCATTATTATGATCCAAGAAATGATGATGAAAACACAGGAGTCTATAATGAAAAATCATGAAGAAATGAAGAGCGAGATTAGGGAGGTGAAAGGAGACATCCATAAACTGGATGATAGAATAGGAACGATACAGGAGGCGATAGCCAGAAATGAACAGAAAAAACAGAACAAAGAGAAAAGAAATTAGAAATAACAGAACAAAAATTGATGGTAGTGTCTAGAGCAGCGGTTCTCAACCTGGGGGTCGCGACCCCTTTGGGGGTCGAACGGCCATTTCACAGGGGTCGCCAAAGTCCTCTCTCGCCCCCCCCCACACCTTCACTCACCCTCACCCTCTGCCTCTTTTGGATCGCCCGGTCGCCGTTCGCTTACCCCGCCCACTCCCAATCTATTGCTGCCTCCGGAGTCCCAGCTGATGGCTAGAGGGAAAAAAAACTTTAAATTCTTGCCACGGGGCTTCAAAGAGCTAGCTGCAAAGAAGTAAATTCCTGGAGCAGATTTTTTCCCCTCTAGCTATGCTGAAAAAGCGAAATTGAAAGTAAGCAGGCTGCAACGTGACAAAATGAGGCAGAGAGATTTCTTTTTCTTTTTCCTCACCAAAAAAAGTAGGTGCAAAACTGCAAACAATGGGAAATTTAGGGCAAAAGAGGAGAGTTCCAAGATTTTAAAACACAAAAGAAAAAAAGCTCTATTTAACTAGGGAATTGTAATAATTGAGATACTATTAATTGGTTAAGTTGTGGTTTGGAGGAATATATGGGGGAAATTATTTGGTTTATTATTATTGGTAAATATAATTAATTGATTTGTAAGAAATTGGATTGCATGGAAATAATTGGAATATTCATGTTCATATTGATTAATATACAAAAAAGATAGTTATATAACTAATTGATTTATATTAAAATGTTGAATTTGTATTAAACAACTGTATTACATAATTAACCAATGTGAGGATGGATATTAAAATAGATGACAATGTGTATAATATAGAATAGAAGGGAAAAATTGAATTTGATTAAGATTAGAGATGAGGATGAAGGGTAATATTGTTTTTTTTAAAAAAAAAAGAGGAATAAATATGGTAAAAAGGAAATATAGAAATTGTAAATTTAATTGAAATGACTAAATACTGTGTTGGAAGAAATATCCTTCTGGGTTCTACTCCAAGTGAGGAAAAAGACACTGGAAACATGGAGACTGCTTGGAAAGATGGTTTAATGGTGGACAGGATCACATGGCTTGATAGGGCCCATTGTGTTAGTTTCTGTTGCTATTGTGTTGCAAATGTCCTTTGACAAAGGATTGACTTTCTGCCTCTGGCCCATTAACAAAGGGTGGGGGGCAGGAAGGTGGGAGCTGCTTTGTCTGCAAAATATGCTTCTCCATTTCTCATCCAGGTAGGGAAATATAATATTCTGCCTTTTTAATATTTCCCAAAATATTTCATTCTTCTTAGGAAAAGGGTGGGTGCTAACCTCCTACAACTGTTTAAATTTGTGAACCGGCCAAATACTCTGTTCAAAGAAAATACGTTGTATGTTTGTATGTGTGTTTCTAATTATTGCTATTTATTGCTATTTGTTCTCTTTTATTCTTTAAAGTTTAACAATTCATTCTTTATTTTAATATCTTAATATTTATTTGGGGTTAGCTTTCTTCCCTTTCATCTTTTTTATTGTACAGCAATCTTTCTCCTCAAACTTACCACCTCTGTCTTTTCTTTCTTTCTTACTTTCTCTTCCCCCCTCTTCTTCTTCTCCCTACTTCCTCTTTCTTTCTCTTTCTCCTCCTCTCTTCCACCCTCTCTTACCTTCACTCCTACTCTAATTTCCCTTCCCTTCCTTCATCCCTCTCTACTGCTGTATCCTTTTATGCATATGGACTACTCAGAGGGCTGAAAAAGTTATTTTTGACTGGTCCTCGCACTTCTGACCAGTCCTTGAACTTACGACTGTCCTCACAATTTACGTATTTGCGCTATCTTGTCACCATGGTGAAGAGAAGCAGTTGTGTAATGAGTGACACGGTTGTTAAGAATGGTATAATGGGCATAAATGATGACCAGTCATAACTGCGAAGACCGGTCAAAAGTGCGAGGACCTGTCAGAAATCACATTTTTCAGCCCTCTGGGTAGTCCTTTTGTGCACAGGGACTACTCAGAGGGCTGAAAAAGTTATTTTTGACTGGTCCTCGCACTTTTGACCAGTCCTCGAATTTACGACTGACCTCACATTTTACGTTTTTTGCCCTATCTTATACCATGTTGAAGAGAAGCAGTTGTGAAATGAGTGACATGGTTGTTAAGAATGCTGCACAGGCATAAATGTGAGGATAGTCATAAGTGTGAGGACCAGTCAAAAGTGCGAGGACCTGTCAGAAATGACTTTTTTCAGCCCTTTGAGTAGTCCCTATACATATAGCCATGGCCACCCAGTCACATGACCAGCTAGCCACGCCCACCCAGTCACATCACCTCCAAGCCACACTCACAAAATAAGCCATGCCCACAGAACCGGTAGCAAAAAAATTTAGAACCCACCCTTGGTTGGGGGTCACCACAACATGAGGAACTGTATTAAAGGGTCGCGGCATTAGGAAGGTTGAGAACCACTGGTCTAGAGACTTGGAAGAGGCAATAGTCCACCTGGAAATGGAGAAATCTGCTTTTTTTCTGAAATTCCAAAATGTAATAGAAAACAAGGAAGAAGACCTACTAAACCTCATGGTAGAACTGCTAGCCGACGTTCTGCAGAAAAGTAAACAAGAGACTCAAAATGACATAGATAAGATCTATAGAATCCATACTAATTATGCATGTCGACATAAATTGCCAAGAGATGTCCATGTGAGGTTTGCAAGGAAAACAACTAGGGATGAAGTCTATAGGAGGACAAGAGATGAGCCGCTGATCTACAAAAGAAAAGAAATCTTAACCCTGAACCAAGTCCTAAGGGAACAAAGAAGAAACTACCATTTTCTATCCTCGCAACTGGTTAAATATAAGGTCATGTTTAAATGGCTCATTCCTGAAGGTATGCTGGTCTCATAGCAAGAAAAGAAATTTAGAATTAACACTTTGGACAAGGCGCAAGAATTCTATGAACACTACCTAGCTGCAGATGAAGAACAAGATAGTAGAGAAGATACAGAAAACATAAGCCAAGAAGAACAGCAATTAGAAGAAAAAGAGTCAGACCAAAATGTAAGAGAATGGAAGGAAATGGAACACCAGGAAAGAGAAGGTGCGAGGACAAGAGCGCAAAGAGAGACAAGAGCAAAGAGAGAACTGAGACTTACACATAAACAATAAACAATGTTGTAAAACCTATGGGACACAACTAAAACATATATCCGGGGCTTCACAATATCTTATGTGGCATGAAGGAATAAGGAAAAGAAGAAACAACAAATGGTATTGCAGGAAAAACTTAAAGAATTGGAACTTGCATTGCAAAAAGAACCCCAAAATGACAAAATGAAAGGAGAAAGGGACTTAGTAAAACATAAAATAAATCTAATGACACAAGAAGAAATGGCACAAAACCTTAGAATGGCAAAACAAAACTTCTTCAAACATGTGAATAAAACAGGGAGGTGGCTGTTGCACAAATTGAAGAAAGAGAAAGAGAAAAAACTAATAAAACAATTGCAAGACGAGAATGGGAACCTTCACTATCAGACAGAAGAAAAAAAACATTACCCAAAATATTTTTTAAAAATTATATAGCCAAGAGGATATATCAGAAGAAAATATTAAGCAATACTTAATTGAGAGGGATCTGCCTACAATTCCGGATATAGCAACAGAAATGCTGAACGATAAAATCACCACGATGGAGATAAAAGAGGCAATTAAAAAACAAAAAAATAATAAAACACCAGGGCCAGACAGAATCCCTGCATAACTATACAAAAAAATTCAAAAGCCACTTGGGACACCAATGCTGGACCTATATAATTAAGCATTAGAACAAGCCAGATTACCAAACTCATGGATAGAGGCATACATTACGCTAATGTTAAAAGAGGGTACAGATAGTCAACAGATCAAAAACTATAGGCCAATCTCGCTACTAAATGCCAACTACAAAATATTTGTCACAATAATTGTGGAAAGAATTAAAAAAAATATTAAATGAAATTATTAACCCTGATCAAAATGTGTTTTTACCAAAAAGGCAATTGAGAAATAATACAAGAATGATAATGAATGTGTGAATAGAATAGAATAGAATAGAATAGAATAGAATAGAATAGAATAGAATAGAATAACAGAGTTGAAAGGGAGCTTGGAGGTCTTCTAGTCTAACCCCCTGCCTGGGCAGGAAACTCTACACCACTTCAGACAAATGGTTATCCAACATCTTCTTAAAAATTTCCAGTGTTGGGGCATTCAACACTTCAATACTATGAAGCCCATCCCGAGAAGCAAATAGCACTGATATTTGTGGATGCGCAAAAAGCTTTTGATAACTTAAATTGGCAGTTCCTCATTAATCAATTAAATATTATGAACTTTGGAGAAAAATTTATAGGGATGATCAGGGCGATATATTCCACTCAAACAGCAAAAATAATACTAAATGGGGAAATAACGCACAAATTTAACATAACCAAAGGGGTAAGACAGGGATGACCATTATCTCCCCTTTTATTTATCATTAGAAATTCTACTGACACATTAGGCAAAAGCAAGAAATAATAGGATTAAGAATAAAAAAGGAAGAGTATAAAATACAAGCCTTTGCCAACGATTTGGTTTTTATTATAGAAGACCCACTAGAGACAGGAACAACATTAATACAAGAAATAGAAGAATTTGGCAAAGTAGCAGGGCTTAAAATATATGAAGAGAAGACAAAGATAATACCGTGTTTCCCCAAAAATAAGACATGTCCCCATAATAAGCCCAATTGTGCTTTCGAGCGCACGCGCTATAATAAGCCCCCCAGAAAATAAGCCCCCCCAAAAAACTTATACGCATGTGCAGCTGCTGTGCAAACAGCATGAGGTGAGGAGGCGAGGTGGGGGGGGCGAACAGTGGAGGAACATGCCCCATGCGCACCTGCCATCCACCCAGAACAGCCTTGCAGAGGCTGCTCCCACAAATCGTAGCTTGCGCGCCCCTTCTCTTAGTAGCGGCCGCAAAGAGTGGCTGCAAACAAACTCTTGCCAGCCCTAGAGGGAGGAAAGGGGAGCAGGAGAAGAAGCCCCAGCCTCCCCACCCCATGGTGTGTAACTTGAGAACCAGCACCTTGGATTCTCTCTTTTAAACTCTTCCCAGCCATCCTTTTTTTCTCTGCTTCGGCTCCAGGGGGGAGGAAAGGGGAGCGGAAGAAGAAGCGCTGGCTTGGATTGCAAAAGTTTGATCACCTTCCTCTTGAAGAGCCTGCAGGGCAAACAGGAGATCTGGGGTTTGGGTGAGCAGCAGAATTCCCGCTTCTCTGCTTCCACACCCCTCCCCAACTGCCACTCCCCCTAATGGGCTGAGATCACCAAGCCTGATTCGGGGAGCTGAACATGCTATTGCCGCTCAGGAGGAGAAGAACGTCAGAAATGGGCTCTCTTGCAGCGCCTTCTCTCTCTCTTCTCCTTAATGGCAGCGATGTGTCGGGCTCACCGAATCTGGCCTGCTGATCTCATGTGGCAGCGGCAGTGGCTCTGACCTGATCCTCACTGGCAACTCTGCAGGCAAGAACTGGCCACGCAGATCCTACTTCATGGCTGTGCAGACAGCTGACACTGTCCACTGCTCGGAGCTCTGGTGCCAGTACCCCTCCCCCCAAGTCGACAGGGCTAGGGCTGGCAAGAGTTTGTTTGTGGCTGCTCTTTTGGCTGCCACTAAGAGAAGGGGCGTGCAAGCTACGATTTGCGGGTGGATGGCAAGTGCGCGGGGGGCATGTTCCCCCACCATTCGCCCCCCTGCCCACCTTACCTCACCTCACCTCATGCTGTTTGCATGGGAAGCAAATTAAAAGCTGCCACAATTGCTAGAGACAGTGGCCTGAGCGGAACCAGTAAAGCAGCTGGTTGGCGCTCCGGCACCAGTCTCCCTGCAGTGGGCCTATGTTTAGGGGCCTCCTGCACCTGAAAAATAATAAGAAACCCCCCCCCCCCAATAATAAGGCCAAGGCCACATTTCGGGGATCAAAAGAAAATAAGACCCTGTCTTATTTTGGGGGAAACACGGTAGCTAAGAACCTTACCCATAGTCAGAAAGAGGAATTGGAAGAGAAATTGGGAATTCAGATAATTAAGAAAGTGAAATATCTTGGAATTTGGCTGACAGCAAAATGTTCATCTATAAAAAAGGACAACTATAATAAATTATTACAATAAATACAAAAAAGATTTTGATAACTGGGAGAAATTACAACTATCACTAATTGGAAGAATTGCTACAATGAAAATGAACATATTACCTAAAATTTTATTCCTCTTCCAAACTGTATCAATAAAATTAGGAAGGAAATTTTTTGAAGAGTTAAACAAAGTAATAATAAAATTTATTTGGCTAGGGAAGAAATCCCGAATAAAATTAAAACTTCTTCAGGATAGTAGAAATAAGGGAGGCTTTGGACTCCCAGATTGGTAACTCTATTATCATGCAGCAGCCATGACATGGCTAAAAGATTGGATAAATTAAAAAAAAAAACAAAAGAATACTGACAATAGAGGGCCATGATCTGCAACTTGGCTGGCACGCATTTATCTGGGAAGGGAGAAACAAATCACACTCATATTTCCAGAGACACCAAGTGAGAGATGCCCTGCTATATATTTGGGAGAAAATCAAGAAAAATCATTATATTAAAATTCCAATCTGGTTGTCAACTATGGAGGCAATGATTTATCCCAATGTATTAGATCTAAATAAGATAGTAAGATATAAAGAGATATTGGATGAGCAGGGGAATTAAAGTCTAACCAAGAGTTAAAATGCCAAGGAATAGAGATAGATTGGTGACTATATCTACAAATTCGGACAAGATACAAAAAACCTAGAACAATATGGCTTCTACAAGATAAAATATTACAGGGGACAGAGGAAAAAATGATATCAAAAACATATAATTATTTTTTTAAGATTTAAAATGGAGGAGAAAACAGTTAAAGAGACTATGATAATTTGGGCTAAAATTTTTGGTTATCACATTGAACTAGAACACTGGGAAAAAATTATGGGAGAAGAATTACAAATTAACACTGTCAGCATCCCACAAAGAAAACCTATACAAAATGTTCTATTGTTGGCGTTTACCTCCAGCAAGATTGGCTAAAATGTTTCCGAATAAATTGACGGAATGTTGGAGATGTAACTACAAACAAGGATCATTCTTCCATATGTGGTAGACTTGCCCAAAAGCAAGGAAGTACTGGGTCAAAATAAAGAATGGGATAGAAGAAATTACGGAACAGAAAATTGAGTTGAAACCAGAATTATTTTTATTGGGCATAATAAGAGAAAACATATGCAAAAAAATGCAATATATTATACTCCATATAGTAACCGCAGTTAGAATTACTTTTGCTCAAAATTGAAAACAAGACAACATTCCTTCTGACACAAAGATAATAAAAAAGGTGCTTGATTGTGCAGAGATGGACAAGTTAACCATGGAACTAAAAGATAGAGAAGAAACGGAATATTACAAGATTTGGAATATAGGGTACAATTGGCTAGAAAATAGATGTAAAGTCCACATATAAAAATTATCTAAGAGTCTAATTAATATGGGAAAATATTGTATATATTTGTAAATATTGTTATAACTTTAAGTTTACAAAACACCTATTTCAAATAACATTTTTTTTATTAAAAAGTTTTATCAAGTATTACAACAATTTTTCCCATCCCTCCTCCCCCCCATTCCTCCTCCACCTACCCTCCCCATCCCTCCTCCACCCACCCCCCATCCCTCATCCCCCCTCTCCCTCCAACCCCCCTCCCCCCACCCCCACCTGGACTTCCCAGAGCAAATACAGGGTATAATATTTAACAAACATAAACTAAAATATGCTAACTTTCTGTAATGTCCAAACTCCCTCTTGCTGTTTAACTCCTCTTTCTTCTAACAAAACATAATTCAAAAAGAAAATTTTGGTTTCATTCATAAGCTATTTGAAACTTTTTAGTCTGATATTTGTTTTGATCGGACCATCTTCTCCATTCTGATATATATCTTTCATTTGAATGGTCCTTCAAGTATGCCGAAATTTTTGCCATCTCTGCTAAATTCATTACTTTTAATGTCCATTCTTCAATAGAAGGTAAGTCTTTCTTCTTCCAATACTGCGCCACCAGAAGTCTGGCTGCTGTTATTAAATTTAAAATCAATTTAGTCTCTATATCCGTACAATCTGTAATTATACCCAACAGAAAGAACTGTGGAGTAAATTTTATCTTTTTCTTGAGAATGTTTTGGATAATCCACCATATTTTTATCCAAAATGCCTTAATTTTTTTACATATCCACCATATATGATAATACGTAGCATCATCACATTTGCATCTCCAACACTTAGGCTGCAAACTTGGATACATACAGGCTAGCTTTTTAGGATCTAGATGCCATCTGTAAAACATTTTATAAAAATTCTCTCTTAAGTTTTGGGCTTGCATAAACTACATTTCTAACCAATATTTTTTCCCATGTTTCCATCATTATTGGTTCTTCAATATTCTGTGCCCATTTTATCATACAGTCCTTAACTAGCTCTGTTTCTGAATCTATTTCTACTAATACATTATACAACCTTTTTATATGCATTTGACTTTGGTCTCTAATTTGTTTTACCAAGTTCTCCTCATTTTGCAAGATACCAACTTTTAGTTTAGCAATTAAATCTTTTTTTTAGGTATATAACTATACCATTCTTCTTCTCAGGAGCAGATGCAACAAAATGTGTACCTAGCCTTGCATTTATTAAATATTTTTGATCTTTCCTTCTAATTTGAGTCTCTTGTAGACAGATTACTTCATTTTTAAACTGTTTCAGATAATGAAATATTTTTCTCCTCTTCTGTGGTGAATTTAAGCCATTAACATTCCAAGTCAGAAATCTAGTTGCCATTCTTGGCACCCTGAAGCTTGTGGAGCATTTGCTGGAAATCTCCATGCATTTTGCTTTTGGGCCTTGCTCCTTCCACTGCTTCTGTCTTTGTAGTTTCTTGAGTTGTCATCTGAAGTTGCTGCACTCTTAATTCTTCTTGACGCTTGGCTGCCGCTCGAGTCTGTCTTTGATCCTTAGGTTCTTCTATTTTTTCAAATACCTCCAAAGCTTGAACAGTAGTCAAAAGTTGGATTAAATCTTCTTGAATAATCAAAGCTCCCCTTTAGGCCTGTACCAACGATTCTTCCTTCTCCCCCTTTCTTGTCCCCTCTACTTCCGTCTTCCTTCTGGCTTCTGCGGACCGTGGGCATCCAGCCTTTAGTACATTGGTGTAAAAATCTCTTGCCTTCCACACTAAATTAAGACGATATCTTTCTCCTGAATAATTCACCATTAGTCCAGCTGGAACCTCCCATCTGTACTGTATCTGATGGTTTCTCAGTTCTTCCACCCGGAAGGTATGATCCCTTCTGGCTCTTAACATTTTAGGGGGGATTTCTTTCAGTATTAAAACCTCCTGCCCCTGCACTTGAGATTTATTTTTAAAGGTGGCTTGTAAAATTTCATTGCGTATTCTCCTTGTAGTAAAGTAAACTACAATGTCTCTTGGTAAATGTTTCTGTCTGGCGACCCGTGAATTGACTCGGTAAATTTTGTCAACTTGCCATTCAAGATTTGCTTTTTGTTCTCCCATTATCTGTGCAAATGCTTCTGAAAAAATCTCTCTCAGATTCTCTTGCTTGTTTTCCTTCAGGCCTCTTATTCTCAAAGCAAATTCCATGTCTCTATATTGTATCATTGTTACATCGGCCTCTGCTCTTTCCATCTTATTCTGAACCTCTTCCATTTTATTTTCCAAATTCACATTAAACTGCTTAATTTCTTCCACTCTTTCATCTAGTGTTTCAATATGGCTTGCCAGACCTTGGACTGCCATGACAATATCTTCTCTAATTTCCTGATTTTGATTTTGAATAAACTGTTTAATTCCAGCCATCTCATCAGCAACATCTCGCATTTTATCCTCAAATGCTGAAGTAATTTTTTTTTCTGTAACAGAGGCTTGTGTTTTAAGGGCTTCCTGCAACATTTCAAGTGTTAATATTGGTGGTTCCATTGGAGCAGTGAGGGATTGCAATTTGGACATTTGAGCTGGCGAGCTCCCAGCACTTTTAACAACAGTCTTTATTTGTTTTGAAGCCATTTTTAATTTCCAATTTAAATTTATTCAGCAACCAGAACAACAGATCCACCAAATCCAAAAGTTTCCAATCTTTAAATAATGTCAATCATTTTTTTTAAGAACACTACTATAGTCTTTTTGACCTTTAATCTTCTTTCTTTCAAAGCAGAGATCTCTAGTTTTAAACAGGGGCTACCAGCACTAAATGGAACTTTCCTTTTAACTTTCACTTTCACGCCCCATTAGAGCTCAATCGCCATCTTGGTTTCACTTTCTTCCCTTAATAGCTCAGAAGGAAGTAATACACATTTGGAGTTAAAGTTTAGTACTTGCAAATCTGATGTCTCCTGGCTTTGCTCAGCCTGCTTCCAAATCCACTATTTAATTCAAAGCATTGTTTGCAGGGGTGGTCACGGCGTCTTGTTCTGCTTAAAGCAGAATCGTCCTGGATCTGGAGCTCTGTCAGGCTTCCAGGGAGCTCTCACCCTTCGAGCCCCAGAATTGTTCCTGGGGCTTCTTGGGGAGCTCTACCTACGCCTGTCTGCTCTCTTCCTCCCCTTTTCCCGGGGAGAAAGTTTCCAAGCCGCTAGACAGCTGATATGCGCTGTTCTAGTGGCTTTATGTGATTGCGGGGCTGGCACTCACAAAAGGAGCATCTTCGGCGCCTACGGTGCCACCAGAAGTCAATAATATTTCTTGATTGTGTATTCTTACTTGCCTTCTTGTACTGTACCACTGCATTTTTGATTCAAATGCAAATATATATATATATATATATTGGAGAGCACAGAGAAAGGAATATGGCACCTGTTTGCAATTCTTTAAGGTAGCTGCATTTCCCCCCCTGAGATTATGGAACTTCATATTTTGTTTAAAGAATTGCAGACAAATGCATCCCTGTCCACCATAGCAATGCACAGTTCTATGCTTATAATTTTTCTGCTTTTTCAAGACAGGTGGACACACTTTTAAACAAAACACTGGCTGCACATTGCAGGAAAGTTCAGAAATGGCTCAGTGAGTTAACAACTGACTGGCTGATTTCAGGCCAATGATTCCGTCTCTCATCCCTGCCTACCTCACAGGACTGTGGTGGGGAAAATAGGAGGAGGGATATTTGGAATGTTTGCTGCTTTGAATTACTTATCAAAATAATGATGGAATATAAATGAAATAAATGGTTTTTCTGAAGGATGGTGTTTTGCTTTGTGGCAAATCAGCTTCCCATTTTTAAAAAAGTTTAAATATATTTTGAAGAATATATACATACAGGTGGAGTAGATAAATTGCCAAGCAACTAGCAAAGTATGTACAGGCATAGATTTGCCCTCTGGGTGGTACAAATGAGGACCCCAGGCCGCAGATAATTGGTAGTGTATATAGATCAGTCATTAAATCACCATTCTCTATCTTATTTTTTAATACTGCAAATCCACCCTTCTCAGAGGACCCTTTCTGCAAATTCAGAGAGCTTATTAAAATAGTCAACATGAACAGTTTGTAGGAAAAGTTATCACATGAGCTTATTTAAATAATTGGAAAATACAGTACAAAGTAACTGTGTGGAAACAGGGTCTAATATTTTTATTTTCATAAAGCATGGTCATCAAAAATAGTTGTTTTCAATTCTAAGGTACTTCTAATGTACTGCCATTAAATACCTTTTGCTCTCAGTCACCACAAGTGAATACTTCCAAAAGTTTCCAAGAGCTTAATTCCAACAGTTAAAATCTATAGGGTCACTAGGAGTAGACATATAATCCATTCCAACACCACAAATGCACAGGGCCTTCTCCTCAAAAATCCCTCATATTATTTTCTAATCTATAAAAAAGAAATTAATCTTCCCTTGCAGCAGATAAAAGGCAGACAGAAATGTCAACTCAGGCACCTGTTTTCCAAGGATGTGGCAGAAGCAAAACACCAAAAACAGCATGATGGAGACTGCAGTGCCTCTGAGCATATCTAAAATGTCATGCACTTTGGTGCTTTTCTCCCACCCTGAATGAAGGAAGTGGGGCTCGGTTACAAGGGAAAAGACACGATCTGTTTTGAGACGAGGTGAAAAAAAATTATATGAATGCTCCCTCCTGTTGGAGGAGCCTGCGGGGAACTGGGGGGGGCGGCACCTCAAAGCAATGACACCCTGCTTCCTTGGACTCACCCACTCTCCGCGAGAACTTCACTTCCCGATTCAGTCAATCACACAGAATGCCAGTCATAGCTGTGAGTGCCTGCAGTTCGATGCCCTTTCCCCATGTCCTGTCACCATGGCAACCAGCCCTTTCACACCAGCATAGCTAAAAAGATATGGTGGAGCGTGGCCCAACAAGCAGCACCAGGGAGGATGATGTGAGCTTAGCCCGGAGAGGTCCTGCTGAGAAGCTGGGGAATGCAGTTTGTGGGTGATAGCATGCACACTTTAGAAACTTCATTGTAGCACCCCATCCCACCCTTGGGGTTGTTTCAAATCACTTTAGGAAAGTTGATGGCAATTGTTGAATATTAATGAGGGAGAAGTCGTGTCGTACAACTTCCCTCTCATTGGTCCATGCTTCAAGATGGGAGAATGGACCGACATGAATGGATGAAATGCTGGACAGCTCCGGGGTTTAAAAGGAGCTGCCAGCGCATCTACCGCTTGCTTTTTAAACTACAGAAATAAACTATTTTACTGCACCATGCCGCATCCTGCCTCCTCACTCTGACTCCACATCTAACACTGGCGATGAAGGTGGGATCCTAGAGGATAACAAAGGACAATCACTGCATGGCACAGACAACCATTTTTTCCCCCTCCAACCAGATTGCCTTTTCTTCCCACACCGGCCGGCAGGATGACTACTTACACACACCCCGAACCTTTCAACTTGAACCAACACAACTGGCTCGCATATATGGGACAATTCAGGATATTCCTGGAAGCTAATGGCCTGCAAGGAACTGGGGACGAAAGGAATAGAGCCCTATTCCTCAGCTATTGCGGCAACCGCCTGTACAAGATGGCTCAAACCCTAGCTGCTCCAAAGAACATCGAAACCATGGAATGGAAAGAACTACAAGAAATGCTGGAGAAACATTATGCCCCCACGGCATCACCATTCGCCCACCGACTTGAGTTTTACCGTAGAGAGCAACAACCAGGTGAGACCATTAATGAATATGTTACCAAGTTGAGGGATATATCAGCTGGTTGCAAATTTGAAAAGGTAGATCAAATGCTACTAGGCATTCCTTGTGGGAATGAGACCTGAGACTGCAGAGGAAAGTAGTAACTAAGAAAGTGCTCACTTTAAAAGAGGTGAGGACAGCTGAACTTTCTGATAAGCTGGTGACCGATAACCCCAAGACAGGAAGTGTCCATTCCTCCAGGGGGGCTGACTATAGATACATAGACAGGGGTGAAGAAGAGAGAAGCAAGGAAGAAGAAGATTATATCTATAGACTCAAAGCAGAGAGAAACCGAAGGCAAAATTAGGCACAGCAGAGAACCCCATGGTGTGCAGGGAATCACCCCAGGTCAGCATGTAGGTTTAAGAATACCATATGCTGATGGTGTGAAAAGAGGGGGCACATTGCAGAAGCTTGCAGAGCGAGCCTGCCTGCATATCCCAATCAGAGACAGCCTCCCAACAGGCAACATGACCCATAACAAAGGGGATTCCAGAGGGCACCAAACTCAAACTACAGGCAGGAAGGAAACAGAACCAAAAGAGACAGGGACTATGAGCACACAATAATAGGGCATTCTGATGCCTATACAGGGAAAAAAATGCACATCACAGTACAAATTGGGAAAGAGCCGTGTAGTATGGAGATATAGTGGATCCTATATCTCCATAGTATCCTGGGCAACTATAAAGAAGGCAGTCCCAGAAATAACCAGGCAACAACTGGAGCCACAACAAATCAAACTAAAGGATTATCAAGGAAACTAAATCCCAGTCCTGGGAACAGGATTTTTCTCTGTCAAATTCAAGGAATTCAAGGCCACCTGCCATTAACAACCTGCCCCGCCTGCTTGGGGTAGAATGGTTTAAAGACATTGACATAGAACTAATCATACATTCCCTACAAGGAGAGGACCCTAATGAATTGCAAGCAGAGTTGCAGTCGGAATTCAAGGATGTTTTCAATGGAAGCCTGGGCAACTATATGGGGACCCCTATATCTTTCAATGTAGACCCTAGCATTACCCTGTCAGATTGAAACCGAGGTGAATTCCTATTCCTCTTCGGGCCAAGGTCGATGAACAATTAGACAAATTAATTGCACAGGGAAATTGGAGCCACCCACGCTAGGTGGGAGACACCTATAGTCACACCTGTGATACCAGATGGGTGTCAGCACTTCAACCTGCATTTACTCTAGTGCTGACATAAGAAGAAGAAGAGGGGCCAGCTGGCAAGAGGCCATTTGACACTTCACCTACTTATTTTCATTGAAGATAATATCCCCTAGGAGATGAGAGGGAGGGGGGGCATTCCTGGGAGCTTAGGTAGTAGATATGGGGAGAGTGATTTGGAAGAAGGCCAATGAGATGCAGAGATTTGGGGAACGGAAAGGGAGGGTCTGGGGTCAGGGAACCAGAGCTGGTTATGCCACGATCAGGGCCAGATTGTCGTGCTTAATAAAATGAAAGATTTCTTCAAAGACTATCTGTTTGGAAATGCAATTTATTTTATTTGAAGACGATATCGAAACCTGACAGATAACCAGCTCTCCTTTCCAAGCCAAGCTGGCTGACCTCCAAACCTCCAGCTCCCTTCCAGATGTATGGAATGAATGGAGGCACAGCCCTGACATCATGGCAGAAAGTAAGCTATCCGAAGACAGCCTAATCCAGGCAACTGGAAAAAAGCCAGTTCTGATCCCAGCCAGCTTGGATGCTATGGGGCTTCAAGATATTACGAGGCCTCAAACCACCCCCCACCCCCATCGAAGCTGCCAGACAGCCAAGATCAGACAATCGCTCCACAACCCAAGAAGAGAAAAGATAAGTATTCGGGGGTTTTGCCAAAAGCTGAAGAAGCTGAGTTTCCCCACCCGAGCATTCAGGGGAAGGGGAAACCCCTAAGTGAATTGGGGAGAGCAGACTGGCTATGGGACTGGCAGCAGGCCAGGCACCAAAAAGCTTCAGGAAAGCCACTCGAGAGCCCCATAGATGAATTGAAAGAGAAATTTGACCGTGCCATCCTTGGGGAGGAGGGGGCATCATGCAGGCCAAAAGAGAAGAGGGAATCCATCTGGACTGATGAACCAAGAGGCTGTAGGCTGAAGCACAGCCCTTCCCCCCCCCCCAGCAGAAGGAGAAGAAGCCCGAAGATGCATCCATGGGTTCCTCCCTTACACAGCAAGCAGAGCAGTCTGGATAGGACATCCCCTCCCCATCCTAGAATGAGAGATGAGGAAGAGGATCAGCAGCACCCAGGCCAGGCTTACAGAGCCCCGCGCTGGGAGGAGAGGGCAGCGAGGGAGGACCCACCCTGTTTCAGAGGGAAGTTCGATGGTGTTCCAGACCAGCTAGCCCAAATCCTCGATACAGCTGAGATCTACATTGAGTGCTATGGACACCTCTACCCATTTCCCAGAGCCCTAGTGAGTGCCATTTCAGAAAGGTTGGAGGGAGAAGCAAGGAGGTGGTCAGCAGCCATCTACAAGAACAGGGCCCCCAAACTGCAAGACGCAGATGGGTTCTTACAACTACTACGAGCCCGGTTTGAGGAGGTAGAGAAGGACCCCCATGTGGAGGACGAGCTCAGGAACCTAATGTAGAAGGGGAGGCCCATCAGAGAGCATATCCGTGAATTCAGGAGAGTCATTGGGACCTTACCTCCCTTACCAGAGTGACTACTGGTGTATTTCTTTAGAACAAGCCTAGACAAGCGAATCGCCCAAGTGACCGGTTATCGGGACATCCCGAACCGGCTCTCCGAATGGTTCTGAGTAGCGATAAAAGTCGACAGAGGGTTGCGAGCCAACGACATGTCAAAGCAACCAGATAGCAAGCAGACGGGCCAACCGGACCAGGGACCACCCATTAGACGAGAAACCACAGCACCACAGCCCACCCAGAGGCCTGTCGTCCCGCGGAGCCCATTGAGGTGCTACAGGTGTGGGGGAATTGGTGACATGGCCGCAGCGCGTGGTACCCTGAGGCCGAGATCAGACCCACCGCCCAAGGCACGACCGGAACGAGGGCCCAAGCGCACCACCAACGCACCACGGAGAATCCCCCAGGGCTAGAAGTCTTTGCTCACCTAACCGAAACCAGGGGGATCCCAGATGATGGAAATCAATCAATGACAGCGAGGACGAGGGTGAAGACAACCCAATGGTGAATGGACCCATCCACCCTTTTCTTTTTCCTGGACCCAAGGGACTTTCCAAGCCCTAATAGATTCGGGCTGCATGAGGTGCCTGATTAACCTACCCACAGTCCTAAAATTAGGGATCCGAGTCAAAAAGCTCAACCACCCAATTCGATTTGAACAAGTTGATGGGTCTCTAGTGGGGGGAACTTACGCCACACACCTGACTGAACCAGTGAAGCTGGAGCTAGCGGATCACTGGGAAACCATCCGGTTCATAATAGTCCCCAAAATGACAGATCCAGTCATACTGGGACTCTCTTGGCTAGACAAATGGGGCCCCATCATCTGGTGACAAGAGGGAACCCACAGACTGAGGATAGCAAAGGGCCCCCAACCCCTTCCGCTCCAACCAGGCGAGATGCCCCCCATGCAGGGGACCCAATTCCTCCCGCCACAACAAGGGTCCCCCCCAAGGGCACACCAGAGCACCTGGCGGCCGCATCCGACAGCTCCCATGAGACAGAACAAGTCCCAGAGGAGTACCAAGACCTTGCAGAGGTGTTTAGCGAGGCCGAGTGTGACGTTCTGCCCCCCCACCACAAGGCCAATTGTGCCATCGAGATCATCCCTGGGGCAAAACTACCTAAACCCAAACTGTATGCCATGACGCCCCGTGAAATGCAAGAAATGCGGAACTACATAGACAAGAACCTACAAAGGGGTTTCATTGAACCAGCGAAACCACTGGTCACGGCACTGGTCCTCTTCAAAGAGAAGAAAGACGGCTCTATGTGCCTGGTGGTTGATTTTAGAGCTATCAATGCTGTCTCCGTACACAACTTATATCCCCTTCCCCTCATGAAAGACATGCTAGCTCATCTGGCCAAAGGGAAAGTTTTCACCAAACTAGACCTCTGCGAAGCCTACTACCGGGTACGCATCAGGGAAGGGGGTGAGTGGAAAACAGCATTCAACTGCCCCTAGGGAGTTTCCAATTTAAGGTGATGCCATTCAGACTGCAGGGAGCCCCAGCGGTGTTTATGCAATTAATAAATGAGGTTCTACATGAGCACCTCTATAAGGGGGTCCTCTTCTACCTAGATGACATTCTCATTTACACGGAAACCATAGACGAACACATACCCCTCGTCCGCCAAGTGCTGGAAAAACTGCTGGGGGAGAACCTATATGTCAAACTATCAAAATGCGAGTTCCACTAGTCATGACTAGACTACTTAGGCTACCGAGTGTCGAATGAGGGGATAGAAATGGACCCATCCAAAGTACAATCAGTTTTAAACTGGCAACCCCCTCACACCTGTAGACAATTGCAAAGCTTCCTGGGGTTCGCGAACTTCTACAGACAATTCATCCCCTCTTTTGCAAGAATTGCCAAACCTCTGACAGACCTCCTAAAAACAGGGAGTCTAGCAACAAAACCCCGCCCAGGACAACCTCTACAGTGGGACCTAGCCTGCCAACAAGCATTCGAAACGCTAAAAGAAATGTTTGCAAAAGAACCGATCCTAAAGCATCATGACCCCGAACAACCCTTCATGATCCAAGCAGATGCCAGTGATGTAGCAGTGGGGGCTGTGCTACTCCAAAAGAACAGCAAGGGAATCTACAACCTTGTTTTTAACAACAGGTTCTGTGTGCGTGGCTTAGTTGGGGGTGTGGCTTGGCAATCATGTGACTGGGTGGGTGTGGCTATGTGCATAGGGACTACTCAGAGGGCTGAAAAAAGTCATTTCTGACTGGGCCTCGCACTTTTGACCGGTCCTCACACTTATGACCATCCTCACATTTATGCCCGTGCAGCTTTCTTAACAACCATGTCACTCATTTCACAACTGCTTCTCTTCACCATGGTGACAAGATAGGGCAAAAACGTAAAATGTGAGGACAGTCGTAAATTCGAGGACTGGTCAAAAGTGCGAGGACCAGTCAAAAATAACTTTTTCAGCCCTCTGAGTAGTCCATATGCACAAAAGGACTACCCAGAGGGCTGAAAAAAGTGATTTCTGACAGGTCCTCGCACTTTTGACTGGTCTTCGCACTTATGACTGGTCATCATTTATGCCCATTGTAGCATTCTTAACAACCATGTCACTCATTTCACAACTGCTTCTCTTCACCATGGTGACAAGATAGGGCAAAAACGTAAATTGTGAGGACAGTCGTAAATTCGAGGACTGGTCAAAAGTGCGAGGACCAGTAAAAAAATAACTTTTTCAGCCCTCTGAGTAGTCCACATGCATAAAATGATACAGCAATAGAGAGGGATGAAGGAAGGGAAGGGAAATTAGAGTAGGAGGGAGAGTAAGAGAGGGAGGAAGAGAGGAGAAGGAGAAAGAAAGAGGAAGTAGGGAGGAGAAGAAGAGGGGGAGGAAGAGAAAGTAAGTAAGAAAGAAAAGACAGAGGTGGTAGGTTTGAGGAGAAAGATTGCTGTACAATAAAAAAGATGAAAGGGAAGAAAGCCAACCCCAAACAAATATAAAGATATTAAGATAAAGAATGAATTGTTAAACTTTAAAGAATAAAAGAGAACAAATATGAATAAATAACAATAATTAGAAACACACATACAAACATACAATGTATTTTCTTTGAACAGAGTATTTGGCCGGTTCACAAATTTAAACAGTGTTTAGTCATTTCAATTAAATTTACAATTTCTATATTTCCTTTTTGCCATATTTATTCCTCATCTATTTTTGTAAAAAACCAATATTACCCTTCATCCTCATCTCTAATCTTAATCAAATTCAATTTTTCCCTTCTATTCTATATTATACCCCTTCCCATTGTCATCTATTTTTATATCCATCCTCACATTGGTTAATTATGTAATATTAGTTGTTTAATATAAATTCAACATTTTAATATAAATCAATTAGTTATATAACTACCTTTTTTGTATATTAATCAATATGAACATTTATATTCCAATTATTTCCATGCAATCCAATTTCTTACAAATCAATTAATTATATTTACCAATAATAATAAACCAAATAATTTCCCCCATATATTCCTCCAAACCACAACTTAACCATTTCTTCTTTCAGAAATATACAATTAATAGTATCTCAATTATTACAATTCCCTAGTTAAATAGAGCTTTTTTTCTTTTGTGTTTTAAAATCCTGAACTCTCCTCTTTTTCCCTAAATTTCCCATTGTTTGCACCTACCTTTTTTGGTGAGGAAAAAGAAAAGAATTCTGCCTGCCTAATTTTCCAACCTTGCAGCAACAGCAAAGCAGTTTCAGTTTCGTTTCTTAGCAATGGTAGGGGGAAAAAAATCAGCACTCTTTGCAAGGAAGCAGAAGAGCTCTGAGCAAAACAGCTGAGACAAATCAGCTGAGAGCTGGGAGGCCAATTAGCCTCTGCTGAAGCTCCGTGGGCCATAAAATTACAAAAAAAAACACCGAACCCTTTGTTAAATTGCTGGCTCCCCCGCCCCTCGCCCACCACTATTTATTGGCAATAAATAGTGGTGCGGAGGGGCGGGGCAAGCCAGCAATTTAGCAAAGGGTTCAGCTGCACCACTGGCTCTAGGGCGGCCCTTTGAAACCCCGCGGCAAGAATTTGAAGTTTTTTTCCCTCTAGCCATCAGCTGGGACTCCGGAGGCAGCAATTGATGGGGAGTGGGCGGGGTAACCGCACGGCCGGCGATCCAACAGAGCAGAGAGTGAGGGTGAGTGAAGGCGTGGAAGCTGCTTTCTTCATCCTGCTCTCTTGCGTCCAGAGCCAGTGGGGAACCATGTGGCAGCCCACGTGGATCCCAGGCAGCGGAACTCAGGCTAGGGAAGGGGTGGGCAATTGTGGCTCTTTTACAACCTGTGGCCTTCAACTCCCAGAATTCCTGAGACAGCCAAGCTGTCTCAGGAATTCTGGAAGTTGAAGTCCACAGGTTGTAAAAGAGCCACAATTGCCTACCCCTGGCTACGGTAGGCTGGCGCCGCGCAGGTGGGAGGCGGAGCGGGGTGAGGGGTGGACGAGCCAGCAATTTAACAAAGGGTTCAGCCGAACCCCCTAGAACCCCCAGAATCCCACCACTGTGTAGGCCCCTCTTGATCTTGAGGACTACCCTCAGCCCGCCAGTTGTCCAAACTGTTCCTGAAACACATCTACCACCTGCATGGAGTACCCAAAAGAATCATCTCCGATCGAGGTGGCCAATTCACAGCAAAATTCTGGAGAGAATTCCTACGATCCATAGGATCATCCCAAGGCCTCAGCTCAGCGTTTCACCTGAGCACCAATGGGAGGGTAGAGAGACTGAATAGCCATGATAGAACAATACCTGAGGTGCTACGTCGACTACCAACAGTCTAATTGGGTGGACCTCCTATCTTTTGTGGAGGTCGCGTATAATAATGCTGTCCACAGTAGCACAGGACTAACCCCATTTAAGGTAGTGAGTGGTATGGATTTTGTCCCCATGCCAGAGTACCCAAGAGAACCCCCTTCCTCAGTCAGTTTGACCGATTGGATGGAAATGTTGAAAGAAACCTGGGAGAATGTCAAGAAGGCATTAGCCAAAGTGACACAATCCTATAAGAAGCAAGCAGATAAGCACCGAACTCCCCAAAGACCATTCCGAGTGGGAGAAAAGGTCTACCTCTCTACCAAGTATTTGAGACTCAGACTCCCGAGTAGGAAACTGGGCCCGAAATTTATAGGACCGTTCCCTATAGTAAAAGTAATCAACCCGGTTACAGTACAACTGCAGCTGCCCCGACTACTAGGGAGGATACACCCGGTTTTCCACAGTAGCCTCCTGAAACCTGTGGTGGGGTCAACTTTAAGCTGGTGCCACATGACCCCCCAGGCCCCTAGTCATTGGGGGCCACACTCATTATGAGGTACAGCGAATTCTCGATTCGAGGTGGCACAGGGGTCACCTCCAATACTTAATCTAGTGGAAGGGTTACCCCTTGTCAGAGGCTTCCTGGGTGAAAAGCAGAAACATCCAAGCTGACCACCTTATAGCCAAGTTCCATGCAGATCACCCGGGCAAGGCAGGAGGGGGTGGGTCACATACCCCCGGATGAGGTAATGGTACTTAACTTGCTGTTTGTCTTACACAGGCCACCCTGGAAAAATGAAGGGGGAGGGACTGGATGTCAGCACTTCAACCTGCATTTACTCTAGTGCTGACATAAGAAGAAGAAGAGGGGCCAGCTGGCAAGAGGCCGTTTGACACTTCACCTACTTATTTTCATTGAAGATAATATCCCCTAGGAGATAAGAGGGAGGGGGGCATTCCTGGGAGCTTAGGTAGTAGATATGGGGAGAGTGATTTGGAAGAAGGCCAATGAGACACAGAGATTTGGGGAATGGAAAGGGAGGGTCTGGGGTCAGGGAGCTAGAACTGGCTATGCCACTATCGGGGCCAGATTGTCATGCTTAATAAAATGAAAGATTTCTTCAAAGACTATCTGTTTGGAAATGCAATTTATTTTATTTGAAGACGATATTGAAACCTGACAATGGGTCAGTTTGCATACGCGCTGACTATAAGGCAACAATAAACAAGGCACTGCAACAGAGCGCCTACCCAGTACCAATAGTACAACATCTGTTGCATTCCTTTGGAAAAGGAAAAATCTTTGCTAAACTCGATTTGACCCAAGTGTATCAACAATTACCAGTAGATGAGGCTATTGCAGAGGCACAAACAATTGTGACCCAGAGGGGGGCTTAGTTCCTGGGGCCACACTAACCCCAGAGGGGGGTTAGTGTGGCCCCAGGAATTTTCCAATGCTTAATGGAGCGCCTCCTACATGGCATTCCAGGGGTGGTGCCTTACTTTGATGATGTCCTTGTGGCCTCAGAGAACACAGAACTAATTGTTGTTAGACTGAGATGAGTTTTCAGTAGATTCCAAGAGGCTGGCCTTAAGATAAAGAAGGAAAAATGTCAAATAGCAGTACTTAATGTCAAATTTCTGGGATACTTAATTGATGATGCAGGCATCCACCCCACGAATGGCAAAATCAAGGCAATTAAGGAAGCCCCCACCGCGACAAATAAAACAGAACTTCAAGCATTTCTGGGGCTATTGAATTTTTACAACTGCTGCCGCATCAATTGCTTGATAAGTCAGCAGAATAGAAGTGGGGAGGAAAAGAAGCTTCTGCTTTTGCGGCAGTAAAAGAACTATTAACTTCTAAGAGCGTCCTCATGCCATATAGTAAGACACTGCCTCTCGTACTGACTTGCGATTCATCCCCATTCGGGATTGGAGCAGTCCTCAGCCACAGTCTATCAAACGGAACAGAGGCACCAATTGCTTTTTATTCAAGAACGCTGTCAAAAACTGAACACAATTAGAGCCAACTGGATAAAGAGGCATTGGCAGCAGTGGCAGGGATTAAGCGTTTCCACGCTGGGAAACCCCAAAATCTCCATGGGCACACATACACATTGACCTTACTGGGCTGGTACGTGGCCAAACATTTCTCATAGTGGTAGATACATATTCCAAATGGCTCGAAGTGGCTCTCATGAAAACAACCATGACAGAAGCAGTCATCAGGGTCTTGAGGAGACTGTTTGCCACCCATGGAATACCAGACGTGGTAATGTCAGAAAATGGGCCCCAGTTCATAGCCAACCAGTTTGAAATATTCCTAGCCAGCCAAGGAATCAGACATGCCCTGGCAGCCCCGGCATATCCGGCAGCTAATGGATTAGGGCAGTGGTTCTCAACCTTCCTAATGCCGTGACCCTTTAATACAGTTCCTCATGTTGTGGTGACCCCCAACCAAGGGTGGGTTCTAAATTTTTTTGCTACCGGTTCTGTGGGCATGGCTTATTTTGTGGGTGTGGCTTGGAGGTCATGTGACTGGGTGGGCGTGGCTAGCTGGTCATGTGACTGGGTGGCCAGGGCTATATGTATAGGGACTACTCAAAGGGCTGAAAAAAGTCATTTCTGACAGGTCCTCGCACTTTTGACTGGTCCTCACACTTATGACTATCCTCACATTTATGCCTGTGCAGCATTCTTAACAACCATGTCACTCATTCCACAACTGCTTCTCTTCAACATGGTATAAGATAGGGCAAAAAACGTAAAATGTGAGGACAGTTGTAAATTTGAGGACTGGTCAAAAGTGCGAGGACCAGTCAAAAATAACTTTTTCAGCCCTCTGAGTAGTCCCTGTGCACAAAAGGACTACCCAGAGGGCTGAAAAATGTGATTTCTGACAGGTCCTTGCACTTTTGACCGGTCTTCGCAGTTATGACTGGTCATCATTTATGCCCATTATACCATTCTTAACAACCGTGTCACTCATTTCACAGCTGCTTCTCTTCACCATGGTGACAAGATAGCGCAAATACGTAAATTGTGAGGACAGTCGTAAGTTCAAGGACTGGTTAGAAGTGCGAGGACCAGTCAAAAATAACTTTTTCAGCCCTCTGAGTAGTCCATATGCATAAAAGGATACAGCAGTAGAGAGGGATGAAGGAAGGGAAGGGAAATTAGAGTAGGAGTGAAGGTAAGAGAGGGCGGAAGAGAGGAGGAGAAAGAGAAAGAAAGAGGAAGTAGGGAGAAGAAGAAGAGGGGGGAAGAGAAAGTAAGAAAGAAAGAAAAGACAGAGGTGGTAAATTTGAGGAGAAAGATTGCTGTACAATAAAAAAGATGAAAGGGAAGAAAGCTAACCCCAAACAAATATTAAGATATTAAAATAAAGAATGAATTGTTAAACTTTAAAGAATAAAAGAGAACAAATCGCAATAAATAGCAATAATTAGAAACACACATACAAACATACAACGTATTTTCTTTGAACAGAGTATTTGGCCGGTTCACAAATTTAAACAGTTGTAGGAGGTTAGCACCCACCCCTTTCCTAGAAGAATGAAATATTTTGGGAAATATTAAAAAGGCAGAATATTATATTTCCCTACCTGGATGAGAAATGGAGAAGCATATTTTACAGACAAAGCAGCTCCCACCTTCCTGCCCCCCACCCTTTGTTAATGGGCCAGAGGCAGAAAGTCAATCCTTTGTCAAAGGACATTTGCAACACAATAGCAACAGAAACTAACACAATGGGCCCCATCAAGCCATGTGATCCTGTCCACCATTAAACCATCTTTCCAAGCAGTCTCCATGTTTCCAGTGTCTTTTTCCCCACTTGGAGCAGAACCCAGAAGGATATTTCTTCCAACACAGTATTTAGTCATTTCAATTAAATTTACAATTTCTATATTTCCTTTTTACCATATTTATTCCTCATCTATTTTTTTAAAAAAACAATATTACCCTTCATCCTCATCACTAATCTTAATCAAATTCAATTTTTCCCTTCTATTCTATATTATACATTGTCATCTATTTTAATATCCATCCTCACATTGGTTAATTATGTAATACAGTTGTTTAATATAAATTCAACATTTTAATATAAATCAATTAGTTATATAACTATCCTTTTTGTATATTAATCAATATGAACATGAATATTCCAATTATTTCCATGCAATCCAATTTCTTACAAATCAATTAATTATATTTACCAATAATAATAAACCAAATAATTTCCCCCATATATTCCTCCAAACCACAACTTAACCAATTAATAGTATCTCAATTATTACAATTCCCTAGTTAAATAGAGCTTTTTTTCTTTTGTGTTTTAAAATCTTGGAACTCTCCTCTTTTGCCCTAAATTTCCCATTGTTTGCAGTTTTGCACCTACCTTTTTTGGTGAGGAAAAAGAAAAAGAAATCTCTCTGCCTCATTTTGTCACGTTGCAGCCTGCTTACTTTCAATTTCGCTTTTTCAGCATAGCTAGAGGGGAAAAAATCTGCTCCAGGAATTTACTTCTTTGCAGCTAGCTCTTTGAAGCCCCGCGGCAAGAATTTAAAGTTTTTTTTCCCTCTAGCCATCAGCTGGGACTCCGGAGGCAGCAATAGATTGGGAGTGGGCAGGGTAAGCGAACGGCGACCGGGCAATCCAACAGAGGCAGAGGGTGAGGGTGAGTGAAGGCGTGGGGGTGGGCGAGAGAGGGCTTTGGCGACCCCTGTGAAATGGCCGTTCGACCCCCAAAGGGGTCGCGACCCCCAGGTTGAGAACCGCTGGATTAGGGGAATGAATGGTCTGGTCAACAAAGGAAACACTAGCCTGAATGGGCCCAGGGGACTGGCAGGAAAAGATAGATAGTCCAACTCTTAGTCCAACACATTACGCCTAATGCAACCACACACAAAAGCCGAGCAGAATTGTTAATGGGCCAGAAGATAAGTTGTCAGTTGTACAGACTACACCCTAATTATAGTGCAGAGGTACCCATAGATTCAACCAGTAAATACCGGTCATTTGAAGTGGGGAATTTAGTGTATGCCTACAATTACATGGGCGACCCAAAGTGGGTACCGGCAAAAATAACTCAAGTTACTGGGCCAAGATCTTACAGGGTAGAATTAAATGATGGTAAGATCTGGAATAGACACATCGACCAACTCTGGAGCCAGAAACACTTCAACAACCGGCAACTGGTATTCACAGAACCCGACAATTGCAACCTAACAAAACTTCACTACAGCCCACTTTTACCGGGGTGGGGGGGGACACACAAAAGAACAACAGCCTAGGAGGTGGGGAGACCCAGTGGAGTTCTTCCGAAGAGCCTGGGCCCGCGGAACCAGCCACGCCTCGAGAATCTATCGAGGCACTCCCAGAGGCAGAATCCCAAGTGGACGCAGGCCCGACAGTTCAGGTCACCGAAACCAATTCAAGAGAACTGCGCAAGTCCAGTTGCATCCATCGGAGGCCCACCTACCTAAGCAATTACGTAACGTAAGTTTGGTTGAATTTACCAGGAGGGGAAGGGTGTTGAATATTAATGAGAAGCCTGGTGGTGCAGTGGATTAAACTACTGTTAAAGTAGTATTTAGCTGCCAGCTGCCTGCAATTACTGCGAGTTCAATTCTCACCAGGCTCAAGGTTGACCCAGCCTTCCATCCTTCCAAGGTAGGTAAAATGAGGATCTGGTTTGTGGGGGCAATAAGCTGACTTTGTATAAAATAGAACACCGCCCTACTAAGGAGGTATATACAAAAGTATGAAGGCTATTGCTTAAAAGCATTGTAAGCCGCCCTGAGTCTCCGGAGAAGGGCGGCATATAAATCAAACTAATAAATAAATAAATAAATAAGTCATGTTATACAACTTCCCCCTCATTGGTCCAGACTCCAAGGCAGGAGAATGGACCAACATGAGTGGATGAAATGCTGGACAGCTCCGGGGTTTAAAAGGAGCTGCCGGTGCATCTGCTGCTTGCTTTTTAAACTGCAGAAATAAACTATTTTACTGCACCATGCCGCATCCTGGCTCCTCACTCTGAGTCCACATCAGGGGTGAAATGTCAAATTTGTTACTACCAGTTCTGTGGTCGTGGCTTGGTGTGTGGGGGGTAAGGTGACTGGGTGGGTGTGGCCAACTTTTTTTTTTTAACTTTTCAAAGCATTTTTTCTAATGCTTTGAAAAGCCTCTGCCGATCAGGCAACTCAGCTGGGATCGTCAGAGAGGCTTTTTAAAAAATGCTTTGAAAAGCCTCTCTGATGATCAGGCAACTCACCTGGGATCGTCAGAGACTTTTCAAAGCATTTTTTTTTACCGCCTTGTCGGCCAAGAGGTTGCAGAAAAAAATGCTTTGAAAAGCCTCTGACGATCCCAGCTGAGCCGCACGATCAACCAGAGGCTTTTAAAAAAAACTTTTAAAAGCATTTTTTCATCAGAAGAGGTTGTAGAAAAAATGCTTTTAAAAGTAAAAAAAAAAGCCTCTGATGTTCGTGCAGCTCAGCTGGGCATGGTGGAGGGGGGGGATTTTTGCTACTGGTTCTCCGAACCACTCGCCGCCATTGCTACTGTATCGGGTGATCTGGTCCAAACCAGGAGCATTTCACCCCTGGTCCACATCTAACAGCGATTTTAATCACAAGACACCTTTTAACTTTTGATTAATCCTGCAGTTCCTTCCCTTGCTTCCTTTGCTTTGAAAAGTTGCTTTCCATCTTCTTGGTTTTTGAAATCCAGCATCCATCAGCTGCTTGGGCTCGGCAGCTGGAACTTGAAATCCATGCTGGATTTCAAAAGCCAAGAAGCTCAGTGCTACAAGGAGAAGAAGTGCCAGGAAGCCATCAGCAAGAGGCCTGGGAGGAGAGCATTCAACCGGCATTCAGAGGCAAGTGGGAAATGGCGGGAAATGGCATGGGCGAAGGAAAGGCCATGCAAGGCTGGGCACGCTTGGGAGCAGGAGGAGGCACAATACGATGGGGCTGTTTGTTCACTGCCGATGGAGCAACCCAATCGAAGCTGCTGCTGAACCCAATGTAGGGGAGACTGAGGGGTTAGTTTGGCCAACTAACCAACTAACCTAGTTTGGCAAATTAGACCTGTGCTCTGTGTGTGTGTGTGTGTGTGTGTGTGTGTGTGTGTGTGTAAAAGGCAGCACTGATCACTGATCATAACAGCACAAGAACAGGCACTAAGCACCCGATCCATAGAAGCAGGGATTTACCGCACTAGATAGAACCCAAGGGGTAGATCTGTTCTGTCCCCCTTCCTCACACAGGCAAACGTAATACCAAGCACGCCTGCCAATTTTTTATTAGGTAAACAGATTAGAATTCTTGGCAGACCAAAGTTTTAGCAGCAAACTGCTGAATGCCTGCCAAGACAGGTTTCACTCCCATAAAGCAGAAGAGGACTTATCTTCAGTCTGTTCCAGGAGCAACAAATTATCCACGAGACAAGAATTTAGTCAATGTTGAGTCCAAAATATATCCAAGCTGAATTTCAGAGATCACAATGTGACTTTCAGGGTTTAACTTTGTCCGTCACAAAGCCTGAAGAGCAATCCCACCTGCTTTTATTCCTGGTGGGGTGTGGCTCCATGACTCAGCTCAATCTCTGGCCCTCCCATGCCTCTTCCGTTGCTGTGCACGCTTCTCCCTCCAATGCTTCCTGGGATCAAGCCAGGATTCATTCTCCTCGCTCCCTATCAATTGGTGCTCCGATATGCCTTCCTCCTGGCACATCCCAGGCTGTTCCTCCTGGCCTTTGGATGGAACCTGAGGCATTGCCAGAAAGGAGGGTCCTGGAGAGGGAGGCCTTTTCAGTTCCTCCCCATCACCTTCTGACTCCTCTTCCTCTGTTAGGACAGGCTCGGGAGTCGGGGTCACAACAAGATCATTGTCTCTCAGCTGAAAGATGTATGGACTTTAACTCCCAGAATTCGCCAGCCAGCCATCAAGGAGTTTCCACAGAAGATTGTGGAGAATAATAGAGCTAAGAATCTGTGGGAGTTCCAGATCCAGAAAGACAGGCAGGCATTAGATAATCAACCAGACATTGTAGTAGTAGACAAATTAATAGACAAAGACCAGAAGAGCTCAGGAAGCCAGGCAAGCGGGGTGAAGTGCCCCTCAGCATGAGTGATGTCAAGTTGGCCATGCCCACCCAGTCACATGACCACCCAGCCATGTCCACCCAGTCACATGACCACCAAGCCACACCCACCCAGCCAGTCATTAGGGCAGAGAACCAGTTTTTAAATTATTTGAATCCCACCACTGTCTGAATCTATGGAGCCAAGGGTTTTTTTCCCCCTAGGAAATGGATGAAGGCAACCCTGACACATAGCTTATTGTGGTAAGGTAACTTTGAAATTAGACAAGTATATGTACAAATATAAAGGAACTAATTAAGCTTAATTGCACACTTGCCTTGCTTATTGTCTGAATACACAAGAATAAAAGAACTATTGGAAAATTCTATTTTGAGTGGCTTGAACTCAATTTTATGACATATGTCTGGATTTTCCATTTTGTTTTATTTTTATTCTATTTTTCTTTACCCTATGGTATTTTATTTTGCTTATGTTATAAGTTGTACAGAATTGGAAAGAAGTTGAGTGCCACTAAAATTGAATCAAATAAATTATTAAAAAATATGCTTTCTTTGTCACCTTTTCTTTTTCTTAATCCTTTCATGACAGCTTTATATCAAGTATAAAATTTATATGAAGTCACAAAAGATGACAAGCCCTTTATGTATAAAAATGATGAGGCAAATAGCATTTTAAAATACTGAAGGAAGTAAATATTCATAAATAAAGGTAAATGTTCCCCTTGGACATATATGCTAGTCGTTCCAGACTCTAGAGATGCTCATCTCTGTTTCAAAGCCAAAGAGCCAGTACTGTCCGAAAACATCTCCCTGCTCATGTGGCCAGCATGACTAAATGCCAAAGGTGCACGGAACACTGCTACCTTCCCACCAAAGGTGGTCCCTATTTTTCTACTTGCATTTTTTACCTGCTTTTGAACTGCTAGGTTGGCAGAAGCTGGGACATGTATCAGGAGCTCACCCCGTTACGCAGCACTAGGGATTCGAACCGCTGAATTGCCGACCTTTCAATCAACAAGCTCAGCGTTAAATAAAATGATTATTATGCGTACATAATTTTTTTTGTTAATGTATTTTGAAGCATGTTAATGTATTAATATTATGATGGAATTGCTTATGATAAAGAAGCCCTTCCACACGGTAGTTGTAGGTAGTTATTTCAAGTTGTTTAAAGTCGACTAATATGAAGTGTTTTGTTCATTTGTCAGAGGAACATAGATACACAGCAATTTTGATACAACATCTGATGACCTTCTCAGTCAGCTGTCTAGGCAGTCAATGAGGAGGACTGGAATGCCCGGGGTTGGGTCGTCCAACAAGTCTGGCAGAGGGCATCTGCTGAGGGCATTGGCATGCCCCAAAGTCTTTCCGGGCCGGTGAAGCAGTTTGTAGCAGTATGCTGACAAGAAGATGGTCCACCTTGTAAAATGAGGTGATAAAGCCACAGGCATGGGGCAGTCTCCCTCCAATAGAAGTTTGTGGTTCATAACCAATTCAAAATCTATCCCAAACAAGTATTTGTGAAACCGCTTGACCCTGGCCACTGCAGCCAGCGCTTCCCTGTCCAGCTGGATAGCATCCTGGAGAAGTAGGCAACTGGGGCCTCAGTTCCATTAGGGAGTCGGTGGCTAAGCACAGCCCCCACACCAAAAGCCTCCTGAATCGCCCTGACTTTCCTTTGGGTAGGATGGATGCCTTCCCCATTGATCCTGTAACCCAGGAATTTGACTTTGGGGACTCCAATCTGCCATTTGCTGCCCTTGACTTGGAGCCCCACAGACCTAAATTTTGACAGCAAACGGGAATGTAGTTGCTGTTTGCAGGGAGACGGAACCGATAAGATGGTTCCGTCCCAGGCGCCTGATGGATCCCGAAAGGTTCCTGACGGAGCTTGGGCCATTCCCTGAGACTCTGACACACAACTCGACTGAAGAGCTGGTGGCCGCCTGGGAGAGTGCGGCCACCGGAGCTTTGGATTGTGTTGTGCCTTTGTGGCCTCTGACCTGATGCCGATCTCAATTGGCTCCTTGGTTCTCTGAGGAGCTGAGAGAGATGAAGCGTCAGAAAAGACACCTAGAGAGCATTTGGAGGACTAGTCAATCCGATTCCGACCGGACACAGGTGAGGTCTTATATCAAGACCTACCTAGTGGCGATAAAAGTGGCAAAATCTAACTATTTTTCCGCTCTTATCGCATCTGCAGCCCAGCCGCCCTGTTTAGGGTGGCCCACTCCCTTCTTCGGGGGGGGGGGGGAGTGCGGGAAGATCCCTTGCAGGGTCGTGCTGAGGATTTTGTGCAATTCCTGCATGATAAAGTCGCTCGGATTCGGGATGGCTTGGACTCCGATTGGATGAGTCCAGGGGAGGAGACGAGGGTAGGTCTTGAGAATATTATCTGGGAGGAGTTTGATCCTGTGGCTCCTGAGGATGTGGACAGGGTTCTGGGTAAGATTAGTGCCGCCACGTGTTTATTGGACCCGTGTCCCTCCTGGTTGGTACTGGCCTCCCAGGAGGTTACACAAGGCTGGCTCCAGGGAATTATAAGTGCTTCTCTGAGTGAGGGTGCCTTTCCTGCCACCTTGAAAGAGGCGGTAGTGAGGCCCCTCCTCAAGAAGCCTTCCCTGGACCCGGCTGAATTAGCCAACTACCGTCCGATCTCCAACCTTCATTTTGTGGTGAAGGTTGTTGAGAGCGTGGTGGCACGACAGCTTCCCTGGCACCTGGATGAAGCTATCTATCTGGACCCGTGCCAGTCGGGCTTCAGGCAGGGGTGCAGCACAGAAACGGCATTGGTCGCATTGGTGGATGATCTCTGGAGGGCTCGGGACAGGAGTTGCTCCTCTGTCCTAGTCCTATTAGATCTCTCAGCGGCTTTTGATACCACCGACCATGGTATCATGCTGCAGCGGTTGAGGGGATTAGGAATAGGGGGCACCGTTTTGCGGTGGTTCTCCTCCTTCCTCTCCGACCGCTCACAGTTTGTGTTGGCAGGGGGGCAGAGGTCGACCTTGAGGCACCTCGCATGGGGAGTGCCACAAGGGTCGGTCCTCTCGCCCCTTCTGTTCAACATTTATGTGAAGCCGCTGGGTGAGATCATCCGTGGTTTTGGGGTGAAGTGTCATCTGTACGCTGATGATACTCAGCTGTACATCTCCACCCCAGACCACCCCAACGATGCCCTTGATGTGATGTCTCGCTGCCTGGAGGCCGTGCGGATCTGGATGGGGAGGAACAGGCTCAGACTCAACCCATCCAAGACCGAGTGGCTGTGGCTTCCAGCGTCCCGAAATAGTCAGCAGGTGCCATCACTGACTATTGGGGATGAATCCTTACCCCCCCACAGAGAGGGCTCGCAATCTGGGCGTCCTCCTGGATACACAGCTGTCTTTAGAAGAGCATATGACAGCCGTGGCCAGGGGGACCTTTTATCAGGTTTGCCTGATTCGCCAGTTGCAGCCCTTTCTGGACCGGGACGCCTTGCGCACGGTCACTCATGCCCTTGTCACCTCCCGGCTGGACTATTGTAATGCTCTCTACATGGAGCTCCCCTTGAAGAGCACTCGGAGGCTCCAACTGGTCCAGAATGCGGCCGCGTGGGTGGTTATGGGCGCAACTCGTTGTGCCCACGTGACACCCCTCCTGCATGAGCTGCACTGGCTCCCAGTGGTCCTCCGGGTGCGATTCAAGGTGTTGGTTACCACCTTTAAAGTGCTCCATGGCATAGGACCCAGGTACCTTCAAGACCGACTTCTGCCACCAATAGCCTCCCACCGGCCAGTTCGCTCCCACAGAGAGGGTCTCCTCAGGGTACCATTGGCCAAGTTATGTCGGCTGGCGACACCCAGGGGGAGGGCCTTCTCTGTGGGAGCCCCAGCCCTGTGGAATGAACTGCCCCCTGAAATTCGTAAGATCTCCGACCTCCGGGTATTTCACTGTGCACTGAAGACCCTGTTGATCCGCCAGGCTGGGCTATCAATATAACAATTTTAAATTGGGGTATTTTAAATTTTTGGGGTTTTAAATTCAGCCGAATTTATTTAATAATTTTAAATTTTTAATTGATGTTTGTCTTGTGTTTTTAAATAGGCTGTACACTGCCCTGAGTCCTTCGGGAGAAGGGCGGTATAGAAATAAAATTATACTTATACTTATACTTGCCACCAGCAGAAATTAAAACATCATCAAAGTATGGCACTACCCCGGGAATTTTCTGCAACAGACTTTCCATTATACTCTGGAAATGTCCCGGGGCAATGCTAACACCAAATTGTAAACTGTGACATTTGAATGCCCCCTGTGTATTACAATAGTTTGAGCCTCCACAGTAGCACCATCTACAGGCAATTGTTGGTACGGTTGCACGAGGTCTAATTTGGTGAAAATTCTCCCCAGCCCAAGGGAATGTAAGAGGTGTTGGACTATGGGTACTGGATATGCACTCTGCTGAAGTGCCTTGTTTAAGGTACACTTATAGTCCACACAGATGCACACAGAGCCATCACCCTTGACCAGGGTAACAGTTGGGATCTTCCACTTGGTGTGGTCAACCGGCTCAAGGATGCCCTGCCAGATAAGCTTATCCAATTCCCTGTCTATTCTGGGTTTTAGAACAAAGGGAACCCTCCGGGGCTTCAACCGAATGGGTGCTATGCTGGAGTCTAGACTAAACAAAATGGGAGTGCCCACATACTTGCCAAGTTCCGGGTTAAACATGTCTTGAAACTCCCAGATCAGGTCATCGGCTCACGAGCTGGCAATGGTGTTGATGCCAGTCACCCCTAGTCCGAGAGACTTGAACCAGTCCAAACTGAGCAGATTCGGGAGGTATCCACCAACAACAGTTAAAGACAGGTCTCCCTGGAATTTGTTGAACTGATCCTGCAGCCGATTACAGGGATTTGATTTCCTTGGTAGTCACTGAGCTGCAAATGTTGGCGATCTAGCTGGTTTTTCTGGATCCTGGGAACTGAAGCCTTCAATGCTTGCCAGGAGAAGATTGTTACTGACGACCCAGTGTCAATCTCCATGTCACAGGGTGACCCTTCAATTTGTACAGTGACATGTAATTTCTTCCTGCAAGGGGTGCTTGCCTGCCCTATTCTCGTTTGGTAATTTGTTTCAGGTGCTCTTGCATTGACAGTTTCGTGCCTCGGCTTCCACGTTTCCCACTTAGGTGGTTTTGGAGCCTCAGATTGGGGAGCGTCTGAGGTGGCCTGGCGATTTGTGGGCAGGTTCGCTCAGCAAACTCTTGCCAAATGCCCCATTTGGTCATGTCTGCAGCAGATGGCATCCCTGTAATGGCAGGATGCTCTAGGGTGCTGACCCCCGCAGCTGGCACATGATTGCCTCTTACTCTCCTGCTCTGTGGGTCTTTTTCTATCCATGCGATAGACCTCATCCTCGCTCCCTTCTGATTCCTCATCTTAATAATGGCCTTTATGGACGGTGGCTATGGGTTTCGTCGCTGCCGGGGCTGTAGCAAGCTTCTGAAGCGATTCAGCCACTCTGTTCAATGACTCGGTTGCCCTTGCCTCATTCAATGTGGCCTGCAAGGTCAGATTTGTTTTGGCCAAAGGCTCCTTTGCAGTCGGAGGTCTTTTACACCACAAATCATCTGATCTATCAAAATGTCATCCAAGTCTCTAAATTTGCAATGGGCAGCGGCTTTTTGAAATGCAGCGACATATTGGTTAATAGATTCGCTGTCCTGCTGCATGCAATGCAGCATTCATAATGCCTCACTGTTTTAGAAGGTGCTGGAGCGTAGTGGGTTTTTAGTGAATTTTGCAGCACTTGCCACAGTACAGATTGTACCGGCATTGGCTTGGACAAAGATTCATCTGTGTCAAACACATCGTGCCCGCAGTGGCTCAGGAACAGTGCTCTTTTCCAGTTGTCCGATAACCCAAGAAGATTGTTCACTTCCATGAAGCACTCAAATCTAGTCATATAAGTGCCCTATTTTTCCTTCGATGGATTGAATGGTATAGGTGGGTGGAATGCTGACATGCTTGCCGCAATTCCTTGCATTTGAATTTGGTGTGCAAGATGACCACCCTTCGCTTCTGCCACCTGGCTGGATTGTTTTGTTGTCAGCTCTTTTTGTCTCAGTGCTCCTTCAGGATCCCACCTTCATCGCCAGTGTTGTGTAGACAGATTTAAGAGACTGGAGGCAGGCTTCAGATAACAGTTCTTTATTCAGCAACTACAGTATATACAATCCAGCAGCCAGCCTCTCTGACAGCTAGCCCTTTTATAGGGAGTTGTCAGGGAGCTCAGCCAATCATGTTTGAGTATTTTTCCACTCAAACAACGGACCAGAGGGAAAACTTAGGCTGTCAATATCTAACACAGGCAGCATGTAAAACTACACCCCTTCCGGTCCCCAGAAAAATCTTTTTCTATGGAACCAGTCCCTGGTGGCCAAAAGGTTGGGGGTTGCTGTTCTAACAGTTTCAGATCTGTGCTGAATATCCATTATATTGCTTCAGATGAAAATAACAAAGGTTTTGAAGAATCATTCTATCTGAATTTTCTTTTCAAATACAGAAAATAGCATAACAGAAAATTTCATTACAGTTTAAGCATTGATTCATAATTGCATCATGCTACATAAATTTGTGGTTTTCAGTTAAAAAAAAACTTTTAGTGACCTTTACACTGGAAATGGAAAACCTCTACCTGAAATCCTAGATCAGTTGACAGTATTGACAACCTTATTACATTATGGATATCCCCAAAGAATAAAAGATTTGGAAGGGAACAAATCTTTTATTCATTTTTTGGAGGAAATCAGGGTAGTTAAGAGCCAAAAGAATGATATAGGACTTGCAGAGGTTCAAGATTTTAATCCAACTTGATGCTTCTGGTTTGACATAGCGGCGAGACAATCGGGGAAATAGCGGGCTCTGATGAGCCCCGCAAAAACCCCGGCTGCCGAACTGTCGCTGATGGGTCTTCGGACCAGAACCATCTTGCAGGGACAGGGATGGAAGAGAGGTGCCTCGGATGACCAGAGGAATGGGCAAGTTCCTCGGAGGTCAGAGGGAGCTCTCTGTGAGTCAGCGGTGGGGGGTGGCAGCCATGGTGGCTGCCACGAAGCTGGGACAAACCAGGCAAGTGATGTGCAGGAGGAAAGCGGAAAAGAGTGATGCCTTTTGAAGCCGGGTGAGTGACAACCAACCCAGGCTTGAAACAACGTTTGGAGTAATGGCTTTTTACTTTGTAAGACCCCTAGCTTTAAATCAGCGGCTGTGGAGCTAAGGGGCATAGAAGATTTTAAGATGAAATTTTTAAAAGAAAAGAAAAAGACCCGATTGAAAATTGATATCTGAATAGACTAAATTTGAAAAATAAACATTGAGACTTGGTTCAAAATTGAACAACTTTAAATTTGAATTAGAGTTTTAAAAAAAACAAGATAAAAGAGCCTTGATAGTACAAGGGTTTAGTGCACCCTGTTATTAACACAGCTGCCTGCAATTTCTGCTGGTTCGAATCTCTCCAAGGCTCAAGGTTGACTCAGCCTTCCATCCTTTCTAAGGTAGGTGAAATGAGGACCCAGTTTGTGGGGGCAATAAGCTGACTTTGTATAAATATACAAAAGGATGAAGGCTATTGCTTAAAGCATTGTAAGCCGCCCTGAGTCTCCGGAGAAGGGCGGCATATAAATCAAATTTAAAAAAATAAAAAAAAAATAAAGAAGAATTACTGCTTTTAATTATTATTATTATTATTTATTAAATTTATATACCGCCCTACTCCCGAAGGACTCAGGGCGGTGAACAGCCAGAAAATAAAATACATATAATACAAACGTTAAAACTATTTAAAATATATTAAATCCTTTGGCCCAGAAAACAAATTTAAAACACCCCCAATTTATAAAACAAATTTAAAATTTAAAAAGCAATTTAAAAGAGAGGTTAGGCCAGGCCAGCCTGCTGGAATAGGAATGTTTTGAGGGCATGATGGAAAACGTGCAGATCCGGAATCCTCCGTATTTCCGGGGGGAGCTCGTTCCAGATGGCAGGTACCCCCACAGAGAAGGCTCTCTCCCTGGGGGCCACCAGTTGACACTGTTTGGCCGATGTCACCCTGAGAAGCCCCTCTCTATGGGAGCGTACTGGTCGGTGAGAGGTTACTGGTGGCAGAAGGTGGTCTCGTAAATGCCCCGGTCCTAAGCCATTTTAAAACATAGAAGAAGGAGAGAATTGGGCTGGAATGTTATATAATTGAAACAAAATGGCAATTTGCATGACTAAAGGAAATTGTGGATTGTAGAGGACACCTTCTGGTCTAAAAAGAAACATTGTAACTGACTTCTTGTTTGGGAACATTGTGAATACTTCAGATAATAACCGGGGGATTTTGGAGCTGGAGCTGTTTTTTCTTTGTCTGCAGACGATTTGACTTTGTTGAAAAAAAGGGAAAGTATGATGGAATTCTTATAATTGGACTAATTGGCACAGGAACAAAAGAAGTTAAATGGTGCAGGAACAAAAGAAGAAAAGTGATGTGATTTGTTTGAAATAGAAGTAAGAAAAAGAACTAAATTGATATATGGAGAATTAAATTGTGAACATTGAAACTGAAATGGAATATATGTTACGGACAAGGAAAGGAGGAATGATATACACACGGCTGGAAAAAAGAAGATAGAAACAATGTGATTAAAAATAAAGCAATGTATAAATGGTCAGTAATAATAAAAAGGAGGTTTTTATAGATTAATAAAAATTAATATGAATATGAGAAGAATTTGATATAATAGGTAAAAAGCTGAAATAAAGGAAAAAGTAAGACTATGAGAGGAATAGAATATATTAACAGAAATTTACTAATTTATATAAGGAAGTGTTTGGAGTAAGAACTAAGCCTGACTTCCGGTTTGCTGCCTGTCGCCGCCAGACGATCTTTTGGGATCGCCAGCCCCACTGCCTGTAAAGAGCCACCTTCACAACGGAATGGCGGCTCGAAAAAACTCTGTTTCCACGAGGAAATAGAGATAGAGCCGGCTGGGGTGGGTAGAGCTCTCTGCATAGCCCCAAAAGTTTTTCTTTTACTTTTGGGACGGAGCAGATGAGACTCCCCATATCCCTAGCCGCCGCTCCGGGCTTTGGGAGACCTCTGCTTATGCAGAGCTAGGCGACAAGAGCAAGCCTACAAATTTAACAGATTAATTAAAGAAGACGTAAGCTGGACCTGTGATCCTGAATCGCAAGTATTTTATTTATTCTACAAAAGTTATTTAAGAAAGAAAGAAGGAAAAAAAAAGATTTTTTAAAATGGCGACTGCCGCGGCTTGAGAAGGGGCTGAAAGGGAAAGTCCTTCCGTTCTCTATTACTACAAAGTAGCGGAATAAATACTCTTGGCTACAATTGAAGACAAAACTTCACTTTTGTGTTTTTTTTTTTTTTCTCCTGGAGATTTGATATTAATCTTGGTTGGAAAGAAGTTTTTTTTTCCCTGCTTTTCTTCTCTTTTCTAAAAAAGTTTGTCTGGGCGGAAACATGGCATTGAGACTTATAAAGTCAGACAAACAAGCAGTGGGGGGGGGGGATTCCCCCATTAACAAATTACATGAACAAGTTCTAAGTCTCCAGTTTCAGAAACCTGATTTTAACATAATAGAATTTCTCTTAGAGGAGATTGTAAGAAGGGATGAGATTGTGAATCAGCACTTTGAAAAATTTAAGCAGGAAATTAAAGAATTGGTGCAATCAAAGTTTGATTTTTTTGAACGAAAGATTATAAAAGTGGCTAATGGTTTTTCAGAATTTATGATCCAGTTGGATGCAAATACTAAGTTACTAGAGTCTAAACTGGAAGAAACTGAGGACAATTTGGATAATAGAATACAAAAAATTGAAAATGATTTGACAAATACTCAAGATAATAGCTCAGAAGAAAAACCTAAAATGGAGGCTGATCAAAAGACTTGCAATGTAGAAAATTTGCAACAGAGGATTGAAAGAGAAGTTTTAATGATGCAATATAATTTCACTGAATATGCGATTAGACTGAGAGGGCTGCAGGAAAACAACAGAGATGATTTAAGGAAAATATCTTCTGAAATTCTGGCTGGGATTTTAAAGGTTCAACCCGAGGAAGTATTCTGTAGGATTGACAGAGTTTATAGAATAAACTCCTGGACTGCAAAGCAAAGGCAACTGCCTAGAGATGTGGTGATTTATTTTACAGATAAGGAGATAAGAAATAATATTGTGCAAAATTCTTACAATTCTATTTTGCAATGGTATGGAAGAAAGATTTGGATATACAAAGAGCTCCCGCCCAAGATGTTATTGGAAAGAAAGAAATTTGGTTTTCTGGTGACTGAACTTAAAAAAAGAAATATTCTATTCAGGTGGGACGTCCCAGTTGGTATTATATTGAGATATCAAGGAGAAAGATATCAATTAAATACTGTTGAAAAAGCGGAAGAATTTTATCAAAAAATTTTGAAAATGAATTCAACATCTTTATGCACAATACAGGATAAGCAGAAGGAATTGGAAATAAAGGGAAAACATCGAATTATAGAGGTTTTTGTAGACAAATTGCCTTTGGATTCTTTAGACACCCCAGCTGGATTATTCATAAATAAAAGAGAAGTGGCATCGGATTCTAATGTGATTATGACTCATCAAGTCACAGACAAGCATGGAAATCAATTAGCTGATATACAATTGTCAGAAAAGAAATATGAGTTAAAGCAAAACCAACAAGATCAAGTCATAAAGCAGAATGAAAATCGCCCAGTCGATATACAACTTGCAGAAAGGAAATTAGGATGGAGAACAAACCCACAAAAGGAAAAGAGAAAAAGAAATAGGTCTCACAAAAATAAAAATTTCTAAATTAAGCAACAGTGATGCCAGTTTTTTTTTTTAAAAAAAAAATGAATGAATATATGAAAAGACAATTGAGGTGAAGTATTGGTTAACAATATCCTGAGGAGAGTGACAGACCTCTGCAATGCCGTAATTTTGGGATGTGAAAAGAGCCTTAAACTGGTTGGATTGGAATTATCTATTTTGGAGTTCTCTTTATTGATAAATGTATTATACTTATGTCGAGCTATAAGGCAAGAGAATTACGCTGGGGCATGCAGAAGATCTGGTTGTTACCCATTATGATGATGGGAATTAATAATCCTGAAGAAAACCACAACTACAGATATTGTATGGAATATAATTATAATGTCACTCGGGTGGTTGTTTTCTTTTTTTATAGATATAGGAGGAGAATTATTACTGATGGGGGCAGAAGACAACTGAGGATTTGGAACAATCTGTTGCACCTAGGATGCTATGTTACCCTAATATGGATGATGTACTCAACAATCTAGTGGACAGATACTAAAGAAGATATTATATGGATTATAAACTTAAAGTTATTGATTTATTCTATATAATGGAATATATTTTTGTAGTAGGGTGGGTAGTAGATTAAAGATATTAAGAATTGTTGTGTATGGCAACTTAGTAGGAAAGTGGGTGGAGATAGATTAGTTTACTGATTGTTTAGTTTAAGAAAAGGGAATAAATGCTAAATTAGGATTTATGGGGAAGGCTGCTTTGAAATGTTATATTAATATATATAAAAGATTAAATGTTAAAGCAGGATTTATTACACAGTTTTAAAAGGGAAGGTTGTTATGAAATGTTGTATTAATATACAGATATAAGCATGGAGAGGAGAAATAGGGCAGATTACTGTTAAATTGGGAGTTATAATAATATTATTATGTTAAATTAGAAGTTATTATTCAATGCTATAGTAAATTGATATTTTGAAATGTATGGTAAAAGGGGGAAGTAATAATATTAATAATATTATTAGTAAATAAGGGTCAGTATTTAGAGGAGGGAGTAAGGGGATGGTAAAATATTATATAATCTGTTATGAATTAGGCTTTTGTTGTGAGGAAGTCATGGGGGGATGGGAGGAGGGGGGGTTAGGGAGGAGGGGGGGAGAAAAATGTGGGGAAAAAATTTGTATTTGAAAACTTTTTCAATAAAAAAAAAAAGAAAAGAACTAAGCCTCAATGCTAATGTCAGCGTTCCAAATTAGGCTTTCTTCCAGCGCTGACATAACAAGTTGAAGCAGAAAGAGCGGAAGCTTGATTTATTGCTGAGATGAACTTTTACCTAGTTTTGTATGTACAGATAGGGTTTCCTGGGAGACGAGGATGGGGGGCTGCATTCCTGTGAAAAGAACGTGCCGGGATGTAGAGATGGATCTGTATGATGGCCAATGGGACGTTGGGGGTTGGAGAGCGGAAGAGGAGGGGGTTGGAAGGAGGGGCCAGTTTGGCTGCAATTTGAGTCAGAAATGTCGGATTCTGCTATTCTTAAAAATAAAATGATTCATTAGACAGCTTGCGCTTGAGAATGAAGTTTATTCAAGATAGCACCGAAACCTGACAGCTAAATTGTTATAAAGATGATAATGATAATGTGATTCAATATTAACAAGTAATGTATTGATGGATGGTAAATTTTTTTTAAAAAGGATGATTTATTTATTTTTATTTATTTATTTTATTTTATTTCTATACCGCCCTTCTCCTGCGGGACTCAGGGTGGTGTACAGCCAAGATAAAACATAGCATATAAAATTTAAAAAACACTTTAAAAAACATTTAAATAATTTTGGCCCAAGTTTAAAACAACCCCACTAAAACCGAATTCAATTAAAAATTGAGAGGATGGGATCAAGCCAGCCTGGCTAGATGGAATAAGTGTGTTTTCAGGGCCCGATGAAAAGTTTGGAGGTCTGATATCATGCGTATCTCAGGGGGCAGGTCATTCCAGAGGGCAGGTGCTGCCACAGAGAAGGGTCTCCCCCTGGGGGTCACCAGCCGGCAGTGTCTGGCCGACGGCACCTTGAGGAGGCCTCCTCGGTGCGAGTGAACCGGTCGGTGGGAGGCTATTGGTGGCAGAAGGCGGTTTCACAAATACCCCGGTCCTAAGCCATGGAGCGCTTTAAAGGTGGTCACCAACACCTTGAAGCGCACCTGGAAGACCACAGGAAGCCAGTGCAGCTCGTGCAGGAGAGGTGTTATATGTGAGCGCCCTGTCACTCCCATAATCCCCCGTGCGGCCGCATTCTGGACCAACTGCAGCCTCCAGGTGCACCCCAAGGGGAGCCCCATGTAGAAAGCATTGCAGTAGTCCAGGCGGGAAGTGACGAATGCTGAATGACGAATACGCAACTGGCGTATCAGGTGAACCTGATAAAAAGCCCCCCTGGCCACGGCCATCATATGTTCTTCTAAAGACAGCCGTGCATCCAGGAGGACGCCTAAGTTGCGAGCCCTCTCCGTGGGGGCCAGTGATTCACCTCCAATAGCCAGTGATGGCACCAGCTGGCTATATCGGGACGCCGGCAGCCATAGCCACTCGGAAGGGTTGAGTTGGAGCCTGTTTCTCCCCATCCAGGCCCGCACGGCCTCCAGGCACTGGGACATCACTTCAAGGGCATCGTTGGGGTGGCCTGGGGTGGAGATGTACAACTGAGTGTCGTCAGTGTACTGATGGAACTCCACCCCAAAGCCACGGGTGATCTTACCTAGCGGCTTTACATAAATGTTGAACAGAAGGGGCGAGAGAACCGACCCTTGTGACACCCCACAAACAAAGCGCCTCGGGGTTGACTGCTGCCCCCCTGTCAACACGGATTGCGACCGGTCAGAGAGGTAAGAGGAGAACCACCACAGAACGGTGCCCCCCACCCCCAGCCCCTTCAACCGGTGCAACATGATACCATGGTTGATGGTATCAAAAGCTGCTGAGAGATCTAACAGGACCAGGATAGAGGAACAACCCCTATCCCGAGCCCTCCAGAGATCATCCACCAATGCGACCAATGCCGTTTCCATGCTGTACCAGGCCGGAAGCCGAACTGGAGCGCGTCTAGATAGACAACTTCATCCAGGTACTGGGGAAGCTGCCGCACCACCACACTCTCAATAACCTTCACAACAAAGCGAAGGTTGGAGACTGGACGATAGTTAGCCAAAATAGCCGGATCCAGAGAGGGCTTCTTGAGAAGGGGCCTCACCACCGCTTCTTTCAAAGTGGCCGGCAGGACCCCCTCACTCAGAGAAGCATTAACAATCCTCTGGAGCCAGCCTCATGTAACCTCCTGGGAAGCCAGTACTAACCAGGAGGGGCACGGGTCCAATAAACATGTGGTCGCTTTCAGCAGTCCTAGGATCTTGTCCATGTCCTTGGGAGCTGGGATAAGCAGCAAACTAAGGTGATTATGCTGGGATAGACAGCAAAAAATAGAGAATTATACTGGGTATAACAGTAAAATATTAAGAAAAGTATGCTGGGTTTGACAGCAAAACAAGATGATTATACTGGGAATAACAGTAAAGATAAAAAATAATTATGCTGGGATTGACAGCAAAAATGATGATTATACTGGGAATTACAGTAAAACCTAAGAAGACTATGCTGTGATTAACAGCCAAAAGAGAATGATTAAGAGGAAGATTATATACTGGGATAAACTTTTAGAAATAAAGATGACCATGCTGGAATTGATACTAATAATGAAATGATTATGTTGTGATTAAAAGGATTAAGATGAGATAAATAGTAAAATGAAGATGATAAATGCTAACAGTTAAAACACTGCATAAATATTTTGATGATTTATGTCTTTAAGATATATCCATCCATGTTAAAAGGAAAAGAAATTGAAATGATATTGAATTAAGGATTTTAAGATTAGTGTAATGGGTTTTAAGAATTTTTTTTTTTAGGTAGAATTTAGGGCAATAATGTTAGAGAAAATTAAGTTGTGTTATTTGAAAACTAAGATTTGTGGTGAAATAATAGAAGGTAATTGATCTGTGTAAACTAATATAAGGTAGGATTTTTTTTTCTTTTTTTCTTTTTTTATGGTAATTAGCGGGGATTTGGGAAAAGCTTTTGTTAAAGAAGAATTAGTAATTGTACCTACTTATGACCAGATCAACGGCTCGTTCTGAAAAGATTGTTGTATGCTTATGTGTTTTAAAAAGATAAAAAGATTTTTTTAAAAAATAGATTTTAATCCAGCTTCTGCCTGTGAAATTGACATTTTCCTTTTCTGAGAGTTTTTTTTTTTTAATTTAATTTATATGCCGCCCTTCTCCGGAGACTCAGGGTGGCTTACAATGCGTTAAGCAATAGCCTTCATACTTTTGTATATTTATACAAAGTCAGCTTATTGCCCCCACAGACTGGGTCCTCATTTAACCTACCTTAGAAAGGATGGAAGGCTGAGTCAACCTTGAGCCTGCTAAGATTCGAACCTGCAGTAATTGCAGGCAGCTGTGTTAATAACAGGGTGCTTTAGACCACTATACTACCAAGGCTCTTTTGGGGGTAAAGGGAATGCTTTAACCAATTTCCACATCGTGTTCCCAAACATTTAATTAATTTAATTTAATTTAATTAATTCAATTTATATGCCGCCCCTCTCCGAAGACTCAGGGCAGCTCACAATACATTTTAAAAAATCATTATAAAAAAAAATTAAAAATTAAAAACATTAAAAACTCATTCACGCATTCATGGCCGGATCTCGCCAGATCACAAGAGCAAGATCAATTGCCCCAGGCCTGCCAGAAAAGCCAGGTCTTCACCGCTTTTCGGAAGGCCAATAGGGTGGAGATGGTCCGGACCTCAGGAGGTAACTGGTTCCAGAGAGCTGGGGCAGCCACAGAGAAGGCTCTCCCATGTGGGCCCACCAGACGGCATTGTTTAGTTGACGGGGCCCGGAGGAGACCAACTCTGTGGGATCTTACTGGTCACTGGGAGCTATGCAGAAGGCAGTCTTGAAGATAACCTGGCCCTGAGCCATGTAGGGTTTTAAAGGTAATAACCAAAACTTGAATTGTGACCAGAGAGCAATAGGGAGCCAGTGCAGCTCATGGAGAATTGGTGTAATGTGGGTGTATCTAGGTGCACCCACGACAGCTCTCGCGGCTGCATTCTGGACCAATTGTAGTCTCCGAACACTTTTCAAGGGTAGCCCCATGTAGAGCATGTTGCAATAATCTAACCGTGAGGTGACAAGGGCATGAGTGACTGTGAGGAGAGCCTCCTGATCCAAGTAGGGTCGCAATTGGTGCACCAGGCAAACCTGTGCAAAGGTCCCCTAGCCACAGCTGTCAGATGTTGCTTAAAAACTAGGGTACAAATTTTGGCCATTCCCACTATTTATTTATTTATTTATTTATTTATTTATTTATTTAGTCAAGCATATATAAGATAACAGGTAAAAATATAAACATAATTTGAATACATGAAAAGAGTAAAGAGTAAAAAGGAATATTAGGACAGGGACGATAGGCACACTGGTGCACTTATGCATGTCCCTTACAGACCTCGTAGGAATGGGGTGAGGTCAACAGTAGACAGTTTAAGGTTAAAGTTTTGGGGGTTTGGGGAAGAAACCACAGAGTCATGTAGTGCATTCCAGGCACTGACCACTCTGTTACTGAAGTCATATTTTCTGCAATCAGTTTGGAGCGGTTTACCTTGAGTTTGTATCTATTATTTGCTTGTGTATTGTTGTGGTTGAAGCTGAAGTAGTCATTGACAGGTAGGACATTGTGGCAGATAATTTTATGTACTACACTTAGGTGAGACCGAAGTCAGTTGTAGTTCTAAGTTGTTTAAGCCTAAAATTTGAAGTCTGGTGGCATAAAGTATTTTATTGCGGGTAAAGGAATGGAGGACTCTTCTTGTAAAATATCTGTGGACTCTCTCAATTGTATTTATGTCCGATATGCAGTGTGGGTTCCAGACAGATGAGCTGTATTCGAGAATTGGTCTAGCAAATGTTTTGTATGCTCTAGTTAGTAGTACAATATTACCAGAGAAGAAGCTACACAAGATTAGGTTAACAACTCTTAATGCCTTTTTGGCAATGTTGTTACAGTGGGCTTTGGCACTTAGATCTTTAGAAATGAGAACTCCAAGGTCCTTGACAGTGAAGGTCATCTACAAGGTCATATCCATCTAATTTGTATTTTATATTTTGATTTTTTTATATATAAAATAATCTTTATTAAATATTTACAATAAAACTAACACACAATAATGATTGAAAAGCAATATAGGAAGCGAAATATAGAAACCCATAAACACAAGACTAAAACGAAACAACAAACATGACTAACCGAGAGTTAAGCTCACTGTCCAATTAATATTAACTAGTATCATCCTAGCCAAACATTTCAATGCAATCAAGTTCTTTTTACTAACTATAAAACAATTGGCCTGTTTTTATCAAAATTATAAAGAGTTATAGAGCCTAGTAAATATCTAGTTAATCTAATTAGACGATCTTATCACCCTTCTCCTAAGTTTAACTTCTTTTGAGCCAGACAAAGCATCTATCCCAATTTCTATTATATACTGAATCTTTCTTGTCTTTTAAGATAGCCTGTCCATCTCAGCACATCGGAGAATCTTGTTTATTATCAAGTGGTCAAGGGGCGTGTCTGCATCTTTCCACAGTTAAGCAAATGCCATTCTCGCCGCTGTTGAGACATGGACAAATATATACCAATCCTTCTTGTCGATGTAGTCCGGTCTTATTCCAAGTAAGTAGAGGTCTGGGTGAAGGGGAAAGCTCACACCTGTTATTTCCAGCAGTCACTGCTGTATTTTCCCCCAATAGCATCTAACTGATGGACAAATCCACCACTGATGGAAGAAAGTACCCTTGGCCGACCCACATTTCCAACATCTATCAGAAGATCCTGGGACCATTTTAGCGATTCTGGCGGGGGGAGATACCAATGGTAGATCATTTTATAAAAGTTTTCTTTGAATGGGGAAGAAAGGGTCAGTTTCATAGTTTTGTTCCATACATTTTGCCATGCATCAAGTTGAATTGTTGTTCCAATATTTCTCCCCCAGGCAATCATCGTGTCCTTTACAATCTCCTCCGCCATAAAATTGGACAGAAGAAGATTGTAAACGTTGGAAATAAATTTCCTTTGGCCACCTAGGAGAAGCTTGTCAAAAATTTGTAAATGAAGGGAGATACCATATTCCTGTTTATCCCTAGCGAATCTAGTTTGAATTTTCACATAGGACCACCAATCTATGTCTAATCCTCTAGTTTGGAAATCGGCTCTAGGTCTAAGTCTCCTGACTTCATCCAACAAGTCACCATAAACCCAGTTCCTTTTTATATTGTGCACACTCGGAAGGGTCACTGCCTCTAACGGAGACACCCACTTAGGAATCTGTGTGTAAACTAGCTTCTTCACCATTTCCCAAACCCTTAATAAAATTCCTCTAATATAATGATTAGTAAAATGTTTGGATTGTTTGTCTTTCTGAGACCACAAGAAGGAATGCCATCCTCGCTGCAAATCATATCTTTCAATTGCCAAAATGTGCTTTCTTGAGAGGATCACCCAATCTTTTATCCAAACCAGGGATGAAGCTTGGTAATAAAGCTCCCACATAGGGAGCCCCAAGCCACCCCTTGTTTTGTGCTCTTGCAGCATTTTTCTTTTTATACGGGGTTTTTTACTCTGCCAAATAAATTTACTTAGAATTTGGTCTAATTTCCTAAAAAAGTTTTTATCCAGTCTTGCAGGAGCCGTTTGGAATAAAAAGATCCATTTCGGTAAAACATGGGCTTTTATCGCGGCAATTCTACCCAAAAATGAGATCTGAATATGCCGCCATCTCTCCACTTCATTCGCTGTGTCTATTAATAATTTGGAATAATTGAGCTCTTTGATAGAAGAACATCTATTTGTAAGCCAAATACCTAAATATTTTAGTTTTTTGACACAATTAATCCCCATAATACTTTGGATTTGTTCCTTTTGGGCACCTGACAAATTTTTTGTTAACATTTTGGTTTTATCCTTATTGATTTTTTGATTTTTTTTTGCCAATGTGCAAGACAGAGCATTTGTTTGTTGAGATTTGAAGTTGCCACTTGTTAGACCAATCTGAAACATAGTCAAGGTCTTTTTGAAGGGTAGTTGCATTGTCGGTGGAGTTGAATAGTTTAACATCATCAGCGAAGAGAACACAGTTGCTTTTAATATGATTGCAAAGGTCATTTATGTAAAGTATGAAGAGTGTTGGACCTAAAACACTGCCTTGGGGAACACCACTACTAATAGGTACAGGATTTGATACAGCACTTCCTATTTTGACCACTTGTTGTCTGTTTGATGGGAAGGCAGCTATCCATTCATGTAGGAGTCCAGAAATGCCATAGGATTTTAGTTTTAGAAGTAATTTGTTGTGTACCACTGAGTCAAAAGCTTTACACTGAATCAAAAGCTTTATGACATGATATAAATGGACACAACTCTTACACCAAAAATAAAGGTCTCCCATCAGTGGTGAAATTCAAAACTTTTCCCTACCAGTTCTGTGGGTGTGGCTTGGTGGGTGTGGCTTGGTGGGGGGGGGTCATGTGACTGTGTGGGTGTGACCAACTCGACATCACTCACATTGAGGGGTGCCTCACCTGGCCCCTCCCCACCCAGTCACTCTTTGTTGTGAATGGCAGGAAAATGGGGAGGAGAATTTTCCTGCCTACCATCCTTCCCTCAGTCTGTGCTGAGTTTCAGGAAATGAATGACAGGCAGGAAAATCCCCTTCCCCATTTTCCTGTCTTTTAGGAAAACGGCTCCATTCTGAGCCTTCAGCATTGCAATCCTGGGATACGCTAAAGGCTTGAAATGCCTCTGCTTCAACACAGAATGACTTTTGCCTGTCTCTTTCTGGGTGCGGTGCTTCTGCCTGTTGGGCCATTTCCTAAAGCTGGCAGCTCTGCAGCCAGCCACTTTGCTTTTTCCCTCTTTTTCCTCATGGGAGGCTTGCATGGTGGCACCAACAGAAGGTGGAGGCAGAGACATGGGGGAGGCAGAGGTGATCCCAATGCACCAGACCCTTCGTTCCACTGTCTCTTGGCTTGCCTGCAACTGCACTGAACAAGCAGTAGCACGAGGCATCTGGATTGCCTGCCTCCCCCGTGCTGCTGCTGCTGCTGCTGCTGCTGCTGCTTCTGCTGCTCAAGCCTCCTGCGAGCCTCCCCAAAAGAGGGAAAAAGCAAAGCAGCTGGACACAGAGCTGCCAGCTTCAGGGAAGTGGCCCAACAAACAGAAGTGCTGCACCCAGAAAGAGAAGGACAAAAGTGGTATTTGCACTGCACCAAGAGGCCAGTGGTCCTCGGCAAGCTCCGGGGTGGCAGCGGTGCTCCAGGAGGGAGAGCTGATGTCCCGGGGCTGCACATGTACCCTGGAACATCAACCCGCCCTCCTGGAGTGCCGCTGGTGCTGACCCTCTCAGCCCCAGCGCAGCAGCAGCATCTCCTCCAAGGGCCTGCTGACCACCCGCTAGCCCTCCCGACCTGGAAGCAGCACATCTCTCATCATGGGCTGGATGTGGGACCAGACCTCAGAAGGCAAGCAGGCATGGGGGACCACCAGGAAGGCTGCGTAGAAGGCAGGCAAGCATTGCAGGGCCACGTGGAAGGGAGTAGGCCCCAACATGCTTGCTTGCCTGCCTTCCACATGGCCTTCCTGGTGGTCCCTGTGGCCAGCTTGTGAAGGCAGGCAAGCGCCTGGGCGAACAGGCAGGCGGGGACGGGGTCAACCAGGGGTGGTTTTTACCGGTTCAGCAAACCATTTAAAATCGCTGCTACCAGTATGCATGATCTCATCTGATCTGGTTGAATTCCACCCCTATCTCCCATTGAAAAAACAATGTGGGTGGAAATTACTTGATTTTACACATGCTTCATATATTTTGTATGACAGTGACTCACCTAAGACTACTATACATCTGGATCTTCTTCAAGGATAATTTATCCTTGCCATCAAGCACCAATCACATATATAATAACAGACTTGAGATACCCATCTGGTCCTGCCTGTTAGTGTCTTTCACATTTCTTTCATATCTAATAACAAATTTTCCAGGCCAGATACTCTCAGACAGAAGACTAGTGAATTAAAATTGAACGATTACAAGTAGCATTACTTTTTTATGCATCTGCAATTGAATTAATCTTTCAGGAAGGGTGAAAATAAATGTCCCAGTAACAATTTCAGTAGAGCATTTGAAGCAAAGGTATGGTTCTCAAGTTTGGTTTTTTCAACTATGCCAGCAATGTTTTTTTTTTTTTAAATGTAGCAGTTTGAAATACTATGCTACTGGAAGATTAGAAACAGGACGTGTGAAAACTGAGTTGTATCACCTTAATTGTTATTCAATGTTCATTATCTATTAAAGTAACTCCCCTAGCATTTTGGGATACTGCAGACTCTAAATGGAATAAAATTCTTAATTTAAAAAAAACTAGTTGGCATTGATGGAATAGAAAAAGCCTGCATTTCTGATACAGAACTCAGGATGGTACAACGCTGAAGCTCAGGATGTTACAACACAGCTAACTACCCAGGATGTTGCAGCTCAGGACTCAGGATGTCACAACACTCGAGCTCAGGATGCTGCCACACGGCCCATTACCCAGGTCGTTATAACACAAAAGCCTAATGGGCACACAGCTAGGACCTTGCCCATACAGGATGTTACGAAACAGCTGACTAATCTGCAAACATCAACTCCATCAACTAATCGATGTAACAACACAGCCAACCAACCCACTTACAACAACAAAGCCAGCACTCCACACCTCCCCACCAGTATTTATAGAGAGATAGCATCTCCAATCACGCTTTGCTCGCACCTACATGAAGCCGAAGACACCAGCTTGAAGATGACGAGTGGGACCTCGTCAAAACGTCCCCAAGATATTCTCAATCTTACATGGGAAAAGACCCGAATACACCAAGACTTGCATACCTATACCGGTGAAAATCTACAAACACACACACACACACACACACACACACACACACACACACATATTAAAATTATATGAAATTGCATATAAAAAATAAAGTATCATTACTTCCCCCCCCAAAATGTTTGTCCATCGATCCCAAAAGGAAAGCATCCAGTTTCAATTGTATATTTATCTTTAAGAGCCTCTGAATTAGTTCCATGTTTCCCCAAAAATAAGACCGGGTCTTATTTTCTTTTAGGCTTGAAAATAAGCACTTGGCTTATTTTTGGGGAGGTCTTATTTTTTTTGAGGTGCAGGAAGTGGGGAGCGTGGTCACCTCATGGCTGCTCAGCCCCTTAACCGTGGCCAGTGGATCAGCTGAGCCAATGAGGGCCGGTGAGACAGAAAGCCATCTGGCCCATTGGAATCAGCTCCTGCCGCCTCTACCCCTGTTGCTGCTGCTCAAGAAAAGGACAATTCTGGAAGATTGTGGGAAGCATGTGCTTATGGTAGAAGCAAACCACAGCCTGTTTCTTTCATGCTATCAAATGTCTGGGTGGATCCTCTGGAGGGTTTTGGATAGTTCTAACTGTACCATGAACAGGTTTACAACTCGTACAATAGGGAAAGGGCCTACATATTTAGGCCCAGGTTTTTTCAACTTTTGGGTACTTAGTGGAGAGGAAAACCTTTGGTAGTCCTTTGGCATAACTCTTTTCTTGTCCGCCTGTTTTTAATGAGCTTGGTGAGCCTCATCTAAAGCCTTTTCTCAAGCTCAGCACTGATTTAGGAAAGGACAACAGGCAGGAAAATCCCCCTTCCCATTTTCCTGCCGTTCACCAAAAAGGCTCCATTCCAAGCTTTCAGTGTTGCAATCCTCAGATACGCTGAAGGTTTGGGGTGGAGCCTTTTTGGCGAATGGCAGGAAAATGGGGAGGGGGATTTTCTGCCTGTCATCCTTTTCTCAAGCTCAGCACAGATGGACATCCCAAAAAGGCTCCATCCCGACCCTTCAGCGTTGCAATCCTGGGATGTGCGTCCTTTTTTCAAGCAACATTTGATCACTTGAAAGGGACAGGCTGCACCAAGAGAGAAGGAACAAGCAGCACTCCCAGTCCTCACTGGCTCAGCTGATCCATGGGCTCCGATTAAGTGGCCGAGCAGCCATGAGGTGACCAGGGAAGAGAAGGGTTGCCTTCTGTGCTGGCCACACCCACTCCCTTCACTAGGGCTTATTTGTGGGGTAGGGCATATATTAGGCCCACCCCTCCCAAAATCAGGCTAGGGCTTATTTTCAGAGTAGGTCGTATTTTTGGAGAAACACGGTATGTATTTGTATCCAAAACTTTCTAGTTTTTTTACACATTCATCAAATTGATGAAATGTTCCTTCATGTTGTTCTAGACCTGAGATGTCAAACTCGATTTCATTGAGTGCCACATCAGGGTTGTGGTTGATCTCAGGGGGCTGGGGTGGGCATGGCCGGTGTGGGCATGGCCAGCTTGACATTGCTTGTATCAGTGGGTGCCTGTGGTGGCCCAGTCAGGTCTAGGGGAATCCATTGTCTCCAGCAGTGGAAGGCCAGACCAGGGTGAGTGGCAAACCCTTGTCCTCCAGAGAAGCTTTGCTGTCCCTCTCAGGCCATGCAGAAGACCTCTGGACAGCAGTGCAGGCTGCCCAGAGCCTTAGGGAGTGGAGGGCAAACACCCAGCCTGGCCCTCAAGCTCCCAGGGCACTGGGACCCCACAGCCCAGCCCCGCTTTCCTGAGGGGGCACCCAGCTGTGCTTACCTCCGCCTCAAGGCTGCCGCTGCTGTACTCACTCTCCTTGGGCATGTTGCTCATGGTGTATGCAGGAGGGCAAAGTGTGTGGGTAAGAGGTCACTCCCTCTCCATGTGAGGAGACCTGACTTTGTAACCAAAGCATCCTCAGCAATAGGATGGGAGGTCAAGAGGAGGGGACAAGGGGATGGGAAAGGGCAGAAGGGCTGCTGGTGGCCAAGTGCTAAGGCAGGACATCCCTCAGAATCTGACTCCCTCTCATTATAATCTCCTTCCTTCCTTCCTTCCTTCCTTCCTTCCTTCCTTCCTTCCTTCCTTCCTTCCTTCCTTCCTCCTTCCCTCCCTCCCTCCCTCCCTTCCCTTTTTCCCTTTTCTACTTTTTGCTTCCCTCTTTGTTTTCCTTTATTTCTTCTTTCTTCCCCTTTCCTTGTTTTCCCTTCCTTGCTCTCTTCCCCTCTTCCCTTCTTTTTCTTTGTCTTTTCTGTCCCTTCTTGGATGTTCAAATGCAAAAGGGAAAACATTTATCATATTATTTGCCTTGTGATCAAATGCCACTTTTGCTAGTAGTTTTGTGGCGAAAGACTGAGAACAAACCAGGCTCAGTTTTTCCTCTGCTTGCATTTAGTGAGAGGGTCCACAGACAACAGCAAAATTGTCAAGATGATGGCTGTGATAGTTGATTAGAGCTCCTCTGTTTTTTATGTGCAACAGCTTTTGTGTTTAGGAACAGAGGTAAATTAGTTGCTTTTCTATTAATACATAATCCCTAAAAGGGCTCTCCTGTAGGAAGCTGCTATGGTCTAATTCAGACTGGAAATATAACAAAGGAAAATATTTTTCCCACTGTGCTTTGTCTTATTTTCCCCACTGGAAATGACTGTTTGCAACACACAAGGAGGGGATACTTTCCTAAGAGCTCACAATTCAAGAATACCAAGGTTAACTTGGATTGCTAACAAAGTTCTGTCTGTAACAAAACAGAACACAAAATTGCTTTCTCTTTTGAACTGGGGCATCTCCAGCCAAGTTGCCTCTCCTTCCTTCCTTCCTTCCTTCCTTCCTTCCTTCCTTCCTTCCTTCCTTCCTTCCTTCCTCTTTCTCTCTCCCTTTCCTTTCTTTCTTTTTTAAGCTTCCAGAGGAGTACAGGGGGCACCGGCGGTGTTCATGCAATTGATTAATGAGGTACTACATGAACATTTTTACAAGGGGGTCCTAGTCTACCTAGATGACAGTCTTATTTACACTGAGACCATGGAAGAACATATGAAAATAGTGCGGTCAGTCCTGAAAAAACTCAGGGCTGCTGAGCTGTATGCTAAATTGTCAAAGTTAGAGTTTCACCAGAATAAGATTAACTATCTGGGTTAATGCATATCGCATGAGGTTATTAAAATGGATCCAGAGAAAGTTTGGACAGTCTTGGAGTGGGTGCCTTCATACACCCACAAGCAGCTCCAAGGCTTCTTAGGCTTTGCAAACTTTTATCGACAATTCATTCCCTCATTTGCAAAAATTGCATTACCCATTACCAATCTCCTAAAAACAAAGGGAGAGGCTAAGCCAAAGCCTAGTAGCCCCATCGAGTGCACCATGGAGTGCCAGGCATCTTTTCAGAAACTGAAATGATTGTTTGCAGCCGAACCCATCCTTAAGCATCCTGACATGGAGGTCCCTTTTGTAGTCCAAGCCGACTCCAGCTACGTGACTGTGGAGGTGGTGCTACTTCAAGCCAATGCAACTGGAACTTTACAACCCTGTGCCTACACCACCCGTAAATTAACTGAAACCAAAAGGAGATAGGCAATCTGGGAGAAGGAAGCTTTTGCTGTCCAATGGGCCCTATTAACCTGGAGGCATTTCCTCGAAGGGGCAAAATACCCTTTTGAGGTGTGGACAGACCATAAGAACCTAGAGTCCCTAAAAACACCATGGATGTTGTTGCCCAAACAAGTCCTTTGGGCATAAAGTGTTGTGCTGCTTTATGCCCAAAGGAAATTAAACATCAGTTTAATTTCTTTCTGCGCTACCTTCCTGAGGGAAATAATTTTATGGCAGATGCTCTCTCGAGATTGCCCCAATATAATAGCACACAGCCAGAAGTAATCTGCCCGGTTATTCCAGAGCCCAGGGAAAGGGGGACCTGAAGCTATCTACCGATTTAAGCGAGCAGTTAAAGCAGTGGTTCTCAACCTGTGGGTCGCGACCCCTTTGGGGGTCGAATGACCCTTTCACAGGGGTCACCTAAGACCATCAGAAAACAAGTATTTTCAACTGTTTTAGGAATAATTTTATGGTTGGGGGTCACCACCACATGAGGAACTGTATTAAAGGGTCAAGGCATTAGGAAGGTTGAGAACCACTGAGTTAAAGGAAGCACTAAAAACAGGTGACTGGTTCATATCCCACTCAAACGAGTGTATGTGATGGTCTCACATGGGTGGGTGCTAAATTTTATGTCCCCTCCAGCCTGAGGGGTGCAGTGTTACAACAAGCCCATGATTTTTGGGTTCGTAAAGACATTACACTTAATTAAATGACAGTTCTGGTGGCCCTCCCTAAAGACGTATAGAGGCATACGTCGCTAGCTGTCCTGTATGTGCTCCTGCTAAGAGGCCACCTGAGAAGCCACCTGGGTTACTCCAGAACGTTGCCAGACCTGGAGCTCCTTGGAAGGAGATATCCATGGACTTTATTGTTCAACTATCTGAAAGTGATGGAAATACAGTCATTTGAGTGGTTACAGACTTGTTCTCCAAGCAGGTGCACTTTGTACCATGCCCCAAGATTCCCTCAGCAAAGGTGTTGGATAAACTGTTTATTCAACATATGTATAAGTTACACAGTATTCCAGAATGAATAATTTTGGACAGAGGGGTCCAGTTCACCTCCCACTTCTGGAGGGAGTTCCAGAGGTTGTTAGGCTCCACCCAAGGTCTAAGCTCTTCCCATCATCCTCAGACAAATGGGGCTTATGAAAGAACTAACTCAACTCAACTGTTCTAACTACTAGAACAATACCTCAGGTGTTATGTAAATTATCAGCAAGATAACGACAGACTTACTGCCGTTTGCAGGAGTCGCTTATAATAACTCCATACATAGTAGCACTGGTTTTACCCCATTCAAGGTGATGTCTGGTCAGTATTTTGTGCCCATCCCAGAACTACTGCAGGAAAAACCTCAAATCCCTTCCTTGGTGGATTGGATTGAGCAGCTTCATTTTACTTAGCCTGTCACTTGTAAGGCATTAGATAAGGCTCACCGAGCTCATAAAAACAGGTGGACAAGAAAAGAGCTATGCCAAAGGACTACCAAAGGTTTTCCTCTCCACTAAGTACCCAAAAGTTGAAAAAACCTGGGCCTAAATATGTAGACCCTTTCCCTATTGTACGAGTTGTAAACCCGGTCATAATACAGTTAGAACTACCTAAAACCCTCCAGAGGATCCACCCAGTATTTCATGTTAGTTTACTGAAACCTGAACATACCTCCTCAATTCGCTCAGACCATACCCCCCCTCCAGTTCCCCTCCTCATCGAAGAAGAGCAACATTTCAAGGTCAAAGAGATCCTTGATCCTAGAAAACATAGTGTTCTGCCCCAGCTACGGATCCCAGAGAATGCAGCAAACACAAACTATAAACCAAACTCAATTTACTTCCAAACATAGTTTTTTTTTTTACAAATGCAGGCTGTTAACTAAAATGTCCTTAACAACCTGCCAGAAATTCCACAGAAAGACAAAGTCTTATGAGAGTTGGCAAAAAGCCCAGAAGCAAGGTTTGCAGAGAAAATCCAGATTCAATGATCATTGAGCGAACATGCGTTGTTTCCTGCAGCTTTTTAGAAGCTGTGTGCAAACTTAAATAGGCTAAGGGAGTGGCCAATTAGCCCCAAGTCTTACTCTCGAGGAGACCTCCTCCTGAGTAACCACTCCTGCCTTTTGGCAGCTCTGCGTGCTCGTGCATTGAGAAGAGGCTCCTCCACTTCATCCTCTTCCCTTAAAGGAGCCTCTGGAGGTTCTGAAGGCCCTGGCTGAATCCCTGCCTCTGGCACCACATCTTCTTCAGCCTCCTTGCTGTCCAACTCGAGCGCCGGTTGCACAGGCTGCTGGCGCGACACCACACCAGCCTCATCGTTGGGATCAGCAACAATCCGCACAGGCCGTTGATGGGCCACAACACATAGGGAGGAAGTACAGTATTTGGTGGCTTGGAAACATTTCCCTTCCTCTCAATCTGAATGGGTGAATGAGTGAGATGTCAGAGCTCCGAAACTTTTAGTTATTCCATTCCAAATACCCTGATAAACCTTGATTGTAATATTTTATGTTTTGATACTTTCAGGAGGTATCTACCCTGTCCATTTTATTTTGTGTTTTTCCTAGGACTAATGTGTCTTCTGCAGGAGGGCCAAATGTCAGCCTCTATGATGCTTGTTTGCTATTGGCTGCCATAGTAATGGGGGGGGGAGGTATAGGTAAAGCGAGCTGGTGGAGATATCTTGTGATGTGACCAAAAAGGGAGGAATGCTCTCATCGTCTTCTGTGCAGCTGAATGGACATTGATAGCCAGTCAAGATCAACTGTTCTGGCATACCAGATGGATAGGGCCATCTGAAGATGCACCTCACATGACACCATGGGGGGCTGGGGATTGGACATTCAGCCAGGTTCCTTGGGGAGAGGGATTTGGGAATACTTTCAATATGTAATTTTCATGCCTTTAGCCTCAGATCTTGCTTTCTTTCATTGCTATCAGTTCATACTCAGTAAAGGTACCTTTCTCTACAAACATGGAGTTGGGTTTTTTCTTTCTTGAGTTTTGAATGGAGGCATACCTGACACACACTTTTTAGCATAAAAATATTTCTTCACATGCCTCTATTATCCCCTGTAATTCCATTTTATAACAATTTAATAAAAATTACTCAGTATATTTCTGTAATTCCTAGGTCTCTATATTTAAAAACTCCTGCTTAATAAAATTTCATCAATCCCATAATTATATCTCCAAACCCCCTAAATTTATGATCTTTAAAATTCTTTAATAATTTACAATCTTATAGTTTTCCAATTATATATCTTCCCAGTTTTCGAATGTTAAAGTCTTATTTAACTTTCCTTCTTTTCTCTTTTCTTCTGTTGCCTTTCTTCTTTTGTCTCATAGAATGTCCTGTTAAATAACATTAATAGTCCAAATCCAAGTTAACCCACTAGATTCCTCCAATCTTTCAGATCCACAATCCAATAGCCAATTTTAATAAAGTTTAGGTATTTGCAGTTAGTTCCTTTTAAAAATCTTCAGAAGGGAAAAAAACGCATTAAATATTCTCAAATTATCCAAGTCGTCTTCTAACAGTAAAGTCAAGCTCAGGCCATCTTCCAGATGTTATTACTTCTATTCTTTTTTAAAAAACAAGTTTTATTGTTTTTTTCTTTCACATACATATTTTATGAACAGAGTATTGACCGAATCATGTCTTATACAACTTGTCACATCAAAATACAATTTACATATTTCAATTTCTGCCAAAGTATTCTTTTCCCCTATTTTTTAATCTTATCTTAATACCTTCTATACTTATTATATAAATGGTATCACCATCTGCCCTTCCAATCCTAATTTCTTAACATTATTTCAATTAATTATTTTATCTTATCCATTGTTAATCATACATAATCTCTTTTAACTTTCATATTAGTTTATTCTTCATCCTAATAAGTTTGAGTATACTTGGGGTTGCCCTTCTACCATTCCATCTCCCTTAATTTACAACAATCCTTCTTCTCCTTCTCCTCTCTTTCCTTTCTCTCCCTCCTTCTCTCCCTTTCTACTTTCTTCTTTCCTCCTCTCCTCTCCTCTCCTCTCCTTCCCCTTTCTTCTTCCTCTTTCTTTCCCCCACTCCCCCTCTCTTCCTCCCTTTCTAACCTTCTCTCCTACACTTATTTCCCCTCCCTTTCTTCCTCTCCTTTTCCCTTTCTTCTATTCCTCTCTCTCCTTCCCCTCCTTTCAATCCCTCTAGTCCTCTTTCCATTCTCTCTCCACTGTTGTATTTTTCAATTCAATATTTTCTGAAATGGTATCCAAGCAACCCTGATTTTTCTCCATTTATTAAATATGTTTCTCAAAATCCTCATCACGTTTTGATTATTAACAACGTATTTCATCTTATTCCATTCTTACATTGAAACCTTTTAGTTTAATTAACTTTCCACCTCTTATTTTCCTTAATTCCTAACTTCTTATTCTAACAATTATTTTATTTCATCATTTACATTTACATTTAGTCCTCATCACGCTTTTTAACATTTCAATTTTATATTTTAATTTCAGTTATTTTCATAGTTAAACCAGATTACATTTCATATTACATCTGCTGATCCATTTTATAATAAACAATATACTTCATCTTGTTTGCTTCTTACATATAATTTCTACTATTAACACAGTTCCCTTAAATCAACTAGTATGTGCTTTATTTCCCTTCCTACTTAACCATTTTCTTTTGGTCTCTCAAAAATTCCACTTTTTCCCATATTTTTCTACCTTTATCCCATTCTTCTTCTTCTTCTTCTTCTTCTTCTTCTTCTTCTTCTTCTTCTTCTTCTTCTTCTTCTTCTTCTTCTTCTTCTTCTTCTTCTTCTTCTTCTTCTTCTTCTTCTCTCCTCCTCCTCCTCCTCCTCCTCCTCCTCCTCCTCCTCCTCCTCCTCCTCCTCCTCCTCCTCCTCCTCCTCCTCCTCCTCCTCCTCCTTTCAAGACTGTTACTCTCATAATCCTCCCCCTGTTTTTACCCAGTCTTTTCCCATTTCCTTCTCTTCTCTTCTTTTTTTGGGGATATTCCCCCTATCCATTCTTTTTTGTCACTGTCAATCCCAGTGTAATTATCTATCTTTTTATCTTCAATTATTTTTCCCTTCCACATTGAATTTTTGCTTCTCATTTATATTCTCATTTTCCTTTTTTGTATGTTCTTACCAGGCTTCTGCTTCTTTATTACCCTTGAATGCTTCATGCACATTTTTAAACATCTCCATTATTTCCTCATACTCCCAATGCTCCATATTGTCAATTCAAATTTTAAAAAACATTTTAATTTATGTTTAATTAAGATTGAAGTCCATGTAGTCTCTTTTTTTATTTCCAAATAATATCCCCTTCAAATATTTATCTAGTCCACTCCAATTTGAAGCTTTGTCATTTTTCACCTCCTTTCAAAGTCAAGACCCAGCTGTTTAAAAAGAAACAAATACTCCTTAAAGTCCCATGGTAATCAAGGTCATTGCTGTTCCTTCAATTTTCAAAGCAATCATTGTAGTGCTTCTTTCCACCAGCAGATGTCCCTCTCCAATCCACAAATCCCAAAACAACAAAGTAACACATTTAAAAATGTTTTAAATCCACATAAAATATACTTTCTCTTCAATTTCTTTTTCTTTTGGTTTTAATTTCTCCAAGTTCCATTTTAAATCCAATTGTAAAATTCCCTTTCTTGTACTTTGATGTTTTAGCTTCCTCTTTGTTCTTCCTTCCAATATCAAAACTATCACAAATAATTCCAATCTTCATTAAAGAGTGCTTTCCCTCAGTTTTCTTTTTCCTGTATTATTTTTAATTTCTCCAAGTCCAATTTAAATCCAGGTAGAAAGTTCTCTTTTTGGGGCTTCAGTCCTTTAACTTCCTCTTTGTTCTTCTCCCTCCAATTAAAATTCCCAAGTGCCAATTAGCTGCTTATTTCCATGCTGGGACCTCTTTTAAGATTTTAAAAAATTCCTTTTTTACCTGTAAGTTATTATTTCTATTATGTATATTAGACTTCGTGTGTATCAAGTTGACTTTCACTAAGTATGCTGCGGCTATAGTGCTGTAGTACTTCTCTTCTTTCAGTAAATGGCTCTCTTATTCCCAAATTCAACGTTAAACAGTCTGTCAAAAACAGCTGATTATACGATAAATCCAGGGGGTTTAGAAATACAAATAAACAAGACAGTTTCTCCTGAAAATCACCTTTCAAATTGTTAAGCTTTTTTCAAGCTTTCTGTGTTTTAAAGCTTCCCTTGGGCTTTTTTTGCCTCTTGATTTTTGGGTTTTTTTTTCCCTCCGTGTATTTAGTCACTGCTTTCTTAGGCTTAGGAGATATTTTTTAAAAATTCTTGTACTTAAATCAGGTCTTTAGAGTAAAAGTTGGTATTTATCTCATCCAGTTTCAATGCTCTGCCCACAAACTGCTCCAGCACAAATCTTATGGTCCCGGTTGTCCCAGCTTGCAACTGCCAAAAATGGCCATTGTCCCTGCTGTCATTTGGGAGAGCAGACCTAACAAGGAAATTGCAAGCTCCTCGTGATCAGCAAAGTGCCTCTCCTTCCTTCACTGCCTCTACAAGGTAGCTATGACCCTGTAGATTCTCCCAACAGTGGTTACTGACTGGATTTCGTGAGACTTGGCAGAGCCCACTATTTTCCAGCCGTTCTTGCTGTGATGTCAACCGGAAGTCTGGCCACCATGGCTCTTTTTAATATATTCATAAATGTTTCAGTTTCTTTAAACACCAAATCATCTGAAAAAGCTCTTAACTTACTAGTCTCTTTTTTAATAATTACTGCGACAATAATTTTCTTATGTCTCTATTCAGTATTTCAGGAACCAAAATAAACAGAAGATTGGGCAGAATACAGATTTGCAGTGGAAGTAGAGTTTGGTTTATAAATATTTATAAATTTCGTTTATAACTATCTAAGAGTAATTGGATTTAGATCAGCTATATATCTGATGTAGTTCTAGCAAAGCAGCACCAAGACTTTAGAAAGGCCTATTTCAATTAACAATTATGGGGAGGGGGGAGGGAAATGAAGTTGTGCTTCATTATTATGTATATTTTTCCTATGGTTTCTTCTTTCTTTGCCTTATAATTATTCTGTTGAATTTGAACATATGATGCTTGCACTGAAAAATATTGTGTGCTTTGAGATAGATATTTTTTCTTTTTCTTTTGGAGATATGATTGATTATAGACTTTAAGTAAAATTAATTAGCATCAAGGCAATCAAAATTAAACACTAAGAACAAATTCTTGCCCGGGGACTCGCCATTTCCAAACTTCATGTCTGCATGCCCTGTATCTCAGGGTCTTCTGGCAACTGAGATGCCTATGGATAGCCCGTGGGACTCCATTCTTGAAATGGTGTTTTTAGTCCTATCCCATCTCAGGACACTGTGTCTCAACTTTGCAACTTTTACCTCAATGTTGCAACTCATCCAAAAAGAGCAAGATGTATCCCTCCTGGTTTCCCATTGCTTCTTCCATCATTTTCTTATACCGAATATCTGTCAAAGAAAAAAAAAAACCTCTAAAATTTCATGCATTGATCTTTTTTAAAAAATAGATAATACTGGGAATCATATTCCCATGATTTTTTTTCTTGACAAGTGGCCTGAAGATTTGCATGAGGTCTGTTCACTGCAAAAAGTTATATGTTAAGAGGAGGAGGAGGAGGAGGATGTTTAATACTATTTATTCAAAACTATTAAAAAAAACTTCTGACATTTCTACATTGAGAAAATGGCAGCAACATATTACCTGGAACTGAGCACTCATATATTTTTGCTTGACACTTGAGAGCCATAGTTTCAAGACAGAATGAAGTTACAGGATGAATCTTATTCTATATTTAGGAAGAACAACTGCAAGCTATGACAGGAATTCTCTATTACACTTGGCTTCTGAAGATTGCTCTATTCCAGTCCCAGAGGTCCTTTCCCTTGAGAGTATCCATCGCACAAAAACTTAATCTATTTCACATGAAAGATATCAGCTGACCTAAGGTGCCTCAGTGAGCAGCAAAGGGAGGTGTAGCATTCACTCTTCTGACAGGCTGGAACTTTTCTGATATAAATAATCAGGTACTTAATGGGAGTTGAAGAGGGAGGGGGCAGCTTTAAAAAATAAAAGGTTGACTTGGGAAATACATTTATAGCTAGGGAACAAGGACAAGGGCTATGTTGCTGTGAATGTGATTCTCTTTATACCAGGTCATTAATGTTTTTCATTAACTATTACTGCAACTACTGAATACACAGGCAAAAGTTTTTAAATTAAAGAATGTTCTGAGATTTTGCAGTTTCTTAAATGTATGTGCTCTTGTATGATTTTCATAAAAGCCTACTGGGCACAGTTGGTGACAGCTAACCAAATGCATGTTTATTTTTCTCCCTGTGGCTTTGTGTAGAGAGTCATGTTCAAATAAGCAAAATTATAATACTCAATGTTTGAACCCATAAATATTAATTTCTTTCTCATTGCTAAAATGCTTATCATTAACTCTGGAGTCACAGTGACCTTTCACGAAATGAATTGCACTTGAGCAATCATTTCAACATAGAGTTGTATTCTCCCTCCTTTCAGAGTAAGCTTGCTATTCAGCATAATTTCTATCTAGGCCTTAAAAAAGAATAATACAGATGCATTTCATAATACCCATGCCAGTTTTATACATGTTATAGATGGGGAGGTCAGCATGAGAACAATGTCATATCCAGCTTCTTTTCAATTGCATCTGGGTTGCAGGAGTAGGAAAGATGGATATTAGAGAAGCACCTCGTGCAGACCTCCACTTTATCCAAGCAAATTGAAACAGTTTGGTGCTGAATAACTGCATGTCCCTCAGCACTCCCCACAGGGCTTATTTTTAGACAAGGCAGAGCAGTTAAGAACTTTTCCCTCCTGTGTTTATTTCTTCCTGTGCCTCATGCTGGATCACAAATCCTAGGGATCTTGGCATGTAAAGTCCAGTACTTACTAAATTACTCAGTCATGAAATCAAAGTCTGTATGCCAGATAGGACTGGTTTTTTCAGTCATTTAGTTAAATTCTGTTCATATTATTTAAATTTGAAATTATTCAAGTACTATCAGACTGCACTGTGACCTATAATTTGTGGATTTTCTCAACCTGTTTTTATGTCTTAAAAGATTTAAGAAAAACACTGAAAATTATCCTCTTAATTGTTAACTGTGCCCCAGAGTTCTTCAACAGATGGGGACAACCCAGTAACCCCAACAGTCTCAGCTGACCTAGAGCTCCCAAACATTATGTCATCAAAATCTGGTGGGAATTGCTAATAACAACTTGACAATTTCCTACTGATTTCAATGGAAAGGGTAGAAAATATATAATACTATATACAATGCATTCAGAAAGTATTCAAACCCCCTTCATTTTTGTCAATTTTGTTATGCTACAGCCTGATTCTACAGTTGTTGAAATTCATTTTTTTCTCATTACATTCAGTACTCTATAATGACAAAATGAAAACAGAATTTTAGAAATGTCTGTAAATTTATTAAAAAGAAAAAACTGAAATATCACATTGACATAACTAGTCAGACCCTTTGCAACACCACGTGAAATTTAGCTTTAATGCCCTCCATTTGTCTTGATCGTTGCTGACATGTTTCTACACCTTGATTGGAGTTCACCTAAATTGATTGGACATGATTTGGAAGGGCACACACCTCTCTATAGAAGGCCTCACAGCTGACAATGCATACTGTAGCAGAGCAAAAGCCATGAGGTCAAAGGAACTGCCTGCAGAGCTCAGAGATAGGATTATTGCAAGACACAGATCTGGGGAAGGCTACAATAAAATTTCTGCTGCACTGAAGGTTCCTAAGAGCACAGTGGCCTCCATAATTTTCAAACGGAGGACATTTGGAGCAACCAGGACTCTTCCAAGAGCTGGTCACCCAGTCAAACTGACCAATTGGGTGAGAAGGGCCTTAGTAAGAGAAGTGAACAAGAACCCGATGGTCACTCACCCGATGCACCCTGAAGGACTCTCAAATTGTGAGGAACAAATTCTAAGCGGGTTTATGTTCAGGACAGCAGAAATTAATTGTTAATGAGAAAAAAAAAGAATTTCAACAACTGTAGAATCAAGCTGCAGCCCACAAAATTGACAAAAGTGAACAGGGTCTGAATACTTTCTGAGTGCTCTCTCTCTCTCTCCCCCCCCCTCTCTCTCTCTGTGTGTGTGTGTGTGTGTGTGTTTAACACACCATTATAAAACTTAAAAAACCTCATCTACACTCCAAAATGAGGTGAAAAGGGGACAAAACATCTTACTTTATACAACACAAAGAGCTTGCAGCTATCAGCAACTGAAAAAACTGTTGTTTATACCTGGTTGCAACTGTGGGAAGGAATGAGTATAGCATGTAAAATCACATTGTTTCAGGTAGGCTGCAATCCTATGTACTGTATAAGTACACAGGAGAAGAAGCTCCATTGAATTCAGGATAAATGCAAATAGTAATATTAGGAAAGAAAAAAATAATTTATCCCATAACAGATCTTTTGGCTGACATTATAAGATGTTATGGCTGGTGCTACAGAATGTAGTCCAAAATGTCTTTAAGGCAACAAGGTAGGATTCTAAGCTCACTTCCTTACACTAATTTGATGGTTTAAAAAAGATGTGTAGAGACAAGGTCTGAACTAAAATTTCCAGCATCTCTTTATCACTGACCATGCCGGGAGGAAAGCAGGAAATTAAAACCCAAAGCAACTTGTGAGCTTCTAGCATGTTTTCCCAAAACTAAGACCTCTCTGGACAATAAGCCCAATTGGGCTTTTCAGTGCATGAGTTAAAATACACCCTCCCCCAAATAAGCCCCCCAACAACTACTTATACGCATGCACAGCCGTTCCCGACATTTTCTCTGGTTGCTTGCCATGCAAACAACATGAGGTGAGGAGGCGAGGCCGGGGGGGTGGGGGAAGGGGTGACATGCCCTCCCCTCCCTGTTCTTCACGCCGGCTGAGCAGTTGGCTGCCGCTGCCCTGCTGTGTCCTGCCGCTACCACTGCCTCATGGAGTAGGACTCTGCAAGGCTTGTTGTGTCATTGCATGCATGAACGGCAGCACTGCTGTGAGCTTCATCATACCGGCACCAGCTTGCATCCTGCCACTCGTGGCTGCGCTGGTATGTCGAACCTTGTGACAGTGCTGCTGTTCGTGTGTGCAATGGCACAAGCTCTGCAAAGTCCTGCTCCACGAGGTGGTGGTGCGATGAGTCTCACAAAGACTCATTTCTGACAGGTGGGGTGGGGGAGAAGCGAGACGAGTGGAGTGAGACATGGCTCACCTTGCCATCTTTTCTCGCCACCTCATGGAGCAGGACTTTGCAAGGCTTGTGCTGTTGCACGCACGAACGGCAGCACTGCCGCGAGGTTCAACATACCGGTGCAGCCACAAGTGGCAGGATGCCAGCTGTGCTGGTATGATGAAGCTCGCAGCAGTGCTGCCTCCACCCCCAAAATAATAAGCCCACCCCGATAATAAGGCCAAATCCTTATTTCAGGGTTCAAAAGAAAATAAGACCCTGTCTTATTTTCAGGGAAACATGGTAATTGGGAATTTGTTTTGAGGGATAAACAGTATAAAGAGTCAATCTCAAAGTTCCTGTCTAGTACACCCCTTATATAATTGTATTGACCAACTGCTGATAGTTGTAATTTGTCAACCTTAAACGGAGCACAAGTTCTTCAGCCCTAGTGCAAAATATTTGGTATCTCAGATAGTTCACATTCTTTCCCAACATTGCAATGCTTGTGCAATATTAATATATTTGGTGAGATTCCAAGAGTGTTTTTGGTGAAAGGGGAAAAATTTCCATGAAAATATAAAAGTACCATCTGTTTCTATTAACTATTTTAGCCTCTTTCCTGTTCATGCAATCAAATCTAAAGACATAATGCCTTTAATATTTCTATTGTTAAATAAAATTAAGCAAGTAAAACAGAGGATGGGTATTGCAGTCCAAGAAGATAGTCTATTTTCACTTATCAACATTCTGTTGTCCTGATTTCTCAAGCAACAATGAGGTCATTTAAAACTGGCATGGAAGAAAGTTTGCCTCTCCTTGAAGTAATCCTACGCAGTTGTATCATTGAGGAATTTCCATTTTGATTATATTTTATTCTTAGCATTTATTTTTAGTCCCAATTTAAGGTTATATATAAACTGGCTTCTGGAAAACAGTAGATATCCAAGCCATGCCATACAAGGCATGGTAAACCTATGATCATAATTGTGCCCAAAATTTATGTTGCTAAGTGGGAAATTTGTTAAGTGAGTTTTGTCCCATTTTATGACTTTTCTTGCCACATTTGTTAAGTGAATCACTACAGTTGTTAAATTAGTAACGGTTGTTAAGTGAATCTGGTTTCCCCATTGACTTTTCTTGTCAAAAGGTTACAAAAGGTGATCACATGACCCCAGGATACTGCAACTGTCATAAATGTCAGTTGTCAAGCATCCAAATGTAAATCATTGGAATGCTGTAGTGATCATAAGTATGAAAAATGTTCATCAGTCACTTTTTTCAGTGCTGTACCTTTGAACGGTCACTAAACAAATTGTAAATTGAAGACTATCTGTACTTCAATAGGCACAGTAAGATGGGAAGTTGTATTGAGCATACAGAATGCCACTGCTCTTGTAATTTCTAGTGGTCTTTATTCTCTGAATTCCCTTCTTATCAGACCTCTGAGTAATTTGTTTATCCTCTTTAGGTACAGTCTACTAAAAGACTTCATCCAGGCTTTTGCAATTCTGTTTTGTGAATTGAAATAAATAGTAAATAAATAATGTAGATAGTTATTAACTTGTGCCTTTGATGGAACATGTGCTCTTTTCCTATTGTGTTGTGAAAGTGATATTACTCATTGGATCTATTAAAAATTCAGTAATGAATTTCAGATGTTCTAAGTTCCTTGCAGTATTCTGTGGGCGTATCTTAGTAACTCTGAAACTTGAGTCTGAAAGATAATCTGAGCTGATGAATTTATAGTTACCAGGAAGTACCATGGTCAAATTATAGGTAATAAAACCTTGCTTACAGAATGCCATTATAACCCATAAAGTTTTTGCTATCATTTTTTTGTTTCCTTAATTGATTTTAGGTTTTTTGCAGTGAAAATTCTATTGCTTAAATATGTCAAATCAACGAGCTTCAAATATCAGAAGCATTCAGGTAAGGTATTTTGTGTGATTGCTTATAAATAACTATTTTAAATGGAGGACAGATGCATGGGTTGGAACTTTAATTCTAGTTAGGAATTCTCAATTTGCTATAAATGCAGCTAAATTATTTTGATGAAACAATTTGTTGCATGTCTCACATATTTTTATTAGAAAAAAAAATGAATCACAATATGCTTTTTTCCCTATGTTTTTCTTTGAAGATGTTTTGCTTCTTCTTTGTTGAAGAAGCTTCTTGGATGAGAAGTGAAACGTCTTCAAAGAAAAACAAGAAAGTCCAGTTGCCTCTTGAAAAAGCACCTTTGGGACTCTCAATTAAATACCGTATTTTTCAGAGTATAAGACGCTCTGGAGTATAAGATGCACTTTAGTTTTGGGGGAGGAAAATAAGAAAAAAAACTGCCTACCAGCATCCATCGGTATTCATCTGGCTAGCATCCTTAGCAAATAGCCTGGTCAGCTTCAGCACAATAGCCTGATTCAGCACGAGCAGCTGATTGGCGGGTGGAATACCCCCAATCAGTTGTTCCCAGAGGTGAAGTTTAGCAACAGATTCACTAGTTATGAGCATGCGTGCGCGCGCTACACTTGCACATGCCTCGTTGGAGTAGATACGCAGCTTCAAAAATGCAGGTGATCGTCGCAGGGCACTCCAGTAAGTACAGCAGGGGAAGTGCGGGACTGGTCCGACAAAGCAGCAGCTGTTCCAGGTTGCCATTTTGGCCTCTGCATCTTGCTTTTTCACTCTCCGAAAGCTCTGTTTGAGAGGACGTGCAGAGGCAGAAGAGTGGGGGCCGGTGGGTGGTTGGGACTACATTCAATGTATAAGAGGCACCCAAATTTTCATCCTCTTTTAGGGGGGGAAGTGTGTCTTATACTCCGAAAAATACAGTACCTGTTATTGTTGTTTCTTGGCAGGAAAATGATGGCTATTTCATTAAACAGAATATTCCATTCTGCCAATTGACTAAGGTGGAAGCCTTGACCTTCCAGATAGTATTCATCTAAAAAAACCAAATAGCTTGCTTTTTGGTCATGCTTAGGTTGATGGGTATTTCTGTGAACAAAGGAATAAATATCATTGAAATTAGACATTTTTATTTCCTAGTATATCATGTCGGATAGCTCGAATTGATTAATAAATCATCCAGAAAAGTTAGGCCCAGATTAGTTATTTCCCCAAATATACACTCTAAATATTAATAATCATATATGAAGAAACCAATGGCATTTGTAGTTTATTTGAAACCCAGAGCAGCTATCTTCTCTCAGTCAATCACTAACAAGGCCTGGAAGCATTGCTAGCTCCACTTGCTTAGCAGCGCTAGGTTGCCAACCACTAAACAGCTAATTGGCATGTCATCAATAGCAATCCAACTCCATGCCATTGACCCTATGAATAAACCCTCTGTCAGGGTTCCAAGTAACACCTGCAACCAAGAAAGACTCCGAGGCAGGCAATTCCTCAAAGTTCCATTTTATTAGAGATGACATATTGGTACATCTGGGAAAACCCGAATCTGAAAGCCCCCGGGTTTTCCCCACCCAAAGGAAAGTCCCCTGCACCCACATTTCCATCACATGATCCAATTAATCCACCATCCCAACTAGAGATGTTTCCCAGTCATGCCTCTCCAGGTGCAGGCTGAACGTCCTTGACTCCCAGAGAAAAGAATGTTGTTATGGCTATCTATCTCTACCCACTCCAATCAACCCCCTCCCAATTTCCCACAACAGCCCTATGCACTAGATGTGGCAGCCCTGAAGATCCAAAGAGAAGCTGGCCTCCAGGGCTGACAGGCTTCCCCCCCCCAACTGAAAAGCGTGTCCTGAAACAAGAAGAGCATAGGAAGTTAATTCAGTCAGTCTCTAACCACCTCCCCCCCACCCCCAGGAGAACCCTTTGGCTTATCAGGGAACTTATCATGGAATTGCTTTACTAGTCTATCTGCTTTCACATCCCAACTCTTAACCCAGGTAACTTGAGACAAAGGTACCCTTTCCAATGGACCAAGTATTGTAATCCACCCCTATGTAATTTAGAGTCTAAAATCCTCTTAACTTCACAATGTGTTTCCCCTACTGGCTTGGGAGCTGGTCTGGTTTGTGGTCTCAACCTTGAACTAAATGCAGGCTTTAGCAAGCTGCTGTGAAAGACTGGATGCACTTTCCCTAATATGTGTGGGAGGTTAAGTTGAACTGTTACGGGGTTAATTACTTTCACTATCAGAAAAGATCCTAAGAACTTAGGTCCTAGATTTTTGCTGGGCAATTTCAATTTTATATATTTGGTTGACAGGTACACTCAATCCCTCACACGGAAGGGGGGCTGGAGAGATAGGTGTTTGTCAGCTTGTTTTTTGTATGCTTCTACTGCTTCTGCTAGCGCTTTCTTGGTGTTTTTCCAATCCTTTTTTATTTTTATTTTTTTCACTTATTGCAGCATTCCATATCGGTGTCAATATCATCCATAACATTCATATTTACATAAGTTCTATTTCTATTTCTATAATTCACTATCCTATATTATACAGTCACTTAAATTATAATAATATTTACATGTAACTTCGATACAATCATATTATCATCAATATTATATAATTCTTATAGACTAATTTTACTCCTATTCTCTAGCCATATATACCATCTACTCCAAACTTGGTAATACTCCAATTCTTCTTTCCCTTTCAATTCCATAGTCAACCTATCCATCTTCGTGCACTCATAAACCTTTCTTATTATCATTGCCTTTGAAGGAATATTAGTCTGTTTCCAATTTTAAGTGAAAACGATTCTGGTTGCAGTTAATATATGTAATATTATATATTGAAAGTTTTTAACCATTTTCTCATCTAAGATGCCCAGTAAAACTAGTTCTGGCTTCAGTTCGATCTTTTGTTCAGTAATTTCTTCCAATGGAAGTATTTTATGCCAATACTTTCTGGCTTTGGGGCAGGTCCACCACATGTGGTAGAAAGATCCCTGTTTATAACTACATCTCCAGCATTCGGGAGAACTGTTTGGAAACATTTTGGCCAATGTTACTGGGGGTAAATGCCAATGATAAAACATCTTGTAGAGGTTTTCCTTATAGGCTGCCAACATCGTTAGTTTATAGTTTTTCTCCCATAATTTGTCCCAATAGTCTAATTCAATACTATATCCAAAATTTCTAGCCCAATTTATCATCGTCTCCTTCACAGTTTCTTCTTCCATTTTGAATTTTAGGAAGAAGTTATAAGATTTGGTAATCATTTTTTCCTCTGTCCCTAGCAATATTTTATCCAATTCCAGTTGTTTTCCATAGATACCATACTGTTCTAAATCTTTTTTATATCTTGTCCTGATTTGGTGATAGGGACACCAATCAATCTTTATTCCTTGATTCCTTAGGTCCTGGTCAGATTTTAATTTTCCTTGTTCATCCAATAATTCTGTATAGCTCACCACCTTATTTAAATCTAATACGTTTGGATAAATCATTGCCTCCATTGTTGATAACCAAATTGGAATTTTCATGTAATGATTTTTCCTAATTTTTTCCCAAATGCTTATCAAGGCATCTCTTACTAAGTGTTTCTGGAAATATGCATGGGCTTTATTCTTCCCCTCCCAGAGGAATGCGTGCCAGCCAAGTTGGAGATTGTGGCCCCCGAATGTTAACACCCTTTTGTTGTTCAATTTAATCCAGTCTTTAAGCCACGTCATGGCTGCCACTTGATAATACAATTTATTTATTTATTTATTGGTTCAATTTATATGCTGCCCTTTTCCGGAGACTCAGGGCGGCTTACAATGCATTAAGCAATACTCTTCATACTTTTGTATATACCTGCTTAGTAGGGCTTTCGCCTCCCCACAAAAGCGGTGTTCTTTTTTTAATACAAAGTCAGTTTATTGCCCCCACAAACCGGGTCCTCATCCGGGAGGCCAAAACAACCCTTATTTCTCAAATCTTGCAAAAGTTTGAGTTTTATTCGGGCTTTTTTCCCCAACCAAATAAATTTTGTTATTATTTTATTTAATTGTTTGGAAAAAAAAATCCCTAGTTTTATTGGTACCATTTGGAAGAGATACAAAAATTTAGGTAATATATTCATTTTTATTGTAGCAGTTCTGCCCATTAATATTTGTAATTTCGCCCAGTTATCCAAATCTTTTTGTACTTGTTGTAGTAATTTGTTCTAATTGTCCTCTTTTATCAAAGAACATTTTTCCGTTAACCAAATTCCCAGGTATTTCACATTCTTAACAGTTTGGATCCCCAATTTCTCTTCCAGTTCCTCATTTTGCCTGTTAGTAAGATTCTTAGTTAATATTTTATTTTATTTTATTTCTTTATTTTAAGCTCTACTACCTTGCCAAATTCTTCAATTTCCTGTAATAATATGATTCCCATCTCTAGAGCATCTTCTATGATAAAGGCCAAATTGTCTGCGAATGATTGAATTTTGTATTCTTCCCTTTTAATTCTCAGTCCTTTATTTCCTGCTTTTGCCTAATTTGTATCAATAATATTTCCAAAGAAAATAAATAGAAGGGGGGATAGGGGACATCCCTGTTTCACCCTTTTAAATATACTAAAATCCTCTATTGTTTCCCCATTTAATATTATTTTTGCTGATTGGTTGGAATAAATTGCCCTAATCATTCCCATAACTATTTCCCCAAAATTCACAATATTCAATTGATTAGTAAGAAAATTCCAATTTAGATTATCAAAGGCTTTTTGAGCATCTACAAATATCAGTCCTGCTTGCTTTTCCGGATGAGCCTCATAATATTCCAATGTATTCATTATAATCTGTGTGTTATTTCTTAGATGTCTGTTGGGTTCATTCCCTTTTTGGTCAGAATGAATGATTTCATTTAATATGTTTTTGACTCACCCATTATTGTAACAAATATTTTATAATCGGCATTTAACAGCGAGATTGGCATTTAGTTTTTAATTTGCTGTTTATTCGTGCTGTCTTTTGGAATAAGCATTTTATGTACCTCTGTCCATGACTTTGGTAATTTCGCATGTTCTAATGTTTCGTTATATACATCCAGTAGTAGTATCTCCAATGGCTCTTATATTTCTTTATAAAACTCTGCGGGAATTCTGTCTGGTCCTGGAGTTTTGTTGTTTTTTTGTTTTTGAATTGCCGCCTTCATCTCTGCCATAGTGATTTTATCATTTAACATTTCCTTTATTACATCTGGTAATATGGGGAGGCTCCTTTCATTTAAATACTGTTTAATATCTTCTTCTTCTATCTTCTCCTGACTATACAAAGTTTTAAAGAATTTCTGGGCAATACTCTTTTTCTCTTCCATCTGATAATGCACATTCCCCTCTTCATCCTGTAATTGCTGTATTAATTTTTTTTCCTTCTCCTTCTTCAGTTTGTAGGCCAGTTTGTAGGCATGTTCAAAGAAATTCTGTCTTGTTGATTTAAGTTTTTGGGCCATTTCTTCTTGTGAGATTAAATTGATTTTCTGCATAATCATTTCTTTTTCTCTAATTTTCTCATTTGAGGATTCTTGCATCCTAAGTTCCAATTCTTCAAGTTTCACCTTAGAGTTTCAGCTCTAATTGTTGTTTCTTTTTTTCTTTGTTCCTTTGTGCCACATATGCTATTGTTAAGCCCCTAATAGAAGCTTTAGTTGTAAATTTTGTAGGGTTGTATGTTCATTTAAATTTTCCTTCAAAAAGAAGTTTAGCTCTTTTTCTATCCCTTGGACATATTTTTTTTCTTTTAAAACCCTCTGATTCATGGTCCATCTCCCTCTCTTTTTTGTTCTTCCCTTCCATTTCACTATTAGAGGATTATGGTCTGCCCATGTATTTGATATTATTTCTACCTCCACTATATTTTTACCCAATTCCAAATCCATCCACACCATATCTATCCTGGACCATGAATTATGCGGATTGGAAAAGAAAGTGTACTGACTTTTCTGTGGATTTATTTCTCTCCAGATATCCTTTAAATCGGGGGTCCCCAACCTTTCGGACCTCAGGGACCACTAAATTCATAATTTTAAATACCACGGACCACTAATATCTGCCTAATGACCGGCTGGGTGGGCATGGCTAGGTGGTCATGTGACTGGGTGGACATGGCCAACTCAATGGTCAACTTGATGTCATTCACACCGAGGAGCGCCTCGTCGGCCTCCACTCATCCCTCCCCTGCCAGTCACTCCTCGCCTCACCGCCCGGGCTCCTTAGGGCTCCAACAGGAAGCAGTTGTTGGGAGCTAAGCAGCCACCACGAGAAAGAGTTGGCAAAATAGCTGGCTTAGTTCAAATTGGATCTGACCAAGAAGGAGGCTCAGCAGAAGCACCTCACTGAAGACTACGAGCATAGGCTTTCCAAGCAGAGGGAAGATCTGCAGGAGTGCAAGGCCTGGAGGCTCAGTGGGTTGAGATGGTCAGTCAGTTCCAGGCCATGATGCAGTCCCACTGGAACAAGGCCCTCCGGCTCTTCGCTACCAGTACAACTTCCCTCCAGCCTTTGCCCAAAGTCCCGCACCAGGAGGCTGAATCTCTGCCCCCCTCCAACCCACATAAAAAGACCCCGAAGGGGGAAACTCTCTGCAACAACACAAAAGTTTATTGCATGTATCTGGCCCAGGGCCATAGTTTGAGGACCCCTGATTTAGTGCAATATAAAAGAATGCAAATAATTTTTCTGTGGACCACCAGCAGTCCATGGACCACCAGTTGTGAATTGAGAAAGTGGTAGTTCCATCTTTGTTCTCTAATTCTTCTGGGTACCTGATTGAGAGTTATAATTTCTCTCCCCTTATAAGTCAACGGAACACCTTGTGTCCTTCTATAGATTTCATCCCTGATTGCTTTTTTTGCAAACCTCACGTGTACTTCCCATGGTAATTTATGTGGTCGGACGTAATTGGTATGTACTCTGTAGATTTCGTCAATGCCATTCTGTATTTCATGTTTATTCATCTGGAACATGTCAGCCAACATTTCTGTCATGAGGTTCACTAGATCTTCCTCTTTATTCTCTGCTATATTTTGAAATCGAACATAGAAAGATGATTTTTCCAATTCTAGATGTATTATTGCCTCCTCCAGGTCTCTGTTCGCTGCCATCAATCTTTCTTCTGTTGCTTCCAGTTTCTTTTCTGTTTGCTCTATTCTTACCTCCACTGTCTTTATTCTCTGTTCATTTTTAGCAATTGTCTGCTGTATTTTCCCCATTTTGTCATCCAATTTCCACATATCTTCCTTCACTTTTTTCCATATCACTCTTCATTTCCTCATGGTTCTTACCTATTGACTCTCAGTCAATCTATTAATGTTTTCAGCATCACTTCTTGGATCATATTCAACATCGACTACATATTATGTAGACTCAGTGAGGATCCTACTTTCTCACCACCCAGCATGTCTCCTGTTGATCTCTGTCCTGATGGGGAGGTTGTTATCGGCGTGGTTTTCTTTGCAGGTTTTTTTTTATTGAAAAAGTTTTACAAGTACAAATTTTCCCATTTCCCCCCCCTTCCCCTCCCTAACCCTCCCTAGCCCTCCCCTCCTCCCATGACTTCCCCAAGGTGAAATCCAAATCATATTATATCATCATACTTTACCGCACATCTATTCTACCCCCTGTGTACTATACATTTCTAGATGACATTGAACTATTCTACCCCCTGTATACTATACATTTCTACACAACATTCAACTAAAACCTATCTGGTACTTCCTAGTTTGATATTTATTCTGCACATAATCTATCCATTTCTTCCACTCCCGTGCATAGGTCTCTTGAGTCCGGTCTTTTAAGTATGCTGATATCTTCACCATTTCTGCAAAACTGGCCACCTTCAAAGTCCATTCTTCAATAGTAGGCATAACATCCCTTTGCCAATATTGACCAATCAGTAACCTAGCTGCTGTCACCATATACAATATCAATTTTGTTTCACCCATTGAAAAGTCCTTAACTATGCCCAATAAAAACAATTGAGGAGAAAATTGAAGTTTTTTCTTCAAAACATTTTGCATAACCCACCAAATTTTTATCCAGAAAGCTTCACCTTCTTGCAAGTCCACCATATATGATAATATGTAGCATCTAAACAATCACATCTCCAGCATTTTGGTTGAACATTAGGATACATACACGACAATTTCTTAGGATCTAGATGCCACCTATAAAACATTTTATAAAAATTTTCCCTCAAATTCTGTGACTGCGTAAATTTAACATTCTGAACCCATATTTTTTCCCACGTTTCCATCATAACTGGTTCTGCAAAGTTTTGCGCCCATTTAATCATACAATCTTTAACCAATTCATTTTCTGAATCTCTTTCTAACAAAACGTTATAAACCCTCTTAATATGCATTTGGCCTTTCTCTTTTATCTGTCTTATCAATTCTTCTTCATGCAACATTAAACCAGTTTTTTTGATCTTCTCTCCATCTCAATTGAAGTTGATTATACTGTAACCAAGTTAAATTAATCCCTTCTTCCAACAGTGTCTTTAGTGTCTTTAGTTGCCATCTGCCCCCATCATTAAAAAGTACTTCTTTATATAACCCCCCCCGAGTGACTTTATATTTGTATTCCTTATAATATGACCAAGATCCAACCACAACGGTATTTTATAATCCCATTTGAACTGGTGCTTCTTCCATACTCTCATCAAGGAGTTTCTAAATATATGGCTGTTGAATACTTTATCCACTTTATTTTCGTAGAACAAATATGCATGCCAACCAAGTTCAAGATCATGACTTTCTATATTCAGTATTCCATTCTTTGTCCTTCCAAACCAATCACTTGCTGCTGCTTCATAATACAGTCGTAGGTTTGGAAGTTTAAGGCCACCTCTTTCACGAACATCTTGCATAATTTTCAGTTTAACTCTTGGCTTTTTCTCATTCCAAACAAACTTATTCACTCCTTTTTGCCATTCCATCAGCTGTTTATCACTTTTAAGCACCGGAATCATTTGAAACAAAAATAAAAATCTAGGTAGAACATTAATTTTAACTGCTGCTATTCTTCCAAGTAAGGACAGCTGCAGTTTTTTCCAAGTTTCCATATCCTTTTGTACCTTTCGCCACAACACCTCATAATTATTTTGAAACAGTTTTATATTTGAATCTGCAACTTGGACTCCTAGATATCTCACCTTTGGTACTATTTCAAAGCCTGCCTTCCTTTCAAGTTCCTTCTTTTGATCTTCTGTCATGTTTTTAACTATCATCTTGGTTTTTTTCTGATTCAGTCTAAATCCTGATACCATGCCATATTCTTCTATAATGTCTTTCATCTGGATTATTGATTCCATCGGCCGTGTTAGGGTAACAACCAGATCGTCTGCAAATGCCCTTGTTCTGTAATCCTCTTGCCTTATAACTATTCCATTCAAAGTACTCGAGTCCCGTATTGTATTCAACAAGACTTCTAGAGTTAAGATAAACAACAACAGGGATAATGGACAACCTTGTCTTGTACCTTTTTCTATACTGAAGTTTGTAGTTAAGCTTCCATTAATAATAATTTGTGCTGTTTGCTCTTCATAGATTGCTGAAACCGCCTGTACAAACTGATCCCTAAAATCCATCTTTCTTAAAGTCTTTAATAGAAAGTTCTAATTTACTCGATCAAAGGCCTTCTCCGCATCCAAAAACAACAGCACTGCAGAGATCTATTTTATTCTTCTCAAGATATTCCAATAAATCTATAATTTGCTTCACATTATCCTTCATGTATCTGCCTTCTATAAATCCTGCTTGATCATGATGAATCACCTCTTGGATAACTGGCATTAATCTGTTGGCTAATACTTTTGCAAAAATTTTATAATCCGTATTCAGGAGAGATATTGGTCTAAAATTTTCCGGTTTTGTAGAACCTGCTTCCTCTTTCAGTATCAATGAAACAAAAGCTGCTTTCCATGAAGGGGGTATTTTACCCCCTTGTTGTATGCTACAAAATAAGTCTTTAAGATGTTCAATCATTTCTACTTGTAAAGTTTTATAATACACCGCAGTTAAACCATCCGTCCCTGGAGCTTTAGCTGTTTTCAGTTGTTTAATAGCCACGACAATCTCCTCAGCTGTTATTGGTTGACTCATTCTTTCCTTTTGATCACTAGAAATTTTCGTAACTCTCCTTTCTTCTAGATATTTATTTATAAGTTCATTCTGTATATCATCTTTGGCATATAGTTTGGTATAATAATCTAAGAAGGCTTCTTTGATTAGTCTTTGTTGAAAAACTTCCTTCCCTCCATACTCAATACTGCCAATAGTCCGAGTACTCTGCTGCTTCCTCAGTGTGTAAGCCAACCACCTGCCCGGTTTATTAGCATTGCAAAATGTATTGTTTCACAAATTGTAAATTAGTTGCTGCTTGTTCTGCTATGAGCATTTGAAATTGATCTTTCAAAAGTTTTATAATTCCTTGTAGTTTTTCATCTGTTGGATTTTTTATGAGTAACTGTTCTTTTTTCTTTATCTCTCCTTCCAGTTCTAATCTTTTTCTTTGTCGATTTGATTTATGTTTAGAATTCATGTAGATCAGAACCCCCCGCATATACGCCTTACTCGCGTCCCAAACAATTTCAATAGGGGTACCCTTATTCAAATTCATTTCAAAAAATTCCTTCATTTGTTTTTTGAGTTCATTTACATTCTTTTCATATCTAAACAAATTTTCATTTACTCTCCACGATCTTCTCTCATTCTTTCCCATTTCTATTTCTATCCATACCAGGCTATGGTCAGTTAAAGTCCTTGGTAATATCTTTCTTTTCTTTGTTTTTAGAAGTAAATCAGCCATAAGTAGAATAAAATCAATCCTAGAGAAGGATCTATGTGTATCTGAGAAAAAAGTAAAGTCCAGTTCTTTTGGGTTATGCACTCTCCATATATCTTTCAATTCCAAATCTTCTTTCATATCAAAAAAGATCTGTGGTAATTTAACACATGACTTTGCCAAACTCTTTTTATCTTTTTTGGGATCTATTACTCCATTCCAATCTCCCATAAGTAAAATAGATCTATAGTCCCATTGTAATATTTTAGAGTACAATATTTTGCAAAAATTTTCTTGTTGCTGATTAGGAGCGTAAATTCCAATCACCAAAATTGGACCATTATATGTATAAAGTTCAATTGCTATATATCTTCCACAATCATCTGCTTCTATAATTTTAGCTGGCAATCTTTTATTTATATAAATCACTACACCATTCTTTTTCTCCGGATTTGAGGCTATAAACTGTGCTCCTAGTCTAGAATTTATCAAATATTTTTGATCTTGTATTCTAATATGAGTTTCTTGTAACATCATTATTAAATTGTCTCAGATAATGAAATATTTTCCTTCTTTTCTGAGGTGAGTTCAATCCATTCACATTCCAAGTTAAAAACTTATTTGTCATAATTTCCCAGTCACTTGGGAAATTCTTTTATCTAGGCTTGTTCTAAAAAAATACACCAGCAATCGCTCTGGTAGGGGAGGCAGTGTCCCAATGACTCTCCTGAATTCACGGATATGCTCTCTGATAGGCTTCCCCCTCTGCATTAGGTTTCGGAGCTCGTCTTCCACATAGGGGTCCTCCTCCTCCTCCTCATAACGGGCTCTCAATAGTTGCAAGAACCCATCCGCATCTTGTAGCTGGGGGCCCCTGTATTTGTAGAGTGATGCTGACCACCTCTTTGCTTCTCCCTCCAGCCCTTCCGAGATAGCATTCACTAGGGCTCTGGGGAAAGGGTAGAGGTGTCCGAACCGCTCTATGTATATCTCAGCTGAATCGAGGAATTGGGCGAGGTTGTCTGGGTCACCATCGAACTTCCCTCTGAACTGGGGTGGCTCCTCCCTCTCTGCCCTCTCCTCTCTGTGCTGAGCTCTGGAGGGCCGGCCTTGGTGTTGATAGTCCTCTGCCTCGTCTCTCATCCTGGGGTGGGGAGGTGCTGCCTTGTCTGGGCTTCGCTGCCATTCCCATCCCCAGCTCGCCCTTCCCAATTCACTTAGGGGTTTTTCTTTATCTTTTAAATTTGCAAAAGAAAATTCCGCCTCTAAGGCTTTTGGCACAGTCCCCGGGTACTTATCTGCCTCACGTTTCTTTGCTTGAAGTTCTGCGGGGAGGGAAGGCGGAGAAAGTTGAACCTTTGTATTTTCCAAGTTGGCTGGAATCACAACCGCTTCTGTTCCTCCCGTTTCTTGAAGCAGGCTTTCCTCCGAGAGCTTGGCTTCAGCCATAGTCCGTCCGACCAGATGTCTGGGAGGGAACGGGATGATTTAAACTCAGCCAGCCTGGATTTGGAGGAGAGTTTGGCTATCTGTCAGGTTTCGGTGCTATCTTGAATAAACTTCATTCTCAAGTGCAAGCTGTCTAATGAATCATTTTTATTTTAAGAATAGCGGAATCCGACATTTCTGATTCAAATTGTAGCCAAACTGGCCCCTCCTTCCAACCCCCTCCTCTTCCGCTCTCCAACCCCAATGTCCCATTGGCCATCATACAGATCCATCTCTACATCCTGGCACGTTCTTTTCACAGGAATGTAGCCCCCATCCTCGTCTCCCAGGAAACACTATCTGTAACATACAAAACTAGGTAAAAGTTCATCTTGTTATGTCAGCACTGGAAGAAAGCCTAATTTGGAACGCTGACAGGGGGAGCCCCCCCCCGCAGCTTTAGTGGCTGGCTTTGTCTGCTTTGAAGCCATTCTGCCACACAGTCTGATTCTTTCTAAGAAGAAAGTCTTCCCTCCCTTTTCACCACAGAATCCTCTCAGAAATTTCCCCAGTGTTAATCAAGTCTCTAAGGGAGAAGGAACAGATCAAAATCACTTTAAAAAAAAAACTTTTCCCTTTTCTTCTAGCCAGCGCTGTTGCTTTAAATACTTTGTAGCATATTAAAACACTCAGGCAAATCCACTTTCACTTTCAGCTTTTTTCCTATCACTGAAGCCGGACGCCATTTTAGCAAACTTTCACTTTTTCTCCATTCTTAAATTCAATCACAGGGCTAATACAAATACTTGCAGTTTTGAGTTTCAAGTCCAGATTCCACCCTGTTTATTTTTAATAATTCTCTTGGATTTCGCTGGTTATGTTGGTCGCGTCGTCTGGCTCTGCTGGATGCAGAGTTGTCCCCGGAGTCCGGAGCCTTGGCGAGCTGGATAGGGAGCCTCACCTGCTTCCTCCCCAGAAGCAAATAAGACAATCTGGGGGCTTCGCAGGGGGCTCTACCTGATCTCGCCGGCTCTCCTCACGTTTCCTTAGGAACACGGAGTTTTTCAAGCCGCCTCTCAGCTGTAGAAGCGGCTCCTTATGGGCGGCGGGGCTGGCGGTCTTAAAGAGACCGTCTAGTGACGACGGCAGCACCAACCGGCAGTTTTGCAGTTTTTGTGATCATCATTGTGCTTGTCATAGTTAAACTCTTTAAAAACGTCTTCCACAGTACCATAAATTGCCTAGTCTTTATTTTCTCAGAAGTCCTTTTCTCTTGTAGAAATTTTTCCTTCTCTAAACCCTCATTGTAGGTCCATTATTATTTTTTTAAAAATGAATGTAATACTCTATATTATCCTGTCTTAGACTATATAAGTTACTCCTTAGTATACTACAAATATAATCTAAAATTAATAGTTAATTAAATTGTTAATATGATAATCTAACATTTCTAATTACCACTAGCAGTATCAATTCTAATCTAAATACATTTACAGATGCATAGTCATATAGGTTATATTAAGTATCACATTTTAAATATGCATATATGCATATATATATATATCTTTTTTCTTTTTTCATAGGCTTTTATGTGCATATTCTCTCTAGCCAGGTTTTACCTATGTAAACTTAGTTGTTCTTCAGCCCTAGGTTCTGTGAAATCTCATTCACAAGTTCTTGGGCCCTTTTTCTGCTGACAAACTGCAACTCTGTGTTGCTTCCTGGGAGACCCAGATAGCTATTTCTGCCTCTTAAGGCGTCCTCAGTGGGCCCTGAGGACGCCTTAAGAGGCAGAAATAGCTATCTGGGTCTCCCAGGAAGCAACACAGAGTTGCAGTTTGTCAGCAGAAAAAGGGCCCAAGAACTTGTGAATGAGATTTCACAGAACCTAGGGCTGAAGAACAACTAAGTTTACATAGGTAAAACCTGGCTAGAGAGAATATGCATATATATATATATATATATATATATATATATATATATATATATATATATATATATATATATATATATATATATATTCTGAGGTTTTCGCGGGTGTTTGTATGTAGGTCTTAGGTTATTCGGGTTTTCTCCCGCGTAAAATTGGAGGTGTCTTGGCAACGTTTCAATGAAGTCTCATTCGTCATCTTCAGGCTGGTGTTTTCGGCTTCGTGCTTCTAGGAGCAATGTGTGTGATCACAACTGTTTCTTCCTTTTAACTGCCAGTGGGGGTGTGAACTGATTGGGTGGGAGTTTGGCTGTGATCTGATTGGGTGGAGGTGTGTTCTGATTGGTTGGGGGTTTGGCTGTGCTCTGATTGGATGGGGGGTAGGCTGTGCTCTGATTGGATGGGTCCGTGGTCATGCCTCATCATCAGTGTGGGTTTGAGTCTGTTTTCTGCATGGATGTGTGGTGGTTACATCCTGTGTGGGTCTCGTGAGTGTGGGTCTGGTGTCATTCTTTGTGTTAGGGACTCGTTTGTCAATAAAGGCGGGTTTCCAAATGGCTGGTAGGCGGGAGGTATCATCTCATTTATTCATGCTGTGTGGACGTTTTTCTATCTCGATGGCTTCTCTGATTATTCTGTTGTTAAAGTGTTCAGTTTTGGCAATAATTCTGGTCTTTTTAAAGTCAATATCATGTCCTGTGGCTTTGAGGTGTTGGACCAGGGAAGAAGTTGGTTCTTCTTTTCTGACTGAGTTCTTGTGTTCTTCAATGCATGCACTTATTCTTCTGTTGGTTTGTCCGATGTATGTGGTGGGGCAGGCGGTGCATGGGATTTCATATACTCCTTGATTTTCTAACTCAATTTTGTCTTTGGGGTTCCTTAGGATGGTGGATATTTTTTGGTTTGTGCAGAATGCTGTCTTGATGTTGTGTTTGTGGAGGATCTTGCTGATTCTGTCTGTGGTGCCTTTTATGTATGGGAGGAGGGCTTTGCCGTTTTCTTGTTCTCTATCTTGGATTTTAGTGGGGGTTTCTTTTTGGATTAGGTTGGTAATCTTATTTCTGGAATCCATTGGATGTTAGTACGTTAGTGAGAGTGTGTAGTTCGGTTTTTAGGTGTTATTCGTCAGCTAAGCATTTTGTTCTGGAGATGAGTGTCTTGGCTACGGAATTGATCTGTGCTGGGTGGTGATGTGAGAGTGCGTGCAGATAACGGTTTGTGTGTGTTTTCTTCTGGTAGATGGTGTGTCCTAGGGAGCCATTGGATTTTTTGTAGACTAAGACATACAGGAAGGGAAGTTGGTTGTTCGCTTCTGTTTCCATGGTGAACTGTATTTTGGGGTGTAGGCTGTTGAGGTGTGTGAGGAAGTTGTCCAGTTTTTCTTTCCCAGGTGGCCAGATTATGAAGGTGTCGTCTACGTATCTGAGCCAGAGTTTGGGTTTGTGATCAGATTTTTCTAGAGCTTGGGTTTCAAAGTGTTCCATGTAGAGCTTCGCAATGACAGGTGAGAGAGGTGATCCCATGGGTGCTCCTTCTATTTGTTTGTATTTTTGTCCGTTATAGATGAAGTAAGTGTTGGATAGACAGTGGTTGGTCAGATCTAGGATGTGCTTGGGGGGGGTGTATTTGTTTTGGATAGCTGTCAAGGCTTCTTTGATTGGCACTTGGGTGAAGCGGGATATGACATCGAGGCTCACGAGTAGGTTGCTGGGCTGTAATTTTTGTTTCTTTATGATCTCTATGAACTGGAATGAGTTTTTTACATGTGAGTTGATGGATTCTGCATAGGGCTGTAGTTATTTGGCGAGAAATTTGGCTAGGTTTTGTAGAGGTTGCCAAGACACCTCCAATTTTACGCGGGAGAAAACCTGAATAACCAAAGACCTACATATATATATATATATATATATATATATATATATATATATATATATATATACTGAGGTTTTCGCGGGTGTTTGTATGTAGGTCTTTGGTTATTCGGGTTTTCTCCCACGTAAAATTGGAGGTTTCTTGGCAACGTTTCGACGAAGTCTCATTTGTCATCTTCAGGCTGGTGTCTTCGGCTTCGTGCTTCTAGGAGCAATGTGTGTGATCGCAGCTGTTTCTTCCTTTTAACTGCCAGTGGGGGTGTGAACTGATTGGGTGGGAGCTTGGCTGTGTTCTGATTGGGTGGAGGTGTGTTCTGATTGGTTGGGGGTTTGGCTGTGCTCTGATTGGATGGGGGGTTGGCTGTGCTCTGATTGGATGGGTGTGTGTTCTGTTTAGGTGTGGGCTTGGTTGTGCTCGGGTTAGTCTGAGTAGCAGGGGGATTTGAGCTGGTGAGCTGTGTTGCTGTTGTTTGGCTTCATGTTCGTGGCCGTGCTACCTCTTCATAGTGGGTGTCAGTCTGCTTTATGTATGGATTGGAGGGGTTTAAAGGGGCTAATGATGCAGCTGTGGTCTGGCTTCTGGTTTGTGGCTGTGCTTCATCGGTGTGGGTTTGCTTTTTGTGTGGATGTGTGGTGGTGACATCCTGTGTGGTTTTCGTGAGTGTGGGTCTGGTGTCATTCTTTGTATTAGGGACTCGTTTGTCAATGAGGGCGGGTTTCCAAATGGCTGGTAGGTGGGAGGTATCATCTCATTTATTCATGCTGTGTGGACGTTTTTCTATCTCGATGGCTGTGGGATGTCCACACAGCATGAATAAACGAGATGATACCTCCCACCTACCAGCCATTTGGAAACCCGCCCTTATTGACAAATGAGTCCCTAACACAAAGAATGACACCAGACCCACACTCACGAGAGCCACACAGGATGTAACCACCACACATCCATGCAGAAAGCAGACTCAAACCCACACTGAGGAGTTTGTTTGCAGCTCACCAGCTCAAATCCCCCTGCAACTAACCTCTACCTAAACAGAACACACCCCCATCCAATCAGAGCACAGCCAGCCCCCCATCCAATCAGAGCACAGCCAAACCCCCAACCAATCAGAATACACCTCCACCCAATCAGAACACAGCCAAGTTCCCACCCAATCAGTTCACACCCCCACTAGCAGTTCAAAGGAAGAAACAGCTGTGATCTCACATTGCTCCTAGAAGCATGAAGCCGAAAACACCAGCCTGAAGATGACGAATGAGACTTTGTTGAAACGTCGCCAAAACACTTCCAATTTTACGCGGGAGAAAACCCGAATAACCAAAGACCTACATATATATATAATAATAATATAATAATTTTAAATTGGGGTATTTTAATTTTTGGGGTTTTAAATCGGCCAAATCTATTTAATTATTTTAATTTTTAATTATTGTTGTGTCTTGTGTTTTTAAATTGGCTGTACACCACCCTGAGTCCTTCGGGAGAAGGGCGGTATAGAAATAAAATTATTATATATATATATATATATATATATATATATATATATATATATATATATATATCTGAAACTTCTATACAAAGATCACAAAAATATTACCTTTGAATCTATTTAAAAATGTATTTATTTATAAATATAGCCAATATATAAATATGTATATATGTATATGTAGTTATACAATCAATATAGAAAGTAGATTAAATAATAGCTATATTAAATATTCACAGTTAATTATGGGTGTATCCAGTCCAAAGTCCTTCACAATTTTCACCAAAGTTCTTTACTCCTAATTCTCACTATTTCATCTGCAATTTCTCCATTCTCCAAATCCAAGATGTCAGCTTCCCTCTATTTTGCACAGTCACTGTCACTTCTCTTCACTCCCAGAGCATTAGCGTCACCGTCTCTATCAGAAGTTCTTTTTTTGGGGGGGGTAAATATTCCTTTCCTGAACTGCTCACCACACTAATCCATCTCTCCAAATAGCAAATCCGTTTCGATATTCAGTCTAATTATGCAATTTGCCAGCACAGCGCCTGTTTGAATCATCAGTCGCACCTTCCTCTCCTTCTGCCATGTGTACTAATTCCGTCTTTTCAAAATTTTGCTCCCACCACTAAGGCGCCGCTTTTCCCACCATAGAGACTCACTTGTCTATCAGCTTGTAGGTTTCACCAGCTTAGAGAAGCAACCTGGTATCTCACTCTGCCTTGTCACTCTCCACCTGTATTCCTCACTGTTTCCCACTCTTTACTTCCTCCACCATTTGATCAGGCCATCACACCTCTGGACCATAACAGCTGGTCTCTTTTCGTGCCAGATTCAAGAGGAGCAACAGGGGATCGCTCTTCTCCCTGTCACCCCCAGAGTATCCCCTCTATGGCACTGACCCCTCCATGGTCTAGATTCGCATCTACCAGCCTCCAGATGCGAAAATTCGGCCAGAAAGAATGGAGCCCCGTTCTCCTGAACTGCACCACCGTGACATCCCCCCCGATGTCCTCCCAGTCCCTTTTTAATGACTCCATCCATTCAGTTAGAGCAGGGGTCTGCAACCTTAAATACTCAAAGAGCCATTTGGACCTGTTTCCCACAAAACACAGGGAGCCACAAAACCTGGGTGGGCATGGCCAACTCGATGTCACTCATTCCCACCCAGTTATATGACCCCCCCAGCCACACCTACCCTGGTTTTGTGGCTTCCAGTGTTTTCATTTCTATGGAAAACAGGTATATATATCTCTCTCTCCAATCTCTCTTTCTCTTTCTCCCTCTCCTCTCGCTCTCTCTCATCTCTCTCATATTTCTCTCTCCCTCTCCCTCTCTATCTCCCTCTCTCCCTCTGATCTCTCTCTCTCTCCCTCTCTCTTTCTCTCTCTCCCTCTCTTCCATCTCTCTTTTTCTCTCTTTCTCCCTCTCTCCCTCCCTCTCTCTCATCTCTCTTTCTCTCTCTCTCTCTCTGTTTCTTTCTTTCTGTCTCTTTCTCTTACTTTTTCTTTCTTTCTTTCTTTTCTTTCTTTCTCTCTTTTTCTTTCTCTCTTCCCCTCCCTCCCTCTCCTCCACCCCTACTTCCCAACCCAAACACCCAGGGAATAACTGTAAGGAAATTCGGCCACATTCTCTCTGTTTCTGGAAAGATACAAAAATAAACCTTGCATTGCAGAAGGAGCGACTGTCAGGCTGTTATATCACAGCGCCATGAGGTTTCTGCCTTAGATCACCACACACACTTCAGAGAAGCATTATCCCAAGCAGCAGCACACTCACAAAGGCACGCATGCACATCCTGCAACTCTGGACTGAGCCGGAAAATATAGTCCCTGGGTACCCCCTATTGCTTGGCAGGCAAAGTGTGGGATGGCATTCCCACCTCCCCATCACCAAGCCAGTGTTCATTGAATTCTTGCAAAACTGGGCAAAGGCAGAGAGAGGTGAGCAGACAGAGCCGAATCGAGCCGAATCTGTCTCTCTTTCTCTGCCCAGCTGCAACAGGAAGCAGCGGGTGGCTACTTCCAGCCTCGGTTGATGCTGGACATATGACCTGCTCTCTGCCCCAAGAGAGAGAGTTGCCAGGGGCAAGTGGGTCAGGGTCGCATTGTGGCTCTGCATTATAATAGGCTCCAGGAGGAAGAGGGAACCCAGTCTCTGCCATTGCTGCACAAGGCACTGCGAGAGCAGTGGGCAGGCCATGGAGGGGGTATTGGGTCTTCCCTCCCTCATGCCAAAAGGAAAGCCAGCTGGGCTTCTCCTCCTAGAAGCCCACTACCCTTCCCTCTGCTCCCTGCTCCCTTCCCCCATCCCCCACTCAATCCCACTTTAGGACACAGGAGCTCATGTTGGAAATGCATGTTGGGACGATGGCAGAGCATGTCTTCTGACCCTCTGTGACTTGGGCCACAACTCTCCACACTCCTCCAAGGCCCAGCTTCCTCAAAAGCATGGCACATTTCAAACATGGTACATTGCAAAGGTGGCAGCTCATGTTTGGAGGTGCTGAACAGTGTCCCACTGTGAGAGCCGGACCAGGCCTCTCCACCATCCGACTCACCAATGGGAGCACTTCTGCCGGGCCAGCCACCACCTTCCCGCTGGGCTTTTCCACCATCCAACATGCCACCATCTTCTGCTGGGCCAGCTGCCCCCCTCCTGCTGGCCTGTTGTGCTCATCGCTCAGCTGGGGGAGGGGAGCACTTCCCCATGCTGCCCCCTTCTTTCTCTTGGTCCCACTGATGAGGGAGGAAGGCCAGGTTTAGGAGATGGCTCCCACCCCACAAGATCTGCCCCTACTGTTCTCTCCCAGATCTCTTTGCTGGCGGCAACAGCAAATGTACCATGACGAAGGCAGAATACTGTTGCTGCACAAAGGCAAGTACAGGGGTGCTTGGCTCCTGCACTAAGGCTCTGGCTATCACCACCACTGCAACAGGGTGACAGCTCTTTCATCCCTCTGCTGCGACAGGGCCACAGGGAGCTGCAGCAGAGGGGTGAAAGAGACACTTGTGGCTCTGGAGCCGTGGGTTGCAGGCACCTGGGTTAGAGTCATAAAAGAGGGCGGCTCTCTCGGCACTCAGGCATGGGAATGAAATCAATGCCACTGGTGACCTGAAAGGGGGTCAATCTGGTGCGGCTATGCACGGCATTGTTGTAAGCCACTTCTGCAAAAGGCAGCCAGTCTTCTTGCTGGTAATCCACATAACATCTTATGTACTCTGTTTGTTTATTCTACTGTTCCGTTCATGCTTGGATGAAAAGCCAAGCCAAGCCGCTGCGTTGATCTGACTGATCTCAGGAATTCTCTCCAGAATTTAGAGGTGAATTGGATGCCTCTGTCTAAGATTACCCTGTGGGGCACTCTGTGCAGGTGGTAGATTTGTTTGATGAACATCTTAGCCAACTTCTTGGCTGAGGGTAATCCCGAGCAGGCGGTGAAGTGGCCTTGCTTAGAAAATAAGTCAATCACAGTCCAAATGTATTTCCCCCCATTCTCTGGGACTCAACGATAAAATCCATAGCAATCTCCTCCCAGGGTCAGCTGGGGTTAGCCACTTGTTGAAGAAGTCCAGGGGATTTTACTGGCCTCATATTCATGGTGGCATAGGTGGCACAAGTTTTTACATAATTCTCTACGTCAGCTTTCATCTTTGGCCACCAGAACTGCCTTCGGGCCAGGTGGAGGGTTTTTAGGAATCTGAAGTGACAGTCATGAGTCATGGCTACATTGCAAAACTTGCAGCCTCAAGCAGTTGGGGACATATAGTTTATTTATTTATTGGTTCGATTTATATGCTGCCCTTCTCCTGAGACTCAGGGTGGCTTACAATGCATTAAGCAATAGCCTTCATACTTTTGTATATACCTGCTTAGTAGGGCTTTTGGGGCCCCCAAGCAGTGTTCTTTTTATATACAAAGTCAGCTTATTGCCCCCACAATCCGGGTCCTCATTTTACCTACCTCGGAAGGATAGTTTGGACCCCTTCCAGGCTAGACCCTTTCTCATAGTTAGGGTGTCCTTGTTTTCATTAAACCATTGGTCGGCAGGGAGCACAGTTTTTAGTGCGACTATCAGTTTCCTCCCCATGGGATTGCTTTGGCACTTGGCTTGACCCCTGGTGGTGATCTCTGCCACTTGTTCTGGGGGGGGGAGGGTGATAGCATGGATGACTTCCTCTCTCCCACTATTGAATTGTGGTTTTCTTGACAGGGCATCAACTAGCAGGTTCCCCCACCCCCCGGATGTATTTTAGCTCAAAGTTGAACCACTGGAAATACTGTGCCCAGTGGACCTGTCTGGGGGAGAGCTTCCGGGGGCTTTTTAGGGCTTTGAGGTTTTTGTGATCAGTCCACACCTCAAAAGGCACCTTGTTTCCTTCCAGGAAGTGTCTCCAGAAGAGGAGAGCCCAGCAGACCAAGTAGGCTTCTTTCTCTCATATTGCCCATGTCAGTTGCTCTCGTCTTTCCATGTCAATGAGTTTTTGGGACACATATGCACAGGGCAAGAGATGACCTTGTGGGTCCTTTTGCAGAAGCACTGCTGCCACCACCATGTTATTGGCGTTGGCTTGGACAATGAACTGTCATTCAGGGTCGGGGTGCTGGAGGATTGGCTCCTCTGCAAAAAGTCTCTTCAATTTCTCATAGGAGGGAGCCCCATTTTCAATAGTTCCAATAGGGGCAGAGCCACCTCTGCAATAAATTGCCTATAGAAGTTTGCAAACCCCAGGAAGCTCTGGAGTTGCTTGCGGGTCCAAAAGGGTTGCCAATCTAGCACCACTTTAACTTTCCCTGGATCCATCTCAATTCCATCACTTGACATGTGGTAGCCCAGGTAGTCTAGGACGGTCTTATGGAATTCACACTTGTACAGCTTTGCATAGAGCTTCACAGCTAGGAGCTTTTTCAGCACCTGCCGCACTAATTTTACATGAACAATATCTCGTTGAATATAAGAATGTCATTCAGCTAAACTAGGACCCCCTTGTACAGATGCTCATGCAGCACTTCATTGATGAGCTGCATGAAGACAGCAGGAGCTCTCTGGTCAAGCCCAAATGACATGACCTTAAATTGGAAGCTGCCCAGTGGGCAGTTGAATGTGGTCTTCCATTCATCTCCCTCCCTAATCCAGTAATAAGCTTCTCTTAGGTACAGCTTTGTGAACACTTTGTCCTTCACTAAGTGGCTTAGCATGTCACAGCACTGGGGCTGCCGCTTTGGATTTTGTGGGCTGAATGAAACCCCTTGCTAAATTGGCGTCAATATATTTTCTCACCTCCGTCATTTCCTTTGGGGTCATGCAGTACATTTTTGGCTTTGGCATCTTTGCTCCCGGTATGAATTCAATTGCGCAGTCTATAGGGCAGTGGGGACGGAGGAAGTTGCAGCCTTGCTCATTAAAGGCAGCTGTCAGGTCCCAATATTCCCTGGGCACTTGGGGATGGCTGGGGAGCTCCTCTATGGTGGCTGCAACATTTTTCAGCTGGCTGGGTCTGATGGGGGCTGGTGCTTGTTGGCATTTGTCTGGAGGGACTGGCGGCATGGTCCAATGCCTATTCTTAGCTTTCAATCCACCGTCCCAACTGGAGATATTTCCCAGTCACACCTCTCCAGGTGCAGGCTGAACGTCCTTGACTCCCAGAGAAAAGAATGTTGTTATGGCTATCTATCTCTACCCACTCCAATCAACCTCCCTCCCAGTTTCCCATAGCAGGCCTATGCACTAAATGTGGCAGCTCTGAAGAGCCAAAGAGAAGATGGCCTCCAGGGCTGACACCTTCATTGTTTCTGGCAGCAGCGCCTTATTGCCTGTATTGAGGACATGGCATTCCCATTCTTAATGTACCACTGAAAGAATCTGAGTGGAGAAGGAGAGAAATCCTAATCCAATAAATTAAAAAGCTAGGTTAGGACTAAGGCTAAATTCCATTGACGCAGTGCATGATCTATGGTCATTTCTGTAATATAATTGTTTTCATTGTGTATCTTGTTTGCAGTTTTAACTCTGGACTTAGATTGTGCCATTGGTACATTTGAATATAAAATACCTGAATTAAAATACAGATGTTATATCTATACATGCAATGCATAAATACATGCAAAAAAGGAAGGAAGGAAGGAAGGAAGGAAGGAAGGAAGGAAGGAAGGAAGGAAGGGGAGAGAAAGAAAGAAAGAAAGAAAGAAAGAAAGAAAGAAAGAAAGAAAGAAAGAAAGAAAACAACAAGAAAGTCCAGTTACCTCTTGAAAAAGCACCTTTGGGATAGACATGCAATCTACTAATGAATTATAAATGATTCCCCTATTATTCTGGGAATGGGATGGCCAAGGCTCTAATGTTATTGTAAGAGTCTGAATTTTTTATAGATACGGTTTTTGAAGACAGAAATATTTTGCTTCCTAGTAATAGTAGTAATCTCAGTAGGATTCATACTTTATTAATTTTCCATCATTAAGAGTCATTTACCGTGGTTAGGCAAAAGAGAGAAATATAAGTAAAAACACACAAAAAAAAATCACAACATAAATTAAGCATTAGGATTAGGATTAGGGTTTTATTAAAGAAGAAGAAAAACATTGACAGTTTTACTGATACTTGCAGTTAACAAAACAATCAGTAAAACTGTGGGCATTTTTTGTTGTTGTTCCTATAAAGAATGAAATAAAAACTGAACAATTATAGTATATATATTTACATTTTGCTTGATTCCATTCAAAATTTGACAAAAGTGAATTCCAGTACATTAATGCCTAGTCATGAATGATTAAACAATTATGTTAACTATATTTAATTTGTTGAACTCAGTGTTGATTTAATTTATAATGCCTTTATTATTTATAACTGAAATCATCCATCAAGACTTTCTAATTAATAATTCAGGAATTTTGTTGCTGTTTTGACATTGAATTTGTAGAATTGAAGGGATAACATTTTCCTACTATCCATTCACAAACTATGTTTTTTTTTTTAAATTTGATTTATATGCCGCCCTTCTCCAGAGACTCAGGGCGGCTTACAATGCGCTAAGCAATAGCCTTCATCCTTTTGTATATTTATACAAAGTCAGCTTATTGCCCCCACAACTGGGTCCATGTTTATTATTATACTGTTAATAACACTGGGAAATTGTTTGTTATATATTCTAATTTCAGCAGAACATTTCACAGAGTGAAATGATCCTTGATTAATAAGCTGGATAAGTGTGGGCTGTATGGCATAACAGTTAAATGGATAAGTGAGCTTGAAAATTGTACTCAGAAAGTATTCATCAGTGGATTCTCATAACAGAAAAAATTATTGTTCCTTTCTGGGTCCTGTACTATTTAATACTTTGATTGATGATTCAGATGAAAAGCTGCAGAAAATATTTCTCAATTTTAAAGATGACACAAAATTGGCTGGTATATCTAAACAATCCAGAAAACAGAAATAACATTCTGAATGATCTTGAGAGCTTAGAGAAATAAGCTAAAAATAAGAAAATTAAATTGAACAGAGACAAATGCAAAATTATGTGTTTGAAAAAAAAAATCACAGTGTTTTTGTAGAAAATCAGAGACCAGGCATTTGCTCTGATCAAAGATGTCTCTCCGTCTCTCGCAAAAAGCTTTATTTTTTTATACAGTTTTACATAGGCAGATGAAAGGCAGGACAGCAACAGCGTTCTAATTGGAAAATCCTCCTCCCTGTTCACCCACTCAGAAGAAGGTCAGATAACACAGACCAGAGCAAGAATGAGATCATCCAGGAAGAAGATACATGACACCAGAAACGGAGGCAGTTTGCTGCATTTGGCCCGATGTCATTCTTCCATCCCTACATTTTTTTTCTTTCTTTTTTCTTTTTTAAAACAAACATTACATCGTTAATGAATCAGTGCATCATCTGGGTACAAATGTTTGTGTCATCATATTTACCACCATTATATATATATATATATATATATCTTTTTTCTTTTTTCACATTGTCAACTTGTGAATGAGATTTCACAGAACCTAGGGCTGAAGAACAACTAAGTTTACGTAGGTAAAACCTGGCTAGAGAGAATATGCATATATATATATATATATATATATATGTTTTCTCAGGTTTTCGCGGGTGTTTGTATGTAGGTCTTTGGTTATTCGGGTCTTCTCCCACGTAAAATTGGAAGTGTCTTGGCGACGTTTCGACGAAGTCTCATTCGTCATCTTCAGGCTGGTGTTCTCGGCTTCGTGCTTCCAGGAGCAATGTGAGATCGCAGCTGTCTCTTCCTTTTAACTGCTAGTGGGGGTGTGAGCTGATTGGGTGGGAACTTGGCTGTGTTCTGATTGGGTGGAGGTGTGTTCTGATTGGTTAGGGGCTTGGCTGTGCTCTGATTGGCTGGGGGTGTGTTCTGTTTGGGTGGGGGCTTGGTTGTGCTCAGCTTAGTCTGAGTTGCAGGGGGATTTGAGCTGGTGAGCTGCGTTGTTGTTGTTTGGCTTCGTGTTTGTGGCCGTGCGAGCTCTTCATGGTGGGTGTCAGTCTGCTTCATGTATGGATTGGAGGGGTTTAAAGTGGCTAATGATGCAGCTGCGGTCTGGCTTCTGGTCCTTGGTCGTGGCTCATTATCAGTGTGGGTTTGAGTCTGCTTTCTGCGTGGATGTGTGATGGTGACATCAGGTGTGGCACTCGTGAGTGTGGGTCTGGTGTCATTCGTCGTGTTAGGGACTCGTTTGTCAATAAGGGCGGGTTTCCAAATGGCTGGTAGGCGGGAGGTATCGTCTCGTTTGTTCATGCTGTGTGGGCGTTTTTCTATCTCGATGGCTTCTCTGATTATTCTGTTGTTAAAGTGTTCAGTTTTGGCGATAGTTCTGGTCTTTTTAAAGTCAATATCATGTCCTGTGGCTTTAAGGTGTTGGACCAGGGAAGAAGTTGGTTCCTCTTTTCTGACTGAGTTCTTGTGTTCTTCTATGCGTGCACTTATTCGTCTGTTGGTTTGTCCGATGTATGTGGTGGGGCAGGCGGTGCATGGGATTTCATATACTCCTTGATTTTCTAACTCAATTTTGTCTTTGGGGTTCCTTAGGATGGTGGATATTGACTTTAAAAAGACCAGAACTATCGCCAAAACTGAACACTTTAACAACAGAATAATCAGAGAAGCCATCGAGATAGAAAAACGCCCACACAGCATGAACAAACGAGACGATACCTCCCGCCTACCAGCCATTTGGAAACCCGCCCTTATTGACAAACGAGTCCCTAACACGACGAATGACACCAGACCCACACTCACGAGTGCCACACCTGATGTCACCATCACACATCCACGCAGAAAGCAGACTCAAACCCACACTGATAATGAGCCACGACCAAGGACCAGAAGCCAGACCGCAGCTGCATCATTAGCCACTTTAAACCCCTCCAATCCATACATGAAGCAGACTGACACCCACCATGAAGAGCTCGCACGGCCACAAACACGAAGCCAAACAACAACAACGCAGCTCACCAGCTCAAATCCCCCTGCAACTCAGACTAAGCTGAGCACAACCAAGCCCCCACCCAAACAGAACACACCCCCAGCCAATCAGAGCACAGCCAAGCCCCTAACCAATCAGAACACACCTCCACCCAATCAGAACACAGCCAAGTTCCCACCCAATCAGCTCACACCCCCACTAGCAGTTAAAAGGAAGAGACAGCTGCGATCTCACATTGCTCCTGGAAGCACGAAGCCGAGAACACCAGCCTGAAGATGATGAATGAGACTTCGTCGAAACGTCGCCAAGACACTTCCAATTTTACGTGGGAGAAGACCCGAATAACCAAAGACCTACATATATATATATATATATATATATATATATATATATATATATATGCATATTCTCTCTAGCCAGGTTTTACCTACGTAAACTAAGTTGTTCTGCAGCCCTGGTTCTGTGAAATCTCATTCACAGGCTTCTGGGCTTTTTTTCTGTTGACAAACTGCAACTCTGTGTTGCTCTCTGGGAGACTCAGATAGCTATTTCTGCCTTTTAAGGCGTCGTCAGTGAGCCACACCCACTTCTCAGATATTCCCCCTGTAAAGGTACAATGTGTCTTTTTCTTTTTCGTAGGCTTTTATGTGCATATTCTTTCTAGCCAGGTTTTACCTACGTAAACTAAGTTGTTCTGCAGCCCTGGTTCTGTGAAATCTCATTCACAGGCTTCTGGGCTTTTTTTCTGTTGACAAACTGCAACTCTGTGTTGCTCTCTGGGAGACTCAGATAGCTATTTCTGCCTTTTAAGGCGTCGTCAGTGAGCCACACCCACTTCTCAGATATTCCCCCTGTAAAGGTACAATGTGTCTTTTTCTTTTTCGTAGGCTTTTATGTGCATATTCTTTCTAGCCAGGTTTTACCTACGTAAACTAAGTTGTTCTGCAGCCCTGGTTCTGTGAAATCTCATTCACAGGCTTCTGGGCTTTTTTTCTGTTGACAAACTGCAACTCTGTGTTGCTCTCTGGGAGACTCAGATAGCTATTTCTGCCTTTTAAGGCGTCGTCAGTGAGCCACACCCACTTCTCAGATATTCCCCCTGTAAAGGTTCAATGTGTCTTTTTCTTTTTCGTAGGCTTTTATGTGCATATTCTTTCTAGCCAGGTTTTACCTACGTAAACTAAGTTGTTCTGCAGCCCTGGTTCTGTGAAATCTCATTCACAGGCTTCTGGGCTTTTTTTCTGTTGACAAACTGCAACTCTGTGTTGCTCTCTGGGAGACTCAGATAGCTATTTCTGCCTTTTAAGGCATCGTCAGTGAGCCACACCCACTTCTCAGATATTCCCCCTGTAAAGGTACAATGTGTCTTTTTCTTTTTCGTAGGCTTTTATGTGCATATTCTTTCTAGCCAGGTTTTACCTTCACTGACGACGCTATCTAAGAAGCGGCTCGAAAACTTCAAAAATCTTTAGGATTTTTGAAGAGAGATCGCAGGGCACAGGTTGAGCCCCTGCAACCCCCCCCCCCCGGGATAGTTTCTGGGGAGGGAACAGGAGCGGCTCCCATTTAACCTGCTGGAACTCCGGGCGGCGTGGGACAAGTCTGCATTTGCAGAACAAGCCGGCTACAGGAAACTTTAAATTGAAAGAAAAGGAATCAGCCTTAATAAGCAGCATATCGTTTCTTGAACCCTGAAACTCGGAATCGCAAGTATTAGAGTTTTCTTGGCTTTCTAAGTTGAGTGAAAAAATGCGGATGAGTGAAAGTGAACTGTAAAAATATGGCGCCTAGCTTCAGAGTTAACGAGCGGGCGAGTGTGGATTGCTGAACTCATCTTGCTTTGTTACAAAGTTTCTAAACTGCTACGAAGTTGCTTCGCTTGTAACAAGAGAAATAAGAGAGAAATTTCTCCTTCTTCAATACTGGACTTTGCTTTGCTTTGGTTTTTATTTGATTAAATCTGGGGGACTTTTTTAGAAGTCTTTGTGGAGGTGGGAGAGGAAGAAGAACTTCCCTTTTTAGTAAAACTAGCCTACGTGGCAGGATGGCTTCAAAGAAGCAGGAAGCGAAGGCAACAGGAGGTGGATCTCCCACACATAAAGCACAGCCTCCCCCTGCACAACAGATACAGACTCAGAAAAAAGATTTTGATGTGGGAGATTTAAAAGAATTTATTTCTAACACTTTGGATGATAAATTTCAAAAATCTCAACAGGAGATAGATGATAAACTCCAAAAATCACATCAGGAATTTATGCAGGAAATTAATGAAGTTAAAGATATGGTGAAACAAAATCAAAACAAGGTGACTAAAAAAATATCAGAAGTGGCGTCTGGCCTGGCAGAATTTATTATGAAAGTTGATTCTAAAGTTGAAGAACTTAAATCAGAAGTTAATGTTAAGATGAAAGATAATGATTATAAAATTGCTGATGTTGACAATAAAATGCAAAGAGTTGAAAATGAGATTGTGATGATACAATTCAGGGCAATGGAGTTTGCCATACGGCTTCGAGGAATTCGAGAAGAGGAAAGACAGGATTTGAGACAGGTTTGTTCTGAGGCCCTGGCGAAGATTCTACAAGTTAATCCTGATGTGGTTTTTCACAAAATAGATAAAATTTACAGAGTTAATTCTTGGGTGGCCAGACAAAGACAATTGCCTAGAGATGTGGTCATATATTTTACAGATAGAGAAATAAGAAATGACATCCTGCAAAAATCCTTCTACACCTCTGTTCAAGTGGGGGGCTCACGAATTGGAATTTATAAAGAATTACCTCCTAAAATGCTGAAAACCAGAAAAGAATTTGGCTTTCTTGTTAAGGAGCTGCAAAATTTACAGATACCATTTCGGTGGGACGCCCCAGCTGGTATAATTTTCAGATACAAGGGAGAAAGATATCGTTTGAATACCGTGGAGAAGGCACAGCATTTTTATACTACTATTCTTAAGGAAAGAACACCATCCCCACGTACATCTACAGTTTTGGAGATTAAGGAGAGTGATGAGAAGCAACCTCAACGAGAACTGCAAGAACAGTCTAAGCAGGAACCAGAGGAAATGCAAGGCGCAGAAGGAGGTTTTCTGGATGAGCCTTTGCTGGAATCTTCTCCAATCTTGGATTCGCTTCAGATGATCGAAGTTAAGGATCAACGTATAACCCGAGCTCAATCTAAGTTACTTAAACAAAAGCAACAACAACAACAGGAAAGACAAGACAAGAAGGCAGTTAAGAGTACTGCACAAGAGCCATGGGGGGAGCAGGATCGAAGCTTTCGGATGACATTCGATTATTCTGCTCTTTGTTCCAGAAAGAGGAAGATGATGCTTAAGTGTTTATCTTGGAATGTGAATGGGTTGAATTCAGCACAGAAAAGGAAGAAATTATTTACATATTTGAAACAATTTAATAATGATATAATTTGTTTACAAGAAACGCATATCACAACTCAAGATCAAAAATACTTGATAAACTCCAAACTAGGAATACATTTTATATCTTCAACTTCGCAAAAAAAGAATGGTGTGGTTATTTATGTAAATAAAAAGTTAACAGCTAAAGTTATAGAAGCAGACGAAGATGGTAGGTTTGTAGCAATTGAACTGCTTACAGCAATTGGCCAAATTCTTCTGATTGGAATTTCTGCTCCCAATCAACAACAGGACTATTTTTATAAGATGTTAACAGCTAAAAACAGCCAAAGCTCCTGGCACGGATGGTTTGACCGCAGTGTATTACAAAACTTTGCAAGCTGAGATGGTGGAACAACTTAGAGACTTATTTTGTAATATTCAACAAGGGGGTAAAATACCCCCATCATGGACAACAGCTTACATATCTTTGATACCAAAAGAACAAGTCGGTCCTAAAAAACCAGAGAACTATAGACCAATATCTTTTTTGAATACAGATTATAAAATTTATGCGAAAGTATTAGCCAACAGGTTGATGCCAGTAATTCAAAAGGTGATTCATGATGATCAAGCGGGATTTATCGAGGGCAGACACATGAAGGATAATGTAAGGCAAGTAATAGATTTATTGGAATATCTTGAGAAGAATAAACAGATTCCTGCAGTGCTGGTCTTTCTGGATGCAGAGAAGGCCTTTGATAGAGTGGATTGGAATTTTCTACTAAAGACTTTAAAAAAGATGGATTTTGGGGATCAATTTATACAGGCGATTTCAGCAATTTACCAAGAGCAAAAGGCACAGATTATTATTAATGGAAGTTTGACAACAGAGTTTAAAATTGAAAAAGGAACAAGACAGGGATGTCCGTTGTCCCCACTTTTATTTATCTTAACACTAGAAGTCTTGCTAAATACAATACGGGACTCTAATACCTTGAAAGGCATAATGATTAGGCAAGAGGATTACAGAATAAAGGCATTTGCAGATGATCTGGTTGTTACCCTATCACAACCAATGGAATCAATAATCCTGATGAAGGACATTATACAGGACTATGGTAAAGTTTCAGGTTTTAGACTGAATCCAAAAAAGACTAAAATGATAGTTAAAAATATGACACAAGATTGTAAACATGAGCTTGAAAGGAGGGCAGGTTTTGAGACTGTACCTAAGGTAAAATATCTAGGAGTTCAGGTTGCAGAATCAAACATGAAATTGTTTCAAAATAACTATGAGGTGTTGTGGCGAGAGGTGCAGAAAGATATGGAGACTTGGAAAAAACTGCAGCTGTCACTACTTGGAAGAATAGCAGCAGTTAAGATGAACATTTTGCCAAGATTTCTTTTTTTGTTTCAAATGATTCCGGTGCTTAAAAGTGATAAACAATTGAAAGTTTGGCAAACTGGACTCAATAAGTTTGTCTGGAACGAGAAAAAGCCGAGAGTGAAACTGAAAATTATGCAAGATGTTCCAGAAAGAGGAGGTCTCAAACTTCCAAACCTACAGTTATATTACGATGCAGCAGCTTTAACTTTAACAAGTGATTGGTTTGGAAGTAAAAAGGTTGGAATATTGAATGTGGAAAGTTTTGATCTTGAATTTGGATGGCATGCTTACTTATTTTATGATGACAAAGTTGATAAAGTATTTAAAAGTCATATACTTAGAGACTCTTTGATGAGAGTTTGGAAGAAGCACCGACTCAAATGGGATTATAAAATACCGCTATGGCTGGATCTTGGTCATACTTTATGGAATACAAATATAATGTCACTCGGGGGGTTTTCTTATAAAGAGGTTCTTTTTACAGATGCGGGCAGATGGCAGCTGAAGACATTGCAGACACTGTTGGACGAAGGGATTAATTTAACTTGGTTACAATATAATCAATTACAATTGAGATGGAAAGAGGACCAAAAATCTGGTATTATGCTGCATGAGGAAGAATTGGTTAGACATATAAAAGAGAAAGGTCCAATGCATATCAAAAGGCTTTATAATGTTTTGTTAGAAAGGGACTCAGAAACTGAATTAGTTAAAGATTGTATGATTAAGTGGGCACAAAATTTTGAAGAACCAGTGATGTTGGAAACATGGGAAAAAATTTGGGTTCAGAATGTTAAATTTACACAGTCGCAGAACCTGAGGGAAAATTTCTATAAAATGTTTTATAGATGGCAATTTAGATCCCAAAAAGTTGTCATGTATGTACCCTAATGTTCAGCCAAAATGTTGGAGATGTGAATGTTTGGATGCTACGTATTATCATGTTTGGTGGACCTGTAGGAAAGTTAAGGCTTTTTGGATAAAAATTTGATGGGTCACGCAGAATGTTTTGAAGAAAAAAATTCAATTCTCTCCACAACTGTTTTTATTGGGTATAGTTAAGGGTTTTACATCGGGTGAAACAAAACTGATATTGTATATGATAACAGCAGCAAGTTTGTTGATAGGTAAATATTGGAAAAATGAAGCCTTGCCCACTATTGAGGAATGGACTTTGAAGATGGCCAGTTTTGCAGAGATGGCGAAGATTTCAGCATACTTAAAAGATTGTTCACAAGAGACTTATGAATGGGAATGGAAAAGGTGGATAGAATATGTTCAGAACAAATATCAAACTAGAAAGTATCAAATAGCTTTTATTTGAAAATAATGTATTAGAAATACTTTAAGGTAATGAGGGTAAAAAGAAAAATTATACAGGGGAGGGAGGGGTTCAAGTTTTTACATAAGTGTTATATTAAGGTGTTTTTTTTTTGTGTTCTTCTTTACCAGTTATGAGTATATTATAGGGAAGTCTGGGGGGAGGGGAGGGTTAGGGAGGGTTAGGGAGGTTGGGAAGTTTGGGGGGGGTGGGGGGAAAAAGGGCTGAAAATGTAATTGTAAAACTTTTGCAATAAAAAAAAACATTTTCTTTCCAAATTTATTTAATATTATATCACTTTGTGTCCATATTCATTTTCTATCCAATGGTAAAATTGCCCCCATATGTTATAATACTTCAATTCTTCCTTCCCTTTAATTGCCAATGTTTATCTATTCTTTTCTGCACATTCTAATATTTTTTTAATTACCTCTCCCTCTGTAGGGATTTTTTCCGTTTTCCAATTTTGTGCAAATACAATTCTCGCTGCAGTTATTACATGAATAATCAGATATACATTTTCTTTGGTAAATTTCTTGGGTAAAATACCTAATAAAAGCAGCTCCAGTTTTAAATCGATATGTTGCTGAGTCATTTTCTCTAACCATACTCAAATTTTTGCCCAATAGTTTCTCGCTTCTGCACATGTCCACCACATATGATAATACGAACCTGGTGTCTGGTGACATTTCCAACATTTAGTTGATTTATCTTCAAACATTTTAGCCATTTTTGGTGACATATGCCATCTATAAAACATTTTATACAGTATAAATTCTCTTTATATGCTGTTGCCATTGTCAATTTATAGTTTCTTTCCCATTTATCTAGCTCTATTGTATACCCAAAGTTTTTCGCCCATGCTATCATTGTTTCTTTTACTTGTTCTTCTTCTAATTTGATACAAAGTAAGTAGCTACTGTGTTTCTTCGAGAATAAGACCCTGTCTTATATTTTTCTGGACCCTGAAATAAGCGCTTGGCCTTATTGCCATGCGCTCAAAAGTCTGATTGGGCTTATTATCAGGGAATGTCTTATTTTGGGGAAAACAGGGTATACAACTTTTTAATCATTCTCTCATCTGTTCCTGTGTGTATCTCATCCAATTCTGTCATCTCCAAGTAAAAACCATATGTCAGATCCCTAAAAGTGATGCTGCCAATCAATTGGGAGAAGGGGGAGACTTGGATTTGATTTACTAGCATTCCCTGTGTCAACAGATATTTTACAACCTATATCCTGTGCCAAAGAGCCCTGAGATCATGGAGCCCTCCTTAACATGGAGGAATGTTTATGATAGCCATGTGGGTTGTTTCACTTTAAAGGATAACAGTGTGAATACATGTTTGTTTGGGTTCTCAAGGAAACTAGTAAAGAAAACATCTTCACACTTGTGTATTGGCTAAAATCTGCATTCTGACTTAAAGGGAGGGGTCTGTACTGCTTTAATCCTACTTGTCTTGCCTAAGGGTATTCAAATCTTGCTTTAACTTGATTGCTATCATTTCTGCTTAATAAAAGGATCCTTTTGAATTACCACGTTTCAAGAGTCTTTACTTTCTTAAGTTGGAAGGAGAGGCAATCCTTACAGAAAGCAAGATCTGAAAAATGGTCAACTCAGAGAAGCAATCTTCGCTCTACTAAGGGGACCTTGCAAACCATGTCTGAATGAAGCAGAGAACTGGGAGAAGATGAATGCTGGGGGGAGACATCAACCGCCACCCAGTCGGATGCCTGTTTTGTACATCCCATCAGAGAGGATGAGGTAACCCTGGAGAATCCTGAAAAGCCCCACTGGTCAATTAGCATTGGGAAGAAAGGTAGCTGGGATGAGAGAACCAGAAGAATCACCCTCAGCCATGGCAACTGAAAACCAGGGTGTAAACTGAAATTAGAAGCCCTTGCTGACCACGGGGGAATAACCAAAACACCACTGAGGATTGTCTGAAGAGGCATATAATCCAATTGGTGATGGAAATTTTGGAAAATCTCAACATCTGAGGGGAGCCAGGGCAACAACCAAAGAGTGCTGAAAGGGCAGCAGTCATGGATGATGCCACGGGAGGCACCGCCCCTTCTGGAGCCTGCCTATTGATCAGATGGCGCAGCAGCAGTGGGAGAAGACCCAGCAAACCCTCCCCCCCAGGCAGCACACACATCGGCGCCCATTCCCAACCAGCCCTGAGTCCCACAACTGGAAAGAGAGGCAATCCTTACACCATATAATTTAACATCTTTTTCATATCTTGATTGTATTTGCAATTGTGTATACCAAACCATATCAATCCCTTGTTCTTCTAATTCTTGTTTCGTTTTTCAATTCCCCCTTTTCTGATAAGATATCTTTATATCTAATAATATTTCTCATATTGATAATATTTGGATGTATTAATGCTTCCATTGTTGAAAGCCACATTGGTATTTTCAAGTAATGGTTTTCTCTAACTTTCTCCCATACTAATAATAAAGCATTGCTTACATAATGTCTTTGAAAATATTCCCATACCATAAAAAAGATTGCCAACCCAGTTGTAAATCATGTCACTCAAATGTCAATAATCTTGTATTTCTCAGTACAATCCATTCTTTCATCCATGATAATTTTGCTGCTTGGTAATATAGTTCCCAGTTTGGTAGTCCAAACTCTCCTCTAAGTCTTGCATCTTGTAACATTTTTATGTTAATTCTCACTTTTTTCCCTTGCCATATAAATTTCATTATTGTTTTATTAAGATTTTCAAAATATTTTTTTTCTAATTTTATTGGTATTGTTCAAAATAAAACAACAATCTTGGTAATATATTCATCTTAATTATTGCTATTCTTCCCATTAATGATAATTGTAAATTCTTCCATTTCTCCAACTATATCTCAATTTGTCTTTTCAATTTATAGTAATTATCTTTTTTAATTGTTATACATCTTGCTGTTAATTGAATTCCTAAATATCTTATATTTTTAGTAATCTGAATATCTAATTTTTCCATTAATTCCCTTTTCTGCTTTTCTGTGATGTTTTTCACCAATATTCTCGTTTTGTCTTTATTAATTTTCAATCCTGCCACTTCTCCATATTCTTCTATTTATTCTATTAGTTTTGGCCCTACTTCTTGCAGCTCCTCTAAAATAAACACTAAATTGTCTGCAAATGCCTGTAGTTTATATTCTTCTTTCTTAATTCTCATACCTTTTATCTCTTCATTTTGTCTTATGTTTCTATTTAATACTTCTAATGTCAACACAAATAATAATGGGGATAGAGGGCATCCCTGCCTTGTACCTTTCATAATATTAACCTCCTCTGTCATATCTCCATTTACTATCACCTTTGCTGATTGCTTATAATAAGTTGTTTTAATCATATTTATAAATCTCCCCCCCCCCCAAAGCCAATAGTCTGTAATTGTTTTATCATAAATTGCCAATTCACATTGTCAAATGCCTTCGTGCCTCAAGAAACATCAATGCCATTTGTTTTTCTGGATGAGCTTCATAATATTCCAAAGTATTTAATATTATTCTCATATTGTCTCTAATTTGTCTCTTAGGTAAAAAAAAAACATTTTGGTCTGTGTGTATAAATTCATTTAACAATCTCTTGAGTCTATCAGCCATTATTGATGCAAATATCTTATAATCTATGTTTAACAGGGAAATCGATCTATAATTTTTTATTTGTTGCAGGTCTGTATCTTCTTTCAGTATAAGAGTAATATATACCTCCATCCATGAGTTTGGTATCTTCACTTCTACCAGGAGTTCATTAAATACCCAGCATTGTATTGCTTATTACATCCTGTAAAGTTTTGTATAGCTCTGTGGGCAATCCATCTGAGCCCGGCGTTTTGCCATTCTTTTGTGTTTTAATCCTGTGTGTTAATTCCATCATCGTTATCCTTTCCTCTAATGCCTTTTTGTATTTTTCTGATATTTTGGGTAGCTCAGATTTTTCTAAGTATTGTTTTATCTTTTCTCCTGAGTTCATCTCTTGTTTATAGAGTTTCTCATAATAGTTCTGTACTATTTTTTTCTTTTCCTCATTTCGATAACATATAGTTCCTTCCTCGTCTATTAGCTGATTAATTAACTTTTTCCTCTCTCCTTTTTCATTTTATATGCCAACCTTCCGAAGGTGCAGACTGTTTTCCCAAAATAAAAAGAATGTGTTGGTTTGATGGATGATGGACAATGGGTGGCCTGAATGGGGAAAAGAGAAGATTAACTATGCTGTTTTTCATGCGAAAACCTCACAGCTAGCTTTGCTTCTTCTATGCTCGTATTGATCTATCAGTAAAGTCATACTCTTGGTAAAATAATGTCCCAGGAGTTTCTTTTGCTGCATATGCCAATGGGACAGATGACAGCTAGGGAAAATCTTCCAATTTCTTTCCTCAAGAGGCCTTGCTCATACTTCCTAAAGATAGCTTCATTTTACAGTATTGTGGCCAAACTGATAGTAGATAGTTATCAGCAATTAGAAGACAAATTTTACACCAGCATACCTTTCTGTTAGCTTGGATATGGGTGATTACTGTTTAAAATGAGTGTGTGCCAAATGTGCGCTTCACGTGGAAAAAGGATGCTTAACAAGGTAAGTAGAACAGCGAGGGGGAAACAGCTGTACCGCGCTATTTAGATTCACTAGAAAACAGGATTTCCTGCTCTCCAGCAAATATAAATTGCGTGGCACACCTGATCATTGGAAATACTGGTTCGGACCAATCAGAGGTTTTTTTTACTACTGATTCGCCCAACCAGTAGCTTTTATCACTACCAGTTCGCCCAAACCGGTGCAAACCAGTAGGATTTCACCACTGGATGGAAGGATCAATTAACCTTGAGCCAGTCAGGATCGAACTCCTGGCTGTGGCCAGAGTTAGCCTGCAATACAACATTCTAACCACTGCTCCACCACAGCTCTTGATAGAGGGCTCTGATTTTACAATGACCATAACCTTAGACAAAAAAAGTTGTCCTTTATAGGAAAATGTGAAGAACATAGGGTTTAAATATAAACCTCTGTTTCCCTTATACATTAATATAGTAGCACCAGATTATATTAAGCACTAATATAATAAAGCACTACCATAATTTATATGTTCCATATAAACAAGGCTCGGGATGCTGCCACTGATATGGAAGTTTAATGTGAGATTTTGCTGTCCGAATTAATCTTATTTTGAATTTGCCTAAATTTAAAATAATAAAAGAAGAAATTTAATAAAAGAGACGAGAAACAAATATAATTTGCCTGGACAATCAAGAAAACTCCATCCATCTCTTAATTTTTGTAGATCTACTACAATATAACTTCATGCACTTATATGTTATCCAATTTCCAGGCAAATATCAACATCCCAATGGGAGCATTTTTGCCTGGTGCTGGTCAACCTCCTAAAAGAAAAGAATCTACTGAACCCAAAGAGGTAAGAACAGTATGTACTTATCTGATTAGAACACCAAACATTAAATAAGTATTCTATTCTATTCACCAATGAAATTTCATTCTGTAATATCTCAGAAAAACATTCATTTCATTCATATCACTAGAAAAGATAAGTAAACAGTCAGTACAAACATAATCTTCCCACTCTAATGTAATTAGCTAATATATGTAAAGGACAGTAGTATTCTAGAGTGCTAATATATGGAAGCAATATAAAATCAGAATTAAAATATTGGCAGCCTTGTTTCTGAAGGGTTTTTCTGTGCATCCTTCCTATCATATTCTAACTAGAGTATGATGTATATTGCAATTTCTGAAGCTATATAAATATCTTGAGCTATCACTATCCTTCCCTTAGGGCTAAAAAAACCATTCGGATTTTGTGATATAATTGTACTCTAAAAACAATTATAGAGATTCCCAGTATGGATCAGAGTGATATTGCTTTGGGCGACACATCTAATAATTATTTCTTCCACCTCCCCACTCTTCCATACCTCACCTCCAAGCAGGACCTTCCTGTGTACATTTAAATATGTAGTTAATAGTATCTGGAAGGGGGAAATGCATTGATTTTACTTTATGTATCAGAGAAATTAATGACTACATCTGGTACCCAAAGCATTTGTATTTTATTTTTTATTTATTTTATTTTTCAATTTATATACCGCCCTTCTCCCTGAGGACTCAGGGCGGTGCACAGCCAGAGTTAAAAACATGAAATACAAATATTAAAAACAATTAAAATCTATATAAATTTGGCCCAAAATTTAAAAAACCACAAACCAATTAAACATTTAAAAATTTTAAAAAATTTCTTCCTAAGCCAGCCCGGCTTGCTGGAAAAAGTGGGTTTTAAGGGCACAGCGGAAGGCACTGAGGTCTTGGATTCTCCTTATCTCTGGGGGCAGCTGATTCCAGAGGGTAGGTGCCCCCACAGAGAAGGCTCTCCCCCTGGGGGTCACCAGCCTACATTGTTTGGCTGATGGCACCCTGAGGAGGCCCTCTCTGTGGGAGCGCACGGGTCGCTGGGAGGTCGTCGGTAGCAGCAGGCGGTCTCAAAGATAGCTAGGCCCTTAGGTAGAAGTATGAAAATTAATTGTATCATGCTAAAAGCAGGATGAATGTAGACAGCAGAGACAGTTATTTACATTCCTGTGATGCTCTTGTATTTAATCTTTTGTCCAATAACCATAGCCCATAAGGATCTGCATAGAAGTGAATAAAGGGCTGCCATATAATGAGTAGAGTACTTAGTTTCCCTCCAAATTCAGTAGAAAAAACAGCCTGACCATCAGAGGAATGAGGCTCCACCCACCCCTTGCCAAGTATAGAAAAGCAATTAACTGCTGTTACTTCTGACAGTTCTCAATAAGATAGCATTTTTCACCTGAGGATTTTTGTGGATTTATTTGCAAGAATGTATGATGTCTTTGCTGACTTGATTAAATGTTGGATTTGCTGACTTCTTGAAAATGCTAGGTTGTGTGCACAAACTTCTCATTGTCTGGGTTCTCACTGTCTTCTAACCCTAAGAAGTTTAGGTTTCCTAGGATAGCCAAATGTCCTACCTTGACTAAACAAGTTCCCCCCAAACTGGTGTTCTCCAGATGTGTTGAGATTATGATTCCAAAGTTCTAAGTCACCATTGTCAAATTTTGGCAGATGTGGTCCCAGCACATGAGGAGAATGTCAAGTTGCGGTAGATTGATATAAACAACAGAGACAGTATAACGATAGTAAGAAATAATTAAAACAACAGGATATATAATCATATCTTAAATATATCTTTATACATTTGCCTTAGAGATTTTTGGGGCTGCATTATGTTATTCACCACTTAGGACAAGGATGGGCAACTATGGCAACTTTATGACCTGTGAACTTCAACCATGCTGGCTGAGGAATTCTGGGAGTTGAATTCCACGGATCGTAAAGTTGCCATAGTTGCCCACCCCTAACATAGGCCCTTCTTGCAACTTAAATTAAAATCTGGACTAAGCATCACTATAATTTAGCATTTTCACAATACAGAAACTGTTCCTTAAATATGGCTTGCACTATCATGAAATAACATGGCCCTATGAGGAACCCTACCCACATCTGTATTAGCAACTACTAACCTCCCCATCTTGGAATTCTCTATCTTTTGAAATGTTATAATTTTGTTTTATAATTTTAATAATTTTTAATCTTGATAGTACAGTGGTTTAAATACCCTGTTATTAACACAGCTGCCTGCAATTTACTGCTGGTTCGAATCTCTCCAAGGTTCAAGGTTGACTCAGCCTTCCATCCTTTCTAAGGTAGGTGAAATGAGGACCCAGTTTGTGGGGGCAATAAGCTGACTTTGTATAAATATACAAAAGTATGAAGGCTATTGCTTAATGCATTGTAAGCCGCCCTGAGTCTCCGGAGAAGGGCGGCATATAAATCAAATTAAAAAAAAAATAAATCTTAAATTATTTTGTTTTAATGGTTAATTTTGTTATTAAATTCTATACTTCCCAGAGCCCCTTTCTGAAGGATAAGGGCAGTTAAGAAGTATGAAATATAAATAAATATAAATACATAAGAAGTATCTGCCTCAAGCTACAGAGTTTACTGTTGGTATCATGAAAGGTGAAGAAACAATTAATCTAATACAGTAATCAAGTAACTTAATTATATATATTATCTATCTATCTATCTATCTATCTATCTATCTATCTATCTATCTATCTATCTATCTAATGTATCCATATCTGCAAAGCATCCAGCTTACATTTCTCTTGTAATTACTCATATAACCTTTGCTTTCATACAACAAATAAGGCAAAAACACATTCTTATATACAGCCATTGTTGATTCTTTCCACAAATATTCATCCCTCATGACAGATTTCATACAACTACTCCCCACTTTTTTCATCATTTACATATCTGTTTTAAAAATCCATCAATTTCTCCATCTTTTAAACATTCTAAAAGGTTGTACAAATTGATATATCTACTCTGTTTTTTGCAATTTTCATGTAACTTCAAATTGCTCTTTCAACTTTCTCAAACCCAGTTACTTTGTTCTTTGATACACCAATGTTGTTGTTGTTTTTTAATTTGATTTATATGCCGCCCTTCTCCAAAGACTCAGGGTGGCTTACAATGCGTTAAGCAATAGCCTTCATACTTTTGTATATTTATACAAAGTCAGCTTATTGCCCCCACAAACTGGGTCCTCAATTTATCTACCTTAGAAAGGATGGAAGGCTGAGTCAATCTTGAGCCTGGTAAGATTCAAGCTTACAGTAATTGCAGACAGCTGGTATTAATCACAATGCTATCAGTCTGCTGAGCCACCAGGCCCTGTTGTTCATTTGTTCATTTGTCTGTTAAATTCATTTTAGGGGGCTATTCTAGGAGGCTTACATTAATGAAAAGGAAGAAAATGAAAGAAGTATAAACAGAACAGAAATAGAAGTAAAATAATATAACAATATAATAAACAATGAAAAAGAACACAATGAGAATACATCAATATGATAACCAAAAAGATGGTAAAGAGCAGAGTGTAAGGGGTGGGAAGGTAGTCCCCAGGCCAATTGGCAGAGCCATGTCTTTGGGCTCTTGCAGAAGGATAAGCGGGTGGGGACAGATTTCACCTTAGAGGGTAAGATGTTCCAAAGGGTGGGCACTGCAGCTTCTGGATTCCGATAGTTGGAGTTCTTTGACCAATGGGATCCAAAGTAAGTCTTATCTACTGGCACGAGTAGGATGGGCTTGTCCTAACGGGACAAGATTTTAGGTCCATATTTCTCACTGTGTTGTACAGTCCATCTGTCTTTAGCTACAAATCATTCATATTCTCAGTCCACAGTGAAGCCTCAAAAAACTATTATTTTTCCAACCAGTTCATTTATATCATCACCATGGGCACTCCTTATTCGTTTATTTAGAAATATTCTAAACAACCAAAAGGACATTAGACAGTTCTTTTAGTCCCTGACAATCATTTACTAAGCATCCTATTTATTCTCATGCACACTTTACCTCTATCAAATATTCCTTTTACCATATTCAACACCCAACCTAAGACTTCATAGTTATGCAAAATATCCATAATTCAAGCCTATTTACATTAGCAAATGCTTTCACTAAATCAACAATCATAGATAAACATGCTTTCTCATTTAAAACATTTACAACTACATTCTTTCAATATTTCAACATAAATATATGACTTTGTTTTCAATTTTTTTTTAAGACACTAGGTTTATAATACTGGATCCACTTTCAATATCATTCTGACTTACTATTGTCCTTTTTAACTATTCCTTAGTTACCATGTTTCCCCAAAAATAAGACCCTGTCTTATATTTTTTTGAACCCTGAAATAAGCACTTGGCCTTATTGCCATGCGCTCAAAAGCCCGATTGGGCTTATTATCAGGGGATGTCTTATTTTGGAGGAAACAGGGTACATGTATACGGAGGAATACATTTACCCTTAAAACATATTTTAGAAATTTATTTATTGTTAAGCAGATACCAATAGTCAGCATTTTTAGTCTTTCTTATATCTCCATTGGTCCAATCATATTTCATATTCCCACTCATTCTTTCACGTTCATGGACAATATGTTACATAATTTTTCTTAAAACTCACTTCTGATTCCTCCATTATCTCCATTCATAGTATAATATGCAGCTACCTCAAGTTACAGATTTCTACTTTCATATACATCCACAACAATTTAGATGTCAGTATTTCATATTTTCTGACATAATTTTAGTCCCTTTTATTCACGAATAAACTCTACACTTTCACTTCCCTGCATATATTTATCAATTTCATTCTATAAGATCAGGCTGCTTTCATTCAAAATTATTACATCAGTTTCCTTTAAAAAAATTATAGGCATGCATTGTTCATTTGTTAATACATGCCTCATAGTCGAAATTGCAATATTATCTATACAGTAGCCAAAATAATAATTGCCCAATATTGGAATACTCTAGATAACATAATAGCTGAGATGTGAATTAACAAGGCCTCTTCAAATGACACACTATAATATGGTATAATTTACATATATGGTAAATTTGTAAATGTATAGTGCCTGTCTATTTTAGTGGGATGTTTGTTTTTTTGTATTTTCTATATCTCACCCCCCCTGCATCTTGGATTTATGTTAATGTAGTTATCTGATATTGTTTTTTAATCATAATTCAATAAAAATATTTTTAAAAACATTCCAAATTGCAATTCCATATATTGTGATCATCAACAGATGGACCTTCACCACTTATCCTGATAGTGGTCAATCAAGGCATTCACATAAAGAAAAAGTAGATAAGATTACTACCATGTTTCCTGGAAAACAAGACCCAGTTTTATTTTCTTTTTGGCCCCCAAATAAGCACCAGGTCTTATTTTCAGGGGATGACTTACCCCGGACCACCACACCCGCGCCTCCCATGCCCCAACACCTGTCGCGCCACTGCCTGATATATTCTGCAGCTGCTCACAGCCGCTTGCAGCCAGATGCTGCATGGCTCGTCATCATGATGCAGCAGCTCATGGCAGGATGCCGCATGGCTTGTTGTACTAGTGCCATCATTTGCGGCAGGAGGCTGTGCCATTTCACATGCGAGCAGTGGCATTGGCACGATGAGCCTTGCAGTGTTCTGCTGTGAGCAGCGGCATCGGCACGATGAGGCTTGTGGTGTTCAGCTGCAAGCAGTGGCACAGGCATGATGCACCATGTGGCGTCCGGCTGTAAGTGGCGGTAGGTGGCTGCAGAAGTCATGCAGTGGCACAACAGTTGTTGGGGTATGGGAGGCCTGGCTGCAGTGGTCTTAAAGTAAGCAGGTGTGGGGTATATGGGGCAGATCCATCCCCAGGCCCACCCTCTCTTGATTTTTATGCCTGCGACTCGCCCCACCTTGTACAACCAGATGATGGGTGGGGCTTAACTAGGGCTTATTTTTGGGGTAGGGTTTACATTAGGCACAGGCGTGAAAATCGGGCTAGGTTTTGTTTTTGGGATAGGTCGCATTTTCAGGGAAACATGGTAGTCTTAGTCATACCTATGCCTTATGCACCATTACTGATAATGGTTAGGATGCTATTTTTGGCATATTTTGACCAGGATGTTACAAGCAGAACCACAGTCCAGGTTTTTTTTCCTCAACATGCTTGCCTAATTTATACAGGGAGGACCTCTAATCTGGAGACTACTTTACAAGCCAGCAACAACTGCCCATATTTCAAAAACTCAGAGATTATGCACTGTGCTGATATATTCTCAGGATGCCAGCTGTATAGAAAAATGGGAGTTTTCACCAGAATTGCTGGCTTAGCAAAGAGGACTAAAATAGTGCTTCGATGTAGATATGGTTAATACAGCTTTGTTTCTCATAATACTATAATCGAGGATCATCTAGTGAAACACTGTTGACCTCGAAAGGCTGAGAACAGCATAACACTATCAGTTCTTCCTTTGAGTTATCCAAAAGGACAAATAAAGACTCTTAGCTAATGCCCTGTATCCCATGCACATTTTTATTTCACATTGTGTCATTTACCTCATGATTTCTGAAAACAAAGAAGTCTTGCTATTTATGCCAAGGCAGTACAGCAAATGTACCTTTGTGGTAGGAAGGGAGGCTGGGTTAAACCCAGAAACTGGTAAACAGAGACGATTCCCTCTGATGGAAAAAGTATCCCTCCCACAAATTCTGCAGAGCTTTGGCATTGCAAATAGAATTTTTTTCTTTCTCTCTCTGTGTGTGCGCGCGCATGGGCACACATTTATGTCTTTGAGAGAGAGGCACAGAGAGAAACTGACTGAACTTTGGATATATCTATTTTCAAACCTTTATTGTCAGAGTACAACATGTGTACTATGAGATTGGCTGAGCCTCCCTTCGTGCAGCCCCCCAACACAATACAACTCACAGTGAAAGACAAAAAAAAATCCCTATCCCAGTGAATCCTATTAACAAACACCCAATCCTATTGCACCATGTAAATTTATTGCACATTGCATCGGCCCCACAAGTCAATCGTACTATGTTGTAGTTATTTTTCATTCAGGAGCCTGACAGCCCACGGATAAAAACTGTTGTTCAGACTGTTTGTGCAGCTGCCTGTGCTTCTATATTTTCTTCCCGATGGAAGGAGAATAAAGAAGTGCTGACCAGGGTGTGAGTTATCCCTGAGGATTTTCCTCACTCTTCTAAGGCAGTGAGCCCTAGTGATGTCGTCTAGTAGTATCAGGGGACAGCCTTATCATAGCTGATTTAGAAATAAAAACAGATGATTTAGATCAAGGCCATGGGAGATCTACATTGAGGTTTTAAAATTAAAATTGGGGAAGGGACTACATTTTAGAGTTAGGGTTAGGGTGAAAATCCCAAGACATAGTATATAAATGAAAGTTCTTGGATTATCAACAAAGTTTTCAGTTGGCTGAAATTTGGGGGGTAGATCTTTGGGTATAGATGGAAACTGAGTGAAAGGGCACAAAGCAAGAAAATGTAGGAGGTGTGAATATTTCTGATAAAAATACACTCTGTTCAGTTAGAGACTGTCAAATAAACTAATTTACTATCAAGAGACATATAATTGACTTTTGACATGTCAAATCAAATTCTAATTTTAGATGCATGTCAGCATTCCTGAGAGGGGGAATTTAATGTGAGCAAGGATGAGTGAAAGGCAAAGACAGTGCCTTCATATTAGCAGCCCCTTAGATAAAGAACAGGCAGTGCAACAAAGAGGGGATATAGTGAGTAAATGCTCAACTGTTTATTTACATCCTACTACCCCGCTGTGGCCAGCAGATCATGATGTGCAGAAGAACCAATATTTCTGGATTTGGACTTCCAACACATGAGTGGTTGGAAAAAAAATTGTGATTTTAAATGAAACTTCTGGAGTTAAATCTTTCTAGATAATAGCACAGTCATAACAAAAACCCACATACTTCTTATTTCTTATTGCAAAATGGAATCAGCTTTCAGTAAAGAATTTTCCATGCCTTCATTATTCCCTGATCCAGTGGGCAAAACAATGTTAATTTGCAAAAGGATAAATAGATATAAGGAAATGGTCTTTCTTTCTCTGTAAATAAAGATATGCTATCATTTAGTCAATCTGCCTTATGCACTGAGTGCCCTGACATAGTGTGTATTTTGCAATTTTAAGGACTCCCTGAACAAACAAGTATAAATTTTAGGTTTGTGACTTCACACCATTATCTCTTTTTAATATTTGATAGTATCCTTGTCATATTTTGTTTTCAGTCATTTCAACTTAAGAAAATACATACTGTATTTGTGTTGTAATACAGTTTCAAATGCAGCCAGAATTTATTATTGACCATTTGCAATTCTTTGCTATTGTTTCCGCAGTACTGTAGTCCAAAGGAAAGCTGTCATATGAAATAATTTTGTTAGTTTTACGCTTGCTTTTGAATGATGGCATGAGGGGATTGATCTCTTCTCTTTTTCAGTAAAGTGGCATTAGGGATATTTTTAAATTACTCCCAATTCCAACTACTTTATATATTTTGTTTCTCATAGTTTCATGAAACCATACTTGTTACAATGTACAATACCTCTCCCTCATCTTAGCACCAGCCATTGCACCGAAAGTGAAGAAGATGCCTCATTGAGAAATGAACCAAATGCCACTTTTTCACAATCACAGCTGGCTGCAGGGTTTTAAATGCATCAGACAAGACAAATGCATGCAACATATTTTATCAATAGGAAAAGGGGAGGGGCCCTGTTCCTTTATTCATTTTTTTTCACATGGATTGGATTCGTATGAAATATTCTTGCACACTCATCTCTATGTGTGTATGTCTATGTGTATGCACAGCAAAGCTATATATTGTGTACCATAAACAAATAAGTGATGAAGCAACTTGAGCAATACATTTATGATAATTCTAGATTAATTCTGAAATATGTTTTGTATTTGTTAGATAAACATGTATTCAGGATTGAGAAACATATACAAAATCAAAATGGTATAACACCTTGCCAGGTGGAGAAATATTGGAATCATGGAGAAATTATTTCAGGAGTTGAAGAGAATTGGCTAGTTACTTTGAAAATAATTCAGAAGTGCCCTAGACCTCACATAATACAACATTCATCTATTATTCATTAAAACAGATTGACTTTCTTCAGGCTTCCACTTACTTAAATCTGAAACAGTACATTGCTGTTTTAACAGCTCCATTATCTTTAACTAGTTGATTTTTTAAAGCATCTTCAACATTTTTCAGATTCCCATGTAATCCTGAAAAAAGGCAGATAATTTTAGTTCATACCAGATGGGAAGTGGGCTTACCTGAGAGCTAAAGATTTTTTTCCCAAAATTATTTCTTAAATATACAGTTGTAGAAAAGAGTCTTGAAAAAGAGTTGAACTTGTCAATAATATCATGTCATGTAGAAATGAGGGATAATCCTCATTCAGATGAATTCCACCCATCAGTGGTATAGCTATGGCATATTACTAGGTGTACACTTTCAAAATTGGGTACCGCTAAATTTTAAATAACCAATAACACTTTAAGCCCCACAGCAAACTGTGGTAATGCCAAAATGATGACATGTGCAACATAATCACATCAATGCCACACTGATGTATTTGGGCCGGACATAAGTCATGGCACTTAACGGATTATGTCATTATGAATGCATTGTCCTTTGACCTCTTTGCTATTCCCCTTTGAAGTCCTTGTGTGAGTGTCAGATACTATAATGAATTATTTGTTGAAGCTCTCAAAAATTACCTGGTTACTGCTAAACAGAAATAGGCATGTGACAGGTGTTTTGAATGTCAGCCCCCCTCCCCCACCTTCCCACCAGCATCAGCAACATGGCCAATGAAAGCAATTATGAGAATTGTAGTCCAAATCATCAGGATGATATCAAATTGTTACTTGTTCTGTAAAGAAGGGAATTCCAATTTTGATAATATGGAAAATTTACTTTATGCTAGTATGTTATTAAATATATTCTTTTATTTTAACTTTAACTGTGTAATTTTCTCTATTTTCTGGTTCCTTGTTACAATCAATTGAAGAATTAAGTTTATTATTTTTATATAGAGTCTTCCAACTCCACCTGAAGAAGAAAAGAAAAAGACTCTCACAGGAGCCAAGAAGTTACCAGGCCCAGCAGTTAATCTCTCAGAAATCCAGAATGTAAAGAGTGAACTGAAATTTGTTCCAAGATTTGAATAATAAAAGAAATGAAATTGTATGTAGAAGATATGATTCATACCACTATTTGTGTGCTGAACCAAAGGAAAATTACTTAAATGCATAGGATTGCTTCTGAAGATGAATGAGAAATTGAAATCCCACATTAGAAATGGTTTATTCCTGTACAATATAAATAATATGTCTGTGTGGATTAACTAAAGCTGCCTCAGGAGCAGGGGTGGGTTCTACTTACCTTTACTACTGGTTTGCAATGGGAGTGCTTTCTTTGCTCACTAGCGTGCACTTCTGCACAAATCATACCTTATGATGTCCAGGTGGGTGGGCAGAACCTCCTGCCGCTTTTACTACTGGTTCTCAAGAACCGGACAGAACCAGGAGCAACCCACCACTGCTCAGGAGGATAAATACTTCATTAAAATCAATATTTTCATTTTCAAAATAAACTTTGACATAAGCAGTATGACTTGCAAAGAAATGGTATGTGAGAGGTGAGTCTTTTTTCTAGGTTCAGTTCTGACAACGTGAATGTGGTGTACTTGCCGATATGATCCTGCTTGTAACTTTTCAGATTAAAATAGCCTGTTCTCTTCCTCCCACTTCTAGTTAGACATTTGTTTAGTCAAGTAATGATAACAATAATATGATCACACTTTAAAAACAAGAATAGTGTGTTTTTGGCTAGGATCAGCATGTGATTGTCTAGGGCTAGGTGATGCAAACTTAAATTCACAAACCTTACTGAGTGATCTTGGGATAGTAACTGTATCTTAAGGTGTAAGGATCGCCTCTCCTTCCAACTTAAGAAGTACGAACTCTTGAAACGTAGTTGTTCAAAAGGATTATTTTATTAAGCAGAAGTGAAAACCATCCAGCTAAAATCCAATCTGAATACCCTTAGGCAAAGCAGTAGGATTAAAGTGGTAGAGACCCCTCCCTTTAAGTCAGAATGCAGATTTCAGCCAATACACAAATGTGAAGATGTGTTCTTTACTATTTCCTTTGAGAACCCGAACAAACATGCATTCCCACCACTACCCTTTAAAGTGAGACAACCCACATGGCTATCATAAAAATTCCTGCAGGTAAAGGGAATCTCAGGCTTCCTTGGCGCCAGGATATAGGTTGTAAAATATCTGATGACACAGGCCATGCTAGTAAATCGAATCCAAGTCCCCCTTTCCTCCACTTGAATGGCAGTATCACTTTTAGGGATCTGACATAAGGAACTTCTTAAAGGACTAGCTTGATATCTATAAGTCAAACAGTACAAGATCTCTGTGTTTTTTAAAATAAGTAAACTGTTAACACTGCATTTTGACTTATAATATTTTTGATCCTAACCGGGTGGCTTATAATTCTTATTAGGAGGACACTACGGTTGTCTTTTTGCTCAATCACTGAGTCTCTTTTTTTAAAATTATTTTTATTTGAAATATCGGCTGAAAATATCTGGTAAAGTAAAAGAAAACCCAATTTACTATCAGAGCCCAATACGGCCAGTTAGCACCTGATTCTTTGAATCTGAACAGGCAACTGTAGTTCCTTATTCTTCTGTGGTGGCTGTTTTGTTTCCAGGTGGTGTTTACAAATCTTGCAGCTCATATTTTTGTTCATAAAAGCTAGAGATATTATGTGTATGGAATGTCCATCCTTGAATGTCATTGCAACCAGTTGTAATTTCTTAATTTATATGTTCACGTCCTCCTTCACTATTTTTACAAATTATGTCAGTGGTTTAATTTAATTCCACAGCAGGACATTGTCTTATAAAATTAGGTTTATCCGGCAAAATTTTAAAAAATACTATTTTTATTGTTGTGAGTTAAGGTAAGTATGAAGAGATTTTTCTTCAGTTCACTGAACTAACTTGAATTTGCCTCACAATACATGAGTTATCTTTTCTTGTTCGGGCTGGCTTCCTTTTCTTTTCACAGCATAAGTATGCAAAGCTATTCACCATAGGAGCTATTGCTATGGAAAATTGATTTCAAATGCCTTATAGATGGCAAAGCAGAGCTTTAGTATTGACTCCTGCCAATTGATCCCAATCAGAGGCCAGTAATGTACAGACCCCTATTGCTTCAATTAATGGATCAGATTTTTTCATTTATTTATAAGAACTTGAAGGGGGAAAAATACAATGTGAAAGAAAGGGCAAAGAGAATATAATTACTAGAGAGCAGTGACTGAGAATATTATACAACACTACTAATTAACTGTGGATGAGCTTTGTGGGATCTAATTGAGCCACAAAATTGTGCTCAATGTATTATGGCAACAGGCACTATTGAGAAAGCATAATAATATATAATGCCAATAATTAATCCTAGAAAGTGCACATGCTTTTCAGTACAGGGAAAATACCTCCACTAAAGTTTAATTGTCCCCAAGGTCAGAAGGATGATTCTTCCCCCTATTAATATCGGAGTTTTAGCAGCCTAAATTGTTGCCCATTGAACTGACAAAAGTTATCTCAGATATTGTTTTAATTCATTAATTGAACTATTTTTTTAATAACTACATATCTCATCAGTGTCTCTTGTAATTTTTTCTGTGGGTTACTTCATATGGGGCTACTTAGTACTGCTTGTATGGATCAGCATTTACAGGAAGTCTGTGTGTCAATGCATTATCTTGTTGGAAGAAATGTCCATCTGGGTTCAGTTCCAAGTGGGGAGAAAGACACTGGAAACATGGAAGCTGTTTGGAAAGATGGTTTAATGATGGACAGGACCACATGGTTTGAGATGAGAGAGAGAGAGATTTATACCTTCTCTTGGATCCCGCCTTAGAGCTTCCTGTTCCTGATTGGTTGTCAGACTCCCATGGGGCCATGCAGGGGAAACTTTGTAGGCTTTCTTGAGTCCCAGGCTTGGTTGAATCTTGCTGGGTGATGTAATGAAGGGGCTTTGGGCAATTCCTATTATGACTTAATGACTTTGTCCTAGTTTGGATCATGAGTGAGGACTAATCCTATCACCCTGGAGCTGAAGGTCTTTTCTAGTTAAGATGGCCCAGTCTTTTGTCTTGTAGATAGGTTGGCACAAGTCTTTCTGGGGCTATTAACAAAGGTGGGGGCTGCTTTCCAAGAGCATATTTCTTCTTTTCTCATCCAGGAAGGTATAATATTCTGCCTTTTTAATATTTCCTAGAATATTTCATTCTTCTAGGAGATGGGTGGGTGCTAACTTTCTTACAATTCCTCCCTTTTTGCCAAAATATGTGGGTGGAACACACATGTTATTGGCAAAAGATTAAAAATTGATCTGATCAGGGAGACTTGATGGGTGCTTTTAATTTTTCTGATGCAAAGGGGAAGGCACTGATAGAGGCAGCAGAAAAGTATCCCTTCAGTGGCTTTTCAACCCATGAAGGTCTAGCAGCCAGGGCAAAAGTTCTGGAGAGAAATTTACTGCTGTTTCAAGACTGTCGTGTGCCACCGCTGCGGCAAGAGGGGCCATTTATCGCGGGTCTGCAGAGCGCCCGCCCCAATGTCTGATGTTCCCTCTGGCCCCCTCCCAGAGCGCCTTCATGGACGGAAAGTGTCTACTCACCGCGAGGATTGCCTCGCTGTCACCCGCTACGAGGACCTGCCTGACATTGCTGTGAGCAACGCCACTTCTTCAGCTTCTCCCAACAAGCTATTCCTCACAGTGGGTTTGGAAGGAGCGGCCTGTAAAATGGAGGTTGACATGGGGTCTTCCAAGTCACTCATACTGTGGGCGACCCTCTCTAAGTTGTTGTTGGGGTTGTCCCGCCGCCGGCTCAAGCCTTGCCCTGTCCTCTTAAAGGACTATCAAGGAAAGGCTATCCCCACTCTGGGGTATGACACTTTCCTGGTATCTTTCCGTTCGTTCTCTGGTAAATTGCCACTAATTGTGGTAAGGGATGACCGTCCTACCCTCTTAGGGCTGGACTGGTTTGCCGCTTTAAAATTGTCCATTTCTGGAGTGCATAGGGTAGGCCCTGATGTCCCATCTATCCTGGCCCGAGAATTCGCAGACGTATTTGCGGACCAGTTGGGTAAATATACGGGTAGGCCCATATCCTTCAATTTGGACCCCCAGGTGATGCCAGTCTGCCTCAAACTGCAGAGAGTGCCTTTAGCTTTGCGCCCATGGGTAGATGCAGAGCTAGATAAGCTTGTAGCTTGTGTTAGTCTCCGTGGATCATTCGGCTTGGGAGACCCCTATTGTAATCCCCTTAAAACAGGACAGCTCAATCAGAATTTGCGCTGACTATAAATGTTCTATTAATAAGGCGCTGCAGGCCAACCCGTACCCGGTGCCAGTAGTGCAGCACTTGCTGCACTCCCTGGGTCACAGCAAGGTATTTGCCAAGCTGGACCTGGCCCAGGCTTATCAACAATTACCGGTTGATGAGGCGACAGCCATGGCCCAAACCATTGTCACTCACCAGGGTGCATTTAAATGCACCCGGCTTCAGTTCGGAGTGAATGTCGCCCCGGGAATATTCCATCATGGAATGATTGTTTCAGGGAATTCCCAGGGTGGTACCCTACTTCGACAATGTTTTGGTCTCTGCTGGAGACCAATCCGACCTCCTAGCTAAGCTATGGTCCATATTGGGCCGTTTGCGCAGTGCCGGACTCCGCCTCAAGAGATCAAAGTGCATTATAGGGGTTCCGCAAGTGGAGTTCCTGGGGTTCCTCATCGATGCCCAGGGAATCCACTCTACCCCTTCCAAGGTCGCGGCCATTAAAAACGCCCCCACGCCCACATGCAAGGCGGAGCTGCAGGCGTTCCTTGGACTCCTCAATTTTTACTTTATTGTTTTGCCTCATAAGGCATCCCTTGCCGAGCCCCTCCACTGTCTCCTGGACTCTAAGTCTTCCTGGGGGTGGAGTCGCACCGCTGCTGCATCATTCCAAGGTGTCAAAGACGCGCTGACATCTAAGGCGGTTCTCGTCCAATACGATGAGAGCATGCCCTTGTCCTTGACTTGCGATGCCTAGCCTTATGGCATTGGCACCATTTTGAGTCATGTCTTCCCAACTGGCATCGAGGCACCGATTGCTTTTTATTCCCGTACCCTTTCCGCACCAGAAAGGAATTACAGCCAATTGGATCGGGAGGCTCTGGCGGCAGTCGCCGGAGTCAAACGATTCCATTATTATCTTTATGGCCGGTCCTTTACACTGGTCACTGACCATAAGTCCCTCCTAGGGTTGCTCACTGGTGATCACCCCGCATGTCCCACTGGACGGAGTTTTTGGCCGGGTACTCCTACCACCTAGTCTACCGGCCTGGCTCGGCCATCGGCCATGCCGATGCTTTGAGCCGGTGCCCTGTGCCTGCCCCGGCCTCAGATCCAGCTCCCACCTCTTTAGTCCTCCTCATTGAGGACTTTGACTTTCCCCTAACGGCTTCTGACATCAGCGCTGGGTCTCTGGCAGATCCCGCTATTTCCAAGGTCTTAGATTGGGTCCGCAGGGGGTGGCCTAAGGGTCCCGTGCATGCAGATCTCCTGCCCTTCTTCCGCAGGCAAAATGAACTGTTGACCCAAAAGGGCTGTCTCCTTTGGGGAAATAGAGTCGTTGTCCCTGAAGGGTTGTGGTGCCCCGTTCTAGCCCATCTACACAACACTCATCCAGGTATCATCCGCATGAAGGGGCTGGGCCGCAGCTATGTGTGGTGGCCCGGCATGGATAGCGAGATTGAGCAGTGGGTTGCTACGTGCCCCCAGTGCGAAGTGTCCCGGCCTGCTCCCCCGGCAGCCCCCTCCAGGGAGTGGGAGGTACCCCTGGCAACGTGGGCCCGAATCCATATGTATTTCGTTGGCCCCTTCCAGGGTCATATTTTCCTGGTCGTCGTAGATGCCTACTCTAAATGGGTAGAGTTGGCCCTTATGCATTCTACGACGTCTGACGCCGTCATCCGGGTCCTGGAGGGGTGGTTCACAATGCATGGTCTACCCGATACCATAGTTAGTGATAATGGGCCTCAGTTTACGTTGGCACTATTCCAACGGTTTGTAGCCAAACTGGGCATTCACCATACAATGACGGCCCCTTTCCATCCGGCCGTGAATGGACGGGTGGAAAGGGCTGTGAGATCGGTTAAAGAGGCACTTAGTCGCCTGGGTACTGCAAATTGGCATCAGAAAATCACCCAATACCTATTAGCTCAGCACACAACCCCATGCCCAGATACCAAGACAAGTCCGGCTGAAATGCTCATGGGTCGGTGGCTCTGGACAGTTTTGGAAAGATTACACCCAGCATACACACCCAAAGTTCCAAAGGGCCTTATGTCCCAGTGTTGGGCATTCACGATCGGAGACCCTGTCTACGCACCAAACTTCGGGACTGACTGTAAGTGGGTGCCGGGCCACATCTGCCAATTAACCAGACCCTACTCTTATAGGGTCCAGCTCGACAATGGACGCATCTGGAGGCAGCATGTGAACCAACTATGGAGGAGGATCCCTTCCACAACAGACCTTCCATGTAAGCAAGTGGCACCAGCGGATGATGATAGGCCACTGCACACAACCACCAGTACTCCAACACCTGCTCTGCTTGCTGTCGCACTACAACCTGATGCATTCTCGTCGGCAAACTCACCTGTTCGATTCAGTTCTCCCGTGCCGGCCGTTGTTCCGCCCACTCCGCAGCCGCAACCCAACAGCTCCCACGAGGACAGCATTCCAGCTCCACCTTCGCCAAAAGCTGGCCCTGAACTGAGGAGATCAGGGCGGAGTCGACGGTGGCCGACGTACTGCTGTGCAGCCTCCGATTGGACGATCTGTTTGACAGCCGGCTATTTAAGCAGCTGTCAGCCAATTTGTTCTGTTCTGTTGCACTCATTACGTGTTAGCTGTTACATTAATAAAGATTTGTTCTTGTAATCTCCAGCCCATGCCTTTGTTCTACAAATAGAGCAGTTACTAAAACTGCCCTAGCTCTTAGCTTTCAGGATTATCAGTATATTAGTATTTTTAAAATTACACACAATGAGCCCTGGGACTCCTACTCATCAGACCACCAGTGCAACATATCCTGCTTTACTGGGCAGCATCGTTTGTGAGTCACAGTCAGGGCTTCGGTTTTGGAGATCTCTTTTCTGTTATGTCTTCAAGTGAGGGAATTTCCCTGAGGGGGATGCTGCTCCCCATGGAATTAGCAGGGAGATACGACTGCTTGGGCCTTAGTACCACAAAGCAAAAACAAACCTACGAGAAGCTTTGTGTGGAGGTAGGTGAAAGGGATAACCTCAGTCTAATTCTGAATGGTGTGTCTCTCTGTGTGTGCTTGTGTATGCAGCTACTTCTAAAATACAGGCAATACAGACATTCTGGACAAATTTCCCTCGCACCAGACAAAAGTCCAAGGTGTTCAGAATTTGTGGCAACCACTCCCAAATACAATCCCCCAAAGTCCATTTAACTGAATACAACATAAATGAGACAAGAAAGAAAACCTTACAATGAATTTACACCCTCCCCTCATAGTCTTTACAGCTGTTTTTTGGGGATTGAAAAGAGTCTTTCAGTCTACTTGTCCATCTCAGGGTCCTTTCTTTCATGTCTGCTGGGTGGCATTAGGCTTGGCTTGGTGGTAAGGGTGGTCAGTCAGGCTTGGGAAGATCTGCTCCACTCTGGTTGCTGTGATGATTTCCTAGTGGAGGGCTGGATCCAAACCCAATTCCTGGCTCAAACGGATGGAAGGTCTTGTGAGATATAAGACCCAAATATTTTAATCCTGACAATTCATAAACAAGTCTCGTTCACAAAATCAAAGGTTTATTGGAGATAAAATGAAGAAAAATAAAAAGCGGTTGCAAGTGCGGCCTCTTAGACCCTTCCCAAATGGATTGAGTTCAAAGAGAGCAAGAAGCAGTTTTCAAGCTACACATTTTATACTCCTATACAATGCACCCCACACCTAAGAATCCCTCCCAACTCCCCTTTACTCTCCTAAGTCATTCTTCAAGTTGTTTTATACTTTAAAGGGTCATCTTGACATTTCCTGCCTAATAACAACTATCTTATCATGTTTACTTTTACTGATAGTGGTCTTGTCCAAGGCGTAGGTTCCTGTCTCCAAGGGAGCTTTTAGCAAGTCATAACACATTGTCTTTACTAATTACAATTTGTGGTCAGTTTCCAACAGTAAGAACATCATAGCTTTTTAATACATCAAACACTTTTATAAAAGAGTAACTTATTATTCATTTCCTTCAGTCTCCTCTGGAGGCAGCATCTGGATCAGCTTCCACAGGTTGCAGAGTCATCTGTGCAGAGCTGAAAGACATGAGAACAAGACCCCATCCCCAGTGGTGGGATTCAAATAATCTGACAACCGGTTCTCTGCCCTAATGATTTCTTCCAACAACCAGTTCACCAAACTGTTCAGAAAGTTAACCACTGGTTCTCCTGAAGTGGTGCGAACTGGCTGAATCCCACCACTGCCCATCCCACATTTGTGGGTGATCCTCCCAGGAAAAGCATTGAAAGATGATTAGAGATGGGTGGGGTGGGGGCTAGATAGCTTGTAGGCAGAGTTTGAGGGAGAAAAAACATTAGTACTACAGTTATTAAACAGGTAAAGCAATTATAACAAAATGGAGACATCACAGATGAGGAAGGAAGAAAACTGGATTCAGATGCTTCAGGAAAAGGATGGACAGATGAAATCATTTAAACACACAGTAAATGCAAGGATGAAACTTTTCACGTAAGTGAACTTAAAACATTCTCTCTTAAACTTGGGCTTTTCTTAAAAGTACAGAGAGGAAAGAAAATTGAACTCTGTGTTCCTCATCCTGTTTACCTGGCCAAACTAAACTGGGTAAAGGCATTTTCTTTCAGTGCTTTTCAGTTTTCTTTGTAGCAATTTAAAATTTTTGTCTTTTGGATTGGAGACGTTTTACAATTACAATTTCCTCAAGGGCAAACAGAGACTTTGACATACACACATACACAAAAACAAGGAGAAAAAGAGAGGAAAACAGAACTCTCAGGTTTACGCTCACTGATCATTCCCACCATAAATCTCAATTAAATCAGGGAAGGCACAAATCTTAACAAACATACCACATGGTTGCATGGAAGACAGAGAGGAAGAGAGAAAAACAAACAAACAAAACCCCCAACATTCCTATTTATATATTTCCCTTTTCTTTTAAGTACCTTTATTTAGCCAAATTGGTTTTCCAGCTTTATCCCTGAGCAAAGACCAGTTTTTACACAACAGTACTAAACAGTACTAAGCAGTATTTGAACAGTAGTAAACAAATTTGAAAACATGGAAAGAAAATTGGAGCGTGTTAAAGATGAACCACAATATTAATTTTTAATCAAACAGGATGATATATTATTTTTTAAATCATTAATAGCATTTAAAGTTCTTTCAGTTGTCATGATTTATAATTCATTCTAGAATTGGACTATAGTTGTCAGCCTCAGCTTTGCCTGCTTCAGCTGCCATAAGAAACGGGGGAGGGATTAGTTATGGGGCGAAGGGTGGGAAGATGCAGGAGGTGTTTTTTTTCCTTGTAGGACGTGTCTTCATAAGAAACGAAAGTGAATCTTCAAAGGGGACGGCTGACCAACTGCCCTACATTCCTGATGAATGACGCTGCCAGACGTGATGCCACCTGACCTTTGGGAGACCTTTGGATTGGCTGATGATCAATGGACACGGGGAGGAGAAGCTTAGTAGATGCATTTCGCGCGTTTTGCTCACTTCCAGCTTTACCTGGGTTGCGATCATTTCGTATTCAGTAAAAGTACTAATCTCTTCAAAATGATTGAGTTTGGGTTTTTCTTTCCTGGATATTGAAGGAAGCATACCTGACATTAAGCTGGAAGTCACATCCAGTCATCCCGGACAAAAAACGAGGGGACTGTAAATCCAAAATATGTCAGATCAAGGGAGTGATGAAGAAGAGCAAATGGGGGCAGCGAGTTCAACGGCAGCCACCCTCCAAGCGGAGAAAGAGAATGAAGAATGGTTGGAAAGACTCCGTTTAGAGCCGGAGGAAGCTAAATGGTCGAAAGGAGTGAGGAGGCTGCCGGACTGGGGAGAGGACCCCCGGGGGGTGACGATTTCCAGACCCCATAAAAAGGAGGCAGTGTGGATGCAAAAGCAAAAGGAACGTCTCATGATGGAACAAGCCTTGCAGCTTATTCGTGATGTAGAAGAAAGCAGAAAAAACCATGAGTCTTTGGGAATTCCTGTGGAGAAGGGGGGAGCAAACCCCAGGGGGGAGCTAGAAGAGACAGCCTGTGGGGGAGAGGAAGAGTTTGAGGAAGAAACCTCCCAGGTTTCGGCAGCTCGAGGGAGAGATGCAGCTGGCCAGAGAACCCCAGCCCTGCAGGCCCCCCCCCCCGCAGACGTAAAAAGCCAAAAATCCCCCCCCCCTTCCTGGGAAGTATGATGGAAATCCTAAAACATTGGGATTTTTCCTGACCCAAGTGTGGAACCACATGCAGGATTGGGGGGAGGACTATGAATCAGAGGCTGCTAAAGTGAGAAGCGTCGCGAACGCTCTAGAGGGAGCAGCTGCTGAGTGGATGGTGGTTCTCCACAATAACAACTCCCTCTTGCTGAGAAATTACAACCAGTTCATGGGGGCCCTTAGGAAGCGTTTTGAAGACCATTTAGCTGAACGAAAGGCCAGACTCAGAATGCAGAGCATTCAGCAGGGCTGGAGATGGGTGGCAGAGTATATCCAAGAGTTTTGTGAGCTGGCACCCTATATGACAGGCTGGTCAGAAATGGCTCTTTTGGAGAGTTTCAAGGATGGGTTGAATGAAGAGATATATCGAGATTGCAGAAGCATGGGGGTCCCCGAAGATTTGCATAGATGGTACATAGTAGCTGAGGATGTGGAGATTGAGCTGAGATGGAGCGAACTCCGAGGAAGGCGTATGGGGGACCAGTCATCCTCTTTCCACCGTAAAGGGGCACCAAAGATGACTGGGGGGAAGGCCAAATTCAAACCCAAGTCAAAGTCCTTCACCTGTTTCAAATGTGGGAAAGAAGGGCACCGGGCTGCCGAATGCTTCTCCAAGCCACCGCCAAAAGCTACCGGGGCCGGCCCGAAGAAAGGCGACAAAATACCCGCCAAAGCCCACGGCACCACCCTGAAAGGGGAAGTCGTTGAGTTCACTCCCCGAAACCAGGGTGAGTTGGGAACTCTGACCAATGATGACGACAATGAGACGGACTCTGACTCTGACACCGACGATCGGGTGAGTCACACGGAAGAACCATTACTCATCCCCGTAGAAATAAGGGTGCCCTCCACAGGGGCTCACGTGCAATTGTTAGCCCTGTTGGACTTGGGGTGCACTAGGTGCATAATTAGCCCCAAAGTAGTGGAGGAAATGGAACTGAGACTAAAAACTTTAAAAAGACCCATTGCATTTTGTCAATTAGACGGGTCGATTGCAGGAGGGGGCCCAGATAGCTTTATGACCGAACCCTTGAACTGCAATTGGGAAATCATGTAGAGAATCTCAGATTTATTGTAGCCCCTGGTATGGAAAGACCCCTCATTCTAGGACTGCCCTGGCTTCAAAAATGGAACCCACGGGTAAATTGGAAGACGGGGGTCCTGCGCATCTGCACGGCAGAACCAACTCCGGAAAGGGAAGCCCCCCCCCCGAGAGACTACATGAAACCAGAAAGGGTGGCAGTAGCCATTAACTATATTGAGGGAGAAGAGAAAATTCCAAAGGAATATTGGGATCTCAAGGAAGTTTTTAGTGAAAAGGCATCGGATGCTCTGCCTCCCCACAGGGCCACCGACTGCACCATTGAAATACTCCCTAGGGTGAAGCTTCCCAAACCAAAAATTTACCCCATGACACCTCGAGAGTTGGGGGAATTGCGAAATTTTATTGACAAAAACTTAGAACGGGGATTCATCGAATGAGCCAAACCCAAGGTGGCGGCGCCAGTAATGTTCCGCGAAAAGAAAGATGGATCCTTTCGTTTAGTGGTTGATTATAGAAATATGAACGCGATTTGCGTAGAAAATGTCTACCCCCTCCCACTCATGAAGGACATGTTAGCCCACTTAGGGAAAGGAAAAATTTTCACCAAACTTGATTTACGAGAGGCATACTACCGAGTGAGAATAAAAGAGGGAGATGAATGGAAGACAGCATTTAATTGCCCACTGGGATGTTTCCAGTTTAGAGTACTCCCTTTTGGACTACAGGGAGCACCGGCTGTATTCATGCAGTTGATCAATGAAGTATTGCACGAGCACCTGTATAAGGTGGTGTTGGTCTATTTGGATGACATTCTGATCTATTCTGACAACATGGCCGACCATGTAAAGTTGGTTCGAACGGTCTTGAAGAAACTCAGAGCAGCTGAACTGTATGCCAAACTTTCTAAATGTGAATTTCACCAAGACAAAATCGACTATCTTGGATATCGTATATCACATGAGGGAATAGAGATGGACCCTGAAAAGGTCCGGGCAGTGCTGGAATGGGCCGCACCGCGCACCCGTAAACAGTTACAAAGTTTCTTAGGGTTTGCTAACTTCTATAGACAATTTATCCCCTCTTTCGCGAAAATCGCACTACCAATTACAGACTTGTTAAAAACCAAAGGGGAAGTAAAACCCAAACCCTCGAAACCACTAGAATGGACTATGGACTGTCAAGCCGCTTTCGAAAAATTGAAACGGCTGTTTGCGGCTGAACCTGTGCTCAAACACCCCGACATGGAACAACCTTTTGTAGTACAAGCTGACGCCAGCGACGTAGCTGTAGGAGCAATACTCTTGCAAAAGAATGAAAACGGGATCTTACAACCCTGTGCTTATACGTCCCGTAAACTATCAGATACAGAAAGGAGATGGGCCATATGGGAGAAGGAGGCGTTTGCAGTTAGATGGGCGCTGTTAACATGGAGACAATTTTTAGAAGGGGTGAAACACTCTTTCGAGGTGTGGACTGATCATAAGAATCTAGAAGCATTAAAAACACCACGCAAACTATCACCAAAACAGGCTCGTTGGGCCCAACATTTCAAGCATTTCAATTTCACTTTACATTACCTTCCTGGTGGAAAAAATTTCATAGCGGACGCACTTTCCAGTTTGCCGCAGTACAACAGCATCAAGAAGGAAGTGGTTCAACCAATGATCCCCTTGACACAATTAGCAACACCTGTCACTACCAGAGCGCAGAGTAAAACCGAACCAGAACTCTCGGGGGATTTGCTCGAAAAATTACGAGAAGCGCTAAAAACTGACGAGTGGTTTAAGAACCACTCGAATGAATGCACACTTCGTGACGGACTAGCTTGGGTTGGATCGAAATTGTATGTTCCAACCACATTAAGGACAACCGTATTGAAATATGCTCATGATGCCAAGGCCGCAGGATACTTTGCGTTTGTCAAGACTCTACATCTTGTTAAGAGACAATTTTGGTGGCCTGCACTTAAAAAGGACATAGAGGCATATGTGGCTAGCTGTCCAGTATGTGCCTTGGCTAAAAGACCTCCAGGAAAATCCCCTGGATTACTGCAAAGTGTGGCTAGACCGAACGCCTGCACTTAAAAAGGACATAGAGGCATATGTGGCTAGCTGTCCAGTATGTGCCTTGGCTAAAAGACCTCCAGGAAAATCCCCTGGATTACTGCAAAGTGTGGCTAGACCGAACGCCCCATGGAAGGAAATATCTATGGACTTTATTGTGGACTTACCAGAGAGTGAGGGCTGCACTGTCATTTGGGTAGTAACTGATTTGTTTTCCAAACAAGTACATTTCATCCCTTGCTCAAAGATCCCTTCAGCAAGAACCCTCGCAAAACTGTTTATTCGGCAGATTTACCGACTACATGGATCTCCAAAAAGAATAATTTCTGACAGGGGTGTACAATTTACTTCCAGTTTCTGGAACGAGTTTTTGAAGTTGATAGGCTCCGCCCAGGGGCTAAGTTCCAGTCACCACCCCCAGACAAATGGGGCCTGTGAAAGAACCAATGGGGTGCTAGAACAATACCTGAGGTGTTACATAAATTACCAGCAAGACAATTGGGTAGACTTGTTGCCATTTGCAGAAGTGGCATATAATAATTCCGTACACAGTAGCACCGGATTCACTCCTTTTAAGGTCGCGTCAGGCCAGGATTTCGTACCCATTCCCGAGCTACCACAAGATGATCCTCAGAATCCCTCTTTGATGGATTGGATTGAACAATTAAAGAGCACATGGGCAGTGACTCGGAAGGCATTAGATGAGGTACACCGGGCCCATAAGGTGCAAGCCGATAAGAAAAGGTCCCCAGCTCACATTTATAAAGTGGGTGATAAAGTCTATTTATCTACTAAATACTTACAGACTACCCAGAAGTCCAAAAAGCTAGGGCCTAAGTATGTGGGACCATTTTGTGTGATTAGACTGATTAATCCAGTAACAGTTGAATTGGAATTGCCAAAAACGTTGAGACGTATACATCCTGTATTTCATGTTAGTTTATTGAAACCTGAACACTCGTCTCCCCTAAGGGCTGACCAAAGCACCCCTCCAATTCCCATTCTCATAGAGGGGGAGCAACATTTTGAAGTTAAAGAAATCTTGGACTCTAGAAAACACCATGGTAAAGTCCAATATCTGATTGCCTGGAAACATTTCCCTTTGTCTCAGGCTGAATGGGTGAATAAACGGGATGTCCGAGCTCCCAAGAAAGTACAGCAATTCTATACCAAATACCCAGATAAACCATAATTATTGTATATATTCTGTTTCTCTCTCTTTTCTTTCCTTTTATTTAGGAATAACGTCTCTTCTGCAAGAGGGGCCGAATGTCAGCCTCAGCTTTGCCTGCTTCAGCTGCCATAAGAAACGGGGGAGGGATTAGTTATGGGGCGAAGGGTGGGAAGATGCAGGAGGTGTTTTTTTTTCCTTGTAGGACGTGTCTTCATAAGAAACGAAAGTGAATCTTCAAAGGGGACGGCTGACCAACTGCCCTACATTCCTGATGAATGACGCTGCCAGACGTGATGCCACCTGACCTTTGGGAGACCTTTGGATTGGCTGATGATCAATGGACACGGGGAGGAGAAGCTTAGTAGATGCATTTCGCGCGTTTTGCTCACTTCCAGCTTTACCTGGGTTGCGATCATTTCGTATTCAGTAAAAGTACTAATCTCTTCAAAATGATTGAGTTTGGGTTTTTCTTTCCTGGATATTGAAGGAAGCATACCTGACAATAGTAATCAATTTGTTCTTGAAAGTATAAAGTTGCCCCACTTTACCTTCCCTGAGGATAAATTGCATTGCTGAATTGATTTTCCTAGCTTTATTTTGCACAATGAAACTGATCTAGTTTTCTACCTAGTTTTCTATTCAATTTCTGTTCATGTTCCACTAAATTATTCTTTATATTGGCATAAATACATGCATATTTAGATTTCTTAATCTCTGATAAACTTCCTATTAGATATCATCTAGCATTTGGTAACAGTCTGTTAATGGTCCTTATAAAAGCACAGTTATTATAATTTTATGCCGGTACGCGCACACACACACATACAAGTTCTACCATTCTGATTTTGCTCTGTACCATCTTTACAGATTTAGAATTTCTTCCTCTTAAATCCGAAATCTTCATTCATATTATTCATTGTTGGCATTTTGTGGCAACACATTTAGCCTCTTCATCTTAAACAGGAGGAATACAGATGCATAGAAGTTATATGCAAAAAATATCATGGAATGGTTGAAATATCATTATGGCAAAATGTTTCTTTCTTTCCACATAACCAGTGGTGGGATTCAAATAATTTAACAACTGGTTTTCTGCCCTAATGATCAGCTGGGTAGCACAGCTGGGTGGTCATGTGATTGGGTGGATGTGGCCAACTCAACATCACTCATTTTGAGGGGTGGCTTGCCTCGCCTAGCTTCTCTTAATCTTTATTTATTGATTAGCCCTTGGGCCAGGGGTGAAATGCTCCCGGTTCGGACCGGCTCGGGCGAGTAGGTAGCGATGGCAGCGGGCAGTTCAGAGAACCAGTAGCAAAAATCCCTGCCCCCCATGCCCAGCTGAATCGTGCGATCATCAGAGCCTTTTTTTTCTTTTAAATGGCTCTGATGATCCAAGCTCTGACGATCCCAGCTTGGATCGTCAGAGCCTTTTGAAAGCATTTTTTTACATGGTTTTACATGTAAAAAATGGTTTTAAAAGTAAAAAAAAAATTGGCCACGCCCACCCAGTCACATTACCCCACCCCCACCAAACCACGCCCACAGAACCGGTAGTAACAAATTTTAGATTTCACCCCTGCCTTGGGCCATATCAAAGTGCAGAGCTCCAGAAACAATTACTACAAAAGTTTGGTAGAAACAATTTAAAATTAAATTAGAATAGGAATAAAACACGATTTAAAATGTGTTCATTTTAAATTTCATTTAAAATGAAATTAGAGTAAAATACGATCTAGAATGAAATCAGAATAGAATACAATAATTTGAGATACAAATTAAATATGATTAAAATTATATTACAATGTCACCCCTGCATCTACCCAATCAGTCTTAAAACTACTATTAGAATTACATTATTAAATCAAATGCTGTTTCCTGCAATCTACCACATTCTGCTGCACCAACTTTGTCCTTTTTTTTTTTTTAATTTGATTTATATGCCACACTTTTCTGGAGACTCAGGGCAGCTTACAATGCGTTAAGCAATAGCCTTCATACTTTTGTATATTTATACAAAGTCAGCTTATTGCCCCCACAAACTGTGTCCTCAATTTACCTACCTTAGAAAGGATGGAAGGCTGAGTCAACCTTGAGCCTGGAGAGATTCGAACTAGCAGTAATTGCAGGCACCTGAATGATAATAACAGGCTATTAGTCTGCTGCGCCACCAGGCTGATTTTTCCCATCAATTTTACAGCAAATTTGGCAATCCATTTCACCAGCTGCAAGTTAGAACCTAACAAACAATGTTGCAAGAAGTGCTCTTTAGACTTAGGGGTGCTGGCGTAAAAGATCCTGCCCAGCTGATGTTCCCTCAAATCTGAGTACAGGGGGCAGTCAAAAATTACATGGGGCATTGTTTCAATTTCCCCCTTCCCACATAAACAGACTCTTTCACTTGCAGGGATACCTCAAAGCATGTTTGTTTGAAGTTGGTCTAATCTCAATTTGGTAAAAAAATCTCCTTATGACAGGAAACAAAGGCACAGTTAAATATTTTTCTATTTTAAAAATTTGTTTATTGGCCGATAACCAGGGGCAAACTTTTACTGCTATCACCTGTGCAATATCCGATTGTGCACTTATGTCCTTAAATCTCTGTGCAATCCAATTTTGGATCTGCCTATGATCGTACTGCTGCCAATTTAAAAGAATACCAGAGCTAGATACCTGCTTCAGAACTCTTGATAACCAATTATTTTTATTACTTGAGATAATCTGATCCATTAGCTAGCTTTGGTAATCTCCCTTCCTCCATCTCGATTATTCTTAACCAATAATAAACGGTCTTCAGCATGGCCCTAGTGCCAATCGCATGGACTCCCGTTTCTACCCTTACTACACAAGCTGGGATTCCAGGGGACACTGCCAAAATTCTCCTCAAGAACTTATTTTGAGGAGTTTCCAGCCCACGCAACTTAACCGACCCCCATATTTCTGCCCCATAGGTAAGTACTGGTTCAATTTTCGCCTGAAAGACCTTTAGCA